>NC_035439.2:24263030-24903371 GCF_002127325.2 Helianthus annuus | reverse complement strand
ATATCACAAACCATTGCAGATTGTTTCTCGTCTTCATCCGCAACAGTACTCTCATCAACGCTCACAATTCCATCCGACACTGAAAGCAATTTCATACCATTAAGTTTTAACAAATATTGAAACCGATTTTTATCAAAAGCTTTGGTATGCAAATAAGCTTTTTGTTCATCAGTGTGGATTTTCTCAATTCGTATCAGCTTTTTCTCGAAGCAATCGCGAATAAAGTGATGACGAATCTCTATATGTTTAGTTTTAGCGTGATGTACTGGATTTTTAGTTATATTTATTGCGGCCTCATTATCAACAAACAGAGGTGTGTTAAGAAACTGCAAACCATAGTCGCGCATCTGTTGCTGTATCCACAGGATCTGAGAGCAGCAACTACTAGCAGAAACGTACTCCGCTTCACATGTAGATAGCGCCACAAACGTTTGTTTCTTACACTGCCAGGTAACCAATCTAGGTCCAAAGAACTGGCATCCTACAGTCGTTGATTTGGTATTGACTTTGCAGCTTCCGAAATCCGAATCGAAATACCCTTCGAGCGTAAAATCGCCTTTTCTAGGATACCACAACCCCAATGTGGGTGTTCCTTTCAAGTAACGGAATATCCTCTTGACAATGATCATATGCGATGCTCTCGGGTTAGACTGATATCTTGCTGCGAGGCATGTTGGGTACATGATATCAGGACGTGAAGCAGTTAGATACATCAAAGAACCTATCATGGAACGGTAGAAAGTTTCATCAGCCCTGTCTCCGGTGAGATCTGGGTGAATCCCATGATTAGTCGCAAGTGGGGTAGCAGCTGGAGTAGAACTTGACATTCCAAATTTCTCTAGAATATCATGCACGTACTTCGTCTGGTGAATGAAAATTCCCCTCAGGTAGTTGTTCAACTTGTAGACCCAGAAAGAACTTCATCTCCCCCATTGATGACATTTCGAATTTTTGCTTCATCACCTGTTCGAAATCTTTGCACAATTTCTCATTCGTTGACCCAAAAATTATATCGTCTACATAAATCTGAACTATCAGAAGATGACCATCAACGACTTTAGTGAAGAGAGTGGCATCCACTTTTCCACGTATGAACTCGTTAGCGAGAAGGTGTTGAGACAAAGTCTCGTACCAGGCTCTCGGTGCCTGATGTAGACCATACAACGCTTTGTCCAGCAGATAAACTTTGTTTTTGTGGATTGGGTCAGTAAAGCCCGGCGGCTGACCAACATAAACCTCCTATTTGACCTTCCCATAAAGAAACGCTGACTTTACATCCAACTGATATACTTTAAAGTTCTTCCAAGACGCAAATGCTAGGAAAATTCTTATAGCCTCTAGTCGTGCTACAGGAGCATAGACTTCTGTAAAATCAATTCCCTCCTGTTGACTAAAGCCCTGAACAACGAGTCGAGCTTTGTTCCTTACAACCACTCCTCTGTCGTCTCTCTTACACTTGAATACCCATTTTGTATTGATTTTCCTTTGACCATCCGGCAAATCCACTAACTTCCACACCCCTAACTTTTCAAACTGACTTAACTCTTCTTGCATCGCTATGACCCAAGAGTCTTCAGTAAGTGCCTCTTTGTAAGTTCTCGGTTCGACCTGCGAGATAAAACAACTTAATGAAAATGCAGTTTGTAAAGGTGCTATTGTAGAATAAAAACATGTTAAGCCCTGGTCTATTTGACGCCTTGTACGAACGCCTGACTGCAATTCTCCTATGATCAACTCCTCTGGATGATATGAAAGAGTTCGCGGCATCACTTCGCTTGGAACATCAACATTTCCCTCCAGATTAGTAACATTCTGTTCTGCATCTTGTTCACTAACTTGGTTTGTTTGACTTGATAACTGGATCTGCTCCCCCTCAGATTCTGAATCACCATGGTCAAATACTGGCATGTTTTCAGCTTCTTGATCATCATTCACTGCCGACTGATTACCAGGAGCAGCTTCATCATCATGTTCACCAGCATTACTAGGACCTGCTTCATCGTCATTTGAAGTTTCCCGAGGTCTTCTAGAATACTCCGCTGGGAACCTGAGCTGCGACTCATACTCTCGCAAAATATCCAGCTCATCAAAGAAATCTTCATCTTCCTCTGATTCTTCTTTCATGTCAAACGAATCCCAAAGTTTATCATAATGATATTTCCATGAATCTCCAGGACTTTGTGGCGGCATAGTATAACCTTGACATTCAACATTCGCTGCTTCAATAATCCGCTTTTCACTTGGAACAAAGACACGTCGCATTGGATTGGCATAACTAACAAAGATTCCCTCGATGCTCTTCGAACCAAACTTTCCATGAGGCTCTATAACTGTACAGGGTGACCCGAACGGTTCTAGATACTTCAAATTCGGCTTGCGATTATTGATTAGCTCAAAACACGTCTTGTTGAATTTCTTGACAGTAAGAACCCTGTTGAGTGTATAACATGCAGCAGAAACAGCTTCAGCCCAGAAATTAATTGGTAACTTTGAGTCTGCGAGCATAGTTCTAGCCGTCTCGATTAGCGTCCGATTTTTGCGTTCTGCTACTCCATTCTGCTGCGGAGTGTACGGAGCACTAAACTCATGCAGTATACCTCTCTTATCACAAAATTCTTCCATCTTACTGTTTTTGAATTCTGTACCATTATCACTTCTAATTCTACTGATAGGCCTCTGGTACAGATTCTCAACTCTTTTAAACAACGCCATTAAACTGTCAAACGTTTCGTCTTTCGTTTTCAAGAATGAAACCCACGAAAATCTGGAATAATCATCAGTCACGACCAAACAGTAGTAATCTCCTGTAATACTCTTGACATTCACTGGACCAAACAAATCCATGTGAAGCCTTTCCAATGGTCTTGAAACTGAATTGACTTGCTTTGTAGGGTGTGACTTTTTCTTCTGTTTGCCTTTGACACAACTAATGCACTCCCCTTCCAGATGAAAACCTTTGACATGAACTCCTGTGATCAAATCGTTATGCACCAAATGATTCATCTTCCTTAGGTGAATATGCCCCATCTTTCGGTGCCATAATCTCGATTCTTTTTCAGTTGCTATGGACACAAAACAATGAGCCTGACCCGTGGTTGTAGTAGCTACGCTCATGTCTAACACGTACAGATCATTGACTCTTGGTACCCTCATGATGATCCATTCCTCAGGTATCACAAATCCCGGTTTCAAGATCAAACATTCTTTGTCAGTGAAGTGAGTAGTATACATCCTGTCACAGATCTGGGAGATACTCAGCAAGTTGTTCTCCAGCTCAGCGATGTAGTTAACTCTCTCAAACGTTACAATGCCGTTGGATAACGTTCCTTCACCTATAATCTTTCCTCCCTGATTGCCAGCAAAACCTACGTAATCACCATTAATGTTTCTCACATCATACAGCAACGCGGTCTTCCCTGTCATATGTCTCGAAGCTCCACTATCCATGATCCATCTGGATACAAGTTTTGGAAGATCCTGCACATAACAAATCATCACTTAAACAACTTCAAGAAAGATGCCGATTCATGCTTCGCGATCCAGGAAGCTCGAGCCACCCAGGCCTCATCAGCCTTAGGTGTAACCTTGACTCTCGCAATTTGAATTTTGAAATTTTCAGCCTTGAGAGGTGGAAAATTTGCATCATAATCAACCGTAATTGATTCTTCAGCCTTTTTCACTTCAGAAGTTGAAATTTTCTTCTCAATTTTTGGTTTCCAAACTTGTTGAGATAATGCAACCCTGTTGTAAAATTTGTCGTTTTGAGTTACCAACTTCTTTACGGGTTCATTTTTCACACTCTTTTTCTCAACAATGATTGGCGTTTTACCCTTCACATCAGCTTTCTTTTGTTGAGTCTTCACACTTTCAGTCTTAGGCTTCACACTGGTACACTTTCGTGCAATGTGACCAACTTGATTACATCTAAAACAAGTTCGAGTATCAGCCACTCGACTTGTGCCTTCAAACTGAGACTGAGAAGCTCTCTTCTCAAAGAACTCTTTGTTTGATTTTGTAAAAATTTCTTTTTCTTCATCAGCAAGTGAACTCGAACTGTTCACAAACTTTTTCTTCTCAACAAACCTCTTGTTTTTACCATTCCATTTTTGATAACTCCTACCACCCTGATAACCTCCCGACCAGTTGTTTCGATTCTTATTATAAACACGTGGTGGATTAACAAACTTCTTGTTGTAAACTTTTTGTTTCTCAAAAACCACTTTCACTTCTGACAATTCCACTTCAACCAGTTTGAAAACATTTGTTAATTTGTTCATGTTTACATTCTCGATCGGAAACTCTGAATCTGAAAACAACTTATCTGAACCCAACATCTTGTACAAGACAAGATTTGATTCTTCATTCAAGTTGTTCTTGGACTTTTGTTTCAGAATGTATTTGTCCAAGAAACACCCATCTTCCTCTGTAATGTCACCATCTGGTTTTAACACCTATTCAACAACACTTTTTACAACATCATTTTGGACACTAACGTCATTGGAAGATGTGAATGTAACATCAATGTTCTCAGGAAGTTTTACTGCAATTTCTTCCTCAAGTTCAACCAACCCAGATTCCTTTTTCGTGTAATTATGCAAAATCGGCGGTGGAACTTTGTGAAAACCCACCCCGGTTCCATCAGAATACACGTCTTCGCCAGCTTTGTTTTTCCCGATAGGTTTGGGAACAATGTGCTGCAACACAAAGCTTGCGGAGCTATAACTATTAAGCTTCAACTGGATTCGCTCGTTTTCAATTTCAGCCTCTTGAACTTTAAGTTTCAATTTAGCGATTTCATCCAGCTGTTTGTTGATTGATTCTTCTTTTATTCTTACCACTGCTTTTAGATGTTCATTTTCTTTAAAAGTTTTACCATTTCGATCATCATTATCTTTTACAGTGCTTTTGAGTTTTTCAAATTTTTCAGAAATCTGACGGTTTTCAAGAATTAATCTTTCATTTTCATTTTTAACTTTTTCATGTTCAATTTTATCAGTTTCAATTTGAGCAGTTAATTCTCTAATTCGTTCAGTTGAAGCTTTAACTGTTTTGTCACGACCAATAATCTGATCCTCAACGCTTCTGACCTTTGCTGTCAGATTTTTAATTTTCTCACCGTTGAGATACGTAACAGTGCTACAAAAATTGCATTCTTTGCTGCAATTTTTGCAATCAGCATTTCCTTCGACCTTTTTACCTGACGCATTTGTTGACGAGATTGGACTGACCTGGCCTTTTGACTCAGACACGGAGTTAGAGTCTACCTCAAGTGCTTTAGCAGCTAGCACTTTGTCAGCCATTTTTCCCAGGTTCTCTGCCGTCAACTCTTGCGTTGTATCGATAATGCCTGTATCAACCTTCTTTGATTTCTCGATCTCTTCTTTTTCCTTTCTCTCTGTTTCTTTCTCTTCTTCTATCATTTTCTCAGTTGGAGTTCCCCACCATTTGTGTTGCCAATACTCATCCTCTTCTTTGTACTCCTTGATGATGGCTTCAATATCCAGTGTTTTGTCGTTGATCGCGATGTTTTCATACGGATCCAAGTAACACTCTCTGTCCGGATCCCATCTTCTCGCTCGCTTTGCTTCTGAATAGATACCAGACAGTCTAATGATCTTGTTTTCAGCAATCATTTTTCTGTATCTATACTTTTGCTCTTCCGTTCGATTATCTTTCCAAGGAACAGGTTCATTGTTTTTCGCCATAAATGCGTAACCAACCGCATCTTCCTCAGGTAGAACCTCTTTGCTCCAATCATATCCCTCATCATCATAAATCACCGCTAGAGCTCTAGATTTTTCTCTGCTATCTTCACCCTGTTTCAATCTAGGCGGCTCGGATTTATTCTAATGGTATATTGCCTTCTTGTAGTAATCGTCCCTAAAAGGATTCTCCGACTCATCAGCATAGGCGTTTCTGCATTCTCGCTTGAAGTGACCCTTCTACTTACACTTGAAGCAAGTCACCTTTGATTTGTCAAACCCCAACTTAGTAGACAAACGACCAATTGTTTTTCTACCGGTAATTTCCATGAAACGCTGTGCTCTACGAACAGCACTGGCCATCGCCCACCGAATATCAATCAGCTCCATTTCTTCGGGATCTATCTGGTCATAATCTTCCTTCATCAGATTTGTATTCCCGATCTTCCCAGCCACCAACCCTTCATATGATTCCAATACAGACGCCAAGAAAACCATTTGTTGCTTAGCCGACTCCTCGTCAAAATTCTGAGCATTCTTCAAATTTATTGCAATGTTGCATGAAAATTTTGCATCAGAACGATTTGCAGAAGATGAAGATCCACTGTGATAACCACTGTGACTTCCACTGCTTTAACTGCTTTGACTTTCTTTGCTTGCTGACGAAACATTCTCAGCAGAAAATGCAGTCTTGGGAGAAGTAGCTTTCGGCATCATGCTTTTTGGATAGTATAGATCCAGATTTTGTTGATAAGAAGAGTGATTGACTTTGTACGTCTTCTTCAGCTCCAGTTCGTGACTTTCAAGTCTCTCAATCACCAAATCTGGTTTCAAATTTTCAGGAGTAATGGTGTTTTTCAACATTAGCGCATAATATCTCCAATCCATCTCGTCTGGTAATGAATCGAACAGTTTGTCAACAAGTTCATCATCAGAATATGTGATATCGTGTCGTGCTAATTCCAGCTTCAGATGACCAAACCTTTCTATCATCTTACAAACTGACTCATTCTTAAGACAACCGAACATATCGAACTCTTTTCTAAGAAGTTTCTTTTTACTTTTTACAATTTCAGTACTTCCTAGACATTTCTTTTCTAGCTTTTTCCAAAGATCTTTTGCGTTCGTATAATCGATTAAAGAAATGATGTCTTCCCGGACAGACTGGAACAACAAAGCCACACATTTTTGTTCGGCTACAAACGACTCAATCTCATCAGAAGATGTTAAAGCTTCACTATTCTTGTTTCCATTATCATAACCATTCTTGAAACTTTTCCAACTTGGAAATGCAAAGGCCATCATCCAATCTTCAAACTTCCTAGACCACCGACTGTACTCCTCGATAGCCATAAGCTTTGGGGGTTTATTGAATGTTCCAAAGGCACTTTCCGATTCCCAAGCTTCCTTTTTCTTTTCTTTCGGCGGATTCTCGTTTGTATTGCTTGATGATGTATCATCGTTTCCTGTATTTCCTGCAAATGTGTACATATCGCTAAACGGGTTCAAGAAGATATCATCCATCGTGAATGTATCTGCAAAGTTAACAAACACCAAGAAAAATTTTCAAGATTTTGAGAAATGACAAACAAGCGAAACTATCAATGTTTGTGACAAATAAGCGAAAGCAACAAGTGACAGATAAGTGAAACTTCAATGTCTGAATAAGCGAAACTACTAGTGTTCGTACAAGCGAAACTATCAGACTGTCACTACAAGCGAAACTAATTGTTTCTTCAAGCGAAACCAATCAAGCGAAACGTCCAAATAAGCGGAACTAACTGGCAATTTCAAGCGAAACTATGTCATACAAGCGGAACATATAAGCGAAAGCAGTATTTCAAGCGGAACCTTCAAGTGGATCTAGGTCTTACAAGCGAAACTAGGTCTTTTCAAGCGGAACCTTCAATGTCCGTTTAAGCGGAACCTAGTTCTAACCAATTTTCACCATGTTTTAGTCTGAATTTTAACCTGAGACTTTCTAGGATTTGTTAATACTGTATAACACACAATATAGTCAAAATTCAGGCCATTTCAACCGTAGGAACCACTTCAAACTGAAAAAGTATAAGAGAAAGTGAGTATAAATGAGAGATTTCTGCAGATTCAAGTTGTAGTAGTATGAACTCCTCATCCTAAGCTCTGATACCACTTGTTGGATCGTGATTAGACCCTGAATAGTCAATAGAGTACGTTCATCTTCATGTACGAAGGCGGAATCAACGTAAATGAAGTAACAACAGCTTTCCTATTCAATTCCTTCTCTTTTATTGCTTTTTGAAGTGAATTTGACAGAGTTTTGCTACCAAAAGCACACACCAGTTCCGCTTCAATGTGCAACAACAACTACTAATGTTTCGCTTCAACACCTATATATAGTTTATGTGGTTTCGCTTGTAAGACATGACCTTCAAGCGAAACCTCCTTCAATACCCTTGAAGCAAAACCCCTTTGTCTAATAAACGGAACCTCTACAACTTATGCTCACACAAGCGAAACTAACATAAAATACATAATATTGACTTTCTAGCTTCTAATTTGACCAATCTTGACCTAAGACTTCATGTAGACGTAGTCAACAGACATTCTATGCATCAACACACCCGAATTATGTATTTTGTCCAAAACTTCATTTCATGTTCATAACTTGTCCAAGTTATTTATTCTATGAAGAAATATATTTTCATAAATATATTCTCTTGTATTTGTCTAAGCATGTTGTATGTGTATTTTTGTATTTTCACTTCTTAGGAGTATTTAGTGTATTCTCAAGTCCTAATACACTATTACATGTAATACATACTACATACACTTAGCACAAAATTTGGTGATCAATATATATATATATATATATATATATATATATATATATATATATATATATATATATATATATATATATATATATATATATATATATATATATATATATATTTTCTCTAAATATACATACTTAATATCAATTTTAATCTTGAAGAAATCATCATTTCTTAACACAAAAATTAGGGAAACCTTGGTAAATATTTTTAGATACATTTTTAGGGAATAAGTTTCTCAAAAACTTATAATTTTCTAAGTGTCAAAATTTATAAAACTTTTGACATAGTTTCCCCTAAAAATGGAGGTTTCCCATGTTTTCAAAACATGTGTTTATTTTCTTTTTAAATCATCATCAATCATCAACAACTCATTCAACATTTACCGAGTGTCAAAATCAAGTAAATTTCACTACATCATGAACTTGAAGTTTTGTTAAAACTTGTAGTAACTCACCATGTTATTTAGTAGGTTTAGTTACCCTTAAAAACATAGTTGTTTGTTTGTAAATCTCATTCTTGAAGGATTTAGTCATCAAGATCTTACATATATCTTTTGAGATCTTACATAATCTAAATGAATCCAAGAGAATCTAAGCAAGATCAAGAGGTACCTTGTAAGATTTTGGAAAAATCTTGGTGGTGGGGCCCCTCATAACCGTCCACTATATAGGGGGGGCAAAGTGTTATTTTGAATGGTAGTTAGTTAGTTAATAATTCAAATCCAAGTATATGGTTACAAGTGTTAGTTACTAGATATTCTAGTGGGTATTAGGGTGTTCGGGTTCATAACTAGCTCAGAAATAAGTAAACATTGCTTCTAGTAACATTTTGATGTTCCGGGTAATGTCCGGTTGTTCGGTTAATTACCAGTTTGTTAAAGTGCTAAATTGTACCGTTTAGTGTCCTTTAAGTATCCTTTTGTGACGCTTTCAATTCCCGTCACTTAGGAAAGTATTCTGGATCAATTTATCATATTTTTGCATGGTACAATCTTGCTACAATGCTGAATTTTGCTGAAATATGTAAAATTCAGCATTTAAAGTGTGTTTCGGGTGCTTTTTAGTGCGTATTTTAGCTTCCGGAAAGTCTATATGTTAACCCTTGTATGTACTCTTGGGTTTTAATGTATTCTTGTCATTGGACCTACACCTAGGCCCCAATTCTATTGTCTAACTGCTTTCTGCAGAATTGTTGACACAATGTGTCTTACCGGTGAGTTTACTAGTATTTCTGACGCAACGCTAACATTAATGCATAAAGCAATACTTTGTAGTATAAAAACGTGCATGAATTCACAAGTATAGCATGAAATCAGGCAATGTTGACATTTAAGCACATAATTGCAGTTATCCAGTATTAATTAAATTGTACGGAAATTACCGGTTTTGTGCCAGTTGTCACACAATCACTGTTAATTATAATTTAAAACAATTGAGGTTTTGTAAAAACAGTTTATGAAAAGCAGATGCACTCACAAAAAGGGTTTACGAAAAGAGGATTAACTCACATTGCTAATTTAGGTATTTCCTTGTGACTTCCTGGTTATAATCTATTAAATTAATCAATGCACACGCGTTAGTATAATAACCCAAATTTACATTAGCTATACCCTCCCCGAGACAGAACTCCAACGACTGAGTCAGGCAGAGCCTTGACATGCGTTACAGAGCACTAGATCTATCGGGCAGCGTGTCTAATACGTAGCCGGGGGTTATAATACTTACAACGAGGCAGAGCTTCGCTAATTAGTGGGTATTATGCCCGGGAATTAATTCTATTAATTCAGAAATTTAGAGAGAGATCGAGATTTTGAACGAATTCTCAACTGAAGCCGTGATCCCCTATTTATAGGTCTGGTCGAGCACTTTCTCGCAGCCCGCGAGAGATGAAGACAGGGTCTTCGCGCCCCGCGAGCTAGGCTGGCTAGGGCCTAGCCTTGCTGAGTTGACCCACTAGCCTCGTCACGCAACATGCCACGTGGCGGCACCTGGACACGCCTGGTGGCTAGCTGTCGCGGCCCGCGACTAAGATAGTTAAGGGCGTCGCGCCCCGCGAGCGCCCCCTAAATCTTGTTTCTATTTAAATTTTGTAACATAAAGGTATTTCGGGGCCGTTTTTCGTGTACGGCGTGTATTTTAAGACGTATAGGGGTGTTTTAAGAATTCTAGGAGGGTTGTTATATCCAATGGAAGCGTACAGAAGGTGGAACCTGTGATTTTGGTGGGACGACAATAATAACTGTAACACCTCGAAAATTCATGTCCAATATTGTATCGACACGTGTCATGGACTTTAAACGTGTAAAGGACTGATGTAGAAGGGCTAAAGTTGACAAACAAGGAAACTGTGTGAACATAAGGGTCCAGAATGTCAACAACAGATAAATATATTTTAAAATAGCCCTACAAGATGTTTATACCCTTAAACGAATAAATCATGGATCATACGAAGCTAATTGTGAAAAAAAGTGAGGAATTACAAACTGCAGGGGCTAAATGTGTCAACATATTTAAAGTATACCTCTGAGTGATCTTTTAGCAAACCCGAAGGTTTGTAATGATTAATTATACTCACGAGAATGTGTGATAAAAATTTCACGAGGTTTCGATAAAGTATGAGAAAGTTATGACAATATTCGTATACGAGGGGTTAAAATCGTCAAGGTTGAAATTTAAGACTTTTCGGTGAACATATGAATAACCGGGGACTAAATAAAGTTGGTTTATAACTTGGAGTCCTTAAAACTCAAGTTTGGGGGTTTAAAGTGCAAGAAATGAGCTTAAAATGAGTTTTGGAAGGACAAGGGACCATTTGTGCAATTTTTGAAACTTGGTGACCGGATCAGACCCTCACACGGGGCGCGTAAGGTGTGTAAGGATCCTTACGCGGGCCGCCTCAGCATGCCAGATGTAGAAAAACTTCACAGGTGTCTGTACAGCCTGTTTAACCGACTTAGGAAGGTTGTTTTTGATACCTGGAGCTTGTTTGATGGTTTTAAAGGGTCTAGGGACACTTGGAATGATTCCATAACTTCTATAGGCTTGTGTGTAATGATCTAAGGGCATCAAGAAACCTATATAAAGGCCATGAACTTGGGTCTTCATTGCTCATTCACTTATTAACTTCACAACTCACTTCTTGGAGGTTCCTGGAGCTCAAGACTCATCCATAGTGATCTTTAGTCGTGCTTAGGACTATTGTAAGTATACTTAACCAACTTTAATTCAGTTTTGCTTGGTTTATTAGCATTTTGTCAAACTGTCGTAATTAAGGTTTGACTTCGTCGTTAATCTTAATTGCTCCAGTCAAATTTCATTTTGAAAGTACCTATGAGTTGGTAATTATGTGGGCATTAAACCCTTAAAAGGTCACCCTCTGATTCCCACTCTAATTAGGTCAATTGTCGAGTCAAACTTGATTATAAAAAGTCAACAGAAAGCTAATTTTAAAATAAATGCATAATTAGCAATGTAGAAGCTATGCAACCTTTTTTGACATTAATATAACTTGGTAATTAATGTAAGAACATGTCTAAACATGTTCAACTCGACAATTTTTAGTTTAGGCTCGGTTCGGGACCGAAAGTCGCATAGTTTGACTTATGCTTTGACTTTCAGTTCTGACCCGTTTGAGCATGATTTAGGAATGCCTTAGAGCCTTATTAGGACCAAGTTACCTATAAGTATAACCCTCTGAGATTATACAACTTGGTTCATTAGTTATCCGATTCATATGCATGATTCCGTTAAATGCTTAAATGTTGACTATTATGCCCTTATCATATTAAAATGTTATTTTTGATAAAGTGAAAGAATAGAAACCTTCACTACTGATTTATGGACTTGTCCCTAAAATTTGACATCAGTTTGAGGTCTAGATTAGGAGTTATGCTCATTAGCGTAAATAAGAAGCTTTTTAGTAATTAAACCGAATAATTAGCATATAGCCTATCTAAACCTAGTTTTTGATACCAAACTTTTTACCCACTGATGTTATATAATATTTTGGGATTTTTAAAGATTTTATTTATTTTTAGGCTCAGCATAACATAGAGTTCTAAGCTTAATTCGGTAATTGCCGGTTTTGCCCTTTTGGGCTATAAAATGAGTTTTACAAATTCTTTTGACCCCAAACCTTTTTTCTACTGATCTAATATGATAAATAAAATATTTTGAGTCTTCTGGAATAATAAAATTATCAGCTTTCCTTTGAAAACCCGGAAATGACTCCAAATCGCCTTTTTAAGCGTTTTTAACGCGTAGTATGTATTAAAATCATTTTACAAATATAAGGTTTGATGCCTACTGATATTTTTAGTAAATATTTACATTCTAACAGTAAACAAAGGTCTTAAGCTCAGATTTCCAATTTTGACCTTTTAAGCCTATGTGAAATTACCAAAATGCCCTTAAGATGCATAGTTTGGTTCTAAGTGATAAATTTCACATATAAGTTATACCCTACTTATATAACTTAGTAAATTAAGTATTTTTTACTGATTACATCAGACCCGAAACTCAGGATCATATTTAAACTCTTTTATAACCTTTTAAATGACCAAAATGCCCTTACGAGGCGTAATTTGAGTTTAAAATCATTTTGGGCATAATAGAAGACATCCTACTGATGTCACAACATATTTGAAGCATATTAACTTATGGAACATGTTCATGACTCTTATGGTTACCCGTTACGCATGTTTCGCGTTCAGATCGACCTATGTAACTAGTTTGCATATATTAGCCGAAACGGGTCAAACCATATCATTTTTGTCTCAAAATCCAGAATGTGATTAAGTTACCCATATTAAACAAGTATTCAAGCTTGTCGGGTCAAAACCACATTCTAAACCGGTCTGCGCTTTATCATGCGTTTGAACCGTGTCTTCCTTTTGAAAACTAACCGGTCTAAGTTTAAGCTTAATTAAAGACCCGTTAGGATTCTAATAGGTTATTAAAAACCTTCGTTCCAGATTAGGAGCACAGTAAAAGCTACGTGCACTTGCTGTATTTGATTTATACTTTGCTCAGGTAAATACCCTTAACTTATTTTCCCTATACGGGCTTGGGATACGGTACTATAAAAGTACCGCTTGGTCGGGTGTGTGTAGTCATTTAAATTGAACTGTGATTAATGTATTTGCATGACCCGTTTGATATGTATTATTTGGTGTATGGCCTTTGGGGGTTAAATGACCATGTCCCGGATATCCTTGGCATCATTCGAAGAAATGGCCACGACCTAAGCACGGGGTGTAGGCGTACACCTGACAGATGCATTATGTAAAAACTGGTATCCCACTTTAAGGAATCGACCTTGTGGGCATTATACCTGTGGCGTGTCAGTTAACTTAAGTCCGGCCTTACAACCGGCCCTAATGGACGACAAATGAGTAAAACTGTATACAAGATTATTTTGAATAATTGTCCCAAGTTATAAAATATTTTTTCCGAAGTCCATTCAAATTAATTTTCAAACTCTTTTCAAAATGAGTCAGTTAAGTTGTATTTACCAGTGCAAACTGACGTATTTTCCAAAAAGGCTAAGTGCAGGTACTAGACGAAATAGGCTGGCTACTCGAGACATCATTACTCAAGTCTCGCAAGCTTTAGATGTCAAAGTCTGTTGAACAGTTTTCCTTTTATTTTGATCTGCCTGTGGATCTGTTTCGACTGTTTTGTGATACTTAAACATTACAATTTATTCAGTTGAAATAAATCTATATCTTTTGCTTTCGCTGTGCATTTATATGTTGTGTTGTTTGACTATGATGATATCAATTATGTCACGATACTCCCCACCGGTGACACGTGGAAAATAGGGGTGTGACAGGTTGGTATCAGAGCCAACACTGAGTGAATTAAACACTAGCCTTTTGTGTTTAATCTCAGTTACACAATTGCACACTCTCGAGTCTAGACAAGAACATAGGACAAATTCTAATTTGTTTTATTTTGTCCTTTATTTGTTTTCTTGTTATTTTTCTGATTGGCCCTTGCATGGGTAAATCATTTCTGTTAGAAGTCCCATTTAGGGCAACCATGTACTTGTTTAAATTTTAAAGGAATGGTTAGATTTAAAATAACATTCCTATTATATGATCTACCATTGTGATAAAATGGCAAAATCTAAAAAGGACAAGATCTAGCTCAAGTGTCGTTCTAAGACAGGGCCAAGATGGTAGTTCCTCAATTAGATTCAGATCCTTGTCAACATCTCAAATTAGGATTTGCTCTGCGTTTAATATTAGAAGAATCTTAAAGGTAAAACTTAGCCTAAATGTCATTGCAGACATGGCCAAGATGGTAAAACCTAGCCTAATTGTCATTGCAGACATGGCCAAGATGGTAAAACCTAGCCTAAATGTCATTTGCAGACATGGCCAAGATAGTACAACCTATTCAAAGGATTCAAAACCTTGTTAACATCAGAAAGCATATTAATATGCTTGACAAATGTGATTCGATAAAAATCACATAAGTCATTATTAAAAATGGGTTATTCTAAATTCCCTTATTTATATAATCATCCCTTAAGGATGAAGTGCCCACGGGCTATAATTAACGTCCTCTGGGACTAAAGACAGTGGTAGCCTACAACTCCCTGTCTAGAAAGGGTAATGAACTTTGATTCAAACCTTAATGCCTCGATTCTGTAAGAATTCTGGCTTATAAATTAAACTTGTCTGCGTGACTAGGCCTCTTGTGCTATTATATATAATTTAGGGTTATGATAAAAATCCTGAATAATTAACTAAAATGGGTACTTAAACCATGGTTAATAAATCGTCTAAAACGATAAAACTGTATAAGTTTCTGTATAAACCTTGTCCTTGTTTGATTTTATGTAGCAATTAAAGCTATATGGCTAGGTCGGAAGAAGTGAACAGTCATCCCCTAGACAACCACGATGATGATAGGGTTAATATAACCAGAGGAGAGCTCCGTACACTGATTGATACAGCTGTATCTAAAGCTGTAGAGGAGCAATTCAAGGAGTATAGTGGAACTCATAGTAGAACCTCTTCGGTACCCACTCTAAATCTGTTCCTAAAACCCATTCGGAAGCTCATAGCAAGCCACCCTCTAAGAAAGATGGACCTAAGAAAGAGGATGACGAACATTCCTCAACCCAACACAGTGTTCCACGCAAGAGAATAGTGTTCGATGATGAGCCACGTACCAAGTCTTGTACTTATAAGTACTTTGTTTCCTGCAAACCCCGGGATTTCACTGGGGAGAAGGGAGCAATTGATTGTATGACCTGGTTAGATGAAATGGACACTGTTGTTGATATCAGCGGTTGTGCTGAAAGGGATATAGTAAAGTATGTATCCCAATCGTTCAAGGGAGAGGCACTGTCATGGTGGAAGTCTCTCATTCAAGCTGCTGGGAAGATCCCACTCTACAATATGTCATGGGAGCAGTTTGTTGTTCTCATTAAAGAGAACTATTGTCCACAGCATGAAGTGGAAAGGATTGAGTCAGACTTCTTATCACTGGTAATGAGGAACCTAGATTGCCAAGCCTATCTTACAAATTTTAACACCATGTCTACCTTCAAGACCTGCTACTTTTAGATCAGCAGCTGATCTATCTCTATCCCTCACTTTAGAGGCGGTCAGGCTAAGATCGCTCAAGAATTCTGAAGAGAGTAAGAGGAAGCGTGAGGAGGATAACTCACGAGGGTCGGAAAAGAAGCACAAGGGAAACACTGATTCTAAGAAGTTTGGGTCTGGAAAAGGCAGTCAACGAATGGAGGAGAAGCCAAAGTGCACAACTTGCAAAAAACGCCACTTTGAAAAGTGCAGGCTTGAGACCAAGTCTCAGTCAGGACCACCTGCATGTGGGTTGTGCGAGTATCAAGAGCACAAGACTATTGATTGCAAGAGGATTAAGGATGCTACCTGCTACGGCTGCAACGAGAAAGGGCACATTAAGACTAACTACCCTAAATATGCCAAGAACCCTGAGGAAGCCAAGAAGACCAATGCTAGGGTCTTCCAAATGAACGCACATGAGGCAATTCAGGACGATAACGTGATCACAGGTACTTTCCTCATAAATGATGTATATGCTAGAGTACTGTTTGATTCTGGCGTTGATAAGTCGTTCATAGATAACAAGTTTTGTAAATTGGTGAATTTACCTGCTAAAACCTTAAGTGTGAAGTATGAGGTGGAGTTAGCCGATGGAACCTTAGAAACCGCCTCAACCATGTTAGATGGATGTGTTATATCTTTTAGGAACCACTCTTTTCCTCTGTCCTTGCTTCCTTTGAAGTTAGCCGGATTTGATATAGTATTGGGCATGGATTGGTTATCGCATAACCAAGCCCAGATCATATGCAACAAGAAGCAAGTGGTAATTAAGACTCCGTCTGGTGAGTCACTCACCATTCAAGGAGATACCCAACACGGATTGCCTGAGCAAGTGTCTATGCTCAAGGCATCTAGGTGCTTGAAGAAGGGTTGTGTCATTTATATGGCACAAGTGACTATTGATGAGCAGAAGCCCAAGATTGAAGATATTCCAGTCATCTCTGAATACCTTGAAGTTTTTCCTGAAGAACTACCTAGTTTACCACCAGATAGGCAAGTAGAATTCAGAATTGACATCATCCCCGGAGCAGCTCCCGTTGCAAGAATGCCTTATAGATTAGCGCCAACAGAGATGAAGGAATTGAGGACGCAGCTAGATGATTTGCTAGCAAAGGGTTTTATTAGACCTAGTTCGTCTCCATGGGGAGCACCAATCTTGTTTGTCAAGAAGAAGGATGGATCGATGCGTTTGTGCATCGATTACCGCGAGCTTAACAAAGTTACTATCAAGAATAGGTATCCATTGCCCAGGATCGACGATCTGTTCGATCAATTGCAAGGGGCAAGCTACTTTTCTAAGATTGATTTGAGGTCAGGCTACCATCAATTGAAGGTTAAAGATGAAGACGTGCACAAGACTGCGTTTAGAACTCGCTATGGTCATTATGAGTTCTTAGTGATACCTTTTGGGCTCACTAATGCACCTGCCGCATTCATGGATCTCATGAATCGCGTCTGCAAGCCCTATCTGGATAAATTTGTCATTGTTTTCATCGATGACATCCTCATCTACTCAAAGAATCGAGCTGACCATGAGAAGCATCTCCGTTGTATTTTGAAACTGCTGCAACAGGAAAAGCTCTATGCCAAATTTTCAAAGTGTGAATTTTGGCTTCGCGAAGTCCAATTCCTTGGACGTGTTGTGAGTGAGCGTGGTATCCAAGTGGATCCCGCAAAGATAGAAGCTATTATGAACTGGCAAGAGCCGAAGAGCCTACAGAAATTCGCAGCTTCCTGGGTTTAGCTGGATACTATAGGCGATTTATTGAAAATTTTTCAAGGATTGCTGCGCCCTTAACTTCGTTAACACGTAAGAATATTAAGTTTGATTAGGCCCGAAGCAGCAGGAATCCTTTGACATTCTTAAGCAAAGGTTGAGCAATGCACCTGTATTGACATTGCCAGATGGAATTGATGAGTTTGTAGTATATTGTGATGCATCACACACTGGGATGGGATGTGTGCTTATGCAGAAAGGCAAAGTGTAACGCCCGGCTCTTTTGTACTTTCCATTTATAGAAGGTTTTGTTCGTATTTCTATTTTTGGAAACTTTGTATTCTTGTAATCGTTCCCTTCTTTGTAATCATTGTCAAACCGAGACTTGGATCATTAATGAAGCTTATATTTTGTTACATCTATGTTAAACGCATTCTATGTATACTCGTATGTTCGATTTGGTGAATCAATCTATGTTTAATCGTGATTCTTGGAAACTATGTGCGAAACTTGTAATTAATCTAAACTTATGCATGGAACGTATTTAGAACGAGAACGACACTTGATTTGATACTTATACGCGTGATTATACTTGGTTTATACTTCTCATACTTAATCATGTCTTAAACTATGCCTTTATGGCAAATATGGCCCTTAAAATACCCTAAATGCATCACATACACAACTCCAGGGGCCAAATTGTAAAAAAGTGAAACATATCTGGAACCACAAAGGGCTCGCGGCCCACGTGAACTTGCATGGATATCCCAGGCGGGCCGCGTGGACCTTCATATCTGCAGAAAGATGGATGGTCGCGACCAGCCTCCATTTTTGAGCGGGATTTCGAGTTTAAACCGAGTTTTGGCACTTGTAAACACCTCTAATCAACCCTAAACACCTCCCTATAAGTACCCAAGGCCCTCCAAGCACTTGGACACTTTCATCACACTCAAATCTCTCAAAAACACTCTCAAGTTCCAGCAAGAATCTGCATTTTCGGACAGATTCATACCTCTACACTAAACTTGGTATAACTTGCTCATTTCTTGATGAAAACACTTGATTCTTCTTCCTATTTGCTTGGTTAATCATGGAGTTTGATTCCTTGACTTCTCCTTGGAGAAATCAGACCTGGAATTGCTCCGAAATTGACCAAAAACTTTCTGTTTTGTTACATCTTATGCAAACTTCATTCAACTTGTGTTTAACACAACTCAAACCAATGTCCTAATGCTTACAACCCCTCTTATGGTTGGTTAAGCTTAAAAACATGGTTGAGACACTTAAATCAGAGGATTAAACCTCATAGACTTTCTGTTTTGTTAGGGTTTTTAACCCACAAGTCATGTCAAGCTTAGACCTTGATGAATGAGTGATTATAGAACAACTTGGGTTGTTCCAACATAAAATCCTCACATGATTTGATGATTTCCCTTAGTTTAGATTATTTACATACTTGTATTAACCCTAGTTCGTGACCCTCCTTGGTTGTCTTTACATCAAGTGAAGTGGTGAACACTCAAGGGGTCCCTAAACGGAAGCATGTTCTTCCTACCCCATACATGACATTCATGAATGACTCGAGGTACCTAAACGAAGATCTTAATCTTCTACCTCCTACTTGAGATATTGAACTTAATAATATGTAATACTTAAATATATATATACGCACATTTGAACCTTTAATATTAAACTCGTGTTTATATGTTAAAGTAGTAGAATGACATCTAAGACTTAACACTCCAAGTATGATTCTAATGGGCTTACTACCCATGAAACACAATATAACCCTAGTGGTTACGTAGTGTCATATAAGAGTATAAGTCAAGGATGATTATTTTGATATCCTACTTTATGCTATGATAAACTCCAAATTATAATCTTCCGTTTTACGCCAAACTCACACACCTACGTTTCCTTGTGTAGAAGGACTAGGTGCTCCAACTTAATCCATCCACCGAACTCGCTCGCGGGATTTCAAGTAGGAAAGCTTGCAACCACCGTGAGTATACTCGAACCCATTTTTACTTTTAAACACTTTGGGTGCAACATGTATTCTATATTAAACGCACGTGACAGTTGAAACTTATTTGAAACATGCTCTATCCTTTTAAACATGAAACATGAAACTTGTGAAACTTGAGACTATTTTGTGCTATGTGAACGTTTAATCCTTGTGTGTAGTTCCGCCTTAACAACGGTAGCGCTATAGGGGTAATGCACCTCCCCGTTAGTCTTTGGGGTATTGTTAGGAGGAGACATATTAACCTCCCGTGAAACTTTGGGTTAGGTACTTTAACGCATTGGAAACTTGGGCTATCACTTGGACTGCGTAAACTAGCATGGTTGAAACTATTTTAATATGTTCATGTTGGATATGAGTTTTTATTCTATTATGCTATGTAGACAAACTTGTATACTCGCTCTTTGCTTTTGCATTGAAACTCTATTTTAATACATGTTGCAGGTTGATTATTGAAGTATGGATGATTGATGAAACAAGTTTAGGGTGGACTAGATACACACCTAAATTTATCTATCTTTTTTTTTTGTTATGTTATTTGTTGAAACAATGTTGTTATTTCCTTTTGAATTTGTATGACATTTAGTTTTGAAATGAAATTTGAATTTAATTAAATATTGTCACATAGTGTTATGACGTCTCTAGCAATCTTTACACACTTCGTCTCATCCCGATGTTTCCGCCATCGGTTGGGGTGTGACAGATTGGTATCAGAGCCATAACTATAGGGAATTAGGAAAAATTGCCATGCTTTTGCCCTAATCTATAGTTCTAGAAATTTTGCCTCTTATTTGTTGTTTAAAACTTTTGTGCTCTACCATGCATGCTTCCTAGCTATACTTTCTATTAAAATTATGTGCCTTACCTAAGGCTAACACTAATACACTTATGCTATTTTTATGCTCTTATAACACCAACGAAAAGAATTTACCAAAATAGGCGTGAAACCCACAATTTGGTAAACGACTCTCATTCTACCTTTAATCTATTTTGCACGAAATTTCACCATTAAGCTAGGAGTGACATCCACAACTTAATGGTAATTTCCATTTCAACTCTAGTGGACCCTCGTCAAAGTGTCAAAATTTTATTTTGATCGACGAGTACCAACCACATTTAGGGTACGAAATCGTCAAGTTAGGGGTGAAACCCGCATCTCGTCGATTAAGTCCCATTCCTCGATTTTTATTCTCGCCAAAGTCCCGAATGTTTCAATCATTTAGAGATGTGTAGTAACCGGAAGGGTAAGATACCGTTAATCGCTTCTCGACGAGAGTATCTTACTTATAGGCCAAAGCACAATATCTCTAATTCGAAAGAACTTTCGACCCACTTTGGAATAGTCGACGTTTCTCTACCCGAAACAATCCAATGTTTTATTGAGCCTCTCTTTTATGTATCTCAATTTATATGTGATTTTTATACTTGAACGTTCATTCATTTCCAAATGTCGTTTTAATCATTTCGCACGTTATCGCAATCACAAACAATAATAATCCCTCGTGAACAAACTAAATTTACGATGCTTTCGTTTATTCATGTTATGCTATGTGGAATTCATGACTATGCTATATGAAACACTTTTATGCTATGTGAATCAAATTGAACCTTTTATGCAATGTGAATCAAATTGAACCTTTTATGCTATGTGAACCTTTATGCTATGTGATCAATTTCGTTTTCTTAAACAAACTTTATGACCAAGTCTTACCTATTCGTTCTTTTGAATCTTAGATGTCTTCTCGTCACTCCAACGCGTCTAAGAAGTCAAAGTCTCGCTCCACCAAGAAGATGATGGCTTTCATGGCCGATCAATTTGCTCGCGTCGTTCCAAAGGTCATTTCCGAGATTCGAGCCTCTGAAACTCCTCACTCTTCCGTCGACTCTAAAGTCGAAGCACGCAAGCCCGTCTCGTTCAACTTCAAGCACTTTTCATCGTGCAATCCAAAGCCAATCACTGGCAATGATGGGGTGACCGCCATGCTTGAGTGGTTTGACAGCATAGAGGTCATATTCATCAATAGCGAGTGCCCCGATGAGCTCAAGACGCGCAGCGCGACCGGAGTATTCCAAGCCCGAGCTCTCGAGTGGTGGACGAATGAAAGAAACATACGTTCGAACGAGCTGTCGTATGCTTTGACATGGGAAGAGACTAAGGCCCTAATGATGGATGACTTTTGTCCTCCGCATGAGCAACGAAAGTTGGAGGAAGAATTTTGGGTATTAAAGCAGATTGGTGATGACAACCTAGCCTACACCACCCGTTTCAAACAACTCTGTTTCATTGTCCCTCACCTTGTCTCGACCCCTGATCGCAAGAAAAGCAAGTATATCAATGGTTTACCCCCTAATATGAGTGACACAATCGAGGCAGCCAAACTCGATAGCATCGAAGACATTTACCGTTTGGCCGCGTCCTTGAACAACAACTGTGTTCGCGATAAGCAAGCCGCAAACCTCGTTCCTTCGAAGCCAGCCAATCAAATCACCCAACAATCGAATAACAATAGGGGAAAGAAGCGAAAGCAATCCAACCCCGTTTGTAACGCTATTGTGCCACCTGTTAACCCGGACCCTGTTGCTCCTGATAACACCCAAAGGCCGTACACTGGGATTCACCCCAAGTGTGCCACTTGTAATTTCCATCATCCCGTCAATGCTAGGTGCCGTCGTTGTGGCAATTGCAACCGTTATGGTCATACTATCAATTTTTGTCGCCAACAACCACAACAAGCACCACCAGCTCAGCAAGCTCAGCAAGCCCAACAAGCGCAACAAGCCCTACCTGCTCCTCAAAACGCAAGACCCGCTAGAGCTTGTTTCAAATGTGGGGATGTTAATCACCTTCGTCCTCAATGCCCACAATGGAATCAAGAGCAGCAACAACCTCCTCGTGGACGCGCCTTCAACCTAAACGCGAATCAAGCGCGCAACGACAATGATGTCGTTAACGGTACGTTTCTTGTTAACCATCTTTATGCTTCGATACTATTTGATACTGGTGCGGACAAAAGCTTTGTGTCCTTAGAATTCGAATCATTGTTAAATTGCACACGCTCTAAGCTACCTAAGTCGTTTTCCGTTGAAGTCGCCAATGGCAAGTCTATCCTAGTCGATTCCATTCTCCTCGATTGTCGTCTTACTCTTAACGAGCATGCTTTCTCTATTGATCTTATACCCATGCAATTGGGTAGTTTTGACGTTATCATAGGCATGGATTGGCTTCAAAAGAATCATGCTGAAATCGCTTGTCACGAGAAATTCGTTCGCTTACCTCTTCCATCTGGTGAAGTTTTGGACGTTTATGGAGACCGACCTTCAAGGGGACTAAAGTTGATGTCCTGCACACAAGCGAACAAGTACTTACGCAAACAGTACTTTGCCTTTTTAGCCCACGTTGTGGAAGAAAAGGGCAAGGGAAAAAGTTTAAGTGATGTTCCAGTGGTGCGCGACTTCCCTGACGTCTTTCCTGAAGATCTACCAGGTCCTCCTCCTCCTCGATCTGTTGATTTTCGTATTGACCTCGTACCTGGTGCGACTCCTGTTGCCAAGGCTCCTTATCGTCTTGCACCTTCCGAGATGCAAGAATTGTCTTCTCAGCTTCAAGAACTCCTCGATAAGGGTTTTATCCGTCCAAGTACCTCTCCTTGGGGTGCTCCTGTGCTTTCGTTAAAAAGAAAGATGGTTCTTTCCGCATGTGTATCGACTATCGTGAGCTCAACAAACTCACCGTTAAGAATCGTTATCCCCTTCCGCGTATAGACGACCTCTTTGATCAACTTCAAGGCGCTACCTGTTTTCTCCAAAATCGATCTTCGTTCTGGTTATCACCAACTTCGGGTCCTCGAAGAGGACGTTCCCAAAACCGCTTTTCGCACATGCTATGGACATTACGAGTTCATGGTTATGCCTTTTGGCTTGACCAACGCACCCGCTGTGTTCATGGATCTCATGAATCGTATTTGTAAGCCTTACTTGGATCGCTTTGTGATCGTCTTCATTGATGATATTCTCATTTATTCTAAATCTCGAGCCGATCATGAGCGTCATCTCTGCCTTATACTCGAACTTTTGCGTGCTGAACGTTTATATGCTAAGTTCTCTAAATGCGAGTTTTGGATCAAAGAAGTTCAATTCCTTGGGCACGTTGTTAGTGAAAAAGGAATCCATGTCGACCCTTCAAAAATCGAAGCCGTGAAGAACTGGACCGCGCCTAAATCTCCTTCTGAAATCCGTTCTTTCTTAGGATTGGCGGGTTATTACCGTCGATTCATCTCGAACTTTTCGAAGATCGCCGTTCCTCTCACTTCGTTGACTCAAAAAGAGAAACCTTTTGCTTGGGGTCCTGAGCAAGAGGAATCTTTTCAAACTCTCAAGGACTTGCTTTGCAACGCTCCTATCCTCGCTCTCCCTGATGGGAATGATGACTTCGTGGTGTATTGTGATGCATCGAATCGTGGTCTTGGTTGTGTGCTCATGCAACGAGACAAGGTCATCGCTTACGCCTCTCGCCAACTCAAAATACATGAAAAGAATTATACTACCCACGACCTCGAGCTTGGCGCTGTTGTTTTTGCGTTGAAGATTTGGCGACACTACCTATATGGTACTAAGTGTGTGGTTTTCACTGACCATAAGAGCCTACAACACATCTTTGACCAAAAAGAACTCAATATGCGACAGCGACGTTGGGTGGAATTGCTCAACGACTACGGCTGCGAGATTCGCTACCACCCTGGTAAGGCGAATGTCGTGGCCGATGCACTTAGTCGTAAGGCTCATGTAGATGTCATTCGTTGTTTTCATATATCGAGCGATCTTCACAATCGTATTCGTGAAGCGCAGTACTCATTTATCAATGAAGGTTCCATGGCTGTAGAAATACGTGGAGCATCTGAAAGTCAACTCGTTTCAAAACCTGATGGTCTCCTCTATTGTTGCGATCGCGTTTGGATACCAGATCGTGACAATCTTCGTGACCTTATCATGAACGAAGCACACAAATCTAAGTACTCAATTCATCCTGGCGCTGACAAGATGTACCATAATCTACGTACATCCTATTGGTGGCCCGGTATGAAGAAAGACATTGATGTGTACGTTTCCAAGTGTCTTACCTATTCGAAAGTCAAAGCCGAGCATCAACGACCGTCTGGCCTGCTCGAACAACCCGAAATTCCCGTTTGGAAATGGGATAGCATTGCGATGGACTTTATAACTAAACTCCCACGTACACCTTCTGGTTACGATAGCATTTGGGTAGTCATTGATCGCTTGACTAAGTCCGCACAATTCATTCCCATTCGCGAGGATTTCACGGTTGAACGACTTGCTCGTGTCTATACCAATGAAGTCATACGCCATCATGGTGTTCCTCTCGACATCATTTCTGATCGTGATGGTCGATTCACTTCGCGTCTCTGGCAAACTTTTCAGTCCGCTATGGGTACTCATTTGAATCTTAGTACGGCTTTTCATCCTCAAACGGATGGACAGACTGAACGTACTATCCAAACCCTAGAGGACATGCTCCGTTCTTGTGTCATCGACTTTGGTGGTAGTTGGGATGTGCATTTACCTTTGATCGAGTTCTCATACAACAATAGCTACCACTCCAGTATTCAAATGGCTCCTTTCGAGGCATTGTATGGTCGCAAATGCCGATCTCCTTTAAGCTGGCACGAGATTGGTGACAAACATTTTACTGGCCCTGAGATCATACAAGAAGCAACGGATAAGATTCTTCAAATCCGTGACAATCTACTCAAGGCTCGAAGTCGTCAAAAGAGCTACGCTGACAAGGGACGCAAACCTATGGAATTCAACGTTGGTGACCACGTTCTTCTCAAGGTGTCTCCTTGGAAAGGAGTGGTTCGTTTTGGTAAAAAGGGAAAACTTGCCCCTCGCTATGTTGGTCCTTTCAAGATACTCGAAAGGATTGGTAAGGTGGCTTATCGACTTGATTTACCTCAAGAGCTCAACAACGTTCATCCAACGTTCCACGTCTCTAACCTAAAGAAATGTCTCGCTGATGAAGGACTTCAAGTTCCTCTCGAAGATCTTCAAATCAACGATACTATGCATTTCGTGGAAAAACCTGTAGAAATCGTGGACCAGCAAGTCAAGTTACTAAGGCGCAGTAAGATTCCTATCGTCAAGGTTAGATGGGAAGGAAAACGTGGCGCCGAATTTACATGGGAACTCAAAAAGGATATGAAGTCAAAATATCCTCATCTTTTCCCTGCGTGTTCCTAAATTTCGGGACGAAATTTCCTAAAGGAGGGGAGACTGTAACGCCCGGCTCTTTTGTACTTTCTATTTATAGAAGGTTTTGTTCGTATTTCTATTTTTGGAAACTTTGTATTCATGTAATCGTTCCCTTCTTCGTAATCATTGTCAAACCGAGACTTGGATCATTAATGAAGCTTATATTTTGTTACATCTATGTTAAACGCATTCTATGTATACTCGTATGTTCGATTTGGTGAATCAATCTATGTTTAATCGTGATTCTTGGAAACTATGTGCGAAACTTGTAATTAATCTAAACTTATGCATGGAACATATTTAGAACGAGAACGACACTTGATTTGATACTTATACGCGTGATTATACTTGGTTTATACTTCTCATACTTAATCATGTCTTAAACTATGCCTTTATGGCAAATATGGCCCTTAAAATACCCTAAATGCATCACATACACAACTCCAGGGGCCAAATTGTAAAAAAGTGAAACATATCTGGAACCACAAAGGGCTCGCGGCCCGCGTGAACTTGCCTGGATATCCCAGGCGGGCCGCATGGACCTTCATATCTGCAGAAAGATGGATGGTCGCGACCAGCCTCCATTTTTGAGCGGGATTTCGAGTTTAAACCGAGTTTTGGCACTTGTAAACACCTCTAATCAACCCTAAACACCTCCCTATAAGTACCCAAGGCCCTCCAAGCACTTGGACACTTTCATCACACTCAAATCTCTCAAAAACACTCTCAAGTTCCAGCAAGAATCTGCATTTTCGGACAGATTCATACCTCTACACTAAACTTGGTATAACTTGCTCATTTCTTGATGAAAACACTTGATTCTTCTTCCTATTTGCTTGGTTAATCATGGAGTTTGATTCCTTGACTTCTCCTTGGAGAAATCAGACCTGGAATTGCTCCGAAATTGACCAAAAACTTTCTGTTTTGTTACATCTTATGCAAACTTCATTCAACTTGTGTTTAACACAACTCAAACCAATGTCCTAATGCTTACAACCCCTCTTATGGTTGGTTAAGCTTAAAAACATGGTTGAGACACTTAAATCAGAGGATTAAACCTCATAGACTTTCTGTTTTGTTAGGGTTTTTAACACACAAGTCATGTCAAGATTAGACCTTGATGAATGAGTGATTATAGAACAACTTGGGTTGTTCCAACATAAAATCCTCACATGATTTGATGATTTCCCTTAGTTTAGATTATTTACATACTTGTATTAACCCTAGTTCGTGACCCTCCTTGGTTGTCTTTACATCAAGTGAAGTGGTGAACATTCAAGGGGTCCCTAAACGGAAGCATGTTCTTCCTACCCCATACATGACATTCATGAATGACTCGAGGTGCCTAAACGAAGATCTTAATCTTCTACCTCCTACTTGAGATATTGAACTGAATAATATGTAATACTTAAATATATATATGCGCACATTCGAACCTTTAATATTAAACTCGTGTTTATATGTTAAAGTAGTAGAATGACATCTAAGACTTAACACTCCAAGTATGATTCTAATGGGCTTACTACCCATGAAACACAATATAACCCTAGTGGTTACGTAGTGTCATATAAGAGTATAAGTCAAGGATGATTATTTTGATATCCTACTTTATGCTATGTTAAACTCCAAATTATAATCTTCCGTTTTACGCCAAACTCACACACCTACGTTTCCTTGTGTAGAAGGACTAGGTGCTCCAACTTAATCCATCCACCGAACTCGCTCGCGGGATTTCAAGTAGGAAAGCTTGCAACCACCGTGAGTATACTCGAACCCATTTTTACTTTTAAACACTTTGGGTGCAACATGTATTCTATATTAAATGCACGTGACACTTGAAACTTATTTGAAACATGCTCTATCCTTTTAAACATGAAACATGAAACTTGTGAAACTTGAGACTATTTTGTGCTATGTGAACGTTTAATCCTTGTGTGTAGTTCCGCCTTAACAATGGTAGCGCTATAGGGGTAATGCACCTCCCCGCTAGTCTTTGGGGTATTGTTAGGAGGAGACATATTAACCTCCCGTGAAACTTTGGGTTAGGTACTTTTACGCATTGGAAACTTGGGCTATCACTTGGACTGCGTAAACTAGCATGGTTGAAACTATTTTAATATGTTCATGTTGGATATGAGTTTTTATTCTATTATGCTATGTAGACAAACTTGTATACTCGCTCTTTGCTTTTGCATTGAAACTCTATTTTAATACATGTTGCAGGTTGATTATTGAAGTATGGATGATTGATGAAACAAGTTTAGGGTGGACTAGATACACACCTAAATTTATCTATCTTTTTTTTTTTGTTATGTTATTTGTTGAAACAATGTTGTTATTTCCTTTTGAATTTGTATGACATTTAGTTTTGAAATGAAATTTGAATTTAATTAAATATTGTCACATAGTGTTATGACGTCTCTAGCAATCTTTACACACTTCGTCTCATCCTGATGTTTCCGCCATCGGTTGGGGTGTGACACAAAGTCATTGCCTATGCTTCGCGTTAGTTAAAGGTGCACGAGAAGAATTACACCACCCATGACTTGGAGCTGGGTGCCGTTGTATTCGCACTAAAACTATGGAGGCACTACTTGTATGGAACTAAGTGTGTGATCTATTCTGATCACAAGAGTCTTCAACATTTGTTTAATCAGAAGGACATGAATATGAGGCAGCGACGTTGGATGGAAACTTTAAACGATTATGATTGTGAAATAAGATACCATCCAGGCAAGGCAAATGTGGTTGCTGATGCCTTAAGCAGAAAGGAAAGGGTAAAGCCAATAAGAATCAATGCCAAGAGCATTGAGATCAAGAATAGTTTGAATGAAAGGTTGTTAGCTGCGCAGAAGGAAGCTGTGCTAGAAGCTAATTATCCTGAGGAAAAGTTAGGAGTAACTGAAGAACAGTTATCCTATGGTAAGGACGGAATCCTAAGGTTAAATGGACGAATATGGGTTCCTGTTTATGGAGGACTTCGGGATGTTATCCTCCAGGAAGCCCACAGTTCCAAATATTCCGTTCATCCTGGAGCTGATAAGATGTACCAGGATCTAAAGGCAAATTATTGGTGGATAGGCTTGAAAAAGTCTATAGCTACTTATGTAGCTAAATGCTTGACGTGTGCTCAAGTCAAGGCTGAACATCAGAAGCCGTCAGGATTGCTACAACAGCCTGAAATTCCCACTTGGAAATGGGAAATGGTGACGATGGATTTCATCACCAAGTTGCCAAAGACTAAGAAAGGAAATGATACTATTTGGGTGATAGTAGATAGACTGACTAAGTCAGCGCATTTCCTACCTATTAAGGAAACTTACAGTTCTGACAAGTTAGCCCAATTGTATGTTGATAAGATTGTATCTCTGCATGGAGTACCAGTGGCTATTATCTCTGATAGAGATACCAGATATACGTCACACTTTTGGAAAAGTTTCCAACAGTCTTTGGGCACGCATTTAAATTTCAGTACGGCTTACCATCCTCAGACGAATGGACAGAGTGAGCATACCATTCAGACTTTGGAAGACATGCTATGTGCATGTGTAATTGATTTAGGTGGTAGCTGTGTAGGTCCCCCTTTAGTCTTATGGATCGTCACAGAATCGTCTATCTAACCTAGAGTGCGGAATCCTCTAGATCAGATTGTAGCAGAAAACGTGTAGGAAACAGAAACAGCAAATCACTTTCAAACTGGTCTTTATTGATTATCAATCTTGACGAATTACAATCAATCAAGACCACAAATTCGTCCAAGCCCTAGCTCTCACGAATTCTCTCTCTCACAAACTGTTTTGGCTGATTAACTGATTAACCTAAACCCTAAAGCCTAACCTTGTTTATATAACACAAGGTTTACAAGTTGGACTAGGGTTTCCTACATGGGCAAGGCCCAATTCGTTTCCCTACATCTAATTGGGTTTAGTTTAGCCCAAACACTATTATCTCACTTTTACAAAGCTAAACCCGCTAACTGTTTATCGTTAAACTAATTACAAGATATCCAAAGACCAAATCTAAGCTGTTGTCACAAACATGCACCAACAAACTCCCCCTTGACAATAGCTTCATAAAAACTTTGTCTTCAGTCAAAACTTTGTCTTCAGTCTTCTTGCAATCTTCACGTAATCTTGCACTGTCTTTGGTCTTTGGATAGCTTCAGCTTCAATAGCTTCTGTCAGTAACAGACTCCCCCTAAGCTGATGCATCCAATCACCAAATCTTCAACACGTTAGCGTTTGAGTAAACTCTAGTTCAGCATTTGCACAGCAATCTTCACACTCTTCAATCTTGTCTGCAATATAGAAAGGAGGTTCTACCATGCATCCAATCAAACTCTCATCTTCAAACTTGACAGCAACTTCTCAGCAACAAACTGCTTCAATCTGTATACTATAAAACAAACATCTCGAGAAACCATAAGAATTTTTCAACAAAGTTATATAAATTATTATTTTTCAAGAGATATGTAAACTGTATTACAGATTAAGCATTTTCAAACTTATCACCAACACGCAAAACTTTTTGTCCAACACTGAAGAACCTGCCTGATTTTAAAATTTTGAACTCACTTTCTAACACCGTCTCCCCCTATCAGTAACAATTCCTCAAGAATAACAGTTTTCCGTACGTTAAGAATTTTAAACAAGAAAAGACACTATTTTTTGATTTTTATATTTTTCTGAAAGCAAGTAAATAACAAAAACAATAAACACTCTATTTTTGTGAGAATCACCGGTAAGAAGATCATATCAGCACAATCAAACTGTTTTACACAATCATATAATTCTTTATTTAATTTTTCGTGAAAAGCAGTTCAAGACGATTACCAGTATGTTTGTCCTCTTAAACAAAATGCATGAACATTTCAAGTACCATTACCATATGATACGTTAAGGTAATTTTATTTTCTGAAATACGAGCGTGTCCCACTTCAGGATATACCCCCACGATCAAGGTATGCACAAAGATTCATCGTAGTAGGTGAGTATACTGATATCATCCTTCAAGATATTCTGACTGTGTCTAGTTCTTCATTTAAACTGTTTTATCATGTTTTGATTTCGTAACCATGAACACCCAAATAAATATTAATCAAATCCTGGAAATATAAACAGCACACACTATCATGCAAGTATCTTCCCTACCACATATTTCACAAGTCCAATCCAGATTTCTGAAATCTTAACTGGGAATAGGTTGAGAAGAGAACAGAATAGATCTTTAGTAGAGATGGTATAATATACAGATCAAATGAGATTTTCTCAGTTTGATATAGGTTTCTTGGGTTTCTTTTGGGCACTTGAGGGCCTCTTTCGGGTGTATTAGATCTATAGCACGACAACGTACAGCTAGGTCAGCATGTATCTGGATGCAGCAGAAGCTGTCGTTGCCTAGCACCTCCAGGTCAGCATATATCTGGATGCAGCAGAGGAGGTACACGACTTTTTTCAGAGAAGATTTCAGAATCAGATCAAAATTGTGTGTATCGGGAAATATACAGACATTCAAATAGAAATGAGCTAATTCCAAGTGACTATCTTTCCTGAGGTCATGTACAATTTTAGTTCTAACAGACAGACAGCCAAGATATCCCTAGTTGAAACAACAGTATAAAGACCCAAAACTTCAGATTTTGGCAATCTATCAACACAAGAATTAAGGTCATTAAACCATACACCACTGATGTGTTCCCCACTCATATTCAGTTCATTTAAGTTTATATCACATTGGTAAGTTGATTATTTCATGCTTTTTGCCTACTGGTACATCATATGATGAAGCTGCTATCACACTTAAGCAATTTTGATTCAATTTTAGTGTGACAGTCTAACTTGCTGATGTACTATCATTTCTTCTTTTCACACAGTGATAACTCATTTTTGATTTTCTATATTTTTTTTTATGTTTTTGATTTTTCAATTTTTTTTTTGTGTTTTTGATTTTTTTAAGAAAAGCAGTAAACTATTTACAAAAATTCTTATGAAAAACCAGTTATTCAGGATTCCTCATCCCGTTGAGTTCGACTAAGTGTTCAAAGCGAGCCCTGTCAAATGCTTTAGTATAAAGATCTGCCAGGTTATCCTCTGTGTCGACTAAGCACTTTAACTTCAATTTAAATCATTTAAAAAATATATATCAGCAATCTCACACCCCCCGCCATGTGCCTAGAGCAGCCACTATCAACATAAGTTGATAATCCTCCTTAGCAGCTCCTGCACACACTAACTTAAGAAATTAGTTAGATTAGGGGACCCAAGCCTTAATGGTCTTGGGTCGTCCAAATTCACCAACCACCGGAACATCCATCCAATATCCATTACTCCTAACTGGAGTCTTGGATCTTAGACCTGTTGGAATTTGATTTTGATTTCCACTAGGCCTTTGGTCCTGAGGGTTCCTATATACATTTGGACAATTTGACCTTTGGAAATTTTGATTTTGAAACCTACTTCTACCATTATCATACCATGAATTCTTGAAAAATTTTGGATGTTGTTGAACATTTGAGTTACAAAAACTCCTATGTTCATTTCTTCTTTGAAAATTTTTATTACAAGAAGTCTGGTATCGATTTTGATATCCGAAATTTTTATCTTGACTTTGAAATCGATTTGATTTACCATTATAATGACTAAATTGTGGAGAAATACTTCTTGGTCTATCAAATCTTTTCGAAGTTGAAGGTTTAGATTGAAATTCAGGTTTCTTTGTCTGACAACTTGATTTTACATTAATGCTTGACCCAACCTGATTCCCTTCTTTCACCACATCAACTTTTTGCTTACCTTTTTTCAAAGGACAACAACTCACCACGTGCCCTTTGTTGTGACATTTAAAACAGGATCTTTTCTTGTAATTTTTCTTTTTGTTTGATCCCTTTTTAAATGTGTTGGCCTTTTTGTCTTTAGTATCCTCATCCACTTTATGAGGTGTACTGTTAGACCCAACAGATTCTTTCAAAGAAACGGGACTACTTGGCAAGTCCACAGCTATCGGATCCACTACATGTGCAGTGGTTACAAAATCAGTTAGCTCATCTTCAGTTGGTAAAAATGAGTAGTCAGAAGATGAAGCTTTAGTAAACCCCACCCCTGTTTTATCATTACTTCTTTTTAAACCTTTTTGAATTTGAGTTCTGACTAACGAAGAATTTTCAAAATTTTGTAACTTCCCCTGAAGTTCTACAATTTTGGCTTGTGCATCAGCCAATTCTGTGCACTTTTCTGAAAGCTCGTTAGTCTTTTCTTTCACAGTTTCACGAGCCAAATCAATGACCTGTAACAGTTCATTGACTTTGCTTGTTAAACTGCTAATTTCCTGTTCATTTGATTTGAGTTTTTCTAAACAGTTTGACTCTCTTTTAATCAAAAGAACATTTAACTCTTTTCGGTTTTCCAAATCAGCTAACAGAATGTTGTTTTGTTCCGATAGTCTGTCAACTTCGCCCTGTAGTTCAGTGCAATTATTACACATATGACTTACAGGTTCTGGTGTTACCTTCACCTCTGTTGTAAGTTCATTTACACCATTCATGCACTTTGAAACCTCTGCAGCCTTCTTCTCAACCTTCTGTTCAAGAGCTTTCTTCTTCTCTTCTTTCACAGCAACTGCTTCTTCATCAAATGCACGATCTCCTACACTCTGTCTTGATGAATTCTGATAGCGTTTTCGTAAAGCTTCCCACAGATCATAAGAATTCCCATAGTGCTTGATGGTATGTTTAATTCCCTCAGGCAGGGACATCTTTATCACTGCTAAAGCTTTCTTCTCAGCATCAACCATCAGTTTCTCAGATTCATCCATCTTGTCATAAGAAATCACTTTTGTCCTTCCTTCAACACGACGTGTAGGAGCCATGTATCCATCTATAATACAATACCACATTCTGGTATCTTCGCTCTTCACAACCAATTCAAACTCCTCCTTCCAGACAGTATATTCGTTAACATTTTTAAGCTTTGGCCACTTCTCGACATTGTCCACTTTAATCATCTTTAAACATGTTTTACCGTAACCGTACTGATAAAACCGTACAAAATTTCTCCGAAAATTGTTTTTACCAAATTACACCGTTAGAATCGTCTCGAAAAGACGAATCCAATGATATATAATGTCAAAAAACCGAATTCGGGATTTCTCCGAAATTGTTTTTTTTTTTTTTTTGTCCTAAAAATCACACGAATCTAACAGCGCGAACGGTTCTGTCAAACGAGGTACAGATCAATTTCTATTTGCAAAACACTGAAAATTTTCCAACGCTTACCAATGAAAATTCCACCCCTTAAATATGCTGCTAAATTCGCTGGTTATGGCTTAATTTCGCTGGTTATGCTGCTTAATTCGCTGATCAGTTTAAATTTGTTGGTTATTTCGCTGAAAAGGCTAAATTCGCTGGTCTACTTTCGCTGGTCAAATTCGCTGCTTAATTTCGCAGAAACCGTGATAATTTCGCTGTGGAAAATTTTCACAGTTACCAAAGTCGCCTTTGGATTTTTAAATTCGCCAATTGACCGAGTTAAATAAATCACAAATTCGCTGGTAAATATGCTGGATCAGTCAATTTCACAGGTCAGTCAAATTCGCCCAGTACAGCTAATTTCGCCCAGTCAGTAACTATGGAAACTCAATCTGCACGAATTTTTGATGATTTTCTGGATTCTGCTAACACAAATCTGCAAAATCAAAACACCAAATCAGCAACTTAAAACCCGAAATTATGAAGAACTGATTGAATAAACACGAAGAACACGAAGAACAATCTTCGAATTCTCAAGCCTTTTCAGCCAAAATCATTCAACCAGTCAATCAGAAACTATCCTGAAAACCTGCAAATCAGCAAACAAACAACCAGAATATCAAATCAGCCAACAAAAATTCGAAAATCAGAATCAAACACCTAAAAATTTTCGAAAATTTTAAAACCCTAATTTTCAGGTTTCCCAAAATCGAAAATCCTTCTGCCAAGCACAATTCTGAACCGAGCAATCAAGAGCCTAATGCTCTGATACCAATTGTAGGTCCCCTTGAGTCTTATGGATCGTCACAGAATCGTCTATCTAACCTAAAGTGCGGAATCCTCTAGATCAGATTGTAGCAGAAAACGTGTAGGAAACAGAAACAGCAAATCACTTTCAAACTGGTCTTTATTGATTATCAATCTTGACGAATTACAATCAATCAAGACCACAAATTCGTCCAAGCCCTAGCTCTCATGAATTCTCTCTCTCACAAACTGTTTTGGCTGATTAACTGATTAACCTAAACCCTAAAGCCTAACCTTGTTTATATAACACAAGGTTTACAAGTTGGACTAGGGTTTCCTACATGGGCAAGGCCCAATTCGTTTCCCTACATCTAATTGGGTTTAGTTTAGCCCAAACACTATTATCTCACTTTTACAAAGCTAAACCCGCTAACTGTTTATCGTTAAACTAATTACAAGATATCCAAAGACCAAATCTAAGCTGTTGTCACAAACATGCACCAACAAGCTGGGATAAGCACCTACCATTGGTCGAGTTCTCCTACAACAACAGCTACCATACCAGCATTCAGGCTGCACCTTTTGAGGTACTATATGGTAGAGAATGCAGAACGCCCATCTGTTGGGCAGAAGTAGGAGACACTCAATTATCAGGACCTGAAATAGTCTTCGAAACAACAGACAAGATTGTCCAGATTCGTGATCGCCTGAAAGCTGCCAGGGATAGGCAGAAAAGCTATGCTGATAAAAGGCGAAAACCTCTCAAGTTCGAGGTTGGTGATAAAGTCCTGCTTAAAGTATCACCCTGGAAAGGGGTGATGCGATTTGGTAAGAAAGGTAAGTTAAGCCCGAGATATATAGGACCATTCGAGATCATCGAATGTGTAGGAACAATGGCTTATAAGTTAAACTTACCTGAATAGCTCAGTGGTATTCACCATGTATTCCACATCTGCAATCTGAAGAAGTGTCTAGCTGATGAATCGCTAGTCATACCACACACAGAAGTGCATATAGATAAGAGCTTAAAATTTGTGGAAAAACCTGTATCGATTGAGGATCGACAGGTAAAGAAGCTTCGAAGGAAGTATGTACCTATTGTAAAGGTCAAATGGGATGCCCGTAGAGGTCCCGAATACACGTAGGAGTTAGAATCCACCATGAAAGAAAAGTACCCTTATTTGATTCAATAAATCTCGAGGGCGAGATTTCTTTTAAGGGGGTGAGGATGTAACACCTCGAAAATTCATGTCCAATATTGTATCGACACGTGTCATGGACTTTAAACGTGTTAAGGACTGATTTAGAAGGGCTAAAGTTGACAAACAAGAAAACTGTGTGAACATAAGGGTCCAGAATGTCAACAACGGATAAATATATTTTAAAATAGCCCTACAAGATGTTTATACCCTTAAACAAATAAATCATGGATCATACGAAGCTAATTGTGAAAAAAAGTGAGGAATTACAAACTGCAGGGGCTAAATGTGTCAACATGTTTAAAGTATACCTCTGATTGATCTTTTAGCAAACCCGAAGCTTTGTAATGATTAATTATACTCACGAGAATGTGTGATAAAAATTTCACGAGGTTTGGATAAAGTATGAGAAAGTTATGACAATATTCGTATACGAGGGGTTAAAAGCGTCAACGTTGAAATTTAAGACTTTTCGGTGAACGTATGAATAACCGGGGACTAAATAAAGTTGGTTTATAACTTGGAGTCCTTAAAACTCAAGTTTGGGGGTTTAAAGTGCAAGAAATGAGCTTAAAATGAGTTTTGGAAGGACCAGGGACCATTTGTGCAATTTTTGAAACTTGGTGACCGGATCAGACCCTCACACGGGGCGCGTAAGGTGTGTAAGGATCCTTACGCGGGCCGCCTCAGCATGCCAGATGCAGAAAAACTTCACAGGTGTCTGTACGGCCTGTTTAACCGACTTAGGAAGGTTGTTTTTGATACCTGGAGCTTGTTTAATGGTTTTAAAGGGTCTAGGGATACTTGGAATGATCCCATAACTTCTATAGGCTTGTGTGTAATGATCTAAGGGCATCAAGAAACCTATATAAAGGCCATGAACTTGGGTCTTCATTGCACATTCACTTATTAACTTCACAACTCACTTCTTGGAGGTTCCTGGAGCTCAAGACTCATCTATAGTGATCTTTAGTCGTGCTTAGGACTATTGTAAGTATACTTAACCTCCTTTAATTCAGTTTTGCTTGGTTTATTAGCATTTTGTCAAACCGTCATAATTAAGGTTTGACTTTGTCATTAATCTTAATTGCTCCAGTCAAATTTCATTTTGAAAGTACCTATGAGTTGGTAATTATGTGGGCATTAAACCCTTATAAGGTCACCCTCTGATTCCCACTCTAATTAGGTTGTCGAGTTAAACTTGATTATAAAAAGTCAACAGAAAGCTAATTTTCAAATAAATGCATAATTAGCAAGGTAGAAGCTATGCAACCTATTTTGACATTAATATAACTTGGTAATTAATGTAAGAACATGTCTAAACATGTTCAACTCGACAATTTTTAGTTTAGGCTCGGTTCGGGACCGAAAGTCGCATAGTTTGACTTATGCTTTGACTTTCAGTTCTGACCCGTTTGAGCATAATTTAGGAATGCCTTAGAGCCTTATTAGGACCAAGTTACCTATAAGTATAACCCTCTGAGATTATACAACTTGGTTCATTAGTTATCCGATTCATATGCATGATTCCGTTAAATGCTTAAATGTTGACTATTATGCCCTTATCATATTAAAGTGTGATTTTTGATAAAGTGAAAGAATAGAAACCTTCACTACTGATTTATGGACTTGTCCCTAAAATTTGACATCAGTTTGAGGTCTAGATTAGGAGTTATGCTCATTAGCGTAAATAAGAAGCTTTTTAGTAATTAAACCAAATAATTAGCATATAGCCTATCTAAACCTAATTTTTGATACCAAACTTTTTACCCACTAATGTTATATAATATTTTGGGATTTTTGAAGATTTTTATTTATTTTTAGGTTGAGCATAACATAGAGTTCTAAGCTTAATTCGGTAATTGCCGGTTTTGCCCTCTTGGGCTATAAAATGAGTTTTACAAATCCTTTTGACCCCAAACCTTTTTTATACTGATCTAATATGATAAATAAAGTATTTTGAGTCTTCTGGAATAATAAAATTATCAGCTTTCCTTTGAAAACCCGGAAATGACTCCAAATCGCCTTTTTAAGCGTTTATAAATATAAGGTTTGATGCCTACTGATATTTTTAGTAAATATTTACTTTCTAACAGTAAACAAACCTCTTAAGCTCAGATTTCCAATTTTGACCTTTTAAGCCTATGTGAAATTACCAAAATGCCCTTAAGATGCATAGTTTGGTTCTAAGTGATAAATTTCACATATAAGTTATACCCTACTGATATAACTTAGTAAAATAAGTATTTTTACTGATTACATCAGACCCGAAACTCAGAATCATATTTAAACTCTTTTATAACCTTTTAAATGACCAAAATTGTCACACCCTGGCTTTGCGGAAGCGTGGGTTAGTTAGTGTGACTTCTTAATACCATAGCAACAATCATAACAATGCTATATGATAAAAACATGTGATATTCATCCAATAGTAAAGTTTAGAAAATCCCATTTTCAACAATCACAAAATAAGTTACAAACCTTGACTTGATTTAAATGAGTTCATAAAAACTTATCAAAAGACTTTAAAACAATACTAGGTTTAGGGATATGTAACCCGTCCAGGAAGAGGTTACACCTTCTAAACCCTGGATGACTTCTTTATTCAAACGCAGCTTGAAAAATACGTGCATACCATGCCAGATCCGTTAGTTTCCTGAAATACATGTAGTTTGAAAAGTCAACATAAAGTTGAGCGAGTTCATGTGTAGTGAGTATGTAAAACCTTTGTGAGTATAAAATTCCTGGTATGTAGCAACTAAGGAAAAAGAGATCACCAATGGTTTGCAAGGCCATTGATATGTGTGAAGTGCAAATAGGGAGACTCAAACCTAGCGGATTTATGCGTTGGGCACAAGGTCACCACCTGGTCCATTAGGCGGGCTCAGGGGTTGGGGTCGCTACACCCAGATAGATCTACCGCTCCTGTCCCTCGGTCCTACCATGAGGATTAATGACCTCATGTTGCTCCTACCCACTTACATGATCTAAGTAGTAAACCTCCTTACGCTAACCATACCATGTATAAAGTACTTGTAATCGTAGTAACATGTATTTCACCCCCGTAGTTTATAAAACTGAAAACAGTTAAGAGAAAAGGGGGACATGAACTCACAGTGGTGCGTCTCTACCAAGTATATCTCCTGCTCAAGCAGCTGTGCGACGACCTACACGTACTAATAACAATTACCGATGTAACTTATATATTTATCGTAGAGGCGTTCGTATTATTTTGGATTCGTTAACATTCGATAGTATTATTTTTACCCTAAAAGTAATACTAGTATCTTTACAAAATAACCATAAACACATATCAAGTGACTTTATGAAAAATATATACTAAATATATTTTTAGCAAGTTTTATTTTGTGAAATCCCACCTCCGATATTTTGTAAATAAAGTCGTGGCGAGATCTATAATCTGAAAACAAGTCGAAAAGTATTTCTAACACTTGTGGTGAAAATAATTCTAAGTGTTAGGTTTTTGGAAAAATTTCGCCAGAGTTTCCTCTGTAACTGGAGGTGGCCACGCTTTCAAGCGTATCATTTTCTTTTATAAATCAACCCAACAATTTTCTCATTCAAACAAAACAACGTTCAAAACAACAAACTAGTCAATAAATATGTAATTCGCAAGAATCTCATGAACTTGTAGTTTTCCAAAACTATGAAGCAAATCTCATTACTTTTAGTGGATCTTTATATAAATCAATCCGGTTTCGCAAAAACCTCGCTTTTAAAGGAATTCCATTTTTACAACTTCTTGTCAATTTTTACAAAAATAGTTATTTTGTCGAAACTTTGTGTTACACATGTGTTTACATACTCGTGTGTTCTAAAAGTCATCCTTGTTAGTGTAAGATCCATTTTTTTAGAAAATATGATTTCTTTGATACTTGGTTCTTTGAAAATACCGCTTGTAGATCCGTAGATCTACTAGTTTTAACACTATTTCGTAAGTAAAATCATTTTTACACAAGTTCAAGTTTGATGTGTGGTAGAGTTTCATCACTTAACCCTTGTTATATTCAAAACAACTCTATGTCACGATCCATGATCATGACCAACCCGGGTTAAACGATGATCCGAGCTACCACAACATAGATCGGGTCCAAACAACTACACAAATCAAATACTACAAGATTTACACAACAAACAAGCTTTTAACCATCACTTTTAGCATTTTTAGTAGACTTTTATGCTTCATCTTGCATGTTTACGAGTTTTGGCCGTTACATATCATTTTAACCATCTTAAAATAGTTCGAGAAGGTGATTCAAGCAACTTACTACTAGCTCGAGGCTAGGGAAGAATCTAGACGCAAAATGATAGGATAAAAGCAACGAGAAGAGGTCCTTCGCCTTCCGAATGCACCAAGCCTCCTTATACGTGATCCTTAACACTTGAATGGTCTTGAAATGTGATGAACTAAACTCGAAAAATTGATGGGTGTTGAAGGGGGGTTCGGCCGTAGCTTCTTTAGAGAGAGAGAGGGAGTGTTGTTGTGATGTTTGAGAGTGAAAGAATGATGGGTTTAGCTTTGTTCTTATAGACAATTATCACCACCATTATCCAAGGGTTTCTATGCTTCTTAAATATTAGACATAGGAGATTAAAATAATCATAAGGGTACAAAGGGTGTCCCCGCTCTTGGGGATGGTTTGGTTAAAGGGGGGGGGGGTCTCGGTTCATTTCCAACTAATCATTAGATAATAGTTAGGTTAAGTTAGTTAGTTTAGGGATTAACCCCGTTACTAGTGTGTTGTGTGTTACAGTGGGTGTTAGGGTATTCGGGGACCCTAACTGGCTCAGAAAAAGGTAAATAATGTTAATGGCAATATTTTCATGTCCCGGGTATAGTCCGGTTGTTCGGTTGGATAGTAATCTAAAGCGCTGAACAAAGCTTTAGAGTGTCGTTATTATTATTTTTAGTGACACAAATCATTCCCGACACTTTGGAAAGTGTCTAGTAACATTTTTCTCATGTTTTGGCACTTTATTAGTTAGCTAAAAGCTGAATTTTTAGTTAATGTGCTGAATTTTGTACTTAGAGTACGTTTTAGGCACATCCGATCACTGTAACTTATTCCTAGAGACGCAGTTCTACAACCCTTGTATCCCTACACTCACTATTGGTGTAGTAAACTATTTTGGGCTCATACAGGCCTTAGAGGCAGTATCTGCCTGATGCTGGCTTTATCAACATGTTCAATAGGTTATCCCTTCATAGTGCTACTGTGCTTTTGTGCATCATGTTTGTCACTAAGGTTCAGCATGTAAATAATGTAGTGACAGTAAATAAAGTATGATGCAAGTATGTACATGTATCAACATTCAAGTAGCAGTTTATCCACAATATCAGGTAAGCACAGTAATTAAGCAGTAATTAATTATTAATTAAATCGTACGGATACCTGGTTTAGTGAGGGTTGTCACATTCTCCCCCCGTTAAAGAAATTTCGTCCTCGAAATTTGTACTACCTTAACTCCTCTTGGTCACGTCACGCAAGTATATCATTGAGGTAGATAGTCATCAAACCGCATCAAAGCTTACTCACACTTGGTGGTTCCAAGAATATTTAACAATCCGCACCCTAGGGTTAAGTAGGTGGGTGCTCATAGCAGTTGATGTTAGAAGTACAAAATGTGTTTTACGTATAGCTTGATAAGACCCTCAATGTTCGGTCGCAGTATCCCAGCGAGTTTTCATGAAACATAGCACCCCCTATATAAATTCAGAAATTTTCAACTCAAATGAAATGGTAAATTGATCTGTCAACTCCCAAGTAGACGTGTGGCAAGGTTCAGTGCGTTGAATATTTTGATCGGCGAGAACACACCGAATGAATACAAATGAATCTGGTGTATTCTTGCTTTGATTTGTAGTTGCATCAGGAATATGTAAATGATAAAAGTTTATGTATTTTGCGTGGAACGGTTGTCCATGATTAGCACAAGCTACAAGTTTGTAATGACACCACCAGGTGTCGCAATGACATAATTTCATAATAGTGGTGATTGAACAAGTTCACCGTGTTTGAGATCAGATGAAGGTGTACCGAAACAATCTGAAGATTTGACTTATGCCATGTTACAAAGTTTCCAATTAAATACGGAATATCAAAGAACCACTGTTCCCAATCGAAGATGAAATGTAATAAGCATCGCAAGGCATTTGATTGACAATGAAGGAATCGTTAGGAGGTACATTGTGCTTATGGAATGAATATATGTACCATTGTCTTAACACACAATTGTGTTGAGACCGCTTTAATCGTGGTAAGCAAGCGGATTTAGAGTGAGTCAATAAACAATTAAATCCGGGTATGAGGTGTGTAATCAATTTAGCGCAAGCTTCAATTTTGTGAAAATATTACCGCAAGGTATCGAAATAAATCAAACGTTTTAGTGGAGTCGTAGACCAACTAAATCTACTACGACTAGAAATGAAAGAATCTCTGCAAAAATAATTGGATATGATGCTTCCAATACATCACATAGCGTTTCAAGTTAAACCTGTGAACTGGATAAGTTTAAGCAATTGAACTTGGTTTCAACATAAGCCGACGAGGTGTGTATCAACAAAGAATTCCCAGCATGGTAGCGAAATGAATGTAACTTGAAAGCGGTTTCAAGAAAGTGCGTTGGCCTAATAACAAAAGAGTCAACCATGACAAGAATATAGGTCATTTGAATCACAAACCAGTGTTTAATATCTGAGCCTTAATGAAACGTTTATTCGAAATGGAACCGCATGCGTAGCAAAAGGTGCATGTGTGGCAAATAAGTTTCCAAGAAAATGGAGCAATGTGTGTTTGCTATATTGAAGAAACGACCAAGTATCCGAAACAAACATGTGTTCGCTCTCAGCGAAGGAAATCAACGTGATGCAACTACTTTGAGGGGAGTAGAAATGCAATATCTACTCGTTAGAAGTAAAAGTGAAGACTTCAACAGAAGCAAATTTAAGTACTTTCGATTTTGAAATGACATGTTTGTCAAGTTGATGACGTTTGATTGAGTTAACAGATATGGTTCCTAGATGTAAGGCCTCTAGTTCCTCCGGATTCCACACCTCGTGTGGATCTGACTTAAACATTGTATAGGAAGCAGCATTTTGTTTATGTCTAAGCACAATCATTGTCCCACAATTTCATCCTAGTATATTCCCTGAATTTCTTTGCTGACGATGTTCGATCATCGATCAGTCGTGTAGTAGTAGTTGGATCATCATAGTCAGTTGTGTAAGAAGTTCATTAATCCTCAGCAAAAGTCACCGACTCTTGTATGTTAGCCCGTTCGGCTCCTGGTCATTTGGAAGTTATTCGTCCTTTCTTTTGGCGAGCAGAACTGAGGTTATCCAAAACAAAAGGTTTGGTCTGTTATCTTCCTTCTCTATCAACCACTGAGGTTGTACTGTCAATCCTTTCATCTCCAAAGGTGTAAGTCGCTCGAGGTGCTTTGGCTACAGGCGCGTGGCCTGGAATCAGATTGATGCAAAAATTCGACTTGTCGTCGAGGAGATTACTCTGGCAAGTCTTCGAGGAAGACTTCAGGGTATACTCCGATCACGGGGGTATCGTTAAGTTTTAGTTCTTCGGCTCCCTTGTCCTCGACATGAGCCAGGAAGCAACACATCCTTCCCACAACAACTTTCGTGCCATAAGTAATTCGTGATCGGTGGTGGCGTGTCCTGCTTCGTGAGTCACAATCATTCCTTCATCCGTCCTCGAGGTGCGGATATCAACCTCCGCTCGATCGTTTGCCAACTAATACATCCAATTACCACGTTGAAGCTTCCCAACTCAACTGGCATTAGATCTAGCGTAAACTTACGCCCTCCGGGTTCTATTGTGCCGATTCCAGTTACTGCATTGGCTTCCACTAGCTTCCCCTAAGCTAGTTCTAATGGGTACTGGAATAACTACTCACTTGCTACGTAAACCAATTATACTCTTGAACTCTAGAGGTGTGAATCGTACAATTTGTTACAGTATCAAGTAGTGCAGGCGCATAACGTTGGGTACTATGGAACGTACCGATTTCCATGCTTGAATCCCTGGCGTGTCTTCCTAGCTTCGATGGGGAGCTTTCATCCGTGTGCCTGATTGTTTTTAGGGCAATATTTTCTGAAATGCTTTTTGCTTCCACAGTTAAAACAACCTTGAGTACATTTCTGTTTATCGCTCATTCTACTTTGACAATTGTCATTGTCGTTGTCCTCTTCGTGATCCTCACTACCGTCTTGGCCCCCATTGCTATGTTCAGTATTTTGCCAACAAGTTTCCTTGACATGTCCCACCTTGCCACAGTTACCACAATTTCCATATTTGCATCGCCCGACATGATAACGTAAACAATTGTCGCACTTAGGTAGGATACCCTTGTAATCTTTTCCCTTTTTGGCCTTCTTCTTGTTACTCACCTGAGTAACCATCTTAAAATTTGCGAGCTTCCTCTTGTTATCCCCAGATGCCTTTATAGCCGTCTCCTTTTTCTCCTCCGCAGTGGGAAACTTGTAACACCCCCAAATTACCACCTACGGAAACCCCGCGAGGCGTGTTACACATCAGAGTCTGAGCCACCAATCACATTGAACCAATAGTAAATACTTAAATAAAACATGTCATTAAAAGTCAAGATTAAATGTCGAACACAATATCAGTTCACAAGTGTTATGTAGCGGAAGCATATTATAAGTCGTTTAGTAATTATTTCAAAATAAACTTAAAACCAATGTATCCATTATAAACGATCCAGTGGCTTCGATCCATGACCACTCCAGCACGCCCAGATAGCAAGTCCATGTTCCCATAGTTAACGACCTACAAGCATGCAACAAGTGTGTCAGACTACGCTGGTGAGTTCAAGGTTTTGTTAACGTGTTGTGTTACCAGATATATGTTAATGCGATTCGATGCTGCGGTATGATGTTGCTCATGTTAGATACCCTAGGGAGTGTGCCCATGTGTATCCGGGGAGTGGTTACCCCTTGTTTGCTATGTTGCCATCGTTAGATACCCTAGGGAGTGTGCCCATATGTATCCGAGGAGTGTGCCTCTAACAACCATAGCCCTATCCAGATAATTAGTTCACGCCCGTCCTTACGGCCCGGTGTGAGGTTTCCCACCTAATAGCGCTATCAACTAATTACCCCCATTGCCCTCCAGGCAATAACCAAAACCGATTAAGTCGTTTACCCAATGTTTCCCTTCCAAATGTTTACCAGTTGTCCCAAACCACCGGGACGCATGCTTGAGAAAAAGCAATGAACTCACCTGGGGTTGCTCGGTATGATTCACACAGTTCAATTAAGTTATAGAGCGATTAACCACGTCCTACCACAGTTATCATACCAATCAGATTCGTATTCAAGTATTGCACATAGGTTCTACACGTATTGTAACAGGTTGTACAAGTATTCATCATCGTATAGGTATCAGCGTAAACAGTTACATAGCAAGCATAGTCCAAGTGTTCAGCCCAATCAGTTGGGCTCGTAATAGTGTGCAGGCCCAATATCGGAGTGTACGGTTATATGGTCTCGAGTCGAGATCTCGAGTCGCAACGGAGGAAGGTCTCGAGTCGCAACAAGGGTCGTTTCGGTTTGTCATGGTCCGGTTACGAGTCGCAACGGGACTCGCAATCGTGGTTTCGGTTCATGCTGTTTTGTGTCGGTGTGCGTCGGTCTCGAGTCGCAACTGGACTCGCAACCACGGTTTCGAGTTGTGCTGCTGTGTGTCAGTGTGAGGTCTCGAGTCGAGACTAGGTGTTCCCGACTCGCAACCTCTTGTCGTAACCCGGTGTAACTGACTTCCTGATTTGTAGCTTCTAAATTCCGTAACAGATTATGCACAAATTTGGCAGTTCAATCAGGATCAATTAACAGTTTTTCAATGGCATTCATACGGATCAAACAACAGTTTTTAACCAAGATTCATGCATGTTCATACCATTATCATCAAGAACAGTGGATCGGATCATGTGACAATCGATTTCATAGACTATCAAGCAACCTAAATCATATTCCCAAATTATAACATCACAGCCGGTTACACTTATCCATTCAGTTCTACATCATGCAACCTTATATACTCATAATTAACCCTATCATGAACCGAATACATGAACACAAACAATCATACTAACAAGAACCCTAGATTAACATGTATGATTATTATAACACACACTTCACAACATTATTCAACAGGTAATCGGTAAACATGAACACTAACCGAGATGCTAAAGATGATTAATCCGAACTACAAGCTTCGCGAAAGGGGGTATCGGCTGCCTTTGTTCCGAGTCGAGAGGGAATGCAAGAGTTCCAGGGTTTGTGTAACTTGTGTGAGTTTGTGAGAATGAGGGAACACCCCCAAGGGTGTCGTGTTTTGTGTGTTGGGAATGGGCCGAACCCATTATCGAGTCATACTTGGTCTCGAGTCCAAGTGAGTGTAAACCGAGTGGGCCAAGTTAAATTGTGTAATCGAGTGGGTCATGTACGGTCTAATCATGTAACATATCAACATATCACAATTTCACATATATCACGTTATTACTAATGTTCACATAATCACGTTACGTTACACAAAAGTGGGTTCGAAATACGAGTTGTCACAGTATCCCCAACTAAAAAGAAATTTCGTCCCGAAATTTGGTACGCATTCACTGAGAAAGCTAGATAAGTTAAAGCTAGGTAAGTTATGTCGTTTGCTGGTTTTCCTGGGGTGTCACATCCTCCCCAACTTGAATGGGAATTTCGTCCCGAAATTCACTAGTTGCATCAACATTAGGTTCGCTAGATTTTGACTGGTCTTCGGGGAATAAATGTGGATACTTAAGTTTCATCTGGTCCTCGCGTTCCCACGTGAACTCTGGACCACGTCTTGAGTTCCAACGAACTCTCACAATCGGTATACGGCTGTGTTTACGAACTTTAACTTCCCGATCCATAATCTCAATTGGTTCTTCGACAAACTGCAATTTGTCGTCTATCTTCAGCTCTTGAAATGGTACAACTAGTGTTTCATCAACCAAACACTTCTTTAGCTGTGACACGTGAAATACATCATGGACATTACCCAACTCCGCCGGTAATTCCAACCTGTAGGCCACCTTTCCAATCCGTTCCACAATTTTGAAGGGTCCTACATAACGAGGGTTTAGTTTGCCGCGTTTCCCAAAACGCACAACACCCTTCCAGGGTGAAACCTTTAACATAACACGGTCATTAACTTCAAATTCCAGCGGTTTACTACGCTTGTCAGCGTAGCTTTTCTGACGATCGCGAGCTGCGGCCATACGGTTTCGAATCTGCACAATGCTTTCTGATGCCTCAAGAACAAACTCAGGTCCTGTGATCTGACTATCCCCCACCTCATGCCAACAGAGAGGTGAACGACATTTCCGTCCGTACAGTGCTTCGAACGGAGCTGCCTTAATACTTGAATGGTAGCTGTTGTTGTAGGAGAACTCTATCAACGGTAGGTGCTTCTCCCATCCTTTTCCAAAGTCGAGTACACATGCCCGTAGCATGTCTTCTAGTGTTTGGATGGTGCGCTCGCTTTGACCATCCGTCTGCGGGTGATAAGCGGTACTCATGTCGAGTTGGGAACCAAACGATTTATGCATTGACTGCCATAACTCTGAAGTGAAACGCGGATCATGGTCTGAAATGATAGAAGTTGGCACTCCATGCCTAGAAACCACTTCCTTAAGATACACTGCTGCCAGCTGAGAAAACTTGTCTGTTTCCTTGATTGCTAAGAAGTGTGCTGATTTCGTGAGGCGATCAACAATCACCCAAATAGTGTCATTCCCAGCTTGAGTTCTTGGTAGCCCTGTCACGAAATCCATAGCGATCTGTTCCCACTTCCATGTGGGTATCTCTGGTTGCTGCAGTAGACCTGATGGCTTTTGATGTTCTGCTTTGACCTTAGCACAAGTCAAACATTTGCTGACGTAGGTTGCTATATGAGCCTTCATGCTAGGCCACCAGTACGTAGTTTTTAAGTCGTGGTACATCTTATCTGATCCAGGATGTACAGAGTAGCGTGATTTGTGTGCCTCTTCCATTACAAGTTCCCGTAAGTTGCCAAAGAGTGGGACCCAAATACGTCCAGTTACGTGGTAAGCGCCGTCTCCCTTTTGTTCTAGTCGTTGTCTCGAGCCACGTAAAGCTTCAGCTCGGACATTCTCTGGTTTTAACGCTTCTAGCTGAGCGTCTCGTATCTGGGAAGGAAGATGGGACTGGATCGTGAGTTGCAATGCTCGCACACGCCTAGGTGCATTATCCTTTCTGCTGAGGGCGTCAGCTACAACGTTTGCCTTGCCCGGATGATACTTGATGGCACATTCATAATCGTTCAATAATTCCACCCATCGTCGTTGTCGCATATTCAACTCTTTCTGGTCGAAGATGTGCTGGAGGCTCCTATGGTCGGTGTAGATGGTGCATTTGGTATCGTACAGATAGTGCCTCCAAATCTTCAACGCAAATACCACCGCTCCTAACTCCAAGTCGTGCGTCGTGTAGTTCTTCTCGTGCACCTTCAGCTGACGAGAAGCATAAGCTATTACCTTCTCGCGTTGCATCAACACGCAACCGAGACCCTGAATTGATGCGTCACAATATACCACAAAATCTTCGGTGCCCTCTGGTAAAGACAAGATCGGTGCACTGCAAACTTTCTGTTTTAACAACTGGAAGGCCTCTTCCTGCTTCGTTTCCCAAGAATACGCCGTGTTCTTCTGTGTCAGCAAGGTGAGTGGTTGTGAGATTTTTGAGAAATCTTTAATGAACCTTCGATAATACCCTGCGAGACCAAGAAATTGTCGCACCTCAGACGGAGTCTTTGGTGCCGCCCAATTCTTAACCGCATCCACCTTCGCAGGATCCACATGTATCCCTTTCTCGTTAACAACATGCCCAAGGAAGTGCACTTCTCGAATCCAAAAGTCGCACTTAGAAAATTTCGCATTCAATTGCTCCCTTCTCAATAGTTCCAAGATGAGACGTAGGTGACGCTCGTGATCTTCCTTGTTCTTGGAATAGACTAAGATGTCGTCAATAAACACTATAACAAACTCGTCGAGATATGGCTTGCATACGCGGTTCATGAGATCCATGAAAACCGCTGGTGCATTGGTCAATCCAAACGGCATAACCAAAAACTCATAGTGTCCGTAGCGCGTTCGAAAGGCTGTCTTGGGAACATCCTCTTCCCTAACCCTTACCTGGTGATAACCCGACCTTAAGTCGATCTTCGAATAGAAACTTGACCCTTGCAACTGGTCGAACAAGTCGTCGATGCGTGGTAACGGATAGCGGTTCTTAATGGTCACCTTGTTGAGTTCTCGATAGTCGATGCACATACGGAATGACCCGTCTTTCTTCTTTACGAACAGAACTGGGGCTCCCCAAGGCGACGAACTGGGTCGAATGAAACCCCTATCCAATAACTCCTGCAGTTGATTGGACAGTTCCTGTAACTCTCCAGGTGCTAACCAGTAAGGAGCTCGAGCAATTGGAGCCGCTCCCGGTGCAAGATCAATCTGAAATTCTACTTGACGGTGAGGAGGTAACCCTGGTAGCTCCTCTGGGAATACATCAGCGAATTCTCGCACCACTGGTAGATCCTCGATCTTACTCTCCTCAGACCGAGCGTTGGTAACTAATGCTAACAGTGCAGGATACCCCTTTTGTAGATACTGTTGTGCACGCATGGCCGTGATAATCCCAACCATCGTCCCACTACGATGCCCTTGAACTAACAGTGACTCTCCATCAGGGAGAGGAATACGCACAATCTTCTCCTTACACAGAATTTCTGCTTGGTGCTTAGACAACCAATCCATGCCTACCACTATGTCAAAACTACCGAGCGTAACGGGAAGGAGGTCAATGTCAAACACCTGACCCACGAGATCTAGTTTGCATCCAAAAAGGACATTTGAGGCTTCTATCGTTTTACCATCTGCTAGTTCTACTACTTGTTTAACTTCTAAAGGTGTCGGGGTTATCCCTAATCGCTGACTAAACTCTAGGGACACGTAACTCCAATCGGCACCCGAATCAAATAATACAGAAGCAATACGATCATTAACAGGAAACGTACCAGTTACAACGTTGCCGTCATTCCTGGCATCCCCTGCTCCAAGCTGAAACACTCTGCCCCGAGCACCATTACCCCCGTTGTTGCCGTTGTTGTTGTTGTTCCCAGCATTGTTGTTATTCGGGCGGTTGTTATCGTTAGCGTTCTGGTTTAACTGAGGGCAATCCCGCTTAAAATGGCCCTCATCACCACACTGGTAGCACCCCTTCCTGAAACCCTGGTTCTGCTGGGGTGGTTGTCCCTGTTGTCTCTGATTCTGCTGGTTTTGTTGCTGCTGGTGTTTAGGCTGTGGGGCCCTACAATCCCTGGCCTCATGGCCCGCCTTACCACACCTGTCACACTTTCGAGTACACGACCCGAAATGATGATAGCCACACTTGTTACATCGTGGCTTCTTCCCTGCGTACGAACCCTGGCTGTGGCCACTTCCCTGGCCTTGATTGACAGAAGACGACTGGCTGATGTTGCGGTTGCTGTTGTCTGGCCTTTTCTGAGTCTGGCCAGCACTGGAGGCCTTGTCATAATCACTCCACTTCCGCTTGTTATCATTAGCGGACGCAGTGGCAGTGGGTGTAGCAGCTTTAGTGGCCGAGATACGCGGGGGTAACGAATCGCTTTCCACCTCTTGATCCACAATCTTGTGAGTCAGACGAACGATCTGTGTCAAATCATTGAGATGGGCTGCTGTGACCAAGCTCTTCACACGCGGAGGCAACCCTTTGATGAATAACTCAATCCTCCTAGACATAGGCCGGGACAAGTTTGGGCACATGTCGGCCAGTTCATACGATCGCTTCACATACGCTTCGACTTCAGATCCAACCATCTTCAAGTCGTAGTATTCGTTTTCCAACTTCTGGACCTCGTCCCGAGGACAGTACTCCTCCCTGATCAGTTCTTTAAAGTCTTCCCAGGTCGTGGCATTCGCTGCCTCGATGCCCAACAACTGCACCTGGGCATTCCACCACGTTAGGGCACCATCTGCCAAGGTACCCGCAGCATATTTCACCCTGTCCCCAGCGGGACAGTTACAGATAGCAAACACAGACTCTACTTTTTCGAACCATCTTAGAAGTCCCACAGCCCCTTCAGTCCCGGTGAAGGTCTGTGGCTTGCAGTCCATAAACATTTTGAACGTACACGCAGGATGGTTAGGTTGAGGTTGCGCTTGTTGACCTAAATAACAGGAGGAAACACATTATAGGAATGAAAAGACGTGTATGTGGTATAAGAGTAAAGAGTACTTGGTACACTCCGTACCAGCTTGATAGGCTGCTAAAGCCTCAGCCACGCGGGTATTGATTAGGTCATTCAACTCAGCCTGAGTCATGTTGATGTTGCCACGTCCGTGTCCTCGTCCACTCATGTTTCTATAGTTGGGAATAAACCGATTTAGAGATCGAAACAGAACAGGAGTCAAGTATCACACTGATATTCGCGTACTACTAGGTTCACACATAGTAAGGCAGAACCCTTCCCACGCTCGATAAGCCTCACTGGGACTTGCATGCACCCCGCGTTATTATTAAGTGTGCACCCATAATAATAAGGCGATTTGCATGTTCATCTCAGAGCCTCTTAGCTTGCGCTCGAAGTTTCCCCCGTTCAAATAACACAACAGACGGTATTACAGGTCTATGATCTACATGAGTCGAAGAGTAGTGTCACACTATCAAGTCACTATGGTGTTATACGTTTCAGTTCATTTACGTTGTGGGTGTGTGACTGCTAAGCAAGTAATGTATAAAGTGAGAGAGAAACGAACCTTGCAATCTGGTGCTGAGTGTCATGATCGATTTTCGAAGACGTTCGGTTATAGTCTGGTTTTACAAAACGTTTTAAAACCTAGTTCACTATAACCAGTGGCTCTGATACCAAACTGTAACACCCCCAAATTACCACCTACGGAAACCCCGCGAGGCGTGTTACACATCAGAGTCTGAGCCACCAATCACATTGAACCAATAGTAAATACTTAAATAAAACATGTCATTAAAAGTCAAGATTAAATGTCGAACACAATATCAGTTCACAAGTGTTATGTAGCGGAAGCATATTATAAGTCGTTTAGTAATTATTTCAAAATAAACTTAAAACCAATGTATCCATTATAAACGATCCAGTGGCTTCGATCCATGACCACTCCAGCACGCCCAGATAGCAAGTCCATGTTCCCATAGTTAACGACCTACAAGCATGCAACAAGTGTGTCAGACTACGCTGGTGAGTTCAAGGTTTTGTTAACGTGTTGTGTTACCAGATATATGTTAATGCGATTCGATGCTGCGGTATGATGTTGCTCATGTTAGATACCCTAGGGAGTGTGCCCATGTGTATCCGGGGAGTGGTTACCCCTTGTTTGCTATGTTGCCATCGTTAGATACCCTAGGGAGTGTGCCCATATGTATCCGAGGAGTGTGCCTCTAACAACCATAGCCCTATCCAGATAATTAGTTCACGCCCGTCCTTACGGCCCGGTGTGAGGTTTCCCACCTAATAGCGCTATCAACTAATTACCCCCATTGCCCTCCAGGCAATAACCAAAACCGATTAAGTCGTTTACCCAATGTTTCCCTTCCAAATGTTTACCAGTTGTCCCAAACCACCGGGACGCATGCTTGAGAAAAAGCAATGAACTCACCTGGGGTTGCTCGGTATGATTCACACAGTTCAATTAAGTTATAGAGCGATTAACCACGTCCTACCACAGTTATCATACCAATCAGATTCGTATTCAAGTATTGCACATAGGTTCTACACGTATTGTAACAGGTTGTACAAGTATTCATCATCGTATAGGTATCAGCGTAAACAGTTACATAGCAAGCATAGTCCAAGTGTTCAGCCCAATCAGTTGGGCTCGTAATAGTGTGCAGGCCCAATATCGGAGTGTACGGTTATATGGTCTCGAGTCGAGATCTCGAGTCGCAACGGAGGAAGGTCTCGAGTCGCAACAAGGGTCGTTTCGGTTTGTCATGGTCCGGTTACGAGTCGCAACGGGACTCGCAATCGTGGTTTCGGTTCATGCTGTTTTGTGTCGGTGTGCGTCGGTCTCGAGTCGCAACTGGACTCGCAACCACGGTTTCGAGTTGTGCTGCTGTGTGTCGGTGTGAGGTCTCGAGTCGAGACTTGGTGTTCCCGACTCGCAACCTCTTGTCGCAACCCGGTGTAACTGACTTCCTGATTTGTAGCTTCTAAATTCCGTAACAGATTATGCACAAATTTGGCAGTTCAATCAGGATCAATTAACAGTTTTTCAATGGCATTCATACGGATCAAACAACAGTTTTTAACCAAGATTCATGCATGTTCATACCATTATCATCAAGAACAGTGGATCGGATCATGTGACAATCGATTTCATAGAATATCAAGCAACCTAAATCATATTCCCAAATCATAACATCACAGCCGGTTACACTTATCCATTCAGTTCTACATCATGCAACCTTATATACTCATAATTAACCCTATCATGAACCGAATACATGAACACAAACAATCATACTAACAAGAACCCTAGATTAACATGTATGATTATTATAACACACACTTCACAACATTATTCAACAGGTAATCGGTAAACATGAACACTAACCGAGATGCTAAAGATGATTAATCCGAACTACAAGCTTCGCGAAAGGGCGTATCGGCTGCCTTTGTTCCGAGTCGAGAGGGAATGCAAGAGTTCCAGGGTTTGTGTAACTTGTGTGAGATTGTGAGAATGAGGGAACACCCCCAAGGGTGTCGTGTTTTGTGTGTTGGGAATGGGCCGAACCCATTATCGAGTCATCCTTGGTCTCGAGTCCAAGTGAGTGTAAACCGAGTGGGCCGAGTTAAATTGTGTAATCGAGTGGGTCATGTACAATCTAATCATGTAACATATCAACCTATCACAATTTCACATATATCACGTTATTACTAATGTTCACATAATCACGTTACGTTACACAAAAGTGGGTTCGAAATACGAGTTGTCACAAAACTCTCCTCGTCTAACTGCTTCTTCCGTGAGTGCTATGCTTATGTTGATAGCCTCAGTGATCGTTGACGGTTTTGATGTTGTTACCAGGCTTAGAATCTGAGGTGCCAATCCCCTTATGAACTGTTCAATTCTCTTAAACTCTGGTGTCCCCAGGAGTAAGGCAACTTGTGATAATTCGTTAAATCTCTGCACATACTCCGCTATCTTTGGTCCTTCCATTTTCAAGTTCCACAGTTCTGTCTCCAATCTCTGGACTTCTGCCCTTGAGCAATATCTTTCACGCATCAGACTCTTCAGTTCGTCCCACGTCATAGCATACGCAGCGGTCTCGCCCATTGTTTGAATTTGATGGTTCCACCATGACAGAGCCTCATCCAACAATAGTCCAGTTATATACTTGACTTGATGTTCGTGGTCACATTTGCTTAATCGTAGAACTGAATCTGTCTTTTCAACTCAGCGTACGAAGGCTAAGGCACCCTCGGTGCCGTCGTACTCTCGAGGTTTGTGGTCCAAGAACTGCTTGTAGGTGCAGCCGTTTGGGGGGGTTATTTCCTGAGGTACCTCCGCTGCAATCGGAGCGATGGGCCTCGTACCGTGCGATGGCCTGTAAGAGGTGCTCTCGCATTTCCGCCTCTGTTGTAGGTAGAGGGTGGTTGATATTGGTGTTCCCTTGAGTCGACATCTTCCTAGAAGAAGGTCGGTTAGGTCAGGTCTTGTGAAGGACGCGAGCACATTAGTCTTTATTCAACGAATAAGACCTCCTAGGTGTATTACATATACGTATATACGCAGACGTTATGCATTCAGTCACATATTATCTCATGTATTGCACATCTTGTAAATAGGAAGGTAGCAAGTAAGCATATAGCATTATAGTTATCGCACAAATACATAGATCAACAGCGTGCTTAGTGGGGACATAGCGGCGGAGTTTTCCGTTAGTCAGTGGTCGTAAGTATTTCACGTGTTTAAAGCTGATTGGGCTTTCATTATCCTCCGGCCGCAATCATGGTGTTTCACAAAACGCGTCGCATCAGAAGGGACACAGGGTCACCCTACCCTTGTCCAACAAGTATTTTGTTGCATCCAAATTACGTAGTCAGAAGTGGTACTCAAAAGCCTCCGAAATCCCGGCTTATCATTAGCGTATTTACTCAAGCGTAATGCAATTTGCATAATCCAGAAACCAACTATACTGGTTACTGAGGTGGAGGAGGAAAGAAAAGTAAATTGTCGACATGCGTGAATCCCTCCTCGAGTTAGGATATACGTTAAAGTAACTAGCTGATCTGTTGCTTGATAGTAAGGAAACGAGCATCAACATCCTGGGAACGATGTACTAGTAACGGTCAAGTGCGTAAAAAGGGATCTTGAGGTATGTGGCGGATCAATGCATGCTGGCGAAAGACAGAGTGGAGGACGTGGTGATTCACAGAAACTTTTTAGACAATATGATGTCTTGTGATGTAGACGCTTAACTCCTGTTTTTGGTTATGTTATGTTTTGTATCTGAAGTTGCCGATCGTGGTGTCAGCTCAAGCTCCAACATTCTGCGGCTCATATCCTTAAACTGTAGCTGATGTTACAGGAGCAACTTATCCTGTGTGTGTTCTTCATAATGCGAGAAATGGTGAGGGTTTATAGTTAGCATAGTACGTTTATAAGGACCTCCGAATCGGCTTATCAAGCGTTGTAGGGGTGAATGTAGCAAGCGGTGCGGCCTGGAGCATCTCTACGAGGCGCGGGTATACCCTGACAGGAAGTGTTAGGCATGATGGCGCAACGGGCGTCGATCCTCACAAGGGAAAACGAACCTCTTCACAAATGAGGGGGGGCTGCCTGATGCAGGTAATTATAAGGGGTGCAATGTCTGGCAGACTAAAAAGAAACAGGATCGTGACCACGTAAAGGTGTAGGTTCAGCGGGCGCAACATCAACTGACCCAAATGGTGTAGTAGTTGGCTTGGGTGCAGGCTCCGGGCCATGTGACGGTGTGGCGAGCATCAGTGGTGAGTGTGGGAACAAAAAGTGCATCCATAGGAACTGAAACAGGGGCTGAAACAGGAGTCACAAGAAACTTGAAAGGTAACCATTGTTGTCGACTATCCACCCACTTCGGGTGTGCGCGTATCGAGGATCAACTTGGGTTGCAAGAGGCGCATGATTGAACTGTACAGGCACAGGGTCAGGAAAAGGGACAATAACAGGATCAGTAGACATATCAGTAATGTGAGGGGCATCAACATGGGCATCAACATGGGCATCAACAGCATGCTCATCCTCCAACAGTGGAGCAACAATAGGATGATCATCGATAGTTACACCATTAATCGAGGATCAGCAGCGGGTACGTCAGCATGAATAGGGTCATGCTCAAATACGGGGTCTGGAGCAACTACTGGCTCAGGGGCTACGGCAGGCTCGGGGTCATCGAACGCCATTTTAAATCAAATGCATGGTCAATGGGATCAACTGGGCCGACTGGGCCAACCGGGTCCTCCATAGGCTGATCCAGTGGTATAAACTCGATCTCCTGGTCGAATCCTGGGGAAAAGACAGGATCGGGATCCTCCTCAACATCGTGACCGAAAGCAAAGCTAGGAACAGGGGCAACAGAGGATGCTCTATCTGGATCTAAACTGTGAGAAAAGTGTTGCGCACTCTGAGTGTGGGATGGTACGGAGGCCACAGACTCGAAAGAGTCCAGGATGGGTGAGTGAGCAGGTGACTCCTCAGCGGGAGCATCTGCGAGCAACAAAAGATCACCAGCAGCTAGAAGGGCCTCGCCCTGAACATCATCCTTTAGGGGCTCGTCATCAAACAGATCGACGTCGTCATCAGCGTCAGCGTCGAGAAGTATATCGTAAGCAGGATAAACGGCCAAAGGTATGGGAGCAGGGATCTCTACAAGCGGTAGGTCCCCGGCCAAAGGGCCATCAGCGAGCTCGGCGGCACCACCGGGTGGCGAGAAGAACTGGAAATCATCCTCATCCGTGCTGGTGGTATCCGAAGTGTGCACCTCACTTTCTGTCATAATCTTATCGTCCGACACGATTGCTAAAGGATCCAAGGTGTCCGTCACTTCAGTATCTGAAGAGGAGGCCATGCCGTCTTGTAACACCAACACACACACATGCACAAATAATCAATCACATAGTCAAATAAACACATTATTCACCAATTAAGAAATCAAATAATTCTCCTAGTCCCACTAGCCAAATTCTCCCTGCCTCTCAGACTGCTCTTCCTAGTCCCACTAGCCAAATTCTCCCAGCCTCTCAGACTGCTCTTCCTAGTCCCACTAGCCAAATTCTCCCAGCCTCTCAGACTGCTCTTCTTAGTCCTACTAGCCAAATTCTCCCAGCCTCTCAGACTGCTCTTCCTAGTCCCACTAGCCAAATTCTCCCAGCCTCTCAGACTGCTCTTCCTAGTCCCACTAGCCATCTACCTCGATCTCTTAGATCGTACCTCGGCATCCAAGACCGAGCCTCAGCCTCCAAGACTGAGCCTATAAATAATAAATAAATAAAATGTGCTCAACATTTGTTTGTAAAATTGTTTTGGATCTGGACTTAAGTGGTATGCAGAAAAATGTTTTCGTGAGAGCCCTAGTGATCATAGTCTAGACTCGAGAAAGATTCCTAGTTCGCTATGATCGAGGCTCTGATACCAAGCTGTCACACCCTTGCTTTGTGGAAGCGTGGGTTAGTTAGTGTGACTTCTTAATACCATAGCAACAATCATAACAATGCTATATGATAAAAACATGTGATATTCATCCAATAGTAAAGTTTAGAAAATCCCATTTTCAACAATCACAAAATAAGTTACAAACCTTGACTTGATTTAAATGAGTTCATAAAAACTTATCAAAAGACTTTAAAACAATACTAGGTTTAGGGATATGTAACCCGTCCAGGAAGAGGTTACACCTTCTAAACCCTGGATGACTTCTTTATTCAAACGCAGCTTGAAAAATACGTGCATACCGTGCCAGATCCGTTACTTTCCTGAAATACATGTAGTTTGAAAAGTCAACATAAAGTTGAGCGAGTTCATGTGTAGTGAGTATGTAAAACCTTTGTGGGTATAAAATTCCTGGTATGTAGCAACTAAGGAAAAAGAGATCACCAATGGTTTGCAAGGCCATTGATATGTGTGAAGTGCAAGTAGGGAGACTCAAACCTAGCGGATTTATGCGTTGGGCACAAGGTCACCACCTGGTCCATTAGGCGGGCTCAGGGGTTGGGCTCGCTACACCCAAATAGATCTACCGCTCCTGTCCCTTGGTCCTACCATGAGGATTAATGACCTCATGTTGCTCCTACCCACTCACATGATCTAAGTAGTAAACCTCCTTACGCTAACCATACCATGTATAAAGTACTTGTAATCGTAGTAACATGTATTTCACCCCCGTAGTTTATAAAACTGAAAACAGTTAAGAGAAAAGGGGGACATGAACTCACAGTGGTGCGTCTCTACCAAGTATATCTCCTGCTCAAGCAGCTGTGCGACGACCTACACGTACTAATTCCATTAGACGGACGGCCGTGCCTTAGCTTTATGGTTTAAGTTTTTGGGAAATAGTTAGACAACTATTTCGTGTTTACATTCTGTATATACTTGGTAATCATTTTCCTTCCCAAGGATGGGGGATTTAATACATGTGTGTTCGAAATATATTATTAAGTCTCACTTAAAATATATTTTATTTCTAACTCCAAAATATAAGTATTTTTCTCAAAAATATTATATTTTCTATTACATAAAATTTTCCCCCAAAATAATACCTTGACCAAATACACGTTCATAAGTATATTCTTAATAATGCGTAAGTTACGTTTTAACGATCGAGTGGTAATAACAATTACCGATGTAACTTATATATTTATCGTAGAGGCGTTCGTATTATTTTGGATTCGTTAACATTCGATAGTATTATTTTTACCCTAAAAGTAATACTAGTATCTTTACAAAATAACCATAAACACATATCAAGTGACTTTATGAAAAATATATACTAAATATATTTTTAGCAAGTTTTATTTTGTGAAATCCCACCTCCGATATTTTGTAAATAAAGTCGTGGCGAGATCTATAATCTGAAAACAAGTCGAAAAGTATTTCTAACACTTGTGGTGAAAATAATTCTAAGTGTTAGGTTTTTGGAAAAATTTCGCCAGAGTTTCCTCTGTAACTGGAGGTGGCCACGCTTTCAAGCGTATCATTTTCTTTTATAAATCAACCCAACAATTTTCTAATTCAAACAAAACAACGTTCAAAGCAACAAACTAGTCAATAAATATGTAATTCGCAAGAATCTCATGAACTTGTAGTTTTCCAAAACTATGAAGCAAATCTCATTACTTTTAGTGGATCTTTATATAAATCAATCCGGTTTCGCAAAAACCTCGCTTTTAAAGGAATTCCATCTTTACAACTTCTTGTCAATTTTTACAAAAATAGTTATTTTGTCGAACTTTGTGTTACACATGTGTTTACATACTCGTGTGTTCTAAAAATCATCCTTGTTAGTGTAAGATCCATTTTTTAGAAAATATGATTTCTTTGATACTTGGTTCTTTGAAAATACCGCTTGTAGATCCGTAGATCTACTAGTTTTAACACTATTTCGTAAGTAAAATCATTTTTGCACAAGTTCAAGTTTGATGTGTGGTAGAGTTTCATCACTTAACCCTTGTTATTTTCAAAACAACTCTATGTCACGATCCATGATCATGACCAACCCGGGTTAAACGATGATCCGAGCTACCACAACATAGATCGGGTCCAAACAACTACACAAATCAAATACTACAAGATTTACACAACAAACAAGCTTTTAACCATCACTTTTAGCATTTTTAGTAGACTTTTATGCTTCATCTTGCATGTTTACGAGTTTTAGCCATTACATTTTATTTTAACCATCATAAAATAGTTCGAGAAGGTGATTCAAGCAACTTACTACTAGCTCGAGGCTAGGGAAGAATCTAGACGCAAAATGAGAGGATAAAAGCAACGAGAAGAGGTCCTTCGCCTTCCGAATGCACCAAGCCTCCTTATACGTGATCCTTAACACTTGAATGGTCTTGAAATGTGATGAACTAAACTCGAAAAATTGATGGGTGTTGAAGGGGGGTTCGGCCGTAGCTTCTTTAGAGAGAGAGAGGGAGTGTTGTTGTGATGTTTGAGAGTGAAAGAATGATGGGTTTAGCTTTGTTCTTACAGACAATTATCACCACCATTATCCAAGGGTTTCTATGCTTCTTAGATATTAGACATAGGAGATTAAAATAATCATAAGGGTACAAAGGGTGTCCCCCCTCTTTGGGACGGTTTGGTTAAGGGGGGGGGGGGGTCTCGGTTAATTTCCAACTAATCATTAGATAATAGTTAGGTTAAGTTAGTTAGTTTAGGGATTAACCCCGTTACTAGTGTGTTGTGTGTTACAGTGGGTGTTAGGGTATTCGGGGACCCTAACTGGCTCAGAAAAAGGTAATAATGTTAATGGCAATATTTTCATGTCCCGGGTATAGTCCGGTTGTTCGGTTGGATAGTAATCCATTAAAGCGCTGAACAAAGCTTTAGAGTGTCGTTATTATTATTTTTAGTGACACAACTCATTCTCGACACTTTGGAAAGTGTCTAGTAACATTTTTCTCATGTTTTGGCACTTTATTAGTTAGCTAAAAGCTGAATTTTTAGTTAATGTGCTGAATTTTGTACTTAGAGTACGTTTTAGGCACATCCGATCACTGTAACTTATTCCTAGAGACGCAGTTCTACAACCCTTGTATCCCTACACTCACTATTGGTGTAGTAAACTATTTTGGGCTCATACAGGCCTTAGAGGCAGTATCTGCCTGATGTTGGCTTATCAGCATGTTCAATAGGTTATCCCTTCATAGTGCTACTGTGCTTTTGTGCATCATGTTTGTCACTAAGGTTCAGCATGTAAATAATGTAGTGATAGTAAATAAAGTATGATGCAAGTATGTACATGTATCAACATTCAAGTAGCAGTTTATCCACAATTTCAGGTAAGCACAGTAATTAAGCAGTAATTAATTATTAATTAAGTCGTACGGATACCTGCTTTAGTGAGGGTTGTCACAAAAATGCCCTTACGAGGCGTAATTTGAGTTTAAAATCATTTTGGGCATAATAGAAGACATCCTACTGATGTCACAACATATTTGAAGCGTATTAACTTATGGAACATGTTCATGACTCTTATGGTTACCCGTTACGCATGTTTCGTGTTCGGATCGGCCTATGTAACTAGTTTGCATATATTAGCCGAAATGGGTCAAACCATATCATTTTTGTCTCAAAATCCAGAATGTGATTAAGTTACCCATATTAAACAAGTATTCAAGCTTGTCGGGTCAAAACCACATTCTAAACCGGTCTTCGCTTTATCATGCGTTTGAACCGTGTCTTCCTTTGAAAACTAACCGGTCTAAGTTTAAGCTTAATTAAAGACCCGTTAGGATTCTAATAGGTTATTAAAAACCTTCATTCCAGATTAGGAGCCCAGTAAAAGCTACGTGCACTTGCTGTATTTGATTTATACTTTGCTCAGGTAAATACCCTTAACTTATTTTCCCTATACGGGCTTGGGATACGGTACTATAAAAGTACCGCTTGGTCGGGTGTGTGTAGTCATTTAAATCGAACTGTGATTAATGTATTTGCATGACCCGTTTGATATGTATTATTTGGTGTATGGCCTTTGGGGGTTAAATGACCATGTCCCGGATATCCTTGGTATCATTCGAAGAAATGGCCACGACCTAAGCACGGGGTGTAGGCGTACACCTGACAGATGCATTATGTAAAAACTGGTATCCCACTTTAAGGAATCGACCTTGTGGGCATTATACCTGTGGCGTGTCAGTTAACTTAAGTCCAGCCTTACAACCGGCCCTAATGGACGGCAAATGAGTAAAACTGTATACAAGATTATTTTAAATAATTATCCCAAGTTATAAAATATTTTTGCTGAAGTGCATTCAAATTAAGTTTCAAACTCTTTTTAAAATGAGTCAGTTAAGTTGTATTTACCAGTGCAAACTGACGTATTTTCCAAAAAAGCTAAGTGCAGGTACTAGACGAAATAGGCTGGCTACTCTAGGCATCATTACACAAGTCTCACAAGCTTTAGATGTCAAAGTCTGTTGAACAGTTTTCCTTTTATTTTGATCCGCCTGTGGATCTGTTTCGACTATTTTGTGATACTTAAACATTACAATTTATTCAGTTGAAATAAATCTATATCTTTTGCTTCCGCTGTGCATTTATATGTTGTGTTGTTTGACTATGATGATATCAATTACGTCACGATACTCCCCACCGGGCCCACCGGTGACACGTGGAAAATAGGGGTGTGACAATAACTAACGTTAATTCGAGTATGTTCCCTCCACTTTATTTTCGTATTGATTATGAATAACATAATTTAGGAGGTTGCATACGTAAAAAGTAGACTTTGAGCGTTTGATTTGCTCTTCTTTTGGTTAAATTTCTTTGGTTGACCCGTTTAAGACGAAACACTACCCAAATCGACTAATTCATTCTTTCTCATGGAGGTTATGGATATTGCATATATACAGGAAGGTGAGCAAACACGAACATATAAACCATTATTTGATCATTACAACTGTCTTACTGTGATCTTAACGCGTACAAATTGCTTTTGAATAGTTCAAATTCGAGTGCCGGTGGGGCCAGCATTTGTACCAGCGGGCCCCTTGGGGAGTTTATCACCGCCATATCGGGTTCCTGAAACAAGGTACATGATCTTAGCAACGGTTTTGACTTGCTGGTAGTTTGATGTGTAGATTTTGTGTAAACTTGTATAGTTGATTCTTTTGGGTCTTGGAATGTTCAATGCAATATTTGTTAGCTTGTTTGTGTTATAACTTTGAGTATCAAGTGGGAAAAAAAGTGTTTGTTACGGTTGATTTTGTATTAAATGTGCCACTTATTTTTTTTTAGTATGAATATGGAATTTTTAAGGGTGTTAAGTATATTGGATTGACGAGTTTTAGGTTTTGGCTGGTTGAATTATTCAACCCAAACATGACTCATGTACTCATTTGTGTCAAATAAATCTTACCTGAACACACTTAAAATAGTGTAAACTGAACCAAATCATTTAACCCATATCCAAAAGTTTCATACAGATTAACTTGAAGTAATAAAGTTGTTAACATGTTAATTTGGTTGACATATAATAAATGATTAAATGGGTTAAATTGTGTTAAGATGTTAGGTGGTCGACTTGTTAACTTATATAGTTTGGTAGGTCAATCTTTTTATTTAAATAGGTATGTAAACTCGAATACAACCCGTTTAATTAAACAAGGTGAAACGAAGTCACGAATGCGATCGTTTTCAAAACAGGTTAGATACGCCGACCTAAAGCTTGCTTATTTCGTTTCGTGTTCAGCGAGAATTCGCTCGGTATTATGTTGCTTTGTAAAGGTTATTAGTAACGTAGTAACACTTGGTATAGCAACCAAAAGTGAATTAAAAAAAAGTCTCTTATATAACCGAAAAATGTCAACACGTTTATAAAATAATCAAAAAGTGTAAAAACGAATATTGGTAATGATTCATATTCTACCGGGATCAATATACCAATATAGATACTCAATATATAAATACAAGGGAGCGCTAAAATGAAACCACCTCCAGTTGTAAGAACCGAGAGAACCATTTTCTAGCCACTAGATCAACAAGATGCATGGATGAGATTAAAAGTAACTAAAATTAATAATAAATACATTTTGTCTTATTTTGTCTTTAATATTTTAATCCAAAAGGGTAGTTTAGTAAAATTACTCTTTTTTGTATTTTTGTCATTATTAAATTTTTATTACTTTTTTTGTTTTATTATATTACTTTTTATTTTTTAAACAAATTTTTTTATTAAAAGCATTTTTAAATTCAAATTTTTTTAACAAAACAATTTTTTTAACGCGGCGTGTTTTACGTCCCGTTTTTTCGCGGCGTTTTTATGCCCCGTATTCACGCCCTTTGTTTAGGCGCCGTTTTATCACACGGTTTTTTACGTTTTACAATTTACGTAGAAAAAGTTTTATGTTTTACGTTAAACTTTTTAAACTTTTTATGTTTTACATTTTACGTTAAACTTTTTACGTTTTATGTTTTACGTAAAACTTTTTCCGTTTTATGTTTTACGTTAAACTTTTTACGTTTTACGTTTTACGTTTTATGTTAAACTATTTACGTTTTACGTTAAAAAGTTTACGGTTTACGTTAAAAAGTTTACGGTTTTAACTTTTTTTTTTACAAAACCTTTTTTACCCAAAACGAACGCACCCAGAAATCGCAACTCGGTAGGTGTCTTAGATAGATTGTTATCATCATCGACTGGGGAAAAAAATAAAAAAAACCAACAAACAAAAATCAAATAAATGTGTGGATTCTTGAAAAAAACAGGGTTTGACTCAGTTTTTCCGATAATCAGAGGCTGCAAAGTGGGGTTGCACGTTCAAAACCTACCCTCCACCATCCTTGCCGCGCCATCGTCATCAAAATATGCGGGTTTTTTTTGCATCATCACCGCCACAAATCCAACACATCAAACCCATATAGTTCGCTGTTCAAAATCACAATAGAATCAAGAACACAGATCAAACACCCACCATTTTTCATAGTTCACTGTTCAAAATCACCATAGAATCAAGAACACAGATCAAACACATATCAACTGCCAAAAAATCAAAAACCTATCACTGCCAAAAAATCTCGTAATTTGTGTTAAAAAAACGCAAATAAAAAAACTATCAGAATCAAAGAAAACACAAATCATAATTTGTTTCAAGAACATCTTACATAATCAGAATCAAAGGAACACCATCGTCGCCGCCAAAAACCCACCACTGTCGCCATTAATCCTCACCGGCAACCTTCACCACCGTCGCCGGAGAAACATGGGGGCCGTCGTCACATGTGTGGGTGACCCACCACCACCGTCATCGTCCACCGTCACCGGCACACCGCCGCCGCCGTTCACCCACCGTTCACCACCACACCGCTGTTCACCCACTGTTACAAACGCCCTACACCCACCGTTCACCACCACACCGCCGCAAAAAACACAACCAGCGAGAGAGAGAGAGAGAGAGAAAGAGAGCATATCTGAGTTCTGTGTGCGTGTGACGATGGACGTGGGGTGTGTGGCGGCGGTATTCTGTGTGGCAGAGTGACGACGGAGGTGGGGTGTGTGGCGGCGGAAGGGGTGACGGTGGAGGTGGCATAAACATAGATCCAAAAGGTGGAAAAGAAGAAGAGCAGGGGATTCAAAAATGGTGGAAAAGAAGATCTGTGATTCTAATTAAAGAGAGAGATTTGAAGATAGAAGTAGATGAGAGATGAGAGAGGAGAGAGGTATTTAAAGTCAGGTGACTTTACTGAAGAGAGATAGAAGATTTGACATTTAGGGTAAATGACTAAAATACCCTTTAGGTTGGCGTAATCTGATTGGTTGAAAGTGGTTCTCATGGTTCTTACAACTGGGGGTGGTTTTCATTTTAGCGCTCCCCTATAAATATATTACAACAAAGATAGTATTATTCCATATATAAATAAGCAAGTTTTTTGTGCATAACCACTTGTACCTTGTGCTTTGGGAGTTTTCCAAAAAAAAAAAACTTGATTTTTTTACTTTTAACACAAAGGTTTTTAGCTTTTGTAATTTTAACCCTACATAATTTGTTTTTTTTTTAAACTTTAACCCAAAACTAAACTTGATTTTTTACTTTTAACCCAAAGGCCTTTAGCTTTTGCAATTTTAATCTTACATAATTTGTTTTTTTAACTTTAACCCAAAACTTTTCATTATTTGCAATTTAACTTCACAACTTCTGTCACTTCTACTTTTCATCTTTGGCAAATTTTCGTTTTATGTATAGTTCTAAATTTTTCGACTTAATACAACGCAACGTACGAGTGTGGTTCAACCTTTTTATGTTTTGTTTCAAATTTTGCAAGTTAACACGGCGCAACGTGCATGTGTGGTTCAACGTTTTTACCTCTATTTTTTCATGTTTGACAGGTTCGTCGTAACACGCAGATCCTAGGTCGAGTCAGTGTTGGTGGTCGATGACGGTTGTGTGACATTAGTACTATTTGACACCGTTTTACGCCCCGCCGCAACCCGGGGTGTGCTTTGGGGGTTTTCTAAAGAAAAAAATGGTTATGCTTATGGTTGTCGTAACTTTGGCTTTGATGGTTCAAAAAAAATGATTTTTTTTTACTTTTTACCAAAAAGTATTTCATAAATTACTTTTAACCCAAAACTATTTGTGTTTTTTACTTTTAACCCAAAACTTTTTTATCTTTTACAATCTATCCTTACAACTTTTTTTACTTTCAACTTTGGTCCTTTATAGTTTTCATTTTCCGCAAATTTTTCGTTTTATGCTTGGTTCTAAATTTTGTGACTTAACACATCGCAACGTGTGTCTTTGGTTTAACGTTTTTACGTTTCGTTCTAAATTTTGCGAGTTAACACGACGCAACGTGCGTGTGTGGGTGAATGTTTTTACATCGTCTATTTTTTTTTCCCGTTTGACAGGTTTAACATAACGTGCGGTTCCTAAATCGACTTAGTTATAATTAAAGAATCTCCGCCGCATTGCGACGGATCTCAGTTCTAGTTTATTATATTTTGTAAATAATAAACGTGAAACGATGCAATTAAAGGCAACCGAAGTTGCAAACAGATGCGAGTTTAATCATAGTTGTTTTTAATCAACGTGAGTTGGTTTTTGTATAAGAGATATAATTATAAATCTATACATAAATTTGTATATCAATAAGTTTGGATGCTTATTTTATTAACTCAATTGTAAATAAATTTGTATATCAACATGTTTGGATGCTCATTTTATTAACTGAAATAATCTTATTGAGATAACTTTTTAATATTTTTGTTTTGTAAATAATTATAAATATATACGTAATTTTGTATTTCAATATGTTTGTATTCCTAATAAACTGATCGCCTAATCAAGACATATTAGTAAACTAACAAAAACTTAATACGTATTCTCATTACAGAAGTGGACGAAAAATTAAATGAATGCCATTAGATATTAGATATTGTGTAGAAAGATTTTCATGAAAACTAATACATATTTAAGACTTTTACATTTTAATAGGTTATTGTAATGTAATGTAAATTAAAAAGTTTAAAATATGTTTTTTTGAGAATGGGGAAAGGAATTCATGTGACCACAATGGCTTTTGACCAACCTCCACCTCCACCCACGTAATACCTTCCGTCATCTACTCATCCCTTCTAAAAAAATTTATGTTTCCTGCGCAAAAACACCACTACAAAATTAATGAAAATCCACTACCACCGGCAACCCTTTGTAAGATTAAATATATTATGTTTAATATTTAATCTATAGCCATCTTAATCATTTACATTATAGAGATCAAAATATATTAGAACCTATTATTAATTAGTTGGTAATTGTTGATGGACCATATTACCCTTAGTAACTAATTAGGTTTCCTCCTGGGTGCTTATATAAGGAGAGTTATGTGGAGGTTTAAGGGTTACTCAGTTTTCACAATTCACACCCCATTAGATCATAACATCATTAGTTTCGGCCTCCTCTCCAAAGCCGATATCCCTTTTCGGTTTTCTTAGCACCATCATCAGTTAGCACCCTAAGGAGGAACCAAATCAAGATGACAGGCATGTCGAACTCTCTCACAGGATTCTCCTCTGCACTATCTGCTGTGACAGGTATGATTATATTGTTTTCCTTTATGCATAAACAGAACTGAACCAACATGTGGTATCAGAGCATATGTTGATTAGTCAGTTCTGTTTTCGTATCCATAATTCTGGGATTGAAACTTGGAAAACGGAATTTTTTTGAAACCGTATGAACTTGACAGCCGGTTTCGAGTCATAAGAATCGACTCGAAATCATGATTTTCGATGAAAGGATTAATTGTTTGTTCACCGAATTAACTGGATCATGTTTTAACCGAAATCTGTTTAGTAAAATTATTAAAAATTCAGGTTTCGGGTTCCAGAATTTTATTTTTTATGATTAGGGTTCATCATGTTTATGTGAAAATTCGAATATTCTGTTATGTTTTGGAATATGATTTGGATTATTAAGTGTTTTTCCTGATTTTGATCTAATTTTATCCTCTAAATTTTTTAGAAAACTGTTAAAAGATAAAGAGATTGAAATTTCGAAATCAGTTAACAGAATTAGATCAGCTTAAACAGGAAAGGATATCTTTTAATCCCTTAGATTTCGAATTTTCGGTTATGATATCACAATTACAGCTGTTAACGAGGTTGCTACTCGCAACCATGAGGTTGCTACTCGCAACCACGAGGTTGCTACTCGAGACCACGAGGTTGCTACTCGCAACCATAACGTCATTAGTCGAGACCATGAGGTTGCTACTCGCAACCATAACGTCATGACTCGCAACCATGAGGTTGCTACTCGCAACCATAACGTCATTAGTCGCAATCATGAGGTTGCTACTCGCAACCAGAATGTCATCACTCGCAACCATGAGGTTACGACTCGCAACCATAACGTGATTAGTCGAAACCGTAGTTGCGACTCGCAACCATAACGTGACTAGTCGAAACCGTAGTTGCGACTCGCAACCATAACGTCATTAGTCGAAACCGTGGTTGCGACTCGCAATCTCATCATTTTAAGCTGTTTGAATGTGAACTAAAGAAAAATTTTTACTTAGTTCGATCCGCGCTAACGGGTGGTTTGCTATTAAATGAATGGTTTTGTAATTTACTTAGTTAATTAATCAGAATCAGATAATGTTTTACAAAACCAGAAATAGCTTAACTTGAATGAACTTTTGATATATCATTTCTGGCCAAAGCTGACTTGATACATCTACTTATCATTCAAGTATTACGAAAGCTATGCTAAGTGTGCATCATAAGCATGAATGTTTTAATATCTGGCCAAAGCTGATTTAATTCTTTCATAGATGGCATACTTAGCAAGTGCATAACTAAAGTGATTGTTTCAATTTCTGGCCAAAGCTGATTTGTTACAACCACTTTGCACATATGCTTAAATGATTACACTTCTGGCCAAAGCTGTTTTGTTTTCGTTTAAGTAGAATTTTTAGTTAAGTCTATTATTTTGATGTTAGTAATAGACATTATCACAGCTTCATTATGTAAAATGGTCATTATTTTGCCTGCCTTAGTTTAACGTGCCCATAGATCACATTAGTTTTCTTCCTTAGTATCATAACTTGCTCATCTTATTTCCACTATCAGCACCCAACTGCGGGATTCCACCTTTAACTGGTGATAACTTTGCTGCATGGAAGGATGCTCTCATGCTTACTCTCGGATTGCTTGATTTCGATTATGCTCTAAGAGAGAAAAAGCCAGCGGACCTTACCACTCAAAGCACTGCTGCTGAGCAGTTAACTCATGAAAAGTGGACTAGGTGTAACCGCATGTCTCTCATGTTTATGAAGCAATCCATAAGCAATGCAATCAGGGGAGCTATTCCTGATTCTGAAGATGCTAAAACCTACTTGGAACATGTGGAGGCTCAGTTCAAAGGGACGTCTAAGGCGCACGCTAGTACTCTTATTCTCAAGCTTGTGACAACTAAGTATGATGGGAGGAGCGGCATTCGCGAGCACATCATGATGATGAACGACATGGCCAATAAGCTGAAGGGGCTGGAAATGGAAATCAGTGATGGTTTCCTTGTTCATTTCATCATTACTTCGCTTCCTTCTTCTTTTGAAGCATTCAAGATCAACTACAACACTCAGAAGGAAAAATGGACGATGAGTGAGCTGGTCGCCATGTGCGTACAGGAGGAGGAGCGTATGAGGATGGATCGCCATACTGATGTTGCCAATTTCACTACCTCCAATCCTAAGAAAAGGAAGCACAATTATCAGAGGAAGGATGCTTCTAAAGTCCATAAGTCTAATCCTAACACTAATGCAAGTGCACCTTCCAGCTCTAAGAACTCCTTAGGCAGTATCCGCTGCAAGTTCTGTAAAAAGACAGGACACATGCAGAAGGAATGCCCTGACTTTAAGGAGTGGCTGGCTAAGAAAGGTAACGATTATTTTATGATACTTGAGTCCTATAATTTAAGTGTTCCTGCTAATTCTTGGTGGTTTGATTCTGGTTCTATGGTTCATGTTACCAATTCTACTCAGGGATTCCTTTCAATCCGGAAGCTGGAAAGAAACCAAAGAACGCTTAAGGTTGGGGATGATCGAGAATTAGAAGTGAAGGCCATTGGAACATTACAATTAGTTATGAAAACTGGTTTATGTATTAAACTTTATGATACCTTATATGTTCCTGAGGTAACTCGGAACCTTGTATCAGGACCAAAGTTAGACATGGACGGTTTTATTGTTTCCCATGGTCATCGCCAACTCTCTATCCATTATGATTCTGTTCTTTATGGTACTGGTGTTCTGGATGGAGGTCTCTATAGATTAGAACTAGATGATGGCTTTTCCAAATCTTTGTTGTCATATAACATTAATGAATCACTCACAAAGATGGAAGAGAAACGAGACTTAGAGACTTCATCCATGTTGTGGCATCAGCGTTTAGGCCACATTTCAAAAGAGCGATTAAATCGTCTCGTAAAGGATGAAGTCTTACCTCCTCTCGATTTCTCTGACTTTGGAACATGTGTCAAATGTCTTAAAGGTAAAATGACATTAGCGAATAAGAAAGGTGCCACTAGGAGTTCTAATTTATTAGAACTCATTCACACTGACATTAGTGGTCCCTACCAAATCGCTGGCATAACAGGACATACTTCATTTATCACTTTTATTGATGATTATTCTCGTTACATGTACTTGTATCTTATTAAGGAGAAATCTGAATCTCTAACAACTTTTAAAGATTATAAGGCTGAAGTTGAAAAGCAATTAGATCGTCAGATTAAAGTTGTGAGATCAGATAGAGGCGGTGAGTATTATGGAAGACATACTGATGTGGGTCAAGCTCCTGGTCCATTTTATGAGTTTTGTAAGGGCCAGGGGATTGTAAACCAATACACCATGCCTGGTACACCTCAGCAGAACGGTGTCGCTGAAAGAAGAAACCGTACCCTTATGAACATGGTGCGTAGTATGTTAGCCAACACTAACTTACCATTATTCCTCTGGACTGAAGCGTTAAAAGCAGCTGTTCATATACTCAATAGAGTTCCTTCTAAGTCTGTCCCTAAAACTCCTTATGAACTTTGGACAGGAAGGAAACCGAGTCTTAAATATATGAAAGTATGGGGCTGCATTGCTGAAGCAAAACTTTACAATCCTTTCCTAAGGAAACTTGACCCTAAGACAGTTACCTGTTTCTTTATCGGGTATCCTGAGAACTCTAAGGGTTATCGTTTCTATTGTCCTTCCCATGTCACCCGTATTGTTGAAACCAAGCGTGCCGCGTTCCTGGAGAATTTCAAGGTCAGTGGGAGCAGTACCAACCCTTACGAAGAATTGCAAGAAGTACAAGACGCGGGGGGGAGAGACTCGTCGCTTACCATTACTCCGATTACTCCTCTTGTACCCAATGCAACTATTGTTCCTGAAGCTACTGCACCAACTCCAAATTCACCTCTACAATCAGAACCCATTATACCTCATGACGAAGGCACATCAAACGCTCAAAACCAAGACAACGCTGAACCCGATAATCCACTCAGGAGGTCATCCAGGCAAAGAAGGCCTCCTAATTGGGATGATTATGTTACCTACCTGACTGAAATGGATCCCGGAAAGCTCAATGATCCTATCTCTTACAATGAAGCCATTAGCAGTGATCAGTCTTCTGAATGGAATAAAGCAATGATTGATGAGCTTGATTCCATGAAGAAAAATGACGTTTGGGATTTGGTAGAATTACCCAACGGAGTCAAACCCGTAGGATGCAAATGGGTGTTCAAAACAAAACTGGATCCGAATGGGAACGTTGAACGCTACAAAGCGAGATTGGTTGCAAAGGGCTACACTCAGAAAGAGGGAATTGATTATCAAGAGACGTTTTCACCTGTCTCTCGTAAAGATTCATTAAGGATCGTCATGGCCCTAGTAGCTCATTTTGATTTAGAGCTGCATCAGATGGACGTTAAAACTGCTTTCCTTAACGGAGATTTGGACGAAGATGTTTACATGAAGCAACCTGAAGGCTTTGAGCCTGAAGGTCAGGAGCATCTAGTCTGTAAGCTGAAGAAATCCATTTACGGGTTAAAACAAGCATCACGTCAGTGGTACCTCAAGTTTGATGAAGTCATGAAGAAGCAAGGTTTTATGAAGAATCAAGTGGATCAATGCACCTACCTCAAGATGAGTGGGAGCAACTTTACTATACTTGTCCTTTACGTTGACGACATTCTATTGGCAAGTAATAGTTTAGACATGTTGCATGAGTCGAAGCGGTTACTCTCGCATAACTTCGACATGAAGGATCTCGGAGATGCATCTTACGTCATTGGCATCGAAATTCACCGAGATAGAAACAAAGGGATCTTAGGATTGTCCCAAAGGGCCTACATAGATCGTGTCCTTACACGATACAACATGCAACAGTGCAAACCCTCCATCGCTCCAGTAGTTAAGGGAGATGTTTTCGGTTCGTTTCAGTGTCCGACAACAGAGGTTGAGAAGGAGCAAATGAGCCAGATACCTTATGCATCAGTAGTCGGGAGCTTGATGTATGCTCAAGTCTGTACTCGTCCAGATATCGCTTATATTGCTGGAATGCTAGGCCGTTATCAGACTAATCCTGGTCTAGATCATTGGAAAGCAGCTAAGAAGGTACTTCGATATCTGCAAGGGACGAAAGACTATAAGCTGACTTATAGAAGAAGTGATCATTTAGAAGTGGTGGGCTATTCTGATTCTGACTTTGCCAAATGCAAAGATGACAAGAAATCCACTTCGGGCTATATCTTTATGTTAGCAGGCGGCCCTATCTCTTGGAAGAGTCATAAACAACAGTTGACCACAACTTCCACAATGATGGCAGAGTACATTGCTGTCTATAACGCAACCTGTCATGGAATGTTGATTAGAAATCTGGTCACTGGACTCAAAATCGTTAATTCCATTTCTAGACCATTGAAGCTTTACTGTGATAATTCAGCTGCCGTTAGTTTCTCGAACAGTAACAGTTCGACTGGAGCTGGTTTATATCTCGATACGAAATATCTGTTTGTACGTGAACGTGTTGAGGAAAATAATCTTTGTATCGAGTATATTAGTACTAAGGATATGCTTGCGGATCCGATGACTAAAGGTCTCCCTCCTAAGGTTTATGAAGAACATGTTCGGAATATGGGATTATGTAAAGACCTTATTTGAGCATATTGTACTAGCTTATGTTTTATGTTTAATGAAATTTCCTCAAGTTTGATTTTGTATGTCTATTAGAATATGTTCAACCGGTATAATGGCATATAGACAAATAAAAGTTACAAATCAAACAAAGGGCTTACGCGTATTTTGATCATAACGACTAGGTTTTAAATTAAGGCTATAGTATGATTAATGGGGGTCCTGAGTCGCATAATGATTCAACGGCTGTATTTCTCTGCTATAGTACTTGTTTAAGGCTAAAATGAGTGTTAACTCCTGATCAGGCTTAGCTAATACTCATAGTAAATGATTACTCGGCTAAGTGGGAGAATGTAAGATTAAATATATTATGTTTAATATTTAATCTATAGCCATCTTAATCATTTACATTATAGAGATCAAAATATATTAGAACCTATTATTAATTAGTTGGTAATTGTTGATGGACCATATTACCCTTAGTAACTAATTAGGTTTCCTCCTGGGTGCTTATATAAGGAGAGTTATGTGGAGGTTTAAGGGTTACTCAGTTTTCACAATTCACACCCCATTAGATCATAACATCATTAGTTTCGGCCTCCTCTCCAAAGCCGATATCCCTTTTCGGTTTTCTTAGCACCATCATCAGTTAGCACCCTAAGGAGGAACCAAATCAAGATGACAGGCATGTCGAACTCTCTCACAGGATTCTCCTCTGCACTATCTGCTGTGACAGGTATGATTATATTGTTTTCCTTTATGCATAAACAGAACTGAACCAACACCCTTTGGCCACCATAATTCACCATAGACCCATCGCAAATGTCACCGCTACATCCTCCACACCGGCATATCCTCCCCCCCCCACGGCCTCCATAAAGATCTTCATCGTCTCATCCGTAACGATACAACACCCATTTTCTCTCTCTCTCTCTCTCTCTCTCTCTCTCTTCACCCTTTTAGATCTGTTCTAGATAGAGACCTACACTCCCATTGTCAATGTCTTCTTCATCTAAAACGCAGCCAACAGTCGTCGTCGTCATTGCAGGGTGGGTGTGGTGGTGAAGCCGGCTGATTTTGCGCAAGCGGCGGCGACGACCGTGGTTGTTTAGTGATACTGTCAGCTGCAGCTATGGCTTTCCGGAAAACAACTATGTGTGTTTGATTGAGATGGAGATAGTTAATGGGGAAAATGGCAAAAAAGAACTCTCTCGATCGTCTGGCGTGAAGTGGTCCATTGGTTTGCTTGCACCCCCGCTGGCTGATCGTCGAAGGCACTGCCTGCTCCTCTCTCTCTCTTGTTTCTCACCAGAAACATAAACCCCAATTTTGACAGAAGAGACACTTTAAAACTGGTAGATGTGGGTCATAACATACCCGAAAACCTGAACTATTAGACCGTGGGGTATGGTGGGGCGTGGGTTTGGGGCATGGGTTGACACGTGAACTTCGAGAGGCACCGCTGGTCAGTTGCATGTTGGGTCGGTGTGACGGGGCGTGGCTAGCCCGCGTGGGTTGACCACGTCTTATAATTTTTTTTCAATTATTATAAAAATACACACAAAATTAAAAAAAAAAAGTCTAGCCACCTATAGCCTAGCCAACCCAGCCAATGAGAGCCGGCCACGGAAGACCGATAGGCCCGCCCAACGTTCGGATTGAAACCCCCACCCAAGAGGCCACGTCAAAACCCAAACCTACCCAAGGTGGTGACTTTGACGTTTGTACACAACCCCTCCCCATACCCTATAGTCTTACTAAGGCCTTACAGGATTTGTTATTATATAAATAAATGAATTTTGTACGAGTACGATTAAAGGTTGCCATCACGAATAACAAGATAAGGGTAATCTAGTAATTTTGATGTAAACCCTAATCATTCGCCTTTATATACCAAACGAGATGTAGATCTAGCCGTCATGTAGATGATTTCTCACAACTGAGTGTGAGTCGGTTGTTCAAGCAAGGTATTCTGATTTTATCTAATTAATCAAGTTATTTTTTCTCAATTTCTTAATAATCGTTTTCACTTTTTCTATTCACTTTCAGTCGATCTCATCGATCTTTCTTCATGGAGATTGTGTGTATTGATTTTGTGGTGGAATCTCATATGAATTCGTGCTTTGAAATGGATCTAATTGATGAAATACTAGATGGTTCGGTCGTGATTTCTCTGTTTAAAAATTTGGTAACTTACCACAACAAGAACCGGCAGGCACCTGCAACAGGTATACTTAACTGAAGTGCTTTATTTTAATTATGTGTACTAGACTTAAACAAAATTGAACAAATCAACATTTTTGTTATACTTAAACTGTATTTTATACCTTTCACTATGAATTTGGTCAAATCCAACATTTATGTTCATGTTTTATTATTTTCTATAACCTTTACAACTAATGTCGTACAAAAACTCAGTAAAGTTACCCTACATGCTTTGCATGTGAGGGTTTTATGCCGTTTTCACGAGCCTTTTATAACACAAATGTGGATTTGTGCAATTTTGTCTATATATATATATATATATATATATATATACTAGGTTAGAACCCCGTGTAATACACGTGTTGAATAAATGTAATTTTATATATCAAATAATAAAAAATATTTTTAAAACCTCGTTTATTACACGGGTTGAATAAATGTAATTTTATATACCAAATAATAAAAAAAATATATCTTTAAAAATCTCATTTATTACATGGGTTGAATAAATGTAAATTTATATGTTAAATAATAAAAAGTTATATCTTTAAGAACTCTGTATTGTACGGGTTGAGTAAATTTAATTTTATATATTAAATAATGAAAAAAGTTACATTTTTAAGAATCTCATGTATTGTGTGGGTTAAGCACATGTAATTTTATATAACAATCAATAAAAAGTTATATCTTATTATGTCTTTATAAACCCTGTGTATTATAAAACCTTTGGATTAAACTGACAAAATGGTCCAAACCACATAGACTAAAATGACATTTAACTCTTTACATTATATTAATTTACATTTAGTGTATGTCTTTTGTTAATATCAAGATAAATAATTTTGAAATCTAATAAATATTTTAAAAAATTATATTATTTTCTATACGAATTGTTTAAATTTAATTTTATAATTATCTTTTAATTAATATTAATTATCTATAATTAAGTAGGAGATAGATATGAGAAAACTAAAAAATAGATTTTTTTTTTGAAAAAAAAAATAGATGGCTTCAATGAATGATATGTGTCCCAAAGTTGTTATATCCTTATAAACCCTGTGTATTATAAAACTTTTGTACTAAACTGACAAAATGGTCCAAACCACAAGGACTAAAATGACATTTAACTCTTTACAATATATTAATTTATAGAGTTAATTGCCAAAATCGTCCCTGAGGTTTCGGCAGGTTTGCCATTTTCGTCCAAAATGACACTTTTGTACCAAATTGCCCCTAACGTTTGTAACTTTTTGCCATTTTCATCCAAACCACTAACTTAGTTTATTTTTCTGTTAAGTTGAGGATATTTGGATGAAATTAGCAAATATAAAACCACAGGGACGATTTTGGCAATTTACTCAAACTCTTTTAAAATATACATGTAATTTTTATATAAAAAAATAATAGCTTTGTCACATAATATTTATAAATTTTCATCCAACCACTAACTAAGTTAATTTTTCTATTAAGGCGAAGAAGGATGTTTATAAACTAAGACAAAAATTAATTTCTAATTTTTTATATAGATCAGTTTTATAAAAATAAAATCTATTTAAACCTTTAAATTTTATAAAACTAAAATGCTGGTGAGCTTATTGAAAAAAGTCAAATAAAAAAATCTTATCATATGTACCAAGTTTGTAATTCATCTTCTACTCTTTTAAATTCGCTCCTAATGAAAAACATAAGCCAGTGCCCCCTATCAAACAATGTATCGTTACCAAACCTTAAAATTACCCACCAAATTGTATTTATAATTTATAATGCTATGAACCAAAAGTTTTTTACTCAAGCCACTTAGAATAAGTATTAGTTAGTTACCCTCATAATCTTAATTAAATAAATATTTTATTTCTACCAACATATTTCCTAGGTGCTTAACACATTTAAAAAATATGTAATGTTTTACAATTTTTTTTCTATCTCTACAACTAATAAATGCTAAAAGTTGTAATCGATTGTTATGTGTTGCACACCAATGACGTTTTCTCTTTATAAAACTGATTTATATAAAGAAGCTTTAAATTAATTTCTATCTTAATTTATAAAATTTAAAACATCATTCACCTTAATAGAAAAAATAAACTGAGTTAGTGATTTGAATAAAAATTTATGAAAATTATGTGACAAAACTATTAATTTTTTTTTCTAAAAACTCCATGTATATTCTTTTTTTATTATATATGTAACAAAAATAATTAAACAAAAGAAATTAAAAAGACTTTGAGTAAATTGCCAAAATCGTCCATGTGGTTTTATATTTGACATTTCCATCCACATATCCTCAACTTAACAGAAAAAATAAACTAAGTTAGTGGTTTGGATGAAAATGGCAAAAAGTTACAAACGTTGGGGCCCATGTTGTGACAACTCTCACCAAACCAGGTATCCGTACGAATTAATTAATATTTAATTACTACTTAATTACTGTGCTTGCTTACAGTTGTGAATAAACTACTACATGATTTCTGATATATACATAACGATGCATCATGCTTTATTAACTGTCACTCCATTATTTACAAACAGAACTACAGTGACAAACTTGATGCACAAAAGCAAAGTAGTACAATGAATGGATAACCCATTAAACATGCTGATATAGCCAGCATCAGATAGACACTGTCTCTAAGGCCAGTATGAGCCGAGAATAGTTTACTACACCAGTAGGAAGTGTAGGGAGGTGAGGATTGTAGAACTGCGTCTCTAGGTAATAGTTATAGTGACCGGATGTGCCTAAAACAAGTTTTAAACACAAAATTCTGCCCTTAAACCCAAAATTCAGCATTTGAGCTAACTAGTAAAGTGCGAAAAACATGGGAAAATAATACTAGACACTTTCCAAAGTGTCGGGAATTCATTGTGTGTGACAACCCTCACCAAACCAGGTACCCGTACAAATTAATTAATATTTAATTACCGCTTAATTACTGTGCTTGCTTACAACTGTGATTAAACTGCTTACTGATTTCTGATACATACATGCTCAAGCATCACATTTTATACTGTCACTCTATTATTGAGGCACAAACACCAGTGACAACCTTGATGCACAAAAAGCACAGTGAGCACACTATACGGGATACCCATCAAACATGCTGACATAACCAGCATCAGGCAGACATTGCCTCTAAGGCCAGTATGAGCCGGGAATAGTTTACTACACTAGTAGTGAGTGTAGGGAGGTGAGGATTGTAGAACTACGTCACTAGGTGAAGTCTATAGTGACCGGATGTGCCTAAAACGTACTTTAAGTACAAAATTCTGCACTTTAATACAAAACTCAGCATTTTAAATTACTAATAAAGTGCAAAAACATTGCAGAACGGTCTCGTATATTTTCCTAAGTACCGAGAATAATTTATGTTACAAAAATATACATAAAGGACCTTTTTCGGCATAATTAGACATTTTAACGGAACGGTATTTAATCGTATAACCGGACATTACCCGAGACACTAAATTTTTGTCAATAACATTATTTCACTAATTATGGCTTGTCATGATCCTCGTATGCCATAACACCCGCTAAAAATAAACAAACTAACATATATCACCACCTTTCTTACATCTAACTAATACTTGCATTCTAGTTACAATTTTTACCTCAAGGCACCCCCCCCCCTCCAATGATTTTAGTCCTTGGTGGACCCACCAAATTTTCCCCACCATACCTCCTAATCTTGTGTAAGATTTTAACATAATATTCTATTAGATTGTTTCTTGCAAATGTGATCAAAATATGTGAAAGATCATTATATAGCATGGCCTTATGATCACAACTATCACTTCACAACAATTCACCTCTCCTTTCACTCATCTCTCTCTCCCTCTCACGGTTACACCATAACAGCCAACATCACCACCCCATTTCACCCTCTCTCCCTCTTGTCTCGGCTGCCCCAAACCAAAAACACCACCATCACCTTTGCACCCTCATCTCCTTCATTTACATAGTCCATTCAAAGCTTGGTGATCATCCATGGAAGGTGCAACTTGAAGGGATTTCAAAGGAGCATTGTTCTAGTTTTTACACCATCTTTTTCTCACAATCTTCACTAGATTTCAACCCTAGCTTTAAGCTAGTAGTAAGTCTCATTTTTGCCTTGGTTCATCTTGTTCAAATTTATGATTTATAGTAAGATGTTTTGTTGTTAAATCACTAAAGATCAAAAGACTAGTAGATGTTAAACAAAAATAAAGAATATAAAAGTTACATAAAAGTTTACTTGTGGCTGAATTATGAAGCGGAATCTTGTCGGTTTGAGGGTTGGTTAAATCATACTTGATGTTTAAAAGTTGTTTTCTCGCTAAATCCATTGTTCGGACACTCGTTGATGCGATTTAATAACATTTAAACTTTAAAACAGCATGCTGATGTACTTTTTCAGCCGCCTTCAACAGGCTGTAAACGGACTTTAATAAATCGAAAAACGGAATTTCTAAAGCCTAAATCGTGTCTTTTCGAAAAACGAAGAAAATGGCGCTGGAATTGTATTTTTCTGAGGTCGGTTACTATTTTAAAAGTCTGCTTTCGTGACAGCAGCTAAGGCTGATTGTTACTGAAGTAGATTGGGCGGTGCGTTTTCGATCACAACTTAAAACCTGAATTGAACCAGCCCCTAAAACTCATACCATAGATGGTCACTGATGTACTTGTGACTCTCGAACTGGAATTTTGTCTAACGGACTTACGAGAAATTTTTGGCAAATTTTTCCGTAAACTGTGATCAGAATGTAACAAATCTGATCACAGTTCGGTAAACAATTTTCTATAAATTATTGATAATGAACTAGACCCCGATATTTTTACACAATAATTTGTGGGTCGATTAGGACGTTCCGCAAAAATTTGGGAATTTTTGGAGTAAGTTAAGTGTTTTATTTACTCGTCCGAAAACAGTCCAGTTTTTCACATATTGAAACTGAAACGACAAGGGTAGTATTTTGCGTGTTAAAACGTAAGGGTTGATTGTTGATGATCATGGGTTGATTTCAAAAAGAAAAAGATGTACGTATTAGCACGGACACTCCCGTTTTTAGGGGAAATTCTGGCGAATTTTTCTAAAAATGCCAAGACTTAGAAAAATTATTTTTCTAACAAGTATGTTTAACTTTATTTCTCGGAATTAAACCTCGCCATGAGTTTTGACATAAAACTTTAAAGTGTTGGATATGAGACTTGTAAATATATTTTGTCAATACTTTAAGTCACCAAATACATAATACATGTACGAATACCCCGTCTTTGGGAAGGAATCTATTTATACGATTACCAAGAAATATAAACACGAAATAGTCTATTTCCCCAAGGACGTTAAAACTCTAAGCTAAGGCGCGGCCGTTCGTCTAAAAGATATTTGCACGTTGTAGGTTGTCATGCTGCAGAGCGAGTTTGAGTTGCTGTTATCAAGGACGCATTACAGTGAGTTCATGTCCCTCTTTTCTCCTAACTGTTTTCAGTTTTCTAAACTGCGGGGGTGAAATACATGATACTATGATTACGAGTACCTTTTTACATGGTATGGTTAGCGTAAGGAGGGTTACTACTTAGATCATGTGAGTGGGTAGGCGGGAACTGGAGGCCATTAATCCTCATTGTAGGACCGAGGGACGTAAGCGGTAGATCTATCTGGGTGTAGCGAGCCCAACCCCAGGCCCAGCAGAACGGACCTTGGGGTGACTTTGTGCCCAACGCAAAATCCGCTAGGGTTGAGTCTTCCTACTTGCACTTCACACATATCAATGGTCTTGCAAACCATTGGTGATCTCTTTTTCCTTATTTGCTACAGACCAGGGATTTTTATACTTACAAGTGTTTTACATACTCACTTACACATGAACTCGCTCAACATTATTGTTGATTTTTCCGACTTACATGTATTTCAGGGAATTAAAGGATCTGGCACGGTATGCTCCGTTTTCACGCTGCGTTAAAGTTAGGAGGTCATCCAAGTTTAAGGGATGTGACTTTTTCCCGGACGAGTCACAGTTCTTAAACTGCGTTTGTTTCATGTTGGTGTTGGTGTCTTTTGAACAATATTTTTTTTATTTTGTAGTACTGTAATTTCCGTTGCATGTGCCAACGCATTAAGACAATGTTGTGGTGGTTTTACTTTTCAACTTAAATCAATGGATGATCTTGCATGGTTTTATTTTCATATAGCTTTGTTATGATTAAGCTATGGTATTAAGAAGTCACACCAAATTAACCACGCTTCCGCAAAGCCAGGGTGTGACAGCTTGGTATCAGAGCTCTGATCATAGCGAAATAGGATTCTTTCTCGAGTCTAGACTATGATCACTAGGGCTCTCACGAAAACATTTTTACACTGCATACCACTTAAGTTCAGATCCAAAATATTTTTACAAACGTTGAGCACATTTATTTATTATTGTTAGGCTCAGTCTGGGAGGCTGAGGCTCGGTGTGGGAGGCCGAGGCTCGGTCTGGGAGACCGAGGTGGTTGTCTAGTGGGACTAGGGAGTCAGTCTGGGAGGCTGGGAAAATTGTCTAATGGGATTAGGGAGTCAGTCTGGGAGGCTGGGAAAATTGGCTAGTGGGACTAGGAAGAGCAGTCTGGGAGGCTAGTGGGACTAGGAGAGCTATTTGATTGCTTATTGGTGACTAATGTGTTTACTTAATTATATGATTCATATATGTGCATATCTGTGGTTGTATTACAGGCACTATGTCTTCATCGAGCGGGGTTTCAGACCTAGTGGCAGTAGACGCTGACGACCCGATGTACACTGATTCAGAGGTTCATACATCAGATACAGACAGCACTGACGAGGATGCATTCCAGCCTTTTGCTATACTCGATTTTGGGGATGACATACCTCATGCTGATGGTGTTCCTGCCGGGGATCTACCTCTTGTGGAGATCCCTGCTCCTGTTCCACACGTTGCATTTCCTGCAGAGGATTTGCCACCCGATGTTGAGTCCGATGACGACCTCGATCTATTCGAGGGTCCCCCTGAGGATCACCATGAGGGCGGGGCCCAGATTGCAGACGATGTCGCTTTTCCGTTAGTTGAGATTCCTGATGAGGAGGCCCATTCTGATTCGTTGATTCCTGATTCTCCTGAGTCGGTAGCTTCCTCTGTTCCACCACCTATTCAGGCTGATATACCCGCTGAGCCTGATGTTGTTGCTCCTTTTCCTGACCCGGTGCCTCTAGAGCCCGACCATGCACTATTTGCGGCTCATGTCGACCCTCAGTATGCTGACACCCGGAATGGGTGGATAGAGGCTGATGATGATGTTCCACCTTTTGTAGTACCGGTTGCACCAGCTTTATCTCCTTTTGATGCACCCTTGTTCCCCACACACACTGCTGATGCGCATCGCACGGATCTGCCCATCACATTTCTCCAGGAGATCCCTCCGCCGCGTCCTGGAGAGGGCCCCTCTCATCAGCCATTTGGCCATGCACCTTTTCTGACCGGAGGGGATCAGTTTGCACCGCAAATCCCTTAGCATACTGTTGTTCCCCCTGTTCCACCGTTCACTGTACCACCTTTTACTCCACCCAGCGGGCCATTTCTCTGGACCACATCATCCATCATGCCGCCGACAGATCCATATCATCCCTATTATGTCGGGCCTACTACGGAGGATGTCCTCGTTTCATTCATGCTACAGCATGACGCGCTGACACGTCGTGTCCAGGTCTTGGAGCAGCAGATAGAGTGTCTGTCGCGTTCTCACCACGCCATGGAGGAGGATTGGCTCCTCATGCGCAGTTTGTTCTATTTTCATTTTCCTCCTCCACCACCAGCAGCATGAGGGCTCTTTTGGTTGATGCAGGTACCACCACTTTTGATGAGAAGACGGCGATTAAGTCGGCTACATAGCTTTTTGAAGACCACCTGACGATTATGACTTTTGATGTTTGGTATTTGTATATGTTTAGACGTTTCGGGCAAGGGCGTTGTGACCCTTGGCCCCTTTTGGATGTATGTTACATTTTGTGGAACTTGTAAACATTGTAATCGTGGTCTTGGTTATATGAAGCTTAATCGCAGTATTCTCATTACATGCATGGCTGATTTATTGATTATTTATATTTATAACATGGGATGTTGTGTGATTGATTGTTTATAACATGAGATGTTATGTGTTTGGTTTATTTTAACATGAGATGTTATGTATTATTACTATCGTTTTATACGCACACTTTACCTACCATGACCTGACTCGCGTAAACCATCTTTTAGAAGATGCCACCGAAACGTGATCCACGCATGCCTGCCAACGAGGCAGAACTTCAACAAATCATTGTTGCCGCCATCGCGCAATACGCCGCCTCTCAAGGAGGAGCTAGCGGAAGTAATTCTGGCAATACCGGCAACAACAACCCGCCTCATGGTAATACTAAGTCATTAAGACATACCATGATATAATTGGAAATCTCTAGCAAGTTGCTAACACCATTTGAATATTGTAACGTATGTGCAGGGTGCACCTACAAGCAGTTCTTAGACTGCAAACCTGTAAACTTTGATGGCACCGGAGGTGCTGTTGCTTTTGTTCGTTGGGCAGAAAAGACAGAATCAGTTCTCCGCATGAGCAAATGCGCTCCAGATCAGCAGGTTACCTACATCTCTGGGCTATTCTTGGACGGAGCCCTGTCATGGTGGAATTTACAAGTCCAAACACTTGGTGAAGCCGCAGCCTACGCATTGACGTGGAACGAGCTGAAAGAGCTCATGCGCAAAAAGTATTGCTCTCGCGCTGAGATCCAGAGGTTGGAAACTGAGTTTTGGCATTTGAAAATGGAAGGTCCGAAAATTGCAGAATATGTTCAGAGGTTTCACGACCTATCACAGGTGGTACCTTATATGGTCACGCTAGAATTCAAGCGGATTGAGCGCTTCATTTGGGGTTTAGCTCCTCAAATCATTAGTATGGTGACCACCTCAAAACCGGCAACAATCACCGAGGCGATCGATCTAAGCGTAGCTCTCACTGAGGAGGCCATCCGCCTAAACAAGTTTTCTGATGTTGAGCAAAAGAAGAAGGAGACTCATGTAGAGTCGTCCGGGAACAACAAAAGAAAATTCTCGAATTTCAAACAAGGCACAAGCAGTGATGGCAGGAAAGGAGAACCAAGCGCACCGGTTCAAGCTATGACTGGTACTGGAAGGAGAGGAAAGGGATATATGGGTACTCATCCCAAGTGTGACTCCTGCCAGCGTCATCATTCTGGCCGATGCGGGCCAAAAGTATGTGAAGCTTGTGGAAGACTAGGGCACTTGAAGGATTCTTGCTGGGCTAGTACTGGCCGGGGAGGCCAAGGAGGATTTGGAAATAAAAACAATAATCGTGGTGGTATTGGGAATCGCACTCAGGGGAACAATGGAGGAAACGGGAATCGAGGCAGCAATGCGAATCAAGCTGGTAATGTGAATCGTAACCAAAACAACAATCAAGCTGGGAATGGAGCAGGAAATGGTCAAAGAATGGGTTGTTTCAACTGTGGTGACATTGGGCATTTTAAGAGGAACTGCCCGGGATTGAACCAAGCACGGGGAAGGGTTTTCAATATCGAAGCGAGGGAAGCGCGCCAGGATCCCAATGTTGTTACTGGTACGTTCCCTATAAACCAACGCTTTGCATCCGTTTTATTTGATACTGGTGCCGATTATAGCTTCGTATCGTTAGAATTTAAGAATATGCTTGGGTTAGCCACTAGTAAGTTAGATATTCCCTACTCAATCGAATTAGCTAATGGAAAGTTGGTAGAAGCCAATGAAGTTGTCAGAGGTTGTGTAATCGAATTGAGAGAGCGTGAGTTTGCTTTGGATCTCCTACAGTCCAGCTGGGGAGCTTCGACGTGGTGGTAGGAATGGATTGGTTACCAGGCAACAAGGCAGAAATTGTTTGTCATGAAAAGGTCGTCCGTATTCCAACCGAAGATGGTGAGAGAATTGTGGTTCATGGAGAGAAGCGTGATACACCTTTGAGAATTATCAGCTGCTTGAAAGCGCGAAAGTGTTTGCAAAAGGGATGTGCTGCCTTCCTGGCACACATTGTGGACAAGAAAGCTGCTGAGCCAAAAATAGAAGACATCCCCGTCGTAAGGGAATATCCTGAAGTCTTTCCAGAAGACTTGCCAGGATTGCAACCCCAGAGGCAAGTGGAGTTCCGTATTGACTTAGATCCAAGCGCTGCGCATGTGGCTAAGACACCTTATAGACTTGCACCTTCAGAGATGCAAGAATTGTCGACACAACTCCAGGAGTTACTTGACAAAGGTTTTATCCGACCAAGCTTCTCACCTTGGGGAGCTCCGGTCCTGTTTGTCAAGAAGAAGGACGGTAGTTTTCGTATGTGTATTGACTACCGGGAGTTGAATAAGCTGACGATCAAGAATAGATACCCTCTGCCAAGGATCGATGATCTATTTGACCAACTGCAAGGTTCAAGCTTTTACTCAAAGATCGATCTTCGATCTGGATACCATCAGTTAAGAATACAAGAGGAGAGTATCCCGAAAACAGCCTTCAGAACTCGTTATGGACACTACGAGTTCCTAGTTATGCCGTTTGGGTTGACAAACGCACCTGCTGTTTTCATGGATTTGATGAACAGAGTTTGCAAGCCGTACTTGGATAAGTTCGTGATTGTGTTTATCGATGATATTTTGATTTATTCAAAGACAAAGGCTGAGCACGAACAGCATCTAAGAGCAATTCTGGAACTGCTGAAAAAGGAACAGTTGTATGCCAAGTTCTCTAAGTGCGAGTTTTGGCTACGTGAAGTCCAATTCCTTGGACATGTGGTGAATGGGGATGGGATTCATGTGGACCCCACCAAGATTGAAGCAATAAAAAATTGGGAAACTCCAAAGACGCCAACCGAGATTCGACAATTCTTAGGCTTGGCTGGTTACTATCGAAGGTTCATTGAGGATTTTTCAAAAATCGCTCAATCACTGACACTCCTCACGCAAAAGGATAAGAAGTTTGACTGGGGAATTAAACAGGAGGAAGCATTTCAGTTGTTGAAGGATAAGCTCTGCAATGCGCCGATCTTAGCACTACCGGAAGGTACAGATGATTTCGTGGTATACTGTGACGCCTCACGTCAAGGATTGGGTTGCGTGTTGATGCAACGCCAGAAAGTTATAGCTTACGCGTCACGCTAGTTGAAAGTACATGAAAGGAACTATACCACGCATGATTTGGAGCTAGGCGCAGTAATATTTGCATTAAAGATCTGGAGACACTACCTATATGGTACGAAGTGTACAATCTTCACAGACCACAAGAGTTTACAACACATATTCAACCAGAAAGAGCTGAACATGAGACAAAGACGTTGGGTCGAATTGTTGAACGATTACGACTGCGAGATAAAGTACCATCCAGGGAAGGCAAATGTGGTCGCCGATGCCCTAAGTCGTAAAGAAAGGATCAAGCCCATAAGGGTTAGGGCTTTGGAGATGATCATCCAGACAGATCTTTCCCTGAGCATTCGCGCCGCGCAGAAGGAAGCTCTTAAGGAAAGAAACTTTGAAGAAGAATATCTCCGTGGGATGGAGAAGCAATTAGTACCAAACAAGGAAGGAACGTTATGTTTTATGAAGAGGATTTGGGTTCCTCTGTTTGGTGGGTTGAGAAAAGATATTTTTGATGAGGCACACAAATCACGGTACTCTATTCATCCCGGTGCGGATAAGATGTACCAGGATCTTAAGGATTATTATTGGTGGCCCAGGATGAAGGGCGACGTTGCTGTTTATGTTAGCAAGTGCTTGACGTGTGCCAAGGTAAAAGCTGAATACCAGAAACCTTCGGGACTTCTGCAACAACCTGAAATTCCCAAGTGGAAATGGGAACAGATTTCAATGGATTTTATAACGAAATTGCCAAAGACGCCCAGGGGTCATGATACTATTTGGGTGATAGTTGACCGCCTAACAAAGTCCGCGCACTTCTTGCCAATCAAAGAGAAGGACAATACTAGTAAACTTGCGGAAATATACATGAGAGAAATCGTTGCACGTCATGGAGTGCCTCTCTCGATCATCTCTGATAGAGGTGGACGTTTCATATCAAGGATTTGGCAATCCTTCCAAGAAGCTTTTGGCTCACAATTGAATTTGAGCACTGCATTCCATCCGCAAACTGATGGCCAAAGTGAAAGAACTATTCAGACATTGGAGGATATGCTGAGAGCATGTGTAATGGATCTTGGTGGTAGCTGGGATAAGCATTTACCACTGGCCGAATTCTCATACAACAACAGCTACCACACTAGTATTGGAGCCGCGCCATTTGAATTTCTTTACGGACGCAAGTGTCGATCACCACTATGCTGGGCTGACGCAGGTGATAGACAGCTTGTTGGTCCCTAAATCGTCCAAGAGACGACAGACAAGATTGCGCAGATTCGAAAACGTATCGAAGCGGCACGCGAAAGACAGAAAGCCTATGCAGATCCAAACCGGAAACACTTGGAATTCCAAGTTGGAGATATGGTTTTATTGAAAGTTTCACCCTGGAAGGGTGTGGCACGCTTCGGAAAGCGTGGGAAGTTGAATCCGCGTTACATTGGCCCTTTCAGAATTCTGCAAAGGATTGGGCTTGTAGCCTACAAGTTGGACCTACCTGCTGAACTCCATGGTGTTCACGATACATTCCATGTATCCAATTTGAGAAAAAGTCCAACACAAGATACAGTGATCATTCCTTCTGACGAAGTTCATATCGATAACACGCTCCACTTTACAGAAGAACCTGTTGAGGTTACAGATTGGAAAGTTAATAAAACTCGCAGGAGCAGTGTCAAGCTCGTCAAAGTTCGTTGGAATGTTAGGCATGGACCTGAATTCACGTGGGAACGTGAGGATCGAATGAAAGAGAAATACCCCCATTTGTTTCCTAATAACCCTGCATCTTGTAGCAGAACTTAAATTTCAGGACGAAATTTATTTAACGGGGGGAGAATGTGACAACCCTCACCAAACCAGGTACCCGTACAAATTAATTAATATTTAATTACCGCTTAATTACTGTGCTTGCTTACAACTGTGATTAAACTGCTTACTGATTTCTGATACATACATGCTCAAGCATCACATTTTATACTGTCACTCTATTATTGAGGCACAAACACCAGTGAAACCTTGATGCACAAAAAGCACAGTGAGCACACTATACGGGATACCCATCAAACATGCTGACATAACCAGCATCAGGCAGACATTGCCTCTAAGGCCAGTATGAGCCGGGAATAGTTTACTACACTAGTAGTGAGTGTAGGGAGGTGAGGATTGTAGAACTACGTCACTAGGTGAAGTCTATAGTGACCGGATGTGCCTAAAACGTACTTTAAGTACAAAATTCTGCACTTTAATACAAAACTCAGCATTTTAAATTACTAATAAAGTGCAAAAACATTGCAGAACGGTCCCGTATATTTTCCTAAGTACCGGGAATAATTTATGTTACAAAAATATACATAAAGGACCTTTTTCGGCATAATTAGACATTTTAACGGAACGGTATTTAATCGTATAACCGGACATTACCCGAGACACTAAATTTTTGTCAATAACATTATTTCACTAATTATGGCTTGTCATGATCCCCATATGCCATAACACCCGCTAAAAATAAACAAACTAACATATATCACCACCTTTCTTACATCTAACTAATACTTGCATTCTAGTTACAATTTTTACCTCAAGGCACCCCCCCCAACGATTTTCGTCCTTGGTGGACCCACCAAATTTTCCCCACCATACCTCCTAATCTTGTGTAAGATTTTAACATAATATTCTATTAGATTGTTGCTTGCAAATGTGATCAAAATATGTGAAAGATCATTATATATCATGGCCTTATGATCACAACTATCACTTCACAACAATTCACCTCTCCCTTCACTCATCTCTCTCTCCCTCTCACGGTTACACCATAACAGCCAACATCACCACCCCATTTCACCCTCTCTCCCTCTTGTCTCGGCTGCCCCAAACCAAAAACACCACCATCACCTTTGCACCCTCATCTCCTTCATTTACATAGTCCATTCAAAGCTTGGTGATCATCCATGGAAGGTGCAACTTGAAGGGATTTCAAAGGAGCATTGTTCTAGTTTTTACACCATCTTTTTCTCACATTCTTCACTAGATTTCAACCCTAGCTTTAAGCTAGTAGTAAGTCTCATTTTTGCCTTGGTTCATCTTGTTCAAATTTATGATTTATAGTAAGATGTTTTGTTGTTAAATCACTAAAGATCAAAAGACTAGTAGATGTTAAACAAAAATAAAGAACATAAAAGTTACATAAAAGTTTACTTGTGGCTGAATTATGAAGCGGAATCTTGTCGGTTTGAGGGTTGGTTAAATCATACTTGATGTTTAAAAGTTGTTTTCTCGCTAAATCCATTGTTCGGACACTCGTTGATGCGATTTAATAACATTTAAACTTTAAAACAGCATGCTGATGTACTTTTTCAGCCGCCTTCAACAGGCTGTAAACGGACTTTAATAAATCGAAAAACGGAATTTCTAGAGCCTAAATCGTGTCTTTTCGAAAAACGAAGAAAATGGCGCTGGAGTTGTATTTTTCTGAGGTCGGTTACTATTTTAAAAGTCTGCTTTCGTGACAGCAGCTAAGGCTGATTGTTACTGCAGTAGATTGGGCGGTGCGTTTTCGATCACAACTTAAAACCTGAATTGAACCAGCCCCTAAAACTCATACCATAGATGGTCACTGATGTACTTGTGACCCTCGAACTGGAATTTTGTCTAACGGACTTACGAGGAATTTTGGCAAATTTTTCCGTATACTGTGATCAGAATGTAACAAATCTGATCACAGTTCGGTAAACGATTTTCTATAAATTATTGATAATGAACTAGACCCCGATATTTTTACACAATAATTTGTGGGTCGATTAGGACGTTCCGCAAAAATTTGGGAATTTTTGGAATAAGTTAAGTATTTTATTTACTCGTCCGAAAACAGTCCAGTTTTTCACATATTGAAACTGAAACGACAAGGGTAGTATTTTGCGTGTTAAAACGTAAGGGTTGATTGTTGATGATCATGGGTTGATTTCAAAAAGAAAAAGATGTGCGTATTAGCACGGACACTCCCGTTTTTAGGGGAAATTCTGGCGAATTTTTCTAAAAATGACTTAGAAAAATTATTTTTCTAACAAGTATGTTTAACTTCATTTCTCGGAATTAAACCTCGCCATGAGTTTTGACATAAAACTTTAAAGTGTTGGATATGAGACTTGTAAATATATTTTGTCAATACTTTAAGTCACCAAATACATAATACATGTACGAATACCCCATCCTTGGGAAGGAATCTATTTATACGATTACCAAGAAATATAAACACGAAATAGTTGTCTAACTATTTCCCCAAGGACGTTAAAACTCTAAGTTAAGGCACGGCCGTTCGTCTAATAGATATTAGCACGTTGTAGGTTGTCGTGCTGCAGACCGAGTTTGAGTTGCTGTTATCAAGGACGCATTACAGTGAGTTCATGTCCCCCTTTTCTCTTAATTGTTTTCAGTTTTCTAAACTGCGGGGGTGAAATACATGATACTATGATTACGAGTACCTTTTTACATGGTATGGTTAGCGTAAGGAGGGTTACTACTTAGATCATGTGAGTGGGTAGGCGGGAACTGGAGGCCATTAATCCTCATTGTAGGACCAAGGGACGTAAGCGGTAGATCTATCTGGGTGTAGCGAGCCCAACCCCAGGCCCAGCAGAACGGACCTTGGGGTGACTTTGTGCCCAACGCAAAATCCGCTAGGGTTGAGTTTTCCTACTTGCACTTCACACATATCAATGGCCTTGCAAACCATTGGTGATCTCTTTTTCCTTATTTGCTACATACCAGGGATTTTTATACTCACAAGTGTTTTACATACTCACTTACACATGAACTCGCTCAACATTATTGTTGATTTTTCCGACTTACATGTATTTCAGGGAATTAAAGGATCTGGCACGATATGCTCTGTTTTCACGCTGCGTTAAAGTTAGGAGGTCATCCAAGTTTAAGGGATGTGACTTTTTCCTGGACGAGTCACAGTTCTTAAACTGCGTTTGTTTCATGTTGGTGTTGGTGTCTTTTGAACAATATTTTTTTATTTTGTAGAACTGTAATTTCCGTTGCATGTGCCAACGCATTAAGACAATGTTGTGGTGGTTTTACTTTTCAACTTTAATCAGTGGATGATCTTGCATGGTTTTATTTTCATATAGCTTTGTTATGATTAAGCTATGGTATTAAGAAGTCACACCAAATTAACCACGCTTCCGCAAAGCCAGGGTGTGACATTGTGTCACTAAAAATAATATTAAAGACACTTTAAATGCTTGTTAAGCACTTTAACGGATCAGTATCCAACCGAACAACCGGACTCTACCCGGAACATAAAAATATTGTCAATGACACTATTTTCCTTTTCTGAGCCAGTTAGGGTACCCGAATACCCTAGCACCCGGTACAAAACACCATACACTAGTAATTAGTTAAACCTCCTAATTAAACTAACTAGTTACCTAACTATCAAGTTGGAAACCAACCCATTTACCCCCCCTATAACCGAAATCGTCCCATGGGGGACACACCCCACCTATTTTTGAATATTTTATTCATGGATGTCTAATATCATCAAGACATTATATACAATGGGTAATAGTAGTTGGTGAATTATAAGAAGGCATGAAGGTTAATCCTTTCATTCTCACACACACTTAAACAAAAAAAAAAAAAAAAAAAAACTACTCTTCCTCTCTTCTCTTGATACCTACGACCGATCACACACACCCATATCCACACATTTTCCAATTTCAATCTTGCAATTCCACATACACACAAAGGTGAAGGATCACGCATAAGGAGGCTCGGTACTTACGGAATCACAAGGACCTCTCTACGACGCTATTAACCACCTTGTTTTCACTTGATTTCTTCCCTAGCCTTGAGCTAGTTGTAAGTGCTTCTAATCACCCTCTTGATCTTGTCTAAAGTGGGTAATAAGAGATTTAACGGATAAAATTCATAAACACTAAAGATCAAAGCTTAAAGTCTAGTAAAAATGATGAACACAGTGGTTAAAGAGTAAATATTAGTGTAAAACTCATAAATTTTGTTTTGTTATGATTATTTCATGTTGTTTGATGCTAGTAGTAGTTCGGATCGTCATCTAACCCGGCTAGGTCATGTTCATGAAACATGAACTAGTGTTATGTTAAGTGTGAAAATGATTAGATGATGAACTCTACTATTTATGAACATGAACTTGTGTAAAAGTGATTTTTCTTGTAAAATGAGTTCTAAACTAGTAGATCTAAAGATCTACAAGTGGTATTTTCGAAGAACCAAATGTAAGATGCAAATCATGTTTTAAACCCGGATCTTACATCAACTACAAGCTTTTTAGTGAAAAAGCAAGTGTGTAAACACTTACGTAACAAGAGATTTAACAAAGAAATATTTTTGTAACCTTTGACCAAGAAGTTGTAACGATGCATTTTCTTTAAAAATAAGATATACAAGAAACCGATTTTATTTTTAAGGATAGAAAGATCTACTAAAAATAATGGAAGGATACTACATACTTTTACACAACTTACAAGTTCATGTGTTTGCGATTTGTGTATATTTTTGACTAGTTTGATGTTTGAAGATTGTTTGTTGATGTTGGGAAATTGTTGATTGAATTTTGAAAAGAAAATTATACGCTAATAAGCGTGGCCACCTCCAGTTACAGACTCTGGCGAAATTTTTCCAGAAATATAACACTTGGAAATATTTTTACAACAAGTGTTATGAATATATTTTTAACTTGTTTTTCCAAATAAAATTCGCCATGGATTTTATTACAAAACTTCCAAGTGTCGGAGGTGGGATTTTCATAAATAAAACTTGCTAAAATATATATTTAGAATATATATATTTTCATAATAGCACTTGTGTAATTTTATGATTATTTTGTGAACTATATAAATATTATTTTTAGAGTAAAAATAATATTACTGGAACATACTGAATATTAACGACTCCAAAATAATACCAACGCCTTCACAATAAATATTTAAGTTACACCGGTATTATTATTACCACCCGAACTTCAAATGTAACTTACGTATTTTCAGAAAAATACCCTTACATGCATATTTTGACAAAAGTGTTATTTTGGTTAAAATTATATGGAATAAAATATAATATTTTTGGAAAAAATATTTATATTTTGGAGATAGAATTAAAATATAATTTAAGTGTGACTTAATAATATATTTTTGGAATTACAAGATAACGCACGTGTATTGAAACCCCCAGCCTTGGGAAGGAGTGTAATTGATACATAATTAACAAGTGCAAACACAAAATAGTTGTCTAACTATTTCCCAAAAACTTAAACCTTAAGCTAAGGCACGACCGTCCGTCTAATAGAAGTTAGTACGTGTAGGTCGTCACACAGCAGGTTGACTGGGAGATTACTAGTTAGAGACGCATTACGGTGAGTTCATGTTGTGACAACCCTCACCAAATCAGGTATCCGTACGACTTAATTAATATTTAATTACTGCTTAATCACTGTGCTTGCTTGAAATTGTGGATAAACTGCTACTTGAATACTGATACATACACATACTTGCATTATACTTTATTAACTGTCACTCCATTATTTACATACAGAACTTTAGTGACAAACTTGATGCACAAAAGCACAGTAGCACAATGAACGGATAACCTATTAAACGTGCTGACATAGCCAGCACCAGGCAGACACTGCCTCTAAGGCCTGTATGAGCCAGGAATAGTTTACTACACCTGTAGAGAGTGTGAGGAAACGAGGGTTGTAGAACTGCGTCACTAGGCGATAGTTATAGTGACCGGATGTGCCTAAAACATATTCTAAACACAAATTCTGCACATTAATATAAAAATTCAGCATTTTAGCTATCTAGTAGAGTGCAAAAAGATGGGAAAATAATACTAGACACTTTCCAAAGTGTCGGGAATTCTTTGTGTCACTAAAAATAATAATAAAGACACATTAAAGCTTTGTTTGACACTTTAAAGGATCAGTATCCAACCGAACAACCGGACTTAACCCGGGACATTAAAATATTGTCAATGACACTATTTTCCTTTTTTTTTTTTCTAAGCCTGTTAGGGTCCCCGAATACCCTAACACCCGGTACAAAACACCACACACTAGTAATTAGCTAAACCTCCTAATTAAACTAACTAGTGCCTAACTAATTGGTTAAGATCTAACCAAATAAATTCCCCCCCCCCCCCCCACAATGATCGTTCCCCCTAAGGGGACACATTCCATCAACCTTGATTTTTTTATTTTTCCATGTCTAATATCAAGGACATTTTATACAAAGGATAATAGTGAATGAGGGATTATAAAAAGACTTAGGGGGTAGCCACATTCAATCACCAAAACACATCACAAAAAAAAAAAAAAAAAAAAATTCTTCCTTCTCTTTGAAGATCGGCCGAGAGCCCACCTACACCCACCATTATTTTTTTCAAATTTCCATTTTGCAATTTAATATACAACCAAGGGTGAAGGATCACATACGAGGAGACCCGATGCTTGCGGATTGCCAAGGACCTCTCTACGACGCTTTTAACCACTCGTTTTTCGACTAGTTCCTTCCCTAGCCTTGAACTAGTAGTAAGTGGCTCTAAACACCTTCTTGAACTATTCTAAAGTGGTTAATAAGAATTTTGTCGGTTGAAAATCATGAACATACAAGATCAAAGTCTAAAAGTCTACTTAAATGATGGACAAGATGGTTAATAGATGGATAATAGTGTAAAACTTTTGAAACTAGTTTTGTTATGTGTGACAACCCTCACCAAAACAGGTATCCGTACAAATTAATTACTATTTAATTACTGCATAATTATTGTGCTTGCTTGAAAATTTTGGATAAACTGCTACTTGAATACTGATACATACACGTACTTGCATCATACTTTATTAACTGTCACTCCATTATTTACATACAGAAGTTTAGTGACAAACATGATGCACAAAAGCACAGTAGCACAATAAACGGATAACCCAGTAAACGTGCTGACATAGCCAGCACCAGGCAGGCACTGCCTCTAAGGCCTGTATGAGCCGGGAATAGTTTACTACACTAGTAGAGAGTGTAGGGAAATGAGGGTTGTAGAACTGTGTCACTAGGTGAGAGTTATAGTGACCGGATGTGCCAAAAATATGATTTAAACACAAATTCTGCACTTTAAATAAAAATTCAGCATTAAGCTAACTAGTAAAGTGCCAAAACATGAGAAAAATATTACTAGACACTTTACAAAGTGTCGGGAATTCGTTGGGTCACTAAAAAGAAATATTAACGACACTTTATACACTTATTTAACACTTTAATGGGACAGTACCTAACCGGATAACCGGACATTACCCGGGACACCAAATATTTGTCAAACACATTACCTAATTATTTTTGGCTAGTCATGGTCCCCGTTTACCACAACACCCGTTATAAATCATCAAACTAACATACATGAATATATTACTAGAAATATAACTCATGTTTACATTTTAGTCACAATTTTACATTAAGACCCCCCCCCCCAAAACGATTTTAGTCCCAAGTTGGACCCACATAATCACCAACTTATCTTCATGCCATACTTCCTTGATTTGTTCTATTATTTAATTAGATTATTACTTGTGATAGTAACCAAGATATGTGAATGAATCTTTAAAAAGCATGGATCATAGATTGTTCATCATTCCATAGAAATCATTCTCATTTCACTCATCTCTCTCTCACTCTCGGTCACTCCCACAACCGAATCCACCACATCTACATTCCATACCTTGGTGATTTGTTTATATGAAATAATAGATTGATTGCTTGTGTAAGTATCTAAAAGGAATGCAAGATGATTATAAGTAGTATGGCTCTCTAGATTGCCATCATATCCTCAAGATTACACACTCATTCCTTCACTTTCTTCCTCTCACTTTCGGTTTCCACACAAACCGCCACCATCACCCTCACTTTCACACCATCTCTTTCATTTTACAAGTTCCATTTAAGTTAGAAGGTGATTCAAGAAGGTTACTACTTGTGGAGCTTCAAGAAGGGCCTTGTTCTAGCTTTTTCATCACATTTTTCTCATCATCTTCACCCTAGATTTCTACCCTAGCCTTGTGCTAGTAGTAAGTCCCTTCTTACACTCTTGTTAATCTTGTGTCATCTCGTTTTTTTTATGATCTAAGGGTGTAGTATGTTTAAACCACTAAAGAGACTAGAACTAGTAGATGAACATAAAAGTTCATATGAAGTTTACATATATAAGTTTACTTGAAGATGAAAACTTGTTGGGTTAGGGTTGGTTAATACATATATGATGTTTGATCGTCGAACTTTTGAAAAACCCGTTGTTCGGACACTTGTTAATACGATTTAGTAACATTTAAACCAAAAAATAACATGCTGAGTTACTTTTTCAGCCGTCTTCAGCAGGCTGTAAACAAACTTTAATAAATCGAAAAACGGAATTTCTGAAGCCTAAAATATGCATTTTCGAAAAACGAAGAAAATGGCGCTGGAATCGTAATTTTTCGAGGTCGTTTACTATTTTAAAAGTCTGTTTTCATGACAGCAGTTAAGGCTGAGTTTTACTGCAGTAAACTGGGCGATACGTTTTCAGTCATAACATGAAACGTGAGTAGAACCAGCCCCTGAAATTCATACCATAGATGGTCACTGATGTATTTGTAACCCTCCAACTGGAATTCCGTTAAAAGGACTTACGATAAATTTTAGATGATTTATTCCGTAGACTGCAATTAGAATGTAACAAATCTGATTGCAGTCCGGTAAGCGATTTTCTATAAAATACTGGTAATGAACTGGACCCCGATATTTTTACACAATAATTTAAGGGTCGATTAAGATGTTCTGTAAAAATTTGGGAATTTTTGGAATAAGTTAAGTATTTTATTTGATCGTCCGAAAACAGTCCAGTTTTTCATATATTAAAAAAAAATGAAACGACAAAGGTAGTATTTTGCGTGTCAAAACGTAAGGGATGATTGTTGATGATCATGGTTTGATTTCAAAAGGAAAACGATGTGCGTATTAGCACGGGCACCCCCGTTTTTACGGGAAAACTCTGGCAAATTCTTCTAAAAATCCCAAGACTTAGAAAAATTATTTTTCTAACGAGTATGTTTAACTTTATTTCTCGGAAGTAAACCTCGCCATGAGTTTTGACACCAAACTTCAAAGTGTCGGAAATGAGACTTAAATATATATATATATATATATATTGTCAATACTCTAAGTCACGGAATACATGATACTTGAAAAATGTGGATACGGAATAGTTACCTAACTATTCTTCGTTTAAGTCAAAGTGATTATTACTATTTTAACAAAGCATAACATTAAGAAACGTAACTCAAAACCCTAAATACTAAGCCAAGGCACGGCCCGTTCGTCTAATAGAAGTTAGTACGTGTAGGTCGTCGCACAGCACATTGATCAGGAGATTTTCTTGATAGAGACACACCACTGTGAGTTCATGTCCCCCTTTTCTCTTAATTGTTTTCAGTTTTCTAAACTGCAGGGGTGAAATACATGTTACTATATTTACGAGTACTTCATACATGGTATGGTTAGCGTAAGGAGGGTTACTACTTAGATCATGTGAGTGGGTAGGCGCAACTTGAGGCCATTAATCCTCATTGTAGGACCGAGGGACAGTAGCGGTAGATCTATCTGGGTGTAGCGAGCACAGCCCCAGGCCCAGCAAAACGGACCTTGGGGTGACTTTGTGCCCAACGCAAAATCCGCTAGGTTTGAGTCTTCCTACTGCACATCACACATATCAATGGCCTTGCAAACCATTGGTGATCTCTTTTTTCCTTATTTGCTACATACCAGGATTCTATACTTACAAAGGTTTTACATACTCACTTACACATGAACTCTCTCAACAATTCTTGTTGATTTTTTTCCAACTTACATGTATTTCAGGGAATTTAAGGATCTGGCACGGTATGCTCCGTTTTCACGTTGCGTTAAAGTCATGAGGTCATCCAAGTTTAAGGGATGTGACTTTTTCCTGGACGAGTCACAGTTCTTAAACTGCGTTTGTTTCATGTTGGTGTTGGTGTCTTTTGAACAATATTTTTATTTTGTGGTACTGTAATTTCCGTTGCATGTGTCAACGCATTAAGACAATGTTGTGGTGTTTTACGTTTCAAACATAAATCAATGGATGATCTGCATGGTTTTATTTTCATATAGCTTTGTTATGATTAAGCTATGGTATTAAGAAGTCACACCAAATAAACCACGCTTCCGCAAAGCCAGGGTGTGACAGCTTGGTATCAGAGCTCTGATCATAGCGAACTAGGATTCCTTCTCGAGTCTAGACTATGATCACTAGGGCTCTCACAAAAACATTTTTTTACACTGCATACCAGTTAAGTCCAGATCCAAAACGTTTTTACAAACAAATGTTGAGCACATTTTCTTTATTAGTTATAGGCTCAGTCTGGGAGGCTGAGGCTCGGTCTGGGAGGCCGAGGCTCGGTCTGGGAGGCCGAGGCTCGGTCTGGGAGGCCGAGGTAGTTGTCTAGTGGGACTAGTGAGTCAGTCTGAGAGGCTGGGATAATTGACTAGTGGGACTAGGAAGAGCAGTCTGGGAGGCTAGTGGGACTAGGAAGAGCAGTCTGGGAGGCTGGGAGGCTAGTGGGACTAGGAAGAGCAGTCTGGGAGGCTGGGAGGCTAGTGGGACTAGGAGAACTATTTGATTGCTTAAATGGTGACTAATATATTTATCTGATTATATGATTGATTATTTGTGCATATTTGTGTTTGTGTTACAGACACCATGGATTCATCAGGCACTGATGAGTCGGACACTACGGGTCCTATGCCCATCGTATCAGACGACCGAGAGTCATTAGAGCATGAGGTACACACTTCAGATGTTACCAGCACGGATGAGGATGATTTTCAGCCCTTCGCGCTACCCGATGTTGTCGCCGAGCCCGCTGATGGCCCTTTTGCCAGGGATTTGCCGCTCGTGGAGATCCCTGCCCCTATACCTCTTGCCGCATACCCTGTTCTTGATTTGCTCCTTGACGCCGACGCTGATGACGACGTCGATTTGTTTGATGACGAGCCCCTGGAGGATGATATTGAGGGCGAGGCCCTTATAGCCGACGGTGGTCTTTTGCTGCTCGCAGATGCTCCAGCTGAGGAGTCACCTGCTCATTCACCCGTCCCAGACTCTTTCGAGTCTGTGGCCTCTGCACCGTCGCACACTCAGGGTGCGCAGCACTATTCTCATACCTCAGATCCCGATAGAGCATCATCTGCTGCCCCTGCCCCGAGCTACGCCTTTGATCACGACATTGAGGAGGATTCCGACCCTGTCTTTCCACCTGGGTTTGACCCAGATCAGGACATTGAGTTTATACACCTGGATCAGCCCATGGAGGACCCGGTTGACCCAGTTGACCCCGTAGACCCTGCGTTTTCTGACCACGCAGATTTTGAGATGGAGTTCGATGACCTAGAGCCTGCCATGGCCCCCGAGCCGGTAGCCGCTCCTGACCCTGTGTTTGAGCATCACCCTATTCATGCTGGCGTACCCATTGTTGACCCTGTGATTGCTGATCTACCCGTTGATGATCACCCTGTTGATGCTCCACTATTGGAGGGTGATCATGTTGTTGCTGCTGCTCAGGCTGATGCCCCTCTCATCGCTGATGTACCCGTTGAGCCTGTTGTTGTCGCTCCTCTTCCTGATCCTGTTCCTTTGGAGCCCGATAATGCGCTATTCGCGACTCATATTGATCCCCGTTATGCGCACACCCAGAATGGGTGGATTGATGCTGATGATGAACTCCCACCTTTTCCCCCACATACCACCGATGCACGTCACATGGATTTCCATTTTTCGTTCGCTTAGTACACACCTCCATCACGTCCGGGAGAGGGTTCCTCGACTCATCCCTTCGGCCATGTGCCGACATCTGTCCCAGTTATACCACAGTTTTCTTCTGCTATTCCACCTGTTCCACCATTTTCTGTGCCACCATCCGACCCCTACCATCCTTTTCATATGGGGTATTCTATTGAGGACATTCTTATGTCATTTGTTGTCCAGCAGGAGGCTCTCACGCGACGCATACAGGAGCTCGAGAGAGCTCAGCCACCACCATGCCAGTGTCAGGGCCAGACCCACCCTGCTATTTCGCAGCCCCCTTGACCGTTGTCACCAGACTCTGCTGCACGTCTTTGGGCACTAGAGCAGCAGATGGCTTCCTGGTTGCGTTCCCAGCGAGCCATGGAGGAGGATTGGCTTTCTATTCCCATTTTCCCCCTCATCCACCGCCATCAGTGTAGGGCTCTTTAGTACAGCATGGGTGGACTTTGGTGAGAAGACGGCGATTGCTCTGACCGCACAGCTTTTTGGAGACTGCATTCTGATCTTGACTTTTGTTGATATGTATATGGATGTATTGACACTGATTTGATATATTTTTGGACAGGGGTGATGTAGCCCTTAGTCGTTGATGTTGTATGTTACAGTTATGTACTTGTACACTTTACCATGTGGTCTCGATTTATGGCAATGCAATCGCAGTATTCTCATCATATATGATGTTTGATTGATTATTTATGCTTTATGACATGGGATGTTGTGTGATGGATATATTTATAACATGGGATGTTCTGTGATTGATATAATTGTAACATGGGATGTTATGTGATTGGTCTATTTATAACATGAGATGTTATGTACTATTACTATCATTATATACGTACGCCTTACTATGGCCTGACCCACGTGAACACATCGTTTAGAAGATGCCGCCGAGACGTCAAACGCAAATGCCTACCAACGAGGCAGAGCTTCAGCAAGTCATCGCTGCTGCCATCGCTCAGTACGCCGCCTCTCAGGGAGGGACTAGTTGAAGTAATTCTGGCAATACTGGCAACAACAATCCGCCTCATGGTAATACTAAGTCATTGAGACATACCATGATACAATTGGATATCTCTAGCAAGGATGCTAATGCCATTTATATGTTGTAATGTATGTGCAGGGTGCACCTACAAGCAGTTCCTAGATTGCAAACCTGTCAACTTTGATGGCACCGAAGGCGCTGTCGCTTTTGTTCGTTGGGCCGAGAAGACAGAGTCAGTTCTCCGCATGAGCAAATGCGCTCCAGACCAGCAAGTTACCTACATTTCGGGGCTATTCTTGGACGGAGCCCTGTCATGGTGGAATTTACTAGTCCAAACACTTGGTGAAGCCGCAGCCTACGCAATGACCTGGAACGAGCTGAAAGAGCTCATGCGTAGAAAGTATTGTTCTCGCGCTGAAATCCAGAGGTTGGAAACCGAATTCTGGCACTTGAAGATGGAAGGTCCGAAAATTGCGGAATATGTTCAAAGGTTTCACGATTTGTCTCACGTGGTACCCTATATGGTCACACCAGAATTCAAGCGAATTGAGCGCTTCATTTGGGGTTTAGCTCCTCAAATCATGAGTATGGTGACCTCATCCAAGCCTGCAACAATCACTGAGGTGATTGATCTGAGCGTGGCTCTCACTGAGGAGGCTATCCGCCTAAACAAGTTTTCTGATGATGAGTCAAAGAAGAAGGAGACTCACGTCGAGTCATCCGGGGGTAACAAACGGAAGTTCTCGAACTTCAAACAAGGCACTAGTGAGGTTGTTAAGAAAGGAGAACCAAGCGCGCCGGTCCAAGCTAGAACTGGCAATGGAAGGAAAGGAAAGGGATATATGGGTACACATCCCAAGTGCAACACCTGCCAGCGTCACCATTCTGGCCGGTGTGGTTCAAATGTATGTGAAGCATGTGGGAAGGCTGGCCACTCGAAGGATTCTTGTTGGGCTACTGTTGGCCGGGGAGGCCAAGGAGGATTTGGAAATAGAAACAATAACCGGGGTGGAAATGGAAATCGCCCACAAGGAAACAATAGAGGAAATGGGAATCGAGGCAACAATGCGAATCAGGCTGGTAATGCAAACCGAAACAAAAACAATCAAGCTGGAAACGGAGGTGGAAACGGGCAAAGACCAGGATGCTTTAACTGTGGTGATACCGGGCATTATAAGCGAAACTGCCCAGAATTGAATCAAGCGCGTGGAAGGGTTTTCAATATCGAAGCGAGGGAAGCGCGCCAGGATCCCAATGTCGTTACTGGTACGTTCCCTATAAACCAACGCTTTGCATCCGTTTTATTTGATATTGGTGCCGATTATAGCTTCGTATCGTTAGAGTTTAAGAATATGCTTGGGTTAGCCGCTAGTAAGTTAGATATTCCCTACTCGATCGAAATGGCTAATGGAAAGTTAGTAGAAGCTAATGAAGTGGTCAGAGGTTGTGTGATCGAGTTGGGAGAGCGGGAGTTTGCTTTGGATCTGCTACCAGTCCAGTTGGGGAGCTTCGACGTGGTAGTAGGAATGGATTGGTTATCGAGTAACAAGGCTGAGATAGTTTGTCACGAAAAGGTCGTTTGTATTCCAACCAAAGATGGTGAAACAATTGTGGTTCATGGAGAAAAGCGTGATACGCCTTCGAGGATTATCAGCTGCCTGAAAGCGCGAAAGTGTTTACAAAAGGGATGTGCTGCCTTCCTGGCACACATTGTAGATAAGAAAGCTGCTGAGCCGAAAATCGAAGACATCCCTGTCGTGAGGGAATATCCTGAAGTCTTTCCAGAAGACTTGCCAGGATTGCCGGCCCAGAGGCAAGTGGAGATACATGTTACTATATTTACGAGTACTTCATACATGGTATGGTTAGCGTAAGGAGGGTTACTACTTAGATCATGTGAGTGGGTAGGCGCAACTTGAGGCCATTAATCCTCATTGTAGGACCGAGGGACAGTAGCGGTAGATCTATCTGGGTGTAGAGAGCCCAGCCCTAGGCCCAGCAGAACGGACCTCGGGGTGACTTTGTGCCCAACGCAAAATCCGCTAGGTTTGAGTCTTCCTACTGCACATCACACATATCAATGGCCTTGCAAACCATTGGTGATCTCTTTTTTCCTTATTTGCTACATACCAGGATTCTATACTTACAAAGGTTTTACATACTCACTTACACATGAACTCGCTCAACAATTCTTGTTGATTTTTTTCCAACTTACATGTATTTCAGGGAATTAAAGGATCTGGCACGGTATGCTCCGTTTTCACGCTGCGTTAATGTCATGAGGTCATCCAAGTTTAAAGGATGTGGCTTTTTCCTGGACGAGTCATAGTTCTTAAACTGCGTTTGTTTCATGTTGGTGTTGGTGTCTTTTGAACAATATTTTTATTTTGTGGTACTGTAATTTCCGTTGCATGTGTCAACGCATTAAGACAATGTTGTGGTGTTTTACGTTTCAAACATAAATCAATGGATGATCTGCATGGTTTTATTTTCATATAGCTTTGTTATGATTAAGCTATGGTATTAAGAAGTCACACCAAATAAACCACGCTTCCGCAAAGCCATGGTGTGACATTATGGTTATTTATTGTTGTTGATTGCTAGTATGTGAATGGATCGTCATCAAACCGCGCTAGATCCTGTTCATGAAACATGAACTAGCCATGTGTTAAGTCGTAAAGTTATTAGATGACGAACCCTTTCAAACATAAACATGAACTTGTGTAAAAACAATTTTTCTTATAAAATGGAGTTCTAAACTAGTAGATCTAAAGATCTACAACTGGTATTTTCGAAGAACCAAGTGTAAAGTGAAATCATATTTTCAAAGCCGGATCTTTCCTAAACAAAGGTGATTTTTGTGAACACACAAGTGTGTAGACAACAAGTGTGTAGACACTTGTGTAACAAAAAGTTTTAACAAAGAATTATATTTGTAATTTTTGACGAGAAGTTGTAAAGATGTATCTTCTTTAAAAACGAGATTCTCAAGAAACCGATTTTATAAAAAGATCTACTAAAAATATGGGGAAAGTTACTACATATCTTACACAAACCACAAGTTCATGTGTTTTGCGATTTATATCTATTTTGACTATTTTGATGATGAAACATTGTTTATTGATGTTGGGAACATTGTTGAATTGAATTTTTAAAAGAAAATGATACGCCTGAAAGCGTGGCCACCTCTAGTTACAGAGGAAAATCTGGCGAAATTTTTCCAAAAATCTAACACTTGTAAATATTTTTATCACAAGTGTTATGGATATATTTTTAACTTATTTTCCCAAATAAATTTCGCCACGATTTTTATTACGAAACTTCCAAGTGTCGGAGGTGGGATTTTCACAAAATAAAACTTGCTGAAACATATATTTAGTATATATTTTCCATAACAACACTTGTGAGATTTTTATGATTATTTTGTGAACTATATAAATATTATTTTTAGGGTAAAAATAATATTACTATATATTCACGGCTCCAAAATAATACGAACGCCTTCAATAAATATTTAAGTTACAACGCTATTATTAATACCACCTGAACCTTACAACGTAACTTACGCATTTTTAGAAAATACTCATAAGTGTGTATTTTGACAAGTGTTATTTTGGGTAAAATTATATGGAATAAAATATAATATTTTTGGAAAAAATATTTATATTTTGGAGATAGAATTAAAATATATTTTAAGTGAGACTTAATAATATATTTCGAAATTTTACGAACGCACATGTATTAAAACCCCCATCCTTGGGAAGGAATGTATTTACCAAATAACTACGAAGTGTAAACACGAAATAGTTGCCTAACTATTTCCCAAAGACATTAAACCTTAAACTAAGGCACGACCGTCCGTCTAATAGAAGTTAGTACGTGTAGGCCGTTGCACAGCAGATCGTCTGGGAGATACTTTTTAGAGACGCACTTCGGTGAGTTCATGTCCCCCCTTTTCTCTTAACTGTTTTCAGTTTTCCAAACTGTGGGGGTGAAATACATGTTACTATGATTACAAGTACTTTTTACATGGTACGGTTAGCGTAAGGAGGGTTACTACTTAGATCATATGAGTGGGCAGGCGTGAACTGAAGGCCATTAATCCTAAGAGTAGGACCGAGAGACAGTAGCGGTAGATCTATCTGGGTGTAGCGAGCCCAGCCCCAGGCCCATCAGAACGGACCTCGGGGTGACTTTGTACCCAACACAAAATATGCTAGGTTTGAGTCTTCCTACTGCACATCACACATATCAATGGCGTTGCAAACCATTGGTGATCTCTTTATTTCCTTATTTGCTACATACCAGGATCTTTATACATACAAAGGTTTTACTTACTCACTACACATGAACTCGCTCAACATTTTTGTTGATTTTTCCAACTTACATGTATTTCAGGGAACTAAGGATTCTGGCACGGTATGCTACGCTGCGTTAGAGTATGGGATCATCCACGTTTAGGGATTGCGACTTTTACCTGGACGAGTCGCAAGTCTTAAACGGCGTTTATTTTAAGTTTGTGGTAGTGTCTTTCAAACAATGTTTTATGTTGTTAGGCTGTAATTTCCGTTGCATGTGTCAACGCCTTAAGACAATGTTATGTTACTTTTGTTTTAAAACTTAAATCAATGGATGATCTGTGACAACTCGAACCTTAGACTTACTTTGTGTAACGATACGTGTTTACGAGAACGTTATTAATTGAATGAATACTTGATATGTTATGTTTATGTGCATTATGTATGTATGTATGTTATGTGTTGCACGAGCCCAAACCAAACACTAAACCCGATCGCACAAGGCTAACTGGTCACACAAGCCCATTTCGGGCCACTCCTTGTAATCGGACACCATAGGCAGCCGAGTTGGGCTCGGCCCATTCTCCACTCGCAAACACTAAACCAAGTTAGGAGGTTTTGTTCTCTCATTGTTACCAAAACACTCACACACACAACCCTACTTCCCTCTCGTCTCTCTCCCTCTCGGCTTGAGTTGAAACCCGGCGGCAGGAACACCCACAACTCGGATCACCCTCTCCCCTCTCTATTTCGGTTAGTATGTTTTGATTCATGATCATTCGGATAGTTGTTGATGATAATATTCTTGTAACCGGTTAGTATGTTGATTATGCTAGCATGATGATTATTGTTTAATGATGTTTTGATATGCGTATTATATAGCCTTGCATGTTTGATCTAGGGTTCGTGATTAGCATGATTGGTTATGTTCTTACTAATTGGTTATATGTTGTTGGTTGGGATTTGTCGGTAAAGATGTTTGCTAATCGGCCACACGTTTACATGAACCGGGTGTGTGTTGATATAAATCCGAATAGATGCAACGTAATCGGCTATAATAAGAATCGGTTTGATTAGGTTGCATGGTAGTTTATGATTTGGTAAATCACATGATCCGAGTTATGCTTTATTAATTGCGAAATCTGCATTCTTGTTGATGATGCCATGAACGTGTATGAATGTGTTTGATTTTGTTTGAAACTGTTGTTTGATCTGATTTCCGAAACTGCCTTAGATGTTTGCTAGAATCACGGATAAATCATTGAATGAATTATGGAAATCAGTTACACACTTGGTTGCGACCCAGATTGCGAGTCGGGAACCCACAGTCTCGACTCGAGACCACAACAGCATGAACCGAAACCACGGTTGCGAGTCCCGTTGCGACTCGTAACCAGACCATGACGAGCCGAGACCATCCCTTGCGACTCGAAACCTCTCGTTGCGACTCGTAACCCCCGGTTGTGACTCGAGACCGGCCACACTTATGCACTAATTGGACTGTTTTGTTATTGGGCCACTCATGTTTTATTTGGGCCGTATTCTGATGGGTTTAATTATTGGGCCGGGTATGTTTGGGAAACATATGGTGGATCGCACAAGACGATTGGACTTGTGCGAGCCCAATCTTGAATATGATAACTGTTGAACATGAGGTTACGTATTTGCTACGATTCGCGTGTGTTTCCTATATGCTATCTTATGTGACACATACGTGCATTATCTTAGTCAAAACCTGACTTGTATTACAACCATGATAGGACGTGATTGACCATTTACTAGCTTACCTGTACTCTTTGTGTATCTGCCGAGCAAACCAAGGTGAGTTCACACAGCCTAGGCATGGGATTCCCGGGTTGGGAATTGGGTTGGAAATGTTGATATGGAATGATTACCCGTACTTACGCATTCACTAGACTGTAGACCATCGTCCTCAGGATAGTCAGGACACGTTACGTAAAGCCTATGTAACCCAGTATTTACCATTTGTCTCCCGGGTCGGGAGGACACGTTACGTAAAGCCTACGTAACCCAATACCATCTACTGTCTTCCGGGTCGGAAGGACACGCTGCGTAAAGCCTACGTAGCCCCCCCCCCCCCACGCGTACCACTGTCCTCGGGGAAGGGCACGTCACGTAAATCCTACGTGACCCAGTACGTATTCCTGTTCTCGGTTTAAGAAGAACACATGGTTGCACTAGTCTAGGAAGTACCATAATGGGAAGCCCCCATTATAAAGGATAAACGTGAGAATCCCTCACCTGTAGTATATACTTGTATGGGAAACCCCCATAGGATGAACATATGCATTAATATACGAACTTACTTTCTGTGAAATCGCTCAACTAGTTTGTTGATTATTTGCTGCATGCCTTGCAGGACCTTAGGTACTTCATGGGAGCTTGCACAAGGAGGAGCAGGTCGTTGTGGGATACGGATCATGAACAATATCTGAACTTATAACTATTTTGAGATTACATTGCTATGCTTCCGCTACTTAAACAATGTTTGGTTTTGAAACATCAATCATGTCACGATGAACTACCTTAATTACTTTTATTATTATTAAATGCTATGTTTGATATGATTGATGGCTTGATCCTGGTCATGTCACGCCTCCAAGCGGTGGTACTCCGCGGGTGGATTTTTGGGGGTGTGACAGATTGGTATCAGAGCCATAGGTTATAGAGAACTTGGTTTTAATACGGGAAAAACGTTTTTATTAAAACCAGACTATAACCAGTACAGTGCTCTCAGCGATCCACAACGACGCTTCGCTCCACGTGCAAGACTCGACATCCTAGGTAATAAGGTTTATGTTTATTGCCTGTTTGCTAGAACTGCTTAGAACTTTGCTCGCATTACTCTTAGATACACATGATCCTATTACATGAGAATTCCTACGTGCTTACGCTTTTCTGTCATCGCCCTACTCGCGAACCACTCTCACTCACGTTACTTTTTACAATGAAGATCATGTCTGGAAGAATTAACATGACACAAGCCCAGCTAGAGGCTCTCGTTCAAGCTCAAGTTGCTGCGGCAGTTGCAGCAGCTCAAGCAGGTAGTATATCCTGCAGTATAGGCACACACTAGGATCTTTAGATCCTACATTAACTCTCGTATTTAACTTCGTCCTATTCGTACACAATAGGTCAACACGCGCAGCAACCTGTCTGCACTTTTAAGAACTTCATGGACTGCCGTCCAAGTACCTTTAGTGGCACTGAAGGAGCAGTTGGACTCCTCCACTGGTTTGAGAAGCTAGAGTTAGTATTCGAAATGTGCGAGTGCCCTGAGGCTCGCAAGGTTAAGTATGCAACTGGCACCTTGGAAGGAATCGCGCTAACCTAGTGGAATGCGCAGGTGCAAATTCTGGGGTTGGCAGCTGCTAACGCCACACCCTGGAACGATTTTAAGGAACTTATCAAGAGGGAGTATTGTACACGTGAAGATATTCACAAGTTGGAAGACGAGCTGTATAATTTGAAAATGGTTGGGTCAGAGATTGAAGCGTATACTAAGCGGTCGAACGAGCTGGCTGTGTTGTGTCCAACCATGGTGGACCCTCCATACAAGCGCATCGAGATGTATCTCAAGGGATTGGCGCCAGAGATCCAGAGCCATGTTACCTCGGCTAATCTTGACAACATCCAGGAAATTCAACGCCTCGCTCATCGCATCACCGACCAGGCAGTGGATCAGAATAAGCTGCCTAAGCGTGTCAGCGCTACTGCTACAGTCACTCCTTCAGCTACTCCTGCTACTACTAGCGACAGCAAAAGAAAATGGGATGGAGATTCTAGTAAAGGTTCAACATCTGTTCAGTCTCAAGCTCAGCAACAGAAGACTGATCACTACCAGAGTCCTGGTCAGCAATCCTCTGGTGGTCATAGACGGGGAAGATATCAGGGTTTTCACCCCAAGTGTCACAATTGCAACAGGCACCATAGCGGCCCATGCAACAAGGGTCGTTGCCAAAGGTGTCTCAAGATGGGGCACGAGGCTAAAGACTGTAGGAGCCCTCGTCCTGCAAATCAGAACCAGCAACCTCAACAACCAGCTCCACAGAACCCACAGCAGCAGCAGCCACAGCGTGGAAACCGGGGATGTTTTCAGTGTGGGGCTGAAGGTCACTTTAAGCGTGATTGCCCTCAATTGAACCAGAACCAGAACCGCAACAACAATCAGGGCAACGGAAATAACAACAACGGCAATGAAGCTCGTGGTCGTGCATTCGTACTAGGTCGAGGCGACGCAGTGAACGATCCCAACGTAGTTATGGGTAAGTTTCTCCTCGACAATATTTACGTTACTGTTTTGTTTGATTCGGGTGCGGATACAAGCTATATGTCTGTGAAAATGTGTCAATTGCTACAACGTGCACCAACACTTTTACCCACCAAACATGTAGTAGAGTTAGCTAACGGTAAAAGTCTAGAAGCCACGCACGTAGTTCAGGGTTGTAATCTTATCTTAGCTGGTCAAGTTTTCTCCATCGACCTTATTCCCATTGTGACAACTCGAACTTTAGACTTGCTTTGATGTAACGTTACGTGCCTATGAGAACTGAATTATATGATTTTGAATGAATAATTGTTTACGTGTGTTATGTGTGTATGTATGTTAGGTGAATGTACACGAACCCAAACCACACGCCTGATCCGATTGCATAACACTTTAACCGAGTACACGAGCCCTTTGGGCCACACCTTGCTCACGGAACCACTAGGTAGCCGAGTGGGCTCGGCCCACTCCCCCACTCGCAACACAAAACCGAGTTTAAGGGTTTTGTTTTATTGTTTTGCAAAAACACAAACACACACAACCCTACTTGCTCTCTATCTCTCTCTCGTTTGCTTGGAACCCGACGGCAAGAGCTTCCACAATTCGGATCATCCTCTCTTCTTCTCTAATTCGGTTAGTACTTGTCATGTTTGTAATTGTTTGTGTGTGTGTTGATGTTTTTGAGTATGTTTGCTTGATGTCCGAGGATTCTTGTTGACATGTTGTTTGTGAATCGGCTCGCATGTGCACCTTATAATAAATCGGATAAATCTGTTGTTATGATATGTAATTCGGATGGTGTGATGATACTAATCGGCTGCCATGTATTGGTTTGGGATGTTAGATTGAGTATGAATGTTAATGATGTTCTTGTTGATGCTTGTTTCGATTAGGGTTTATATGAGTTCATGATAGGTTGGCCTGTTTGATCGATGATATGTTGTTTGAATTTGGTTGATTTTGGAATTGAAACTGATTTGATTCGAATCATGAAACTGTCTAATTGTTTGCTGATATTACGGAGTGTTTGTTGCTAAGATTTATGGAAACAAGTTACACAGCCGGTTGCGACTCAGATTGCGACTCGAAACCTCACAGTCTCGACTCGAGACCACAAACAGCACAAGCCGAGACCACGGTTGCGAGTCCCGTTGCGACTCGTAACCGGACCATGACGAACCGAGATCACCATTGCGACTCGTAACCAGCTGTTGCGACTCGTAATCTCCGGTTGCGACTCGAGATCGCCGGTTGCGACTCGAGACGAGTTGATGCACGTACACTGTTTGGGCCTTCACTGTCACTGGCCCAATCAATGGGGTCCAACGATTGGATTTGTGGACTGTTTGCTATTGGACTAGTGTGCGTTTACTAATTGGGGTGAATGTTAATTGGGCCGGGTTATGTTGGGCCAAGATTAACCCGCACAAGTGTGCTCTTGACTGCTAGTTGGACTGCTTATCTGTTTGGGCCGATTACCTGGACTCGTTACATGATTGGAATTGCTGATACGTGTACATGTTTGCCATGAATATACGTGCTATATACGAACCTGACTTGTATAATAACCATGATAGGACGTGGTTGACCATTTACTTGCTACCTGTACTCTTTTGTGTATCTGCCGAGCAAACCAAGGTGAGTTCACACAGCCAAGGCATGGGATTCCCGGGTTGGGAATTGGGTTGGAAATGTTATTGTTAAAAGAGTTACTCGTACTTACGCATTCTCTAGACTATAGACCATCGTCCTCAGGTTAGTCAGGACACGTTACGTAAAGCCTACGTAACCCAGTATTTGCCATTTGTCTCCCGGGTCGGGAGGACACGTTACGTAAAGCCTACGTAACCCGAAACCATCTACTGGCTTCCAGGTCGGAAGGCCACGCTGCGTAAAGCCTACGTAGCCCCACGCGTACCACTGTCCTCGGGGAAGGGCACGTCACGTAAAGCCTACGTGACCCTGTACATTTTCCTGTTCTCGGTAAAGAAGAACACATGGTCGGAAGTTAGTCTAGTAAGTACCGCTAATGAGAAGCCCTCATTAGCCAGGATAAACATGGGAAGCCCCCACCAGTAATATAAACACAAGGTTTGGGAAGCCCCCATCTTTAGTACACACTAGTATGGGAAGCCCCCACTAGCTATACTTATGCACTATGTTATGAACTTACTTTCTGTGAACTCGCTCAACTAGTTTGTTGATTATTTGCTGCATGCCTTGCAGGACCTTAGGTATACTGGGAGCTTGCACAGGGAGGAGCAGGTCGTTGTGGGATACGGATTATGAACTTTATCTGAACTTATAACTATTTTGAGATTACGTACTATGCTTCCGCTACTTAAACGATGTTTGGTTTTGAAACATCAATCATGTCATGATGATTTACCTTAATTACTTTTACTATTAAATGCTATGTTTGATATGATTGATGGCTTGATCCTGGTCATGTCACGCTCCCAAGCGGTGGTACTCCGCGGGTGGATTTTGGGGGTGTGACAGATTGGTATCAGAGCCATTGGTTATAGAGAACTTGGTTTTAATATGGGAAAACGTTTTTATTAAAACCAGACTATAACCAGAACAGTGCTCTCAACGATCCACAACGACGCTTCGCTCCACGTGCAAGACTCGACATCCTAGGTAATAAGGTTTATGATTATTGCCTGTTTGCTAGAACTGCTTAGAACTTTGCTCGCATTACGTTTAGATACACATGATACTATAGCATGAGAAACCCTACGTGCTTACTCTTTTCTGTCATCGCCCTATTCGCGAACCATTCTTACCTATGCTACTGGTTACAATGAAGATCATGTCTGGAAGAATCAACATGACACAAGCCCAGCTAGAGGCTCTCGTTCAAGCTCAAGTTGCTGCGGCAGTTGCAGCAGCTCAAGCAGGTAGTATACCCTGCAGTATAGGCACACACTAGGATCTTTAGATCCTACATTAACTCTCGTATTTAACTTCGTCCTATTCGTACACAATAGGTCAACACGCGCAGCAGCCTGTCTGCACTTTCAAGAACTTCATGGACTGTCGTCCAAATTCTTTCAGTGGCACAAAGGGGGCAGTGGGACTCCTCCATTGGTTTGAAAAGCTAGAATCAGTATTCGAAATGTGCGAGTGCCCTGAGGCTCGCAAGGTCAAGTTTGCCACCGGCACTTTGGAAGGGATAGCACTGACTTGGTGGAACGCCCAAGTTCAGATCTTAGGGTTGGTAGCTGCTAACGCCACCCCATGGAACGATTTCAAGGAACTCATCAAGCGTGAGTATTGCACGCGTGAAGATATTCACAAGCTGGAAGACGAGCTGTACAATCTGAAAATGGTTGGGTCAGAGATCGAAGCGTATACTAAACGGTCGAATGAGCTGGCCGTATTGTGCCCAACTATGGTGGACCCTCCATACAAGCGCATTGAGATGTATCTCAAGGGATTGGCACCAGAGATCCAGAGCCATGTTACTTCGGCTAATCTCGACAACATCCAGGAAATCCAGCGTCTCGCTCATCGCATCACCGATCAGGCAGTGGATCAGAATAAACTGCCTAAGCGTGTCAACGCTACTGCTACAGTCACCCCATCAGTTACTCCTGCTACTACCAGCGAAAGCAAAAGAAAGTGGGAAGGAGATTCTAGTAAAGGTTCAGCATCTGTTCAGCCACAAGCTCAGCAGCAGAAGATTGACCACTATCAGAGTCCCAGTCAGCAATCCTCTGGTGGTCACAGACAGAGGAGATATCAGGGTAGTCAACCTAGGTGCCACAACTGCAACAGGCATCACCACGGCCCGTGTAACAAGGGTCGTTGTCAAAGGTGTCTTAAGATGGGTCACGAGGCCAAAGACTGTAGGAGTCCACGGCCTGCGAATCAGAATCAGCAGCCTCAGCAACCAGCTCCACAGAACCAGCAGCAGCAACAGCAGCCACAGCGTGGAAACCGGGGATGTTTCCAGTGTGGGGCTGAAGGTCATTTCAAACGCGATTGCCCTCAGTTGAACCAGAATCGCAACAACAATAACCAGGGCAACGGGAACAACAACGGTGGAAACAACAACAACAACGGCAATGAAGCTCGTGGTCGTGCATTCGTACTAGGTCGAGGCGACGCAGTGAACGATCCCAACGTTGTTATGGGTAAGTTTCTCCTCGACAATATTTACGTTACTGTTTTGTTTGATTCGGGTGCGGATACAAGCTATATGTCTGTGAAAATGTGTCAACTGCTAAAACGTGCACCAACACTTTTACCCACCAAACACGTAGTAGAGTTAGCTAACGGTAAAAGTCTAGAAGCCACGCACGTAGTTCAGGGTTGTAATCTTATCCTAGCTGGCCAAGCTTTCTCTATCGATCTTATTCCCATAGTTTTGGGTAGTTTCGACGTCGTGATTGGGATGGATTGGTTATCCCAACACCAGGCAGAAATCTTATGCAGCGAGAAGGTTATTCGCATTCCTCGTTCTGGTCAGGAACCTCTCGAAGTTCAAGGCGACAAGAGTGGTGCAGTGGTTGGCATCATCTCTTTCTTGAAGGCTCAGAAGTGCTTACGAAAAGGTCACACAGCCATTCTGGCTCTTGTTTCAGACGCACCAGCAAAGGAAAAGAAATTGGAGGATATTCCAATTGTACGTGATTACCCTCAGGTGTTTCCTGAAGACTTACCTGGCTTACCGCCTCATCGTCAGGTCGAATTCCAAATCGAGCTCGCTCCAGGAGCAGCACCCATAGCTCGCGCGCCATATCGTCTAGCTCCATCAGAATTGGAGGAACTGTCTAAGCAGCTGCAAGAGCTCTTGGAAAAGGGCTTCATTCGTCCAAGCTCTTCGCCTTGGGGAGCTCCAGTACTTTTCGTGAAAAAGAAAGACGGTACGTTCAGGATGTGTATCGACTACCGTGAACTCAACAAGGTGACGGTGAAGAACCGTTATCCTCTTCCACGCATAGACGATTTATTCGACCAGTTGCAAGGGTCGTGCTACTATTCCAAGATAGACTTGAGGTCTGGGTATCATCAGCTGAGAGTCCGGGATGAGGACGTCTCCAAGACTGCATTCAGAACTCGTTACAGTCACTACGAGTTTCTTGTCATGCCGTTTGGGTTAACAAACGCGCCAGCTGTATTTATGGATCTTATGAACAGGGTGTGCAAACCCTATCTCGACAAGTTCGTCATAGTATTCATCGACGACATTCTGATTTACTCCAAGGGTCAGGAAGAACACGAGCAGCATCTTCGTCTGATATTGGAACTCCTTCGGAAGGAACAGCTGTACGCCAAGCTTTCTAAATGCGACTTCTGGCTTCGTGAAGTCCACTTCTTAGGCCATGTGGTAAACAGGGATGGGATCCATGTCGATCCATCCAAGGTAGACTCGATCAGAAACTGGCCTGCACCGCGTACGCCGACAGAAATACGCCAATTCTTGGGTTTGGCGGGTTACTACAGACGGTTTATCAAAGATTTTTCAAAGATCGCGCAACCACTTACACTACTGACACAGAAGGGTGTCACCTACCGTTGGGGCAACACGCAGGAAACTGCTTTTCAGTATCTAAAGGATAGGCTTTGCAGCGCGCCTATTCTCTCATTGCCAGAAGGCACAGAAGACTTCGTAGTATATTGTGATGCATCCATCCAGGGTCTTGGATGTGTGTTGATGCAACGTGATAAAGTGATAGCCTACGCTTCTCGGCAACTCAAGGTTCACGAACGGAATTACACGACGCACGATTTAGAGCTGGGAGCTGTTGTTTTCGCGCTTAAGATATGGCGACACTACCTGTACGGTACCAAGTGCACGATTTACACCGATCACAGGAGTCTCAAGCATATCCTTAAGCAGAAGGATTTGAACATGCGTCAACGACGATGGGTCGAGTTACTAAACGATTACGAATGCGCCATCAAGTACCATCCAGGCAAAGCCAATGTTGTGGCTGACGCCCTCAGTCGGAAAGACACTTTACCTCGGCGCGTGCGAGCGCTACAGCTTACGATTCAGTCTAGCCTTCCTGCACAGATACGAGATGCTCAGGCAGAAGCATTGAAGCCCGAAAACGTCAAGGCTGAAGCCTTACGCGGCTCACGGCAACAAATGGAACAAAAGGAAGACGGCGCCTATTATGTAACGGGCCGGATTTGGGTCCCTCTCTATGGCGGTTTACGCGAACTTGTAATGGATGAAGCTCACAAGTCTCGCTACTCGGTACATCCAGGGTCGGATAAAATGTACCACGACATCAGCACTACATATTGGTGGCCTAGTATGAAGGCCCACATCGCTACGTACGTTGGAAAATGTTTGACCTGTGCGAGAGTCAAGGTCGAATATCAGAAACCAGCTGGCCTACTTCAGCAGCCTAAGATACCTCAGTGGAAATGGGAAGAAATTTCCATGGATTTCGTTACAGGCCTACCTAGATCCCAGCGTGGGAATGATACCATATGGGTGATCGTGGATCGACTCACCAAGTCTGCACACTTCCAACCTATAAAGGAAACGGATAAGTTCTCCACTCTCGCAGACGTCTATCTTAAAGAAGTTGTTTCGAGGCACGGGGTGCCCACATCCATCATTTCGGATCGCGATGCACGATTCACGTCAGAACTTTGGCAAGCAATGCATAAATCTTTCGGCTCACGATTAGACATGAGCACAGCATATCATCCTCAGACGGATGGGCAGTCTGAGCGTACGATCCAAACTCTCGAAGACATGCTTCGGGCATGCGTTATCGACTTCGGCAACGGCTGGGGAAAAGCATCTCCCTTTGGTGGAGTTTTCGTACAATAATAGTTACCATACCAGCATCCAAGCCGCTCCATTCGAGGCATTGTACGGGCGTAAATGCCGGTCACCTCTCTGTTGGGCAGAGGTGGGGGATAGTCAGATTACGGGTCCAGAGATAGTAGTGGACGCCACAGAAAAGATCGCACAGATACGACAACGCATGGCGGCAGCACGCGACCGTCAGAAAGCCTACGCGGACAAGCGTAGAAAGCCATTGGAATTTGAGGTCGGGGACCGGGTTTTATTGAAAGTTTCACCCTGGAAGGGTGTGGTTCGTTTTGGCAAACGGGGCAAACTAAATCCGCGGTACGTCGGACCATTCGAAATTATCGAAAAGATTGGCAAGGTAGCCTACAAGTTGAACCTACCAGCTGAACTCGGGGCAGTTCACAATGTCTTTCATGTATCAAACTTAAAGAAGTGCCTATCAGATGAAAACCTCATCATTCCTTTTAAGGAACTCACTATCGACGAGCGGTTGCAGTTCGTCGAGGAACCAGTTGAAATCACGGACCGGGAAGTGAAGGTCCTCAAACACAAGAGAATCCCTCTTGTCCGAGTTCGTTGGAACTCCAAACGTGGTCCAGAGTACACCTGGGAACGCGAAGACAGGATGACAGAAAAGTACCCCCAGTTATTCGAAACCAATGCTACCACTACTGAGGTTGAAGCTACTACTTCGGAATTTCGGGACGAAATTCCAGATCAACGGGGGGAGGATGTGACACCCCAGGAAAATCAGTGAACAACACAGTTTACTTAGCTTCCTCAGTGAGTGCATACCAAATTTCGGGACGAAATTTCAATTAGTTGGGGATAATGTGACAACTCGAACTTTAGACTTGCTTTGATGTAACGTTACGTGCCTATGAGAACTGAATTATATGATTTTGAATGAATAATTGTTTACGTGTGTTATGTGTGTATGTATGTTAGGTGAATGTACACGAACCCAAACCACACGCCTGATCCGATTGCATAACACTTTAACCGAGTACACGAGCCCTTTGGGCCACACCTTGCTCACGGAACCACTAGGTAGCCGAGTGGGCTCAGCCCACTCCCCCACTCGCAACACAAAACCGAGTTTAAGGGTTTTGTTTTATTGTTTTGCAAAAACACAAACACACACCACCCTACTTGCTCTCTATCTCTCTCTCGTTTGCTTGGAACCCGACGGCAAGAGCTTCCACAATTCGGATCATCCTCTCTTCTTCTCTAATTCGGTTAGTACTTGTCATGTTTGTAATTGTTTGTGTGTGTGTTGATGTTTTCGAGTATGTTTGCTTGATGTCCGAGGATTCTTGTTGACATGTTGTTTGTGAATCGGCTCGCATGTGCACCTTATAATAAATCGGATAAATCTGTTGTTATGATATGTAATTCGGATGGTGTGATGATACTAATCGGCTGCCATGTATTGGTTTGGGATGTTAGATTGAGTATGAATGTTAATGATGTTCTTGTTGATGCTTGTTTCGATTAGGGTTTATATGAGTTCATGATAGGTTGGCCTGTTTGATCGATGATATGTTGTTTGAATTTGGTTGATTTTGGAATTGAAACTGATTTGATTCGAATCATGAAACTGTCTAATTGTTTGCTGATATTACGGAGTGTTTGTTGCTAAGATTTATGGAAACAAGTTACACAGCCGGTTGCGACTCAGATTGCGACTCGAAACCTCACAGTCTCGACTCGAGACCACAAACAGCACAAGCCGAGACCACGGTTGCGAGTCCCGTTGCGACTCGTAACCGGACCATGACGAACCGAGATCACCATTGCGACTCGTAACCAGCTGTTGCGACTCGTAATCTCCGGTTGCGACTCGAGATCGCCGGTTGCGACTCGAGACGAGTTGATGCACGTACACTGTTTGGGCCTTCACTGTCACTGGCCCAATCAATGGGGTCCAACGATTGGATTTGTGGACTGTTTGCTATTGGACTAGTGTGCGTTTACTAATTGGGGTGAATGTTAATTGGGCCGGGTTATGTTGGGCCAAGATTAACCCGCACAAGTGTGCTCTTGACTGCTAGTTGGACTGCTTATCTGTCTGGGCCGATTACCTGGACTCGTTACATGATTGGAATTGCTGATACGTGTACATGTTTGCCATGAATATACGTGCTATATACGAACCTGACTTGTATAATAACCATGATAGGACGTGGTTGACCATTTACTTGCTACCTGTACTCTTTTGTGTATCTGCCGAGCAAACCAAGGTGAGTTCACACAGCCAAGGCATGGGATTCCCGGGTTGGGAATTGGGTTGGAAATGTTATTGTTAAAAGAGTTACTCGTACTTACGCATTCTCTAGACTATAGACCATCGTCCTCAGGTTAGTCAGGACACGTTACGTAAAGCCTACGTAACCCAGTATTTGCCATTTGTCTCCCGGGTCGGGAGGACACGTTACGTAAAGCCTACGTAACCCGAAACCATCTACTGGCTTCCAGGTCGGAAGGCCACGCTGCGTAAAGCCTACGTAGCCCCACGCGTACCACTGTCCTCGGGGAAGGGCACGTCACGTAAAGCCTACGTGACCCTGTACGTTTTCCTGTTCTCGGTAAAGAAGAACACATGGTCGGAAGTTAGTCTAGTAAGTACCGCTAATGAGAAGCCCTCATTAGCCATGATAAACATGGGAAGCCCCCACCAGTAATATAAACACAAGGTTTGGGAAGCCCCCACCTTTAGTACACACTAGTATGGGAAGCCCCCACTAGCTATACTTATGCACTATGTTATGAACTTACTTTCTGTGAACTCGCTCAACTAGTTTGTTGATTATTTGCTGCATGCCTTGCAGGACCTTAGGTATACTGGGAGCTTGCACAGGGAGGAGCAGGTCGTTGTGGGATACGGATTATGAACTTTATCTGAACTTATAACTATTTTGAGATTACGTACTATGCTTCCGCTACTTAAACGATGTTTGGTTTTGAAACATCAATCATGTCATGATGATTTACCTTAATTACTTTTACTATTAAATGCTATGTTTGATATGATTGATGGCTTGATCCTGGTCATGTCACGCTCCCAAGCGGTGGTACTCCGCGGGTGGATTTTGGGGGTGTGACACCCATAGTCTTGGGAAGTTTCGATATCGTCATCGGTATGGACTGGTTGTCCCAACATCAGGCAGAGATCCTATGCAGCGAGAAGATTATTCGCATTCCTCGTTCTGGTCAAGAGCCTCTCGAAGTTCAAGGTGACAAGAGTGGTGCTGTAGTTGGCATCATCTCTTTCTTGAAGGCTCAGAAATGCTTACGAAAGGGGCATACTGCCATTCTGGCACTCGTTACAGACGCGTCATCAAAGGAAAAGAAACTAGAGGATATACCGGTTGTACGTGACTTTCCTCAGGTATTTCCTGAAGACTTACCTGGATTACCTCCTCATCGTCAGGTCGAATTTCAGATCGAGCTCGCTCCAGGAGCAGCACCCATAGCTCGCGCACCATATCGTTTAGCTCCATCAGAATTGGAAGAACTGTCAAAGCAACTGCAAGAGCTCTTGGAAAAGGGCTTTATTCGTCCAAGCTCTTCGCCTTGGGGAGCTCCAGTACTATTCGTGAAGAAGAAAGACGGTACGTTCAGAATGTGCATCGACTACCGTGAACTCAACAAGGTGACGGTGAAGAACCGTTATCCTCTTCCGCGCATCGACGACTTATTCGACCAGTTGCAAGGGTCGTGCTACTATTCGAAGATAGATTTGAGGTCGGGGTACCATCAGCTGAGAGTCCGGGATGAGGACGTCTCCAAGACTGCATTCAGAACTCGATACGGCCACTACGAGTTTCTTGTCATGCCGTTCGGGTTAACGAACGCGCCTGCTGTATTTATGGATCTTATGAACAGGGTGTGCAAACCCTATCTTGACAAGTTCGTCATAGTATTCATCGACGACATCCTGATTTACTCCAAGAGTCGGGAGGAACACGAGCAGCATCTTCGTCTTATTTTGGAACTCCTTCGGAAGGAACAGCTGTACGCTAAGTTTTCAAAATGCGACTTCTGGCTTCGTGAAGTCCATTTTCTAGGCCACGTAGTGAACAAGGATGGGATCCATGTCGATCCATCCAAGGTAGACTCGATCAGAAACTGGCCTGCACCACGTACGCCAACGGAAATACGCCAATTCTTGGGCTTGGCAGGTTACTACAGACGGTTTATCAAAGATTTCTCGAAGATTGCGCAGCCGCTTACGCTACTGACACAGAAGGGTGTCACCTATCGCTGGGGAGAGCCCCAGGAGACTGCTTTTCAGCACCTAAAGGATAGACTTTTTAGTGCACCTATCCTCTCATTGCCAGAAGGCACAGATGACTTCGTGGTTTATTGTGATGCATCCATTCGGGGACTTGGATGTGTGTTAATGCAGCGCGACAAGGTTATTGCTTACGCCTCTCGTCAACTCAAGGTTCATGAGCGGAACTACACGACGCACGATTTAGAGCTGGGAGCTGTAGTTTTTGCGCTTAAAATATGGCGACACTACCTGTACGGTACCAAGTGCACGATTTACACCGATCACAGGAGTCTCGAGCATATTCTTAAGCAGAAAGATTTGAACATGCGTCAACGACGATGGGTCGAACTACTGAACGATTACGAATGCGCTATCAAGTACCATCCAGGCAAGGCCAATGTTGTGGCTGATGCCCTCAGCCGGAAGGACACTCTACCACGGCGCGTGCGAGCGCTACAGCTTACGATTCAGTCTAGCCTTCCAGCACAGATACGAAATGCTCAGGTAGAAGCATTGAAACCCGAAAATGTCAAAGCTGAAGCCTTACGCGGCTCACGACAACGAATGGAACAGAAGGCAGACGGCGCCTACTATGTAACGGGGCGTATTTGGGTCCCACTTTATGGCAGTCTACGCGAACTTGTGATGGATGAAGCTCACAAGTCTCGTTACTCGGTACATCCAGGGTCGGATAAAATGTACCACGACATCAGCACTACTTATTGGTGGCCTAGCATGAAGGCCCACATTGCTACTTACGTTGGAAAATGCTTGACCTGTGCGAGAGTCAAGGTTGAATACCAGAAACCAGCGGGCCTACTTCAGCAGCCTAAGATACCTCAATGGAAATGGGAAGAAATTTCCATGGACTTCGTTACAGGCCTACCTAGATCTCAGCGTGGGAACGATACCATATGGGTGATCGTAGATCGACTCACCAAGTCTGCACACTTCCTGGCTATAAAGGAAACGGATAAGTTCTCCACTCTCGCAGACATCTACCTCAAAGAAGTTGTTTCAAGGCACGGGGTGCCCATATCTATCATTTCGGATCGCGATGCACGATTCACGTCAGAACTATGGCAAGCAATGCACAAATCTTTCGGCTCACGATTAGACATGAGCACAGCATATCATCCTCAGACCGATGGGCAGTCTGAGCGAACGATCCAAACTCTCAAAGACATGCTTCGGGCGTGCGTTATTGATTTCGGCAACGGCTGGGAAAAGCACCTCCCTTTGGTGGAGTTCTCGTATAATAACAGTTATCACACCAGCATCCAAGCCGCTCCATTCGAGGCATTGTACGGGCGTAAATGCCGGTCACCTCTCTGTTGGGCAGAGGTGGGGGATAGTCAGATTACGGGTCCGAAAATTGTAGTGGACGCCACAGAAAAGATTGCACAGATAAGACAACGCATGGCGGCAGCACGCGACCGTCAGAAAGCCTACGCGGACAAGCGTAGAAAACCTTTGGAATTTCAGGTCGGGGACCGGGTTTTATTAAAAGTTTCACCCTGGAAGGGTGTGGTACGTTTTGGCAAACGGGGCAAACTAAATCCGCGGTACGTCGGACCATTCGAAATCATAGAAAAGATTGGCAAAGTCGCATACAAGCTAAACCTACCAGCTGAACTCGGGGCAGTTCACAATGTCTTTCATGTATCGAACTTAAAGAAGTGCCTATCAGATGAAACCCTCATCATTCCTTTTAAGGAACTCACTATCGACGAGCGGTTGCAGTTCGTCGAGGAACCAGTTGAAATCACAGACCGGGATGTGAAGGTCCTCAAAAGCAAGAGAATCCCTCTTGTTCGAGTACGTTGGAACTCCAAACGTGGCCCAGAGTACACCTGGGAACGCGAAGACAGGATGACAGAAAAGTACCCCCAGTTATTCGAAACCAATGCAACCACTACTGAGGCTGAAGCTACTACTTCGGAATTTCGGGACGAAATTCCAGATCAACGGGGGGAGGATGTGACACCCCAGGAAAATCAGTTTACCTAGCTTCCTCAGTGAGTGCATACCAAATTTCGGGACGAAATTTCCAATTAGTTGGGGATAATGTGACAACTCGAACCTTAGACTTACTTTGTGTAACGATACGTGTTTACGAGAACGTTATTAATTGAAGGAACACTTGATATGTTATGTTTATGTGCATTATGTATGTATGTATGTTATGTGTTGCACGAGCCCAAACCAAACACTAAACCCGATCGCACAAGGCTAACTGGTCACACAAGCCCATTTCGGGCCACTCCTTGTAATCGGACACCATAGGCAGCCGAGTTGGGCTCGGCCCATTCTCCACTCGCAAACACTAAACCAAGTTAGGAGGTTTTGTTCTCTCATTGTTACCAAAACACTCACACACACAACCCTACTTCCCTCTCGTCTCTCTCCCTCTCGGCTTGAGTTGAAACCCGGCGGCAGGAACACCCACAACTCGGATCACCCTCTCCCCTCTCTATTTCGGTTAGTATGTTTTGATTCATGATCATTCGGATAGTTGTTGATGATAATATTCTTGTAACCGGTTAGTATGTTGATTATGCTAGCATGATGATTATTGTTTAATGATGTTTTGATATGCGTATTATATAGCCTTGCATGTTTGATCTAGGGTTCGTGATTAGCATGATTGGTTATGTTCTTACTAATTGGTTATATGTTGTTGGTTGGGATTTGTCGGTAAAGATGTTTGCTAATCGGCCACACGTTTACATGAACCGGGTGTGTGTTGATATAAATCCGAATAGATGCAACGTAATCGGCTATAACAAGAATCGGTTTGATTAGGTTGCATGGTAGTTTATGATTTGGTAAATCACATGATCCGAGTTATGCTTTATTAATTGCGAAATCTGCATTCTTGTTGATGATGCTATGAACGTGTATGAATGTGTTTGATTTTGTTTGAAACTGTTGTTTGATCTGATTTCCGAAACTGCCTTAGATGTTTGCTAGAATCACGGATAAATCATTGAATGAATTATGGAAATCAGTTACACACTTGGTTGCGACCCAGATTGCGAGTCGGGAACCCACAGTCTCGACTCGAGACCACAACAGCATGAACCGAAACCACGGTTGCGAGTCCCGTTGCGACTCGTAACCAGACCATGACGAGCCGAGACCATCCCTTGCGACTCGAAACCTCTCGTTGCGACTCGTAACCCCCGGTTGTGACTCGAGATCTCTTTTGTTGCGACTCGAGACCGGCCACACTTATGCACTAATTGGACTGTTTTGTTATTGGGCCACTCATGTTTTATTTGGGCCGTATTCTGATGGGTTTAATTATTGGACCGGGTATGTTTGGGAAACATATGGTGGATCGCACAAGACGATTGGACTTGTGCGAGCCCAATCTTGAATATGATAACTGTTGAACATGAGGTTACGTATTTGCTACGATTCGCGTGTGTTTCCTATATGCTATCTTATGTGACACATACGTGCATTATCTTAGTCAAAACCTGACTTGTATTACAACCATGATAGGACGTGATTGACCATTTACTAGCTTACCTGTACTCTTTGTGTATCTGCCGAGCAAACCAAGGTGAGTTCACACAGCCTAGGCATGGGATTCCCGGGTTGGGAATTGGGTTGGAAATGTTGATATGGAATGATTACCTGTACTTACGCATTCACTAGACTATAGACCATCGTCCTCAGGATAGTCAGGACACGTTACGTAAAGCCTACGTAACCCAGTATTTACCATTTGTCTCCCGGGTCGGGAGGACACGTTACGTAAAGCCTACGTAACCCAATACCATCTACTGTCTTCCGGGTCGGAAGGACACGCTGCGTAAAGCCTACGTAGCCCCCCCACGCGTACCACTGTCCTTGGGGAAGGGCACGTCACGTAAATCCTACGTGACCCAGTACGTATTCATGTTCTCGGTTTAAGAAGAACACATGGTTGCACTAGTCTAGTAAGTACCATAATGGGAAGCCCCCATTATAAAGGATAAACGTGAGAATCCCTCACCTGTAGTATATAATTGTATGGGAAACCCCCATAGGATGAACATATGCATTAATATACGAACTTACTTTCTGTGAACTCGCTCAACTAGTTTGTTGATTATTTGCTGCATGCCTTGCAGGACCTTAGGTACTTCATGGGAGCTTGCACAAGGAGGAGCAGGTCGTTGTGGGATACGGATCATGAACAATATCTGAACTTATAACTATTTTGAGATTACATTGCTATGCTTCCGCTACTTAAACAATGTTTGGTTTTGAAACATCAATCATGTCACGATGAACTACCTTAATTACTTTTATTATTATTAAATGCTATGTTTGATATGATTGATGGCTTGATCCTGGTCATGTCACGCCTCCAAGCGGTGGTACTCCGCGGGTGGATTTTTGGGGGTGTGACATGATCTGCATGGTATTACTTTCATATAGCTTTGTTATGATTAAGCTATGGTATTAAGAAGTCACACCAAATTAACCCACGCTTCCGCAAAGCCAGGGTGGGACAGCTTGGTATCAAAGCTCTGATCATAGCGAACTAGGATTCCTTCTCGAGTCTAGACTATGATCACTAGGGCTCTCACGAAAACATTTTTACACTGCATACCACCTAAGTCCAGATACAAAATGTTTTTACAAATAAAAGTTGAGCACATTTTATTTATTAGTTATGGCTCAGTCTGGGAGGCTGAGGCTCGGTCTGGGAGGCTGAGGTAGTTGTCTAGTGGGACTAGGGAGTCAGTCTGGGAGGCTGGGAGGCTAGTGGGACTAGGAAGAGCAGTCTGGGAGGCTGGGAGGCTAGTGGGACTAGGAAGATCAGTTTGGGAGGCTGGGAGGCTAGTGGGACTAGGAGAACTATTTGATTGCTTATTGATGGCTAATGTGTTTATCTGACTATATGATTGATTATTTGTGCATATTTGTGTTTGTGTTACAGACACTATGGATTCATCCGGCACAGGAGGGTCGGACACCACTGACCCTATACACATTGTATCAGACGACCGGGAGTCATCAGAGCGAGAGGTGTACACTTCGGACACCACCAGTACAGACGACGACGATTTCCAGCCGTTTGCACTACCCGATGCCGTGGTTGAGCCGGCTGATGGCCCCATCGCTGGGGATTTGCCGATTGTGGTGATCCCTGCTCCCATACCCCTTGCCATGTACCCTGTTATTGATATGCCTCTAGACGTAGTCGTTGACGACGACGTCGATTTGTTTGATGAGGAGCCACTGGAGGATGACGTTGAGGGCGAGGCCCTTATAGCTGCCGATGATCTCTTGCTTCTCGCAGATGCTCCTGCTGAGGAGTCACCTGCTCATTCACCCGTCCCAGACTCTTTCGAGTCTGTGGCATCGGCACCATCGCACGCGCAGGGCGCGCAACACTACTCGCATGATTCAGACCCCGATAGGGCGTCATCTGCTGCACCTGCCCCTGCCCCGAGTTTTGCTATTGATCATGACATTGATGAGGATTCCGACCCCGTCTTCCCACCTGGCTTCGATCCAGACTAGGACATTGAGTTTATACACCTAGATCAGCCCATGGAGGACCCAGTTGTCCTGTTGACCCTGCGTTTGCTGACCCCGCAGATTTCGAGATGGAGTTTGACGACCCGGAGCCTGCTGTGGCCCCCGAGCCAGTAGTTGCTCCAGATCCCGTATTCGAGCATGACCCTATTCATGCTGATGTACCCATTGTTGATTCTTTGATCGCTGATGTACCTGTCGATGATCATCCGATTGTTGCTCCACTGTTGGAGGATGATCATGTTATCGCTGATGCTCATATTGATGCTTCTCACATTGCTAATATACCCGCTGAGCCTGTTGTTGTTGCTCCTTTTCCTGACCCTGTACCTATAGAGCCTGATCATGCACTCTTTGCGACTCATGTCGACCCTCGGTATGCGCACACCCGGAATGGGTGGATAGATGATGATGATGAGTACCCGCCTTTTGTGGTACCAGTTACACCTGTTTCAGCACCTGCTTCAGCTCCTTTTGATGCACCATTGTTTCCCGCACAGGTCACTGATGCGCATCGCGCAGATCTGCCCATCACATTTCTCCAGGAGATCCCTCCGCCACGTCCTGGAGAGGGCTCTTCTCGTCAGCCTTTCGGCCATGCACCTTTTCTGACTGGAGGAGATCAGTTCGTACCACAGATCCCTCATCATACTACTGTTCCCCTGTTTCACTGTTTACTGTGCCACCTTTTACTCCAGCTAGTGAGCCTTTTCTTTGGACATCACCAACCATCATGCCACCATCCGATCCCTATCATCCTTTTCACATGGGTTATTCTGTAGAGGATGTTCTCAGGTCATTCATGGTCCAGCAGGAGGCACTTACGCATCACGTACAGGAGCTCGAGAGAGCACAGCGACCCCCATGCCAGTGCCCTCCTCACCCTGCGATATCACATCCCCTTCGCCCGTTATCTCCAGACTCTGCTGCACGTTTTTGGACTCAGGAGCAGCAGATAGCTTTCTTGTTGCGTTCTCACCGAGCCATGGAGGAGGATTGGCTTCACATGCGCCGACTGTTCTATTCTCATTTTCCCCCTCCTCCACCGCCATCAGCGTAGGGCTATTTTGTACAGCACGGGTGGACTTTTGTTGAGAAGACGGCGATTGCACAGACTGCACAGCTTTTGGAGACTGCATATTGATCATGACTTTTGTTGTTATGTATATGGGATATCGTTGACATTGATCTGATATTTTGGACTGGGGTGATGTAGCCCTTAGTCGTTGATGGGTATGATACAGATATGTACTTGTAAACTTTACTTTGTGGTCTCGATTTATGGCAATGCAATCGCAGTATTCTCATCACATGTGATGTTTGATTGATTATTTATGTTCTATAACATGAGATGTTATGTGGTTGATTTATTTATAACATGGGATGTTGTGTGATTGATTTATTTATAACATGGGATGTTATGTGATTGGTTTGTTATAACATGAGATGTTATGTATTACTACTATCGTTATATACGTACACTTTACCTACTATGACCTGACCAACGTGAACCATCTTTTAGAAGATGCCACCGAGACGTCAGACACGCATGCCCACCAACGAGGCAGAACTTCAGCAGGTCATCGCTGCCGCCATTGCGCAATACGCAGCCTCTCAAGGAGGAACTAGCGGAAGTAATTCTGGCAATACCGGCAACAACAATCCGCCTCATGGTAGTACTAAGTCATTAAGGCATACCATGATTCAATTGGATATCTCTAGCAAGTTTGCTAAAGCCATTTGTATATTCTAACGTATGTGCAGGGTGCACCTACAAGCAGTTCCTAGACTGCAAGCCTGTCAACTTTGATGGCACCGGAGGTGCTGTTGCTTTTGTTCGATGGGCCGAGAAGACAGAATATGTTCTCCGAATGAGCAAATGCGCTCCAGATCAGCAAGTTACTTACATCTCTGGGCTATTCTTGGACGGAGCCCTGTCTTGGTGGAACTTACAAGTTCAAACCCTTGGTGAAGCCGCAACCTACGCAATGACATGGAACGAGCTGAAAGAGCTCATGCATAGGAAGTATTTCTCTCGCGCTGAAATCCAAAGGTTGGAAACTGAGTTTTGGCATTTGAAGATGGAAGGCTCCAAGATCGCAGAGTATGTTCAAAGGTTTCACGATCTGTCACATGTGGTACCTTATATGGTCACACCAGAATTCAAGCGGATCGAGCGCTTCATTTGGGGTCTAGCTCCTCAAATCATAAGTATGGTGACTTCTTCAAAGCCGACAACAATTCTTGAGGCAATTGATCTGAGCGTGGCTCTCACGGAGGAGGCTATCCGCCTAAACAAGTTTTCTGATGATGAGCCAAAGAAGAAGGAGACTCACGTCGAGTCGTCCGGAAGTAACAAAAGAAAATTCTCGAATTTCAAACAAGGCACAAGCAGTGATGGCAGAAAAGGAGAGTCAAGCACGCCGGCTCAAGCTACAGCCGGTGGTGGAAGGAAAGGAAAAGGGATATATGGGTACACATCCCAAGTGCAACACCTGCTAGCGTCACCATTCTGGCCGGTGTGGGTCAAAAATATGTGAAGCATGTGGGAAGGCTGGCATCTCGAAGGATTCTTTTTGTGCCACTGTTGGCCGGGGAGGCCAAGGAGGATTTGGGAATAGAAACAATAATCGTGGTGATATTGGGAATCGCCCACAGGGGAACAATGGAGGAAATGGGAATCGAGGCAAAAATGTGAATCAAGCTAGTGCTGTGAATCGTAACCAAAATAACAATCAAGTTGGGAATGTAGGTGGAAACGGGCAAAGACCAGGTTGCTTTAACTGTGGTGACATTGGGCACTATAAGAGGAACTGCCCAGAATTGAACCCAGCCCGGGGAAGAGTTTTCAATATCGAAGCGAGGGAAGCGTGCCAGGATCCCAATGTTGTTACTGGTACGTTCCCTATAAAACAACGCTTTGCATCCGTTTTATTTGATACTGGTGCCGATTATAGCTTCGTGTTGTTTGAGTTTAAGAATATGCTTGGGTTAGCCGCTAGTAAATTAGATATTCCCTACTCAATCGAATTGGCTAATGGAAAGTTAGTAGAAGCCAATGAAGTGGTCAGAGGTTGTGTAATCGAGTTGGGAGAGCGTGAGTTTGCTTTGGATCTACTACCAGTCCAGCTGGGGAGCTTCGACGTGGTAGTAGGAATGGATTGATTATCAAGCAACAAGGCTGAGATAGTTTGCCACGAAAAGGTCGTTCGTATTCCAACCGAAGGTGGTGAAACAATTGTGGTTCATGGTGAAAAGCGAGATACGCCTTTAAGAATCATCAGCTACCTGAAGGCGCGAAAGTGTTTACGGAAGGGATGTGCTGCCTTCCTGGCACACATCATGGATAAGAAAGCTGCTGAGCCGAAAATCGAAGACATCCCTATCGTGAGTGAATATCCCGAAGTCTTTCCTGAGGACTTGCCAGGATTGCCACCTCAGAGGCAAGTGGAGTTCCGCATCGACTTAGTTCCAGGCGCCGCACCTGTGGCTAAGGCACCCTATAGACTTGCCCCGTCTGAGATGCAGGAATTGTCGACACAACTTCAAGAGTTGTTAGACAAAGGATTCATCAGACCAAGCTTCTCACCTTGGGGAGCTCCGGTCTTGTTTGTCAAGAAGAAGGACGGTAGTTTTCGTATGTGCATCGACTACCGGGAGTTGAATAAGCTGACGATCAAGAATAGATACCCTCTGCCAAGAATCGATGATTTATTCGATCAGCTCCAAGGTTCAAGCTTTTATTCAAAGATCGATTTGCGATCTGGATATCATCAGCTAAGGATACAAGAGGAAAGTATCTCGAAGACAGCCTTCAGAACTCGTTATGGACACTACGAGTTCCTAGTTATGCCGTTTGGGTTGACGAACGCACCTGCTGTTTTTATGGACCTAATGAATAGAGTTTGTAAGCCGTACTTGGATAAGTTCATGATTGTGTTTATCGACGACATTTTGATTTATTCAAAGACAAAGGCTGAGCACGGACAACATCTAAGAGCTATTCTGGAGTTGCTAAAGAAAGAACAGTTGTACGCCAAATTCTCTAAGTGCGAGTTTTGGCTACGTGAAGTCCAATTTCTTGGACACGTGGTAAATGGAGATGGTAAATCGAGGCGATCAAGAATTGGGAAACCCCAAAGACGCCAACCGAGATTCGTCAATTCTTGGGTTTGGCTGGCTACTATCGAAGGTTCATTGAGGATTTTTCGAAGATCGCTCAACCATTGACGCTCCTCACACAAAAAGATAAGAAGTTTGATTGGGGAATCAAACAGGAAGAAGCGTTCCAGCTATTGAAAGATAAGCTTTGTAATGCGCCAATCTTAGCACTACCGGAAGGTACTGACGATTTTGTGGTATACTGTGACAACTCGAACTTTAGACTTACTTTAATGTAACGTTACATGTCTATATGATACCTTGAATTAATGAATGTTACGTGAACCTTGTGAATAATGTGCTATGTATGTTGTGTATATATTGTATGCATGTATGAACTTGAACCGCACAAGCTCACATCACCCGCACAAGGCCGTTTGGGCCTCATTCTTGTACGCGGACCATTAGGGCAGCCCAAGTGATGGGTGCGGCCCATCACTCCTTAACCGATTAACATTAGGGAATGTTGTAACCATATTCCACTTTGTTACCAAATCACAATACACACAAGAACCCTAGACCTCTCTCTCTCTCTCTCTCTCTCTCTCTCTCGGCTTGATTAGAACCCGACGACAAACAATCCCTATTCGGATCAAGGATCTCGTGTTATTTCGGCTCATCTTCTCTTCGTTTCAATTTAACCGGTTAGTGTTTGTGTTGTTTGTTAATTGATGATTACATGATTTCATTGCTTAGACTATAATGATCTTGTATTGCATTATGAACATGATATTTAAGCACAAGAGATGTTAATCGGCCACCATGTTATATACTCGGATCATGTAATCGGCTGATGTTGAACTCGAATAATATGCTTAGATGATAAGGTTAATCCGTATGAATGTTATATGTTGTTCTTGTTGATTTTTGATTAGATTAGGGTTCATACGATTCATGTTGTTATTGCCCTGTTTGATCTATAGTTGGTTGACCGAATCTAGAAATTGTGTTAATTGATAGAATGATAAGTTTGGTAACAATTGATTGTTGTAACCGATGCTTAATTCACGGCGATTGCTAACTGATCGCACAAGACCTCTTCACCGTATAAGAGGCCCACACGTACAAGCTCTCACTGAATCACACAAGGTTAATGGATCATATCAGTTGATAAGTGTTGGGCCGGACAGCCCAAGTCACTCGCACAAGCCGGACACACACGAAGATAATCGCACAAGCAGCTCGGGACGCACAAACCCATCCGGATCGCACAAAGCTTTTGCGTGTCGTGAAAATGGGCCATGCTCGGGCTTCAGACTTTTGGGCCGGACAAGTCCAAAACCACATCACACAATCCAAGCAGATCGCACAAGTCTGCTTGGATCGCACAAGTCACTTAAGTATATTTATTTGGGCCGAGATGTGCATTGTTGATTCGTTATATGTTGGGCCGGGTATTGATTGGGCTAGACATTTATATTGCACAAGATGGTTGGGCTCGCACAAGCTCAATGGCCCAACCATCCGAGACACACAAGTATGATTATGATATGCTTTGACTGATAAACGTGCTATACGTGTTTGCTATGATTCATACGTGTTTACCATGATCCTTGCATGCTTGCAACGTGTTAACTTATGTGATACATACGTGCGATACTTGAACCAAACCTGACCTGTATGGTAACCCTGATAGGACGCGGTTGACCACCCTTAGTTCAAGAACCTTTTTGTGTATCTGCCGAGCAACCCAAGGTGAGTTCACACAACCAAGGCATGGGGTTCCCAGGGTGGGAATGGGATTGAATGAATTATACGTACATACTTAGTTAATGGAACTTAATGATACGAGTCCTCAGGGTGAGGATGGTGAATGATGAGATACGGCTAGACTAGTATACGTACTTGAACAGATCTTCGCACACACGCCAAGGGTTGGCTGCGATAATTATGACTGATCTTCGCACACATGCCTCGGGAAGGCTGCGAACTATACATATTAGAACTTCGCACACATGCCAGGGTGGCCAGCGATACAAATATACATAGTCTAGTACACTTGAGAACTTCCTTAATCTTCGCATACATGCCTAGAGGGCCCGCGATGGAAACCAATACTATACATGAACAATGAACGAACTAATACGATGCATGATTAGATGAACGAACGCAATGCTTGCTATACCATTTCTATTACTGAACTTACTTTCTGTGAACTCGCTCAACTAGTTTGTTGATTATTTGCTGCATGCCTTGCAGGACCTTAGGTACTTATGGAGCTTGCACAAGGAGGAGCAGGTCGTTGTGGGCAAAGGATCGTGAATGCTATTTGAACACTTATGATGTTTCACACATTAATATTTATGTTTGGGTTTACTTAAATGCTTCCGCTATACTTAACTATATTACATGTTCAATATGATTGGTGGTTAAGATCCTGGTCAGTCACGCTCCCAAGCGGTGGTACTCCGTAGGTGGATTTTGGGGGTGTGACATATACTGTGACGCCTCGCGTCAAGGATTGGGTTGCGTGTTGATGCAACGCCAGAAAGTTATTGCTTACGCATCACGCCAGCTGAAGGTACATGAAAAGAATTATACCACACATGATTTGGAACTCGGCACAGTGGTATTTGCTTTAAAGATCTGGAGACACTACCTATATGGTACGAAATGTACAATCTTCACAGATCATAAGAGTCTGCAGCACATATTCGACCAGAAAGAGCTGGACATGAGACAAAGACGTTGGGTCGAGTTGCTGAACGATTACGACTGCGAAATTAAGTATCATCCAGGGAAGGCGAATGTGGTCGCCGATGCCCTAAGTCGAAAAGAAAGGATCAAGCCCATAAGGGTTAGGGCTTTAGAAATGATTATCCAAACACATCTTTCTCCGCGCATTCGTGTCGTGCAAAAAGAGGCTCTAAAAGAAAGAAACATTGAAGAAGAATATCTCCGTGGGATGGAGAAGCAATTAGTGCCAAACGAGGAAGGAACATTATGTTCTATGAAAATGATTTGGGTTCCTCTGTTTGGAGGTTTGAGAAAAGTTATTTTTGATGAGGCACACAAATCGCGGTACTCTATCCATCCAGGAGCGGATAAGATATACCAGGATCTTAAAGATTACTATTGGTGGCCTAGAATGAAAGGTGACGTTGCTGTTTATGTGAGCAAGTGTTTAACGTGTGCCAAAGTTAAAGCTGAATACCAAAAGCCTTCGGGACTTCTGCAACAACCCGAGATTCCCAAATGGAAGTGAGAACAAATTTCCATGGACTTTATAACAAAGTTGCCAAGAACGCCAAAGGGTCATGACACTATTTGGGTAATAGTGGACCGGCTAACAAAATCAGCACACTTCTTACCTATCAGAGAGAAAGATAATACGAGCAAGTTGGCTGAAATTTACATGAGAGAAATCGTTACACGCCATGGAGTGCCTCTCTCAATCATCTCTGATAGAGACGGAAGGTTCGTATCAAGGATTTGGCAGTCCTTCCAAGAAGCTTTTGGCTCACAATTGAATCTGAGCACTGCATTTCACCCACAGACCGATGGACAAAGCGAGCGAACGATACAAACATTGGAGGATATGCTGAGAGCATGTGTTATGGATTTGGGCGGTAGCTGGGATATACATCTGCCTTTGGTAGAATTTTCATATAACAACAGCTACCACACCAGTATTGGTGTCGCGCCATTTGAAGCTTTATATGGCCGCAAGTGCAGATCACCGCTTTGTTGGTCTGATGCAGGTGATAGACAATTGGTTGGTCCTGATATGGTCCAGGAAACCACATATAAAATCGCACAGATCCGAGATCGCATCAAGGCGGCTCGTGATCGACAAAAATGTTACGCGGACCGAAGAAGGAAACCTCTAGAGTTTGAGGCAGGCGATATGGTATTATTGAAAGTATCACCCTGGAAGGGTGTGGCACGCTTCGGGAAGCGTGGAAAGTTGAACTCGCGATATATTGGTCCATTCAAGATTCTAGAAAGAATTGGGTTAGTAGCGTACAAGCTGGACTTACCTGCCGAACTGAACGGTGTTCACGATACATTTCATGTATCAAACTTAAAGAAAAGTCCAACGCAAGATACTGTTGTCATTCCTGCAGACGAGATCCATATTGACGACACACTCCATTTTGTCGAAGAACCGATTGAGGTTACAGATTGGAAGATCAACAAAACCCGCCGGAGCAGTGTCAAACTCGTCAAGGTACGTTGGAACGCAAGACATGGTCCTGAATACACCTGGGAGCGTGAGGACCGAATGAAAGAAAAATACCCCCACTTATTTCCCAAGACCCCTGCATCTAGAAGCAGAACTTAAAATTTCGTGACGAAATTTTTCTAACTGGGGGAGAATGTCATGCAACTTTTCAAAGTACTGGACTCCGCATTCCCTCCTAATCGCATACGCATTAACTTGAGGCAGAAAACCCCAGCTAATAATGTCCCCGAGTGATACACTTCTATCACGTTGATAATACTTCAGAGGACGTTTGAACTTTCTCTCGTGACTTTCTTTAAATCAATTCTTCCTTTCTTCCTTTGCCATGTCTTTCTGAGTGCCATCAAAGTTTTTATCTTTCAGGATTTCAGCAACTTTCCTTCGCAACTCATCACGATTCTCCTCAGTAAAGAATTCCATTAACGTTGGCAACTGTGAGGTATCTTCATTAACGCTTTCATCATCTGTCCAGTCTTCTACTTCCACTCTATCATACAAATCAGCATCTTCAACATATCGATACTCATACTCAGACTGATGATTAATATCAAAAGCATTCAACTCTTCTTCAAACTCGGCATTCATTTCTTATTCAAAATCGAATTTAAAGTCAGGATCCATCACGCGAGTCATTTCCTTAATTGCTTCCAACGTGTAAGTATGGAAATGCTCTCCTTCTTCACGATAAGTATCTAACCTCAAGATCAATTTCTCAGCTTGTTGAACGTTCTCTGCATCACCTGACTCCCCCTGTCTATCAGCTCCCCCTGATTCTTCGTTCACAGAGTCATTCATCAAATTATCAACATTCTGTTCAGCAGAAGCTTCAGATACTTTCGACCCTGTACCACCATGAGCATCATCGTCATCATTATCTTTACCTGAACCATGACTACTCGCAGAGTATACTTTCTCATCTTTGACATCTTCCTCTTCATCCTCCTCTTCATCATCTTCATCACTATCTCCAATCAATTCATCCATAGGAGTATAATCCTCAAACAGACCAAAAACAGCAGAGATAGGCTCGGGATTATCAACAACCATTGAAGGAACAATCTATCTTTCAGTCACAGCTGAACTTCCTTCAACACCTTTGCCTTTGTCTTTCATTTGCTCATCTATTTTGGCTTGACGTTCAGCCCTGAGCTCTTCAACTTGCACCTCTTCAAACTTTTTGTTCTACTGATGTTCCGAGCATGCTTTCCACTACTTTATTCAGCATATAGAACTCATGATCTCTTAACGCTTTAGCTGCTTCAAATTCTTTGTTCTTCAACTTGAAATACTCATTTTGCTCATCTCGTCGAGCCTTTTCTTCTTCCAGCTCAGCAATTTTTACCTTCAAAATGTCAATCTTTGATTGATCAGAATCAATCTTTTTCACCAACTCTTTATTATCAATCTCCAACTTCTTCACACGCATTTCTAGAATTTTCTCCCTATCAGACACCTTCTTGTTTTCAGCGACTAGCTTCTTGTTTTCCACTAACACTTCATCCATCCTTTTCTCCAACTTTAACACTTGTTCATTGTTTGTAAAACCAAAGTCTCCGATATCTTCAAGATTATCATGTGGAGTATAAAGACCTTTGCTAGAAGAACCAGGTTGTATTTGGGTGAGTGGAGGGGTCTGAAAGAGTTCTTGTGAGGTGAAAAGGATTTGTTGTTGTGGAGGTGAATGATGTAGTGGTGATGGTTGTCTTGGAGGTGTTGGTTGTTTAGGTGGTGAGGATTGTTGTGGTGGTGTAGGTTGTCGGGGTGATGATTGGATTGGTGATTGTGGTGGTGTAGGTTCATGTGGTGGTGTAGGTGGTTTCTTGGTTTCCTTGGTTTGTTTCTTCTTCAACACAATCTTCGGTTTTGATATCTTTGGTGCGACTTTGCGAATCTTTGGAGAAACCACTTTCTTACGAGCTCCAGCTTTCTTTCTACCACCTGGAGGAGATTGTGATTCAGAGACATGTTCTGGTGAAGGAACGTAAGCAGCATCATCGTCCTTTTCTTGTCTCTTTCTTTTCCTCAGTTGTTTCTCCTTTTCTATCTCCACTTGAATTCTTTTTCGAAGTTCGGTTTCATCTACTACCTCTTCATCTGAAGAACTTGAGGAGCTTGAGGTATCTTTATCAACATCATCTCCCTCAATATCATCAACAACTTTGTCTTTCCCTTTCTGAGCTTCAACAGTCACAAATTTATCAACATCAGCAACCACTGTTGGCCCTGTCTCTAAGACATCAGTATCAAACAAATCATCAACATTAAATGGATCATCTTCCGCAGCTATCACTGTTTCTTTTTCCACAGTGACCACCTGTTCATCTTTTTCAGGTTCATCGATCAAAGACGTTTTAGCAGCTTTCTTTTGCTTCTTCTTTGGTTGTGAAGAAGATCCTTCATCCTTTTTAGCAATAGGAGTGGCCTTTCTGCGTCTTCTCCCAGTTTCTTTTACATACCACTCATTCTTTGTGTTTTTGAAATCTTCAAGAACTTTCAACTCTTCAGCATATGCCGCTTCTTTCATTTCAGCTTCATTTCTCCAGTTCTGGTGATCAACTGGATCTGGATCGACGTAGTTTGCATCTTTTATGAAACCAAAGAATTCTGCACTAACTTTCGGTTCAGAGTGGTTCGGGTGATATCTCACAAGCTGTTTAATTGTAACTTCGTTCATATGTGATTGCACCAACAAATCATCCTTTATATTTCTGTCAATCTCAGGATACGTGTGATCAATCACATCTGTATGAACCTCGGATACGTCCAGGTCTTGCTCTTTGATGTAATATTCTCTGCCATGTAATGAAACACAATATGCGAAAAGTTGTATTTCTTGTTTAGCACTAAAGCAGTAACCATATTCATTTGATAGTCACGCATCGCATCATAACCTCCTTTTGTATGACTCAAAGACATCAATACACAGTGAATCAGGAACTTATACGGCTTTGTAAACTTTGACTTCAAATAATTTCCAGCATTCAAAGCTCCCTGATATCCCATTCTTAACATGCAACCTTTCACCATTCTTTCCGGAAATCTTGTTGGCGAATCTGCTTCATCTGGAAAGTTAATAACTTCACGAATAAGAGCTTCGGTAACAAGAATCTTCTCCATCTTTCCATGCACTTCAACAATTGATAATATAACTTTGTTTTGATCATCATAGCTGGCATTTTTCCAGAAACGTTCTATGTGAGATTTGTATAGTGGCCTTTGATCAGTTAATGCCTTCTGAATGGGAATACGACCCATAAATTCCAAGATGACACTGAACTTTGCCAACTCAGGGTATTTCTGAATATCCAAATCACAACAACTGTTGTGAAGAGGATCAAACACAACAGTAGAACCCTGCAAATCAAACACATACACTAAATCAGACACTTAGAAAATTTTCAAACATTAAAATTTTTACAAGTGACAACACACTATGCACAATGAGCGAAAACACAAAACTGCAATTATGAGCGGAACCACAAGATGCTCTTATGAGCGGAACCTCTGATGTACACACAAGCGGAACCATATATGTACTAATAATCGGACACATGATGCTCTTATGAGCGGAACCACTGAAGTACACATAAGCGGAAATACATGATGTACAAATAAATGGAACCTCACAATGTACAGATGAGCGGAACTCCCACAATGCACCTTGGGGCGAAACCACTAACAACCCCATAAAAATTTTATCAAATCACACAATTGAACTCACTAAACAGTTAATATGACAAATCCGACACTTGGGGTTTGTTTTAATTTCATTTTTGACCATTAACGAACCCTAGATCTAAACCTGCAATGTCCGAACATCAACAAACATCAACCAACAACAGATTTGAAACAATCAATTCACAATAATATGATCTACACACTAAGACGACTGCACATGATTGATTTTGAGTTCTGATTTAACTGTTAACATCCTAAATCTAAGTTATTGTTCAACACATGGCCGACAGATCAAATATCACAAGAAATAGGTCAAAGTGAAGATCAAACAACCTTGCCCATGATTGATATACTAAGAAATTCACAAGATCTGAAAAAAATCGGGCAGCACTTCGTTTGAAAATGGTGGTTTTAGGGTTTCTCTTAAACGTCGTCGGAGAGGAAAGTTGTATGAGCGAAAGGGTGAGAATGACGAATAAGCGGAACCAACTGACTTATATAGTTGGTCTGGTTTCGCTTTTGTGACCAATGTCATATAAGCGAAACCACATGGAACATACAAGCGAAACCTCATAATAAGCAGCCATATGAGCGAAATACCATTGATTAAGTGACAAATGAGCGAAACCTTGTTGTGATTTTCAAAAATTTAACTTTTTAACATTTTTCAGATTAACCACCGACACACCCAGTTGACCAAGTCCAAGTCAATGACCTTGGTCAACTGCTTGGCCCACCAAGTCCAAGTTAATGACCTTGGTTGACCGAATTATGAAGTACGCAGTTATTTTATTCTGAAAATAGTTCAAATGAATGAACTTTTGAAAATTTTGAACTTCCAAACACTTTACAACTGTCCAACACTGTACCAATCATTGTTCTGCATCACCAGCTTACCCAGCCCTCATCAAACACTAACATGATCTGCACTAAGCTTTGATCGTCCGATTCCCAATGTCAGTTGTCGAAAATAAAATAAGAAACTAAAATCTTTTTGGCTTTTTAACTGGATAAATTGAAAACTGTACACACAATATATTTGCGAGTATGTTAGGGGATCATATCAGCTGCCGACTAGACACTAGCACCGTTAAGCTGTTAATTCATTTTAAGCTTTTAAACAATTCGCGTAGATTGCCGATATACTGATCCTCTTAAATTCTCACAAAACTTTCAATCTGTTCGGGATACAGAATTAGTGTTTTAGGACTTAAACATCTACATGTGTCCCACCTCAGTATATACTCCCGTATCCAGACCCCAGTATTCAGTCTTACAGGTGAGTATACCACAGCTGATATCTGTTCAGGGGTAGGTGCGAGGGTCATGAGAGCTCAGGTCGATACTTCCGTATACGCAGAGAGATGACGGCTTCGACTTTAAGGTGTGTCCCCTTTAGAGGATCTTTTGTTTTCAACAGCAGCGACTATCAATTTTATTGTTTCATCAGCATGCTGAGGGCGAGCTTATATTTCAAAGCTTTTTGCAGAAAGTATTATCCGAGGACTAGGTCAGTACTTCCATACAGCAGAAGTCCCGGGATAATACCCCAGATATCACTGAGCATAAAGACCTAGTATCTCAGAATACGGGACCCTTCAAACAGGATTTCAGGGGTTACCTATATATCCTGGAGGTGTTCCCCACGTAGACGCAAGTGAAATTTATGTTTATATCCCAAACTGATCTACTGATTTTGCGAAAACCTACCGGCACATCTTTAGCGAGACTGCTTAATGGCATTTTATACATTACAATTCTTTAGCGTGTTGCGCCTGTCTAGCTGATGTACTATCATTTCCCCTATTCTACACAACTCTTTTTGTATTTTTTAATGTTTTTGGATTTTTGAATTTTATCATATTTTTGTATTTTTCTGCAAATTTCTCCCCCTAAAACTAAAACATATTTTTGTGTTTTTGTTTTTATCAAAAAGCAGAAAATAAACTGTACAAGTAAAATTGACAACACGACAAAGGTTCACGTCAGATCGCCACCCAACTCGGCTTCACATTCAATAACCCTCAAAAGATAATAAAATCTCTTTTTATCAAAAGGTTTAGTATAGAAATCCGCTTTCTGATCATCGGTGTGCAAGTGTTCAATCCGAATTAACTTTTTCTCGTGACAATCACGGATAAAGTGGTGACGGATCTCAATATGTTTTGTTTTTGAATGATGAACTGGATTTTTTGTAATGTTAATAGCTGCTTCATTGTCCACGTAGATAGGAGTATCTAAGAACTGCAAACCGAAGTCTTGCATCTGCTGTTGGATCCAGAGGATCTGCGAGCAACAGCTGGAGGCTGAAACGTATTCAGCCTCGCACGTAGAGAGCGCTACTGCGGTTTGTTTCTTACACTGCCAGGTAACGAGTCGAGTTCCAAAGAACTGACACCCAGCAGTGGTGGACTTTGCGTTTTGCTTGCAGCTCCCAAAGTCAGAATCAGCAAAACCAGATAAAGTAAAGTCACCCGATCGAGGGTACCACAAGCCGATGCTTAGGCAACCCTTCAAATATTGTAAGATACGTTTCACTATGGTCAGGTGTGACTGCTTTGGATTTGACTGATATCTGGTGCAGAGGCACGTCGAGTACATGATGTCTGGACGGGAAGTCGTGAGATACATCAGAGAGCCAATGATAGATCGATACAATGTCTCGCCCATCTTCACACCTTGCTCGTCTGGAGAAATTCCATGATTCTGCGTGAGGGGGGTTGATGCAGGATTGCAATCTGTCATGTCGAACTTGTCGAGCACCTCCTTCACATACTTCGTTTGGTGAATGAAGATTCCGTCGGGCATTTGTTCCACCTGCAGCCCGAGGAAGAACTTCATCTCCCCCATTGAGCTCATTTCGAACTTTTTCTTCATCACCTTTTCAAATTCTTTGCACAGGTCGTCGTTGGTGGATCCAAAAATGATATCGTCAACATATATCTGCACGATCAACAAGTGGCCTGCCTCTTCCTTGGTGAACAAAGTGCTGTCTACTGTGCCTCTTGTGAACCCGTTGTCCAGCAAGTATGTCGAAAGCGTCTCGTACCAGGCTCTCGGGGCCTGGTGAAGTCCGTACAGCGCTTTGTCCAGTAGATACACCTTGTTTCTGTGCAGTGGGTCTGTGAACCCCGGCGGTTGCCCCACATACACTTCTTCTCTGATTGTTCCGTAAAGAAAGGCAGATTTGACGTCAAGTTGATATACTTTAAAATCTTTCCATGACGCGAAGGCTAGAAAAATCCAAATTGCCTCAAGTCTGGCAACCGGCGTAAACTTCATCATAATCTATTCCTTCCTGTTGACTGAAGCCTTGAACCACAAGTCGTGCTTTGTTTCTCACCACGACACCTCTGTCATCACGCTTACACTTAAAAACCCATTTCGTCTTGATTAGCTTTTGATTCTTAGGCAGATCGACAAGTCTCCAGACGCCCAGCTTTTCGAACTGTTGCAGCTCCTCCTGCATTGCATTCACCCAGCTATCCTCGGTCAATGCCTCTTTGTAGGTTCTCGGCTCTATCTGTGAAATAAAACATTTTAATGAGACTTCTTTCTGCATATCAGCAATAGACGAATAGAAACATGTAAGAGCTCGGTCTATTTGATATCGGGTTTTTACACCACTTTGTAGGTCGCCAATAATTTGTTCTGAAGGATGGTAAGACAACGTCCGTGGCATAACATTGTCAGGCACATTCACTTCCGATTCCAAGCTCGATATCTCAAGATCAACGATTTGATCCTCAGCTTCCGTTGGATCCTCGTCAAAAGTCGGAGCGGGTTCCGCTTCTGAGTCGTCAGATTCGTCAAAAGACGGAGCTGGTTCCTCTGGTGGTTTGTGAGTTGTTCCACTCGGTCCTGCTTCATTATCGTGAGTACCCACAGCGGGTTGAGGAACTACGGGCGGTCTAGGCACTTGTTCTTGTGGCATGTGTTGCTCATACTGATACATAAGTGCTAGTTCCACATCACTCGGCTCGACCGGCAGATGAAACGACTCCCAGAGCTTATCGTAGTCGAACGGGAATCTTTGTCCGGGAAGTTGTGGTGACGGAGTATGCTTCTGACAATCCACATGTTGGACTTGAATCACCTTCCCCAGGCATGGCACGAACACCCTCTACAGCGGGCTTGCGTAACCTACAAAGAAACCCTCATTAGATTTAGCGCCAAATTTACCGTTTTCATCAATAAAAGTACAAGGAGACCCGAATGGCTCCAAAAATTCAAGATTCGGCTTATAACGGTGCAGCAGCTCAAAGCAAGTCTTTTTATACTTCTTGACAGTGAGAACTCTATTCAATGTGTAACAGGCTGCTGATACTGCTTCACTCCAGAAAAAGATTGGTAGCTTGGAATCGGCTAACATTGTACGGGTTGTCTCAATCAGGGTCCGATTCTTTCGTTCAGCTACGCCGTTTTGCTGTGGAGTGTACGGCGCACTGAATTCATGAAGAATTCCCTTCTCGTTGCAGAACTCGTACATCTTATTGTTCTTGAATTCCGTTCCGTTGTCGCTCTTAATCCTCCGGATTGACAGTTTATACACCGTTTCCATCTTCTTGAAAAGCACCATCAAAGACTCAAAAGTTTGATCTTTTCGTTCCAAGCACACTACCCAAGAAAATCTCGTAAAGTCATCAGTTATCACCAAGCAATACAAGTCTCTGCTGATGCTCTTTACGTTGACAGGCCCGAAGAGATCCATGTGCAATCTCTCAAGAGGTAACCTGATTGTATTCATCATCTTCAATGGGTGTGAGTTCCAAGTCTGCTTTCCTTTCTTACACGCTACACAATCATTTAAGTGAAATTCTTCAGATTAACACCATCAACTAAATCATTGTGTACCAAAAAGTTCATTTTGCGAATATGAATGTGACCCATCATTCGATGCCACATTATCGAATCTTTTTCTGTCGCTTTAGTTTTAAACACAAAACACTGTTTCTGATGAGATGTCGGCGTTGCGACACTCATATCAAGTATATAAAGATCATTCTCTCGCGGAGCTCGCAACAGCACCATCTCATCAGGGATTTTAAACCCTGGTTTCAACACAACATTCAGTTTTAGTAAAATGTACACTAAACGCTTTATAACAGATTTGTGAGATACTGAGTAAATTGTTTGTTAACTCTACTATGTAGTTCACTTTGTCGAACGAAATTACTCCATTGGACAGTGTTCCTTGACCAACGATCCTTCCACCTTGATCCCCAGCAAATCCAACATAGCTTCCGTTTATGGATTTGACATCATAGAGCAAAGCAAGCGTCCTAGTCATATGCCTTGAAGCGCCACTATCCATAATCCATTTCGATAGAATTGACTTGGGCAGCCCCTGCAACCATTAAATCAAATTTATTCAAACAATGAAGCCCATGATTTCTGTACTTCCGACACACTTCCGAACACAACATCACATTTTTCATTTGTTTTCGGAAAATCAAATGTGACATTTGGAACCTCTTCTTTCATAATTGTTTTAACTTTGTTAGTAATTGGTGGAAATTCATCAAGAAACTTATCAACTTCATTTTCAAACTCTACCACATCATCTTTAAAAATGTTTGATTCACTTTTCAAAGCATTTTCCATCTTTTTGACTTCAACAGACGGTTTCGATTTTGCGACCCAATATTGATTTTCAAAAATTTTTGTCTTAGGGTAAATCTTTGAAGTCTCTCGAGTCTTAGAAGATTCGCCAATCTCGAAAGTCGATTTCGGCTTATCCTCCGACTTCAACGATTCACCTCTTTTCAAAATACGGATCGGAGAAACCATCGGCTTTTTGCCCTTTGTGTCAGTTGGAGATTTAGGTCGAGGTTTTTGAATGTTTGACTTTTGAATAGTTGGTTTAGAAACAGCTTGTTTTTGAACACTTGGTTTTGAAACAGTTTGTTTTTGAACCGGTTTTACAACGACAGGTTTCTCAATGACTCTCTGACACTGTTTCGCCATGTGGCCGAACTCATTGCAGTAACACACCCTTTTGTCATATTCGACAAAAGTAGATTTGACTGACTCTTCTTTCAACTTCTTTGCTGCATTGAAATCGTCCACAACTTTTTGACTGAAAATATAATCTTTCTCATCGTCAACACTAGGACCAGCGACAAAAACTTCATTGATCTTCTCTTTCGGCTTAAACACCTGCTTAGTCGTTTTCTTTTCAAACCCGATTCCTTTGTTTTCAAAGGTGTTTTTCTTGTTTTGACCTTTACCAACCCCTTCTTTCTTTTCCGAAATTGTGGAACGTGAAGTAACAAACGACTTTTTGGGTTTCGAAAAGAATTCATTGTTATTAACTTCGTTAATGTTCATTTCAACCAGTTTAAACACTTTTTCAACATTTTCGATCTTGACATTCTGAAGTGGGTACTCGAAGTCGGAATAAAGTATGTCTGTTCCAATCATGGTGTATACCACCATAATCGGATCGTCATTCGCACTCTTTTCCGATTTTGGTACATATCGATCTAAGAAATTCCCTTCATCTTCAGAATCACTGACATCCTTCTCAGATTGAGCCTTTTCAGATTTCTCACTTTCCTCATCCAACACCTGATCGACAATAGTTTTGATAACCTGGGATTCGTTGTCGGTATCGGATGGGGAAAATGTGACATCTATGGTCTCAGGCAAATCATCCTCTATCGATCTCAATTTGAGATTTAAAGCCGCTTCCACCCCATCTGGATACTTCTGTGTGTAATGACTCCACATTGGGGGTGGAACACTCTTAAAGACAGGTGAAGCATGTGGCTGTTGGGGAACAATTTGTTCAAGAACGTACGACGAAGCCACATAACTCATTAACTTCTTATCAATCCGATCGTTTTCAATTTTAACCAATTCGAGTTCCTTTTTAAGCGAAGCGATTGTGTCTAAATGAAAATTGACTTCTTGTTGTTTATCAAATAATGTTGCTTTAGCCAATTTTGTAGCTTTATCATTTTCGACACTTTCTTTTTGTATCATCTTGATTGACCTTTTAATAGTATCGTACGCCTCTTTCACTTGGCTAAGATCAAACTTAATCATATCAGCGTGGTGTTTCAATTCCTGATACTTGGTGTCTTTTTCAAGACACTTCGTGCATGGTTCTAAACACTGTTTGCACGGTGTTTCAGGGATTGAAACAACCTTTTCAACAACCTGCTCTACACAATCAGTTTTACCGACATTGTTTGAATCAGACTCAGAAAGTTTGACTGATTTGATCTTCTGAACTCCAGATTCCTCTTGTTTGACAGACACACAACTGACAGACTTTGACTCCTCAGATTCTGAGTCTACCTCTTTGAGTTTTCCCATCAGTGCTTTGTCAGCTATGTCTTTCAAAGCTTCTCCACTCATCTCTTTCGACACATCTATCAACTCTTCAACGACTTCTTTCTTCTCTTCAAACCTTGGGCAGGATCCAGTCCTTGGTTCTTCAAAGTAGCCTGCAAAAGATTCAGAAATGTTAGGAGGCAATACAGATTTCATTAAACTTCCCAAAACCTCCTGCTCAGACTGTTTATTCTCAGCAACCTCCAGCAGCTATTTCAGTTTATCCAGTTAAAAAGCCAAAAAGATTTTAGTTTCTTATTTTATTTTCGACAACTGACATTGGGAATCGGACGATCAAAGCTTAGTGCAGATCATGTCAGTGTTTGATGAGGGCTGGGTAAGCTGGTGATGCAGAACAATGATTGGTACAGTGTTGGACGGTTGTAAAGTGTTTGGAAGTTCAAAATGTTCAAAAGTTCATTCATTTGAACTATTTTCAGAATAAAATAACTGCGTACTTCATAATTCGGTCAACCAAGGTCATTAACTTGGACTTGGTGGGCCAAGCAGTTGACCAAGGTCATTAACTTGGACTTGGTCAACTGGGTGTGTCGGTGGTTAATCTAAAAAATGTTAAAAAGTTAAATTTTTGAAAATCACAACAAGGTTTCGCTCATTTGTCACTTAATCAATGGTATTTCGCTCAAATGGCTGCTTATTATGAGGTTTCGCTTGTATGTTCCATGTGGTTTCGCTTATATGACATTGGTCACAAAAGCGAAACCAGACCAACTATATAAGTCAGTTGGTTCCGCTTATTCGTCATTCTCACCCTTTCGCTCATACAACTTTCCTCTCCGATGACGTTTAAGCGAAACCCTAAAACCACCATTTTCAAACGAAGTGCTGCCTGATTTTTTTCAGATCTTGTGAATTTCTAGTATATCAATCATGGGCAAGGTTGTTTGATCTTCAATTTGACCTATTTCTTGTGATATTTGATCTGTCGGCCATGTGTTGAACAATAACTTAGATTTAGGATGTTAACAGTTAAATCAGAACTCAAAATCAATCATGTGCAGTCGTCTTAGTGTGTAGATCATATTATTGTGAATTGATTGTTTCAAATCTGTTGTTGGTTGATGTTTGTTGATGTTCGGACATTGCAGGTTTAGATCTAGGGTTCGTTAATGGTCAAAAATGAAATTAAAACAAACCCCAAGTGTCGGATTTGTCATATTAACTGTTTAGTGAGTTCAATTGTGTGATTTGATAAAATTTTTGTGGGGTTGTTAGTGGTTTCGCCCCAAGGTGCATTGTGGGAGTTCCGCTCATCTGTACATTGTGAGGTTCCATTTATTTGTACATCATGTATTTCCTCTTATGTGTACTTCAGTGGTTCCGCTCATAAGAGCATCATGTGTCCGATTATTAGTACATATATGGTTCCGCTTGTGTGTACATCAGAGGTTCCGCTCATAAGAGCATCTTGTGGTTCCGCTCATAATTGCAGTTTTGTGTTTTCGCTCATTGTGCATAGTGTGTTGTCACTTGTAAAAATTTTAATGTTTGAAAATTCTAAGTGTCTGATTTAGTGTATGTGTTTGATTTGCAGGGTTCTAGTGTTGTGTTTGATCCTCTTCACAACAGTTGTTGTGATTTGGATATTCAGAAATACCCTGAGTTGGCAAAGTTCAGTGGCATCTTGGAATTTATGGGTCGTATTCCCATTCAGAAGGCATTAACTGATCAAAGGCCACTATACAAATCTCACATAGAACGTTTCTGGAAAAATGCCAGCTATGATGATCAAAACAAAGTTTAATCATCAATTGTTGAAGTGCATGGAAAGATGGAGAAGATTCTTGTTACCGAAGCACTTATTCGTGAAGTTATTAACTTTCCAGATGAAGCAGATTCGCCAACAAGATTTCAGGAAAGAATGGTGAAAGGCTGCATGTTAAGAATGGGATATCAGGGAGCTTTGAATGCTGGAAATTATTTGAAGTCAAAGTTTACAAAGCCGTATAAGTTCCTGATTCACTGTGTATTGATGTCTTTGAGTCATACAAAAGGAGGTTATGATGCGATGCGTGACTATCAAATGAATATGGTTACTGCTTTAGTGCTAAACAAGAAATACAACTTTTCACATATTGTGTTTCATTACATGGCAGAGAATATTACATCAAAGAGCAAGACCTGGACGTATCCGAGGTTCGTACAGATGTTGATTGATCACGCGTATCCTGAGATTGACAGAAATATAAAGGATGATTTGTTGGTGCAATCACATATGAACGAAGTTACAATCAAACAGCTTGTGAGATATCACCCGAACCACCCTGAACCGAAAGTTAGTGCAGAATTCTTTGGTTTCATAAAAGATGCAAACTACGTCGATCCAGATCCAGTTGATCACCAGAACTGGAGAAATGAAGCTGAAATGAAAGAAGCGGCATATGCTGAAGAGTTGAAAGTTCTTGAAGATTTCAAAAACACAAAGAATGAGTGGTATGTAAAAGAAACTGGGAGAAGACGCAGAAAGGCCACTCCTATTGCTAAAAAGGATGAAGGATCTTCTTCACAACCAAAGAAGAAGCAAAAGAAAGCTGCTAAAACGTCTTTGATCGATGAACTTGAAGAAGATGAACAGGTGGTCACTGTGGAAAAAGAAACAGTGATAGCTGCGGAAGATGATCCATTTAATGTTGATGATTTATTTGATACTGATGTCTTAGAGACAGGGCCAACAGTGGTTGCTGATGTTGATAAAGTTGTGACTGTTGAAGCTCAGAAAGGGAAAGACAAAGTTGTTGATGATATTGAGGGAGATGATGTTGATAAAGATACCTCAAGCTCCTCGAGTTCTTCAGATGAAGAGGTAGTAGATGAAACCGAACGTCGAAAAAGAATTCAAGTGGAGATAGAAAAAGAGAAACAACTGAGGAAAAGAAAGAGGCAAGAAAAGGACGATGATGCTGCTTACGTTCCTTCCCCAGAACATGTCTCTGAATCACAATCTCCTCCAGGTGGTAGAAAGAAAGCTGGAGCTCGTAAGAAAGTGGTTTCTCCAAAGATTCGCAAAGTCACACCAAAGATATCAAAACCGAAGATTGTGCTGAAGAAGAAACAAACCAAGGAAACCAAGAAACCACCTACACCACCACATGAACCTACACCACCACAATCACCAATCCAATCATCACCCCGACAACCTACACCACCACAACAATCCTCACCACCTAAACAACCAACACCTCCAAGACAACCATCACCACTACATCATTCACCTCCACAACAACAAATCCTTTTCACCTCACAAGAACTCTTTCAGACCCCTCCACTCACCCAAATACAACCTGGTTCTTCTAGCAAAGGTCTTTATACTCCACATGATAATCTTGAAGATATCGGAGACTTCGGTTTTGCGAACAATGAACAAGTGTTAAAGTTGGAGAAAAGGATGGATGAAGTGTTAGTGGAAAACAAGAAGCTAGTCGCTGAAAACAAGAAGGTGTCTGATAGGGAGAAAATTCTAAAAATGCGTGTGAAGAAGTTGGAGATTGATAATAAAGAGTTGGTGAAAAAGATTGATTCTGATCAATCAGAGATTGACATTTTGAAGGTAAAAATTGCTGAGCTGGAAGAAGAAAAGGCTCGACGAGATGAGCAAAATGAGTATTTCAAGTTGAAGAACAAAGAATTTGAAGCAGCTAAAGCGTTAAGAGATCATGAGTTCTATATGCTGAATAAAGTAGTGGAAAGCATGCTCGGAACATCAGTAGAGTAAAAGTTTGAAGAGCTGCAAGTTGAAGAGCTCAGGGCTGAACATCAAGCCAAAATAGATCAGAAAATGAAAGACAAAGGCAAAGGTGTTGAAGGAAGTTCAGCTGTGACTGAAAGATCGATTGTTCCTTCAATGGTTGTTGATAATCCCGAGCCTATCTCTGCTGTTTCTGGTCTGTTTGAGGATTATACTCCTATGGATGAATTGATTGGAGATAGTGATGAAGATGATGAAGAGGAGGATGAAGAGGAAGATGTCAAAGATGAGAAAGTATACTCTGTGAGCAGTCATGGTTCAGGTAAAGATGATGATGACGATGATGCTCAGGGTGGTACAGGGTTGAAAGTATCTAAAGCTTCTGCTGAACAAAATGTTGATAATTTGATGAATGACCCTGTGAACGAAGAATCAGGGGGAGCTGATAGACAGGGGGAGTCAGGTGATGCAGAGAACGTTCAACAAGCTGAGAAATTGATCTTGAGGTTAGATACTTATCATGAAGAAGGAGAGCATTTCCATACTTACACGTTGGAAGCAATTAAGGAAATGACTCGCGTGATGGATCCTGACTTTAAATTCGATTTTGAAGAAGAAATGAATGCCGAGTTTGAAGAAGAGTTGAATGCTTTTGATATTAATCATCAGTCTGAGTATGAGTATCGATATGTTGAAGATGCTGATTTGTATGATAGAGTGGAAGTAGAAGACTGGACAGATGATGAAAGCGTTAATGAAGATACCTCACAGTTGCCAACGTTAATGGAATTCTTTACTGAGGAGAATCGTGATGAGTTGCGAAGGAAAGTTGCTGAAATCCTGAAAGATAAAAACTTTGATGGCACTCAGAAAGACATGGCAAAGGAAGAAAGGAAGAAATGGTTTAAAGAAAGTCACGAGAGAAAGTTCAAACGTCCTCTGAAGTATTATCAACGTGATAGAAGTGTATCTCTCGGGGACATTATTAGCTGGGGTTTTCTGCCTCAAGTTAATGAGTATGCGATTAAGAGGGAATGCGGAGTCCAGTACTTTGAAAAGTTGCATAACATTATGTCACTTCTGTCACACCCCGACCACGAGGAACATACAAATCGTGGCGGAAACATCGGGGAGTGTTGTAACAGAATTTATTGTTTCAAATCCATGGCAAATGAAGTTTCGTTTTTATTAATCAAATATGAAAGTATACATTGTTTAAACAAGAACCAAAGAGTACATAACATAAATTAACTAGTTCTTGTCTCGTTTTAAGTCACTAAGGCACAGGTCCGCCTAAGTATGTCTTGATAAGTCCTATGCATCATCTCCTGAAAACACATGTGAAAATAGGTACGTCAGCATAAAAATGCCTGTGAGATACATAGGTTTTGTGAAAACATAATTCATGACTTATGTTTGAGAAAATGTTTAGTCATGAACCTTGTAATTTGCTTTGTCTTGTAAATCATTTGAAGAACGGTAAGATCAAATGATATGTATAAAAAAGAGAATAATGTATGGTTAACTAAATAACCATATAAAATGAGTTTGTATAAGATAAGTTGTTTGTAAATCAAGGTCTTGTGAAAAGTGTGTTATTTGTATAAAATGTTATATGTCTCAAATTGAAATGATTCTAATAACGCTACGATATGTAATACCACACAAACACTTATATATAGGAAGTACCAGCGGCGTATCCACCATGCTTGTATCATATTACACACGCCTCGTTACTTAGATCACTTGCTCAAACCAAACCATCAAGATGAAATGTTTAACAATGGTAGAAATGTTTATGTATAGACAAATGTCTATTGTCAAATGTAAATCATGTCAACAGATACAACTGGTTCACACGGTTCAATGGTTACAAACGGTTCATATAATCAAAGGGTTAAGACGGTTCACATAGTCAAATGGTTACAACGGTTCGAAATGTAGTATAATGTGTTCATATGTTGGATGAGCATATGCAACCGAAATGCAATGTAAAACAATGTACTAAGTATGCACACAATGGGCGTACGTAGCATGAAATGTATTGTAAAGTGATGTACTAAGTATGCACACAATGGGCGTACATAGCATGAAATGTATTGTAGAGTGATGTACTAAGTATGCACGCAATGGGCGTACGTAGCATGAAGTGTATTGGAATCATGTACTATAAATGTACTAATGAACATAGCAAGTATGTGATGTGAAAACGGGAAAGCATGAAAGTAACAAGTAGGCACATGTGTTTCACCCCAAAACAGTTTGGAAAACAGTAAAAGAGGGGTTCAATGTACTCACCTGAGATTGCTTTGAAGTCCTTGTGTAATAATCACACAATGCTAGAGGTCACGGAATATCATACGGCACCTAGTAGGTGACTATGTTAATATACCGGACCTAAATCGGAGGATCGGATAGGATGCGGGTTCGTAAACCAAACGAGTATGGAGACTCGTGTAATATGGTTTAACAAAGCCCACATACTAAAGTGAAACTTAACCTAAGTGCTTACGACCCATTACGACACGTTTAGGTAGCTTATGCTACCTTAACGCGTCGTTCGCGTAGAACGCGTTTGGAACGCCTAACATCGTGACCATAAGGTATAACCTCAGAAGGTTACAGCTATGGTCACCTAATGTGTTTGGTCAGATCCTAATGATCGACCAAATGGGTCGGGTTCGAAAGTGTAAGCGATTGTTTAGATCGCTTACCTTACGAACCTATAAAAGCACTATACTAAAAGTAACGAGCTAAGCATGTTAGAACATGCTTAACTAAGTTTAGAAAACAGGTTTGGTATCAAAACAAACGGTTTTGATACCCACGAGTAGTTTGGTTACAAAATACACAAGAATGCGCATTTTGGCCGAAACTACGACTCGTCACTGAGCCTAGATAACGTGGTAATCAGTAGGTATAGTCACTACGGACTATAACCATCGTGATCACGCTCACGTTATGAAGTTCCAACGAACTTCGTGTTGACCATAAGCTGGTCAACGCGGAAAGTCAAACAAAGTTTGACTTTAGCACTAGAAAGCGATTAAAAGAACGAAAGAACACTTACGAAGGGTCCCCGAAAGCTAAACTTGATCTAGGAGCTCAGGTATGAAGCAAAGGCCTCAACTTAGAGCTTTAGATCAGATTTTGTGGGTTTTTAACCAAAGGGGGGGGGGGTATTTATAGGAAAAGCAAGACCGTTAGGATCGTTTCTTGAATGTCGTGCCACGATCCGATCCGTACACTTGTCGAAATGTTGTGGTGGCTTATTTTGCCCCCACCATAGGGTTTTGACACGTGTCGTTGCCCTTTGGGTGTTCGAAAGGTCGCTGCAAGTGGATCAGAAAACATTGAATCTGGTCTGTATGTCTGACGCGGCTCGCGTCAGGATATACACAAAACTCAGGCGGGCCGCCTGGCCTTGTCTGATCAGCACAAACTTTCAGAATTTACAGTTTAGCTCCCTGTTGCGTATTTAAGCCATTTCCAATACTTCCAAGGCCCGTAAAGCCAACTTTAAGGCCCTAAAATGATGCCTAAACATTGTGGACATGAAACATGCTCAAAAATATTCCGGAGATTGGTTCGTTTGGCCGTACGATCGCGATGTTCGCTTAATTACGACGGAATGCGCATAAGTGCGAAAGACGATCCAAATGACGCGACGAATGGATTTTTCTCATGCCAAACACTAAGGCATAGTATTAGGATGCTTACATAAATTTTTGGATGTCCGGATGTATTCAGAACGTAAGTTATGCGCGAAAGTGCAAACTTATGCACTTTTTGACACTTTTAGTCCCTGAATGATCCAAAAGTTTATTTTAGCACACCGAACACCTCAAAGCCTATTTCTAAGCTATGGAGAGGATATTTATGGTATATTTAACTTATAGACATGTTCCGGAATGTTTGTTACAGTTCAAATTGGCATACTTTCGCAGTTTGTCAAGTTTAGTCCCTGTAAGCGAATTAACTTGTTTTTGCCATACCAAAGCCTTCAAAACTTATTTCTAAGTTATGTAAAGGTTATTTAAGGTATGTTAAGTATATGATGGTGTTCTGGAGTATTTGTCGCATTAAACTGAGTATGTTTACGCACCAGTTTGCGTATAATTCTCCAGAAAGCGTTGTAGAGTTTGAAATTGATCAAGAATTGACATGTGCAAAAGATACACATATTTATACAAGATCCCAAGTATGAAATACAATATTTCATCGGCTTGGTATTTGTTTGATGGTCGCGGTGACACAGGTGTCACAGTCTCCCTTACTTTAGGAAATTTCGTCCCGAAATTTATTCCTAGGAGTCTATTTGTGACTCTGCCAAATAACCATCAGCGATATGCAAGGCAATATCCTGTCATTTCCTTAACGGTCATTCCTCAGAAAAAAAAATGAACAGACGGAGTCATTTTCCTCAACGAGTATTCTTCAGAAATGGAAATGACGGAATAAGCAAACGGATGTTCATTTCCTCGACGGACAAATCTTCAGAAACGAAAAATGAACAGACGGAGTCATTTTTAATGGTTGCTTCATCAGAAATGGAAATGAAGGATTACACAACGGATATTGATTTCCTCAACGGATAAATCTTCAGAAGCGAAAATGAACTAACGGAGTCATTTTCAACGGTTGCTTCATCAGAGTTGGAAATGAAGGATTATACAACGGATATTCATTTTCCCCAACGGATAAATCGTCAGAAACGAAAATGAACTAACGGAGTCATTTTCAACGGTTGTTTCATCAGAGTTGGAAATGAATAGGGTTAACTCTAGACACATGACAGAACTTGCTGTGATTTCTGTGCACTAAATTCCATAATTATGTATGCATCCATAATTACGTAATCCCTTGCACAGTCCGCACAGTTTGTTTTGTAATGTTTTGGGGAAGGATATCAAACTTGTGATGAGGGTGACTAGACTTCCATCGGGTCCTTTTAATTAGATCGACAGGGGATCTTCTTAGTTAGGCCACCAAGGAGTCCTTTCAGCTATATCGTCACATGATATCCCTAACCAGATTTTTGGATGAATCTGTTTAACTAGACCACTCAAGGGGTCTAATTATGAAGTAGTACTTTATAACCCAAGGGACTTAACTGTAACGTAGAAGTCCATTAAGGATTTTAAGTAATACCTTTGGGTATCCTACGATGAATCTCTTGTACAAGGATGTAGGATTCTACGAGGATTTGGATAACATAATTTGGATCACACAACAACACATAAGGGAACACATAAGCACAAAGTTACATAATTGTTTAACTTGATTATAATTTATTATTAACTTGTTATCGATTAAATACGAATATGGAAACCAGTCGACGGGCTTCAATGTCCACTGGGATCTATCTGAGAAGATAGAAAGATCTCCCAAAATTCGATTTTTGATTACAAGGAATCACCACATTCGAATTAAGGTATACAACAATTAAGGATTTACGGGAAATCCTTAGGTACCCAATTAAGGATTTATAGTGGTACTTTGGGTATTCGTCACGTGTTGCAACTTGCGCCTTATACTTCGTTTTTCTTAGAAGAAACAGGTACTTAGGAATTCGTGGAAGACGCAAGAGATCATAGAATGGGAGAATTTTGGGGGTAGTTTGTTCTTCAAGGAATACGGTTCCTTGATTGTCGGTATTGTAAGGGATATGTCGTTTATACATGCAACCACAGAAATACATTGCAATGTAAATAAAAGATTTATTTATAAACAATGGTAACAACTGTTTCTTGGACCTTGAAAACAAAAGAAAATAATACATAAGACGTGATTATTTCTAAACGATGTTGTCTTCTAGTCAGTCAGATGCTCATCCCTGTGCTGGATTTGCATTAGCAAGCTTTGGGCAATTTCTTCGGAAATGACCCATCTCGCCACAGTTGAAACAAGAGCCTGGTAGAAAACGACCTTGAGCAGGATTGTTTCCAGCTTGGTTTGGCGCAGCTGCAGCTGGACAGACTCTTGCTGTATGGCCTATAAGTCCACAAGTTTGGCATTTGCGGCACTGTACATTGGCGTGATGATGGAGGCCACATTGGTTGCACAAGGGTGCAGTTCCATTGTATGGTTTTCTAGCAGGGGGTTGAGCTGGTTGGTTGGGGACGGCTTGACCATTGTGAGCGACGACGGCGAAGTTCTGAGAAGCCTTCTGCTTCTTTGACTTCTTAGGGGATTCAGTCTGTTCATCCATGGTCTTTGATTCCACGATTGGGTTCGATTCCCCGACCGGTTTCTTGTCACCTTTTCGGAAAAGTTTACCTTTCCTGATCTTTGATTCAGTCAAGGTTGCAGATAGCTCAATGGCCTGTCTAACTATAATAGGGTTGCTACCAGTCACAATGTCTTGTATTGAGTCAGGGTGGCCATCAATGTACTTTTCGATTGCCTTATCCAAAGGTGTAACCATATTCGGGCACAACAAACTTAACTCCTCATAACGATCCGTGTAGGCTCGATGCTCACCGCTAACTTGCTTAAGATCATCGAACTCCGTTTCCAAGGCCCTGATCTCGTGACGAGGACAGAATTCCTTCATCATCAGAGCTCGAAGCTCTTGCCATGTTTGAGCCAGTGCCACATCGGCACCCTTATCTCTCATCACACCATTCCACCATGTCAAAGCTCGTTTCTAAAAGACGCTAGATGCGAATTCTACCTTTCGCTCGTTTGGACATTGAACATGTCTGAAGGTGCTCTCTAAACTCTCGAACCATTGCAGAAGTGCAGTCGCTCCTGAGACCCATAAAACTTTGATGGCTTAGCCGAGTTGAACGTCTTGAAGTTGCAGGGGGCATGATTGTTGTTTTGGCTTGGTTCCATTGAGCAAAGAGGTTTGGGAATTGAGCAGCCATTTGCTGCGCAATGATCTCTGCCAGTTCGGCAGTTGCTATCTGGTTTTCACGTCGAGGAGGCATTCTAAAAGAGAAACAAGAAAGGAAACAAATGAAATGGCATTGGGTAAGAATAGGATGTTACAATTACCGACCATAATCATGGTTGATGGTCATTTGTTTGAACCACGAAGCAAACAAACAACACCTAGGCTGAATCAAAGCAAATAGATCCTCATAATGTATCGAGAAGACATGCTCGCCTATAAGTGGACACTCACCCCAAGAGTTCCCAGGTAAGAGTGACTGGTCCGATTATGTGGATTTGTACGAACACTCTAGCCTTAGACAGAAAACCCAGGGTACAGGCATTCACTCTTCCAGTTTGCACGTGTTCACACTATTTAGGACTCAAAACTTCGACGAGAGTTTTGATAATTCAAAGGGGTTCAAAACCTTATAACAGAGGGTTCAAAACCTAGTAATCAATCGTCCTAGAACAGATGATTTGTTTTCAAAGCGGTTTTGAAATTTATGTTCTTGTTGTGGTCGTCGCCTAAGGATAGGTGACGGTATTGTTTTATGACTAAACGCAAGTAAACTCGCGTTAGGGTCCTAGGAAGGTTATAGACTAGGTCAAAGCATTACTAATAACCTAATTCCCTATAACCATTGGCTCTGATAACAACTTTTCTGTCACACCCCGACCACGAGGAACATACAAATCGTGGCGGAAACATCGGGGAGTGTTGTAACAGAATTTATTGTTTCAAATCCATGGCAAATGAAGTTTCGTTTTTATTAATCAAATATGAAAGTATACATTGTTTAAACAAGAACCAAAGAGTACATAACATAAATTAACTAGTTCTTGTCTCGTTTTAAGTCACTAAGGCACAGGTCCGCCTAAGTATGTCTTGATAAGTCCTATGCATCATCTCCTGAAAACACATGTGAAAATAGGTACGTCAGCATAAAAATGCATGTGAGATACATAGGTTTTGTGAAAACAGAATTCATGACTTATGTTTGAGAAAATGTTTAGTCATGAACCTTGTAATTTGCTTTGTCTTGTAAATCATTTGAAGAACGGTAAGATCAGATGATATGTATAAATAAGAGAATAATGTATGGTTAACTAAATAACCATATAAAATGAGTTTGTATAAGATAAGTTGTTTGTAAATCAAGGTCTTGTGAAAAGTGTGTTATTTGTATAAAATGTTATATGTCTCAAATTGAAATGATTCTAATAACGCTACGATATGTAATACCACACAAACACTTATATATAGGAAGTACCAGCGGCGTATCCACCATGCTTGTATCATATTACACACGCCTCGTTACTTAGATCACTTGCTCAAACCAAACCATCAAGATGAAATGTTTAACAATGGTAGAAATGTTTATGTATAGACAAATGTCTATTGTCAAATGTAAATTATGTCAACAGATACAACTGGTTCACACGGTTCAATGGTTACAAACGGTTCATATAATCAAAGGGTTAAGACGGTTCACATAGTCAAATGGTTACAACGGTTTGAAATGTAGTATAATGTGTTCATATGCTGGATGAGCATATGCAACCGAAATGCAATGTAAAACAATGTACTAAGTATGCACACAATGGGCGTACGTAGCATGAAATGTATTGTAAAGTGATGTACTAAGTATGCACACAATGGGCGTACATAGCATGAAATGTATTGTAGAGTGATGTACTAAGTATGCACGCAATGGGCGTACGTAGCATGAAGTGTATTGGAATCATGTACTATAAATGTACTAATGAACATAGCAAGTATATGATGTGAAAACGGGAAAGCATGAAAGTAACAAGTAGGCACATGTGTTTCACCCCAAAACAGTTTGGAAAACAGTAAAAGAGGGGTTCAATGTACTCACCTGAGATTGCTTTGAAGTCCTTGTGTAATAATCACACAATGCTAGAGGTCACGGAATATCATACGGCACCTAGTAGGTGACTATGTTAATATACCGGACCTAAATCGGAGGATCGGATAGGATGCGGGTTCGTAAACCAAACGAGTATGGAGACTCGTGTAATATGGTTTAACAAAGCCCACATACTAAAGTGAAACTTAACCTAAGTGCTTATGACCCATTACGACACGTTTAGGTAGCTTATGCTACCTTAACGCGTCGTTCGCGTAGAACGCGTTTGGAACGCCTAACATCGTGACCATAAGGTATAACCTCAGAAGGTTACAGCTATGGTCACCTAATGTGTTTGGTCAGATCCTAATGATCGACCAAATGGGTCGGGTTCGAAAGTGTACGCGATTGTTTAGATCGCTTACCTTACGACCCTATAAAAGCACTATACTAAAAGTAACGAGGTAAGCATGTTAGAACATGCTTAACTAAGTTTAGAAAACAGGTTTGGTATCAAAACAAACGGTTTTGATACCCACGAGTAGTTTGGTTACAAAATACACAAGAATGCGCATTTTGGCCGAAACTACGACTCGTCACTGAGCCTAGATAACGTGGTAATCAGTAGGTATAGTCACTACGGACTATAACCATCGTGATCACGCTCACGTTATGAAGTTCCAACGAACTTCGTGTTGACCATAAGCTGGTCAACGCGGAAAGTCAAACAAAGTTTGACTTTAGCACTAGAAAGCGATTAAAAGAACGAAAGAACACTTACGAAGGGTCCCCGAAAGCTAAACTTGATCCAGGAGCTCAGGTATGAAGCAAAGGCCTCAACTTAGAGCTTTAGATCAGATTTTGTGGGTTTTTAACCAAAGGGGGGGGGTATTTATAGGAAAAGCAAGACCGTTAGGATCGTTTCTTGAATGTCGTGCCACGATCCGATCCGTACACTTGTCGAAATGTTGTGGTGGCTTATTTTGCCCCCACCATAGGGTTTTGACACGTGTCGTTGCCCTTTGGGTGTTCGAAAGGTCGCTGCAAGTGGATCAGAAAACATTGAATCTGGTCTGTATGTCTGACGCGGCCCGCGTCAGGATATACACAAAACTCAGGCGGGCCGCCTGGCCTTGTCTGATCAGCACAAACTTTCAGAATTTACAGTTTAGGTCCCTGTTGCGTATTTAAGCCATTTCCAATACTTCCAAGGCCCGTAAAGCCAACTTTAAGGCCCTAAAATGATGCCTAAACATTGTGGACATGAAACATGCTCAAAAATATTCCGGAGATTGGTTCGTTTGGCCGTACGATCGCGATGTTCGCTTAATTACGACGGAATGCGCATAAGTGCGAAAGACAATCCAAATGACGCGACGAATGGATTTTTCTCATGCCAAACACTAAGGCATAGTATTAGGATGCTTACATAAATTTTTGGATGTCCGGATGTATTCAGAACGTAAGTTATGCGCGAAAGTGCAAACTTATGCACTTTTTGACACTTTTAGTCCCTGAATGATCCAAAAGTTTATTTTAGCACACCGAACACCTCAAAGCCTATTTCTAAGCTATGGAGAGGATATTTATGGTATGTTTACCTTATGGACATGTTCCGGAATGTTTGTTACAGTTCAAATTGGCATACTTTCGCAGTTTGTCAAGTTTAGTCCCTGTAAGCGAATTAACTTGTTTTTGCCATACCAAAGCCTTCAAAACTTATTTCTAAGTTATGTAAAGGTTATTTAAGGTATGTTAAGTATATGATGGTGTTCCGGAGTATTTGTCGCATTAAACTGAGTACGTTTACGCATCAGTTTGCGTATAATTCTCCAGAAAGCGTTGTAGAGTTTGAAATTGATCAAGAATTGACATGTGCAAAAGATACACATATTTATACAAGATCCCAAGTACGAAATACAATATTTCATCGGCTTGGTATTTGTTTGATGGTCACGGTGACACAGGTGTCACAACTTCCATGGTGGGATGTGGACGAATTGTCAAAGGTTAGAACTTTGGGATATAATGTCAGGAAGAACGACATTGCTATGTGGGGTTTGATAAAATTTGAGGCTTTGAGAGACTTCAAGCACTGGAAGCCACACTGTCCGAAAAGAGTTACAAGAAGAGATCCAGTGACAGGTGTTGAAGAGACGATTCTAAATGTGAAAAAGCCTAAAACGATGAAGACTATACCAGTGCCTCCAATGGAGCAAGAGTTCTACAAAGGCTTCATGGGCTGGGTTTATAGTTGCATTACTACTGAAGCAGTGATTACTTACAGAGCAAGTGGAGAATTGAGAGAGATTCATGTTTATGATCCTATGTGGCTGGTGAATTGCTCTGCAAAGGATATCGAATGTCTTTTCATAAACAAAATTCACTATCAGCAAGAGGACAGAGAGCAGGCTATGCAATTTCAGCGAGTTGTAACCCTTTGCTTTCAGAAAAGTATCAACTCTGAAAGTAAATGGAAGTCATCATGGTGGTCGCTCGAGGAGAAAATGAAAAGGAAAGCTACTCGTGAACGTCAAAAGCTTGATGAGAACAAAGGTAAATGGATGCATATTCAAGCAGAAGAAGATAAAGCTAGAAAGAAGCAGAACGACATGATAAGGAATGCGCTTAGGAGGAAGCCTAAGCAACACGAAGAAAAGTTCAAGTCATTGTGAAGACCCAAGACCAAGACTGAAGACTGCGGCTGTATCCAAGGTGGAGTTTGCTGGTGCACGAATGTCTAAAGCCTGCGTCTTAGTCTTTGTTGTTGAATGTATAGGGTCTAGATGTGTTAATTATGTATTGTATAGGGTTTGAAAGTGTAAATGTCTAGTTTTAATGATGAGGTTTCGCTTATATGGACATGTGCCATAAGAGCGAAACTACTTGATTGAGGTTTCGCTCCAGCTATTTCTTCCATATCGACCGCATTATCAGTAGAAACCTCTTCAGCAACCTTAGAAACATCCTCAGTAACTGTTTCCGGTTCAGGCACTACCTCAGAAATCTCAACAACTTCAGCCATCATGGCCTGACCATCATTACCGGAGATATACTTATCCCAGCTGAAACCTGCAGCAACCTTCTCGTCGTCTTGATTCACGATCAGTGCCTTTTCCGGTTTATTCTCTATCTGTGGCCTCTGAACAGTTTGCTGTTGATTTGGTCGGTGATATATCGCTTGCCTGTAGTAGTCGTTGGTGAACGGGTTTTGATGATTGTTTACTTCACGATTGGGACATTCTCGTTTGAAGTGACCGCGTTCTTTACATTTAAAGCATGTAACTTTCGACTTATCAAACCCTAACTTTTGATCGGGGCCTGATAGACTGTTCCGGCCTATAATTTCCATAAAACGCTGAGCCCTACGCACCAAACTCGCCATGCACCACTTGATATCAATTCATTCAAGCTCTTCGGGATCGATTTGGTCGTAATCCTCCTTCGTCATGTCAGGATTACCGATCCTCCCTGCTACTAAGCCCTCATAAGCCTCAAGAACGGAAGCAAGCATTGCTATGTGCTGTTTTGCGGCTGTTTCAGTTATCTCATTTCCATTCTTTATGTTTACCGCAATGTTGCACTATACCCCAGAAACATACGCCTGATGATTTGATCCTGTTGAGCTTTGAGGTGAAGACTGTTCCTGAGCTTTGACATTTGGTTCAAAATTCGCGAATGGTGAAGAATTGCCGGATTGCGGAGTGTTTGAAGAAACACTTGAAGTGTTATCAGCACTGAACCCTGTATGTATTTTTGGGCTTTGATTGGTTGAAACTGTAGGGTTGCCTTTGTAATACAACGATACATCCTGCTGCACACTCGCTGAGTTCATTTTCTTTATTTTCAGCAATTCTAACTCGTGGGCTTCAATCTTCTCGATGAATGAGCTGAGGTTGAGATTCACAAAATCGGAATTGTTCTTCAGCATCATTAGATACATGCCCCACTCATCATACGGAAGTGCATCACACAGTTTATCAATCCACTATTCATTCATCTTTGTAATTTCCAAACGCTTCATTTCAACTACAAGATGACAGTATCGTTCGATTAATTGCTTTGTTGTCTCGCCTTTAATCCCAGTAAAAATATCGAATTCCTTCTTGATTAAAGCCTTCTTGCTTTTAATCATCGAAACACTGCCTTGGAATTTCAGCTTCAACGCTTGCCACATCGACTGAGAATTATCTTCATGTTGTAGTAAAACGAGGATATCTTCTTTGATGGCATGTTGCAAAATGCTCACCATCTACTTTTCAGCCTTGAAGTCAATCTGTTCAGATTCTGTCAAACTCCCGATGCCCTTTTCCAATCCCATTCCATTAACTGGTGGCACATACTTAGCTTCTATTTTCATCCAACATTCGAAGTGATTGGCTTGCACCCAGTTTTTGAAACAGCTGGACCAACCTGCATATTCATCCAAACTCACAAGCTTCGGAGGCTTTTGCATTGTCCCCAATTCATTCTCCATGTTAACGTTCTGAACTATACTCGCCGGACTTTGCGTAGCCGTTAAACCACTTCCCGCAAACAAGTTATAAAAATCTTGATGTTCCATTTTAGTGACAAATTTCCAAAAATGTTTAACTTTTTGATTAACAGGTTGTTTTTATCAAAAACTTTTAACACAAACTGAGTTTCCAACACTTGATCACGTACGAAATGGACTAAACGCTCAAAACATGATTTTTACACTAAAACAGGTCATAAAAGCGAAATCAGACTTTATGTGTAACAATGAGTGAAAACCTAATGTTCACAAAAGCGAAACCAGTCACAGACCAAATGAGCGAAACCACTTAATGACCTTACGAGCGGAACCACTAACTTGACTAATAAGCGAAACCTCTCGAGCGAAACCACAAAATAGACACTTGGAGCGAAACCTATGAGCGAAACCTCTCAAATAACCTTATGAGCGAAACTACACGAGCGAAACCTCTGGTTTCGCTTATGCTATATGAGCGGAACCTCTCAAATACCAAATAAGCGAAACCTATTCACGAGCCATTTTAGGTCACTTTTAAGCTGATTTTAGGTCTGAAAATCTCAAGGGTTTGTTATTAACCAGTTTTACACTAAATGTCCAAATCTCAGTCCATTTTGTCCGTCGGAAAGGTCTGAAACTCAAAAAGTGCTAGAAAAAGGCTTTGATTCGGGTCAACTAGCTCACAACTGGCTCTGATACCAATTGTAGGACCGTATTTGACAGTCAATTGAGTCAATTCGAGCTAGTAACTACCGAAAATGCAGCGGAAATACAAAATCGGCATGAATCAAAGCAGAAATGTGTAGAAACAGAAGGAATTCACTTTAAACAGTTTTTTCATTCAATCTTCACAAAATACACGGGCAGCAGTTCGGCTACACACTGGACATGGACGTACAAAATGAGAAAACAACTTGGGTATTTATAGGGGAGGTAGTTTCGCTCATATGAACATGTCCCTTGGAGCGAAACCTCAATCAAGTAGTTTCGCTCTTATGGCACATGTCTATATAAGCGAAACCTCATCATTAAAACTAGACATTTACACTTTCAACCCCTATACAATACATAATTAACACATCTAGACCCTATACATTCAACAACTAAGACTAAGACGCAGGCTTTAGACATTCGTGCACCAACACGAACAACCGGACTTAACCCGGGACATAAAAAATATTGTCAATGACACTATTTTCTTTTTTTTTCTAAGCCAGTTAGGGTCCCTGAATACCCTAACACCCGGTACAAAACACCACACACTAGTAATTAGCTAAACCTCCTAATTAAACTAACTAGTGCCTAACTAATTGGTTAAGATCTAACCAAATAAATTTCCCCCCCAATGATCGTTCCCCCTAAGGTGACACATTCCATCAACCTTGATTTTTTTATTTTTCCATGTCTAATATCAAGGACATTTTATACAAAGGATAATAGTGAATGAGGGATTATAAAAAGACTTAGGGGGTAGCCACATTCAATCACCAAAACACATCACAAAAAAAAAAAAAAAAAAAAAAAATCTTTCCTCCTTCTCTTTGAAGATCGGCCGAGAGCCCACCTACACCCACCATTATTTTTTTCAAATTTTCATCTTGCAATTTAATATACAACCAAGGGTGAAGGATCACATACGAGGAGACCCGGTGCTTGCGGATTGCCAAGGACCTCTCTACGACGCTTTTAACCACTCGTTTTTCGACTAGTTTCTTCCCTAGCCTTAAGCTAGTAGTAAGTGGCTCTAAACACCTTCTTGAACTATTCTAAAGTGGTTAATAAGAATTTTGTCGGTTGAAAATCATGAACATACAAGATCAAAGTCTAAAAGTCTACTTAAATGATAAACAAGATGGTTAATAGATGGATAATAGTGTAAAACTTTTGAAACTAGTTTTGTTATGGTTATTTATTGTTGTTGATTGCTAGTATGGGAATGGATCGTCATCAAACCGCGTTAGATCCTGTTCATGAAACATGAACTAGCCATATGTTAAGTCGTAAAGTTATTAGATGACGAACCCTTTCAAACATAAACATGAACTTGTGTAAAAACAATTTTTCTTATAAAAGGGAGTTCTAAACTAGTAGATTTAAAGATCTACAAGTGGTATTTTCGAAGAACCAAGTGTAAGGTGAAATCATATTTTCAAAGCCGGATCTTTCCTAAACAAAGGTGATTTTTGTGAACACACAAGTGTGTAGACACTTGTGTAACAAAAAGTTTTAACAAAGAATTATTTTTGTAATTTTTGACGAGAAGTTGTAAAGATGTATCTTCTTTAAAAACGAGATTCTCAAGAAACCGATTTTATAAAATGATCTACTAAAAATATGGGGAAAGTTACTACATATCTTACACAAACCACAAGTTCATGTGTTTTGCGATTTATATCTATTTTGACTATTTTGATGATGAAACATTGTTTATTGATGTTGGGAACATTGTTGAATTGAATTTTTAAAAGAAAATGATACGACTAAAAGCGTGGCCACCTCCAGTTACAGAGGAAACTGTGGCGAAATTTTTTCAAAAATCTAACACTTGTAAATATTTTTATCACAAATGTTATGGATATATTTTTAACTTATTTTCCCAAATAAATTTCGCCACGATTTTTATTACGAAACTTCCAAGTGTCGGAGGTGGGATTTTCACAAAATAAAACTTGCTGAAATATATATTTAGTATATATTTTCCATAACAACACTTGTGAGATTTTTATGATTATTTTGTGAACTATATAAATATTATTTTTAGGGTAAAAATAATATTACTATATATTCACGGCTCCAAAATAATACGAACGCCTTCAATAAATATTTAAGTTACAACGGTATTATTAATACCACTTGAACCTTACAACATAACTTACGCATTTTTAGAAAATACTCATATGTGTGTATTTTGACAAGTGTTATTTTGGGTAAAATTATATGGAATAAAATATAATATTTTTGGGAAAAATATTTATATTTTGGAGATAGAATTAAAATATATTTTAAGTGAGACTTAATAACATATTTTGACATTTTACGAACGCACATGTATTAAAACCCCAATCTTTGGGAAGGAATGTATTTACCAAATAACTACGAAGTGTAAACACGAAATAGTTACCTAACTATTTCCCAAAAACTTAAACCTTAAGCTAAGGCACGACCATCCGTCTAATAGAAGTTAGTACGTGTAGGTCGTTGCACAACAGATCGTCTGGGAGATACTTTTTAGAGACGCACTTCGGTGAGTTCATGTCCCCCTCCCCCTTTTCTCTAAACTGTTTTCAGTTTTCCAAACTGCGTGGGTGAAATACATGTTACTATGATTACAAGGACTTTTGACATGGTATGGTTAGCGTAAGGAGGGTTACTACTTAGATCATGTGAGTGGGTAGGCGTGAACTGAAGGCCATTAATCCTCAGAGTAGGACCGATGGACAGTAGCGGTAGATCTATCTGGGTGTAGCGAGCCCAGCCCCAGGCCCATCAGAACGGACCTCGGGGTGACTTTGTACCCAACGCAAAATATGCTAGGTTTGAGTCTTCCTACTGCACATCACACATATCAATGACCTTGCAAACCATTGGTGATCTCTTTATTTCCTTATTTGCTACATACCAGGATTTTTATACATACAAAGGTTTTACTTACTCACTACACATGAACTCGCTCAACATTTTTGTTGATTTTTCCAACTTACATGTATTTCAGGGAACTAAGGATTCTGGCACGGTATGCTACGCTGCGTTAGAGTATGGGATCATCCACGTTTAGGGATTGCGACTTTTACCTGGACGAGTCGCAAGTCTTAAACGGCGTTTATTTTAAGTTTGTGGTAGTGTCTTTCAAACAATGTTTTATGTTGTTAGGTTGTTATTTCTGTTGCATGTGTCAACGCCTTAAGACAATGTTGTGTTACTTTTGTTTTAAAACTTAAATCAATGGATGATCTGCATGGTTTTACTTTCATATAGCTTTGTTATGATTAAGCTATGGTATTAAGAAGTCACACCAAATTAACCCACGCTTCCGCAAAGCCAGGGTGTGACACATGTCCCCTTTTCTCTTAACTGTTTTCAGTTTTTAAACTGCGGGGGTGAAATACATGTTACTATTATTATAAGTACTTTTACACATGGTATGATTAGCGTAAGGAGGGTTACTACTTAGATCATGTGAGTGGGTAGGCGGGAACTGAAGGCCATTAATCCTCAGTGTAGGACCGAGGGACAATAGCGGTAGATCTATTTGAGTGTAGCGAGCCCAGCCCCAGGCCCAACAGTACGGACCTCGGGGTGACTTGGTGCCCGACGCAAAAATCTGCTAGGTTTGAGTCTTCCTACTGCACTTCACACATATCAATGGCCTTGCAAACCATTGGTGATCTCTTTATTTCCTTATTTGCTACATACCAGGGATTTTTATACTTACAAAGGTTTTACATACTCACTACACATGAACTCGCTCAACATTTTTGTTGATTTTTCCAACTTACATGTATTTCAGGGAACTAAGGATCTGGCACGGTATGCTACGTGTTCACGCTGCGTTAGAATTATGGGATCATCCAAGTTTAGGGGTTGTGGCTTTACCTGGACGAGTCACAGTTCTTAAACTGCGTCTGTTTTATGTTGGTGATTATGTTTTCTGAACAATGTTTTTATATTTTTAGGTTGTAATTTCCGTTGCATGTGTCAACGCTTTAAAACAATGTTGTGGTACTTTTACTTTAAAACTTAAATCAGTGGATGATCTGCATGGTTTTACTTTCATATAGCTTTGTTGTGATTAAGCTATGGTATTAAGAGGTCACACCAAATTAACCCACGCTTCCGCAAAGCCAGGGTGTGACAGCTTGGTATCAGAGCTTTGATCATAGCGAACTAGGATTCCTTCATGAGTCTAGACTATGATCACTAGGGCTCTCACGAAAACATTTTTACATTGCATACCACTTAAGTCCATATCCAGGTCACAAAACGTTTTTACAAACAAAAGTTGAGCACATTTTATTAGTTATTTATGGCTCAGTCTGGGAGGCTGAGGGAGTGGTCTAGTGGGACTAGGAGGCTCAGTCTGGGAGGCTGAGGGAGTTGTCTAGTGGGACTAGGGAGTCAGTCTGGGAGGTTGGGAGAATTGTCTAGTGGGACTAGGGAGTCAGTCTAGGAGGCTGGGAGGATAATCTAGTGGGACTAGGAGATTCAGTCTGAGAGGCTGGGAGGTTAGAATAGTGGGACTAGGAAGATTTCTTGATGACTAACATGTTTATTTGACTATATGATTGATTATTTGTGCATATGTGTGTTTATGTTACAGACGTCATGCCCTCATCCGACACTGGAGAGTCGGACACCACAGACCCCATGCCTATAGTATCGGACGACATGGTCTCATCAGAGCACGAGGTGTATACCTCAGATACTACCAGCACGGACGATGGTGAGTTCCAGCCATTTGCGATGCCCGATGTCGTTGCTGAGACCGCTGATGGCCCTATCGCCGGGGACTTGCCACTCGTGGTGATCCCTGCTCCTGTACCTCGTGCAGCTTGTCCTATGGTTGACATGCCCCTCGATGTAGTCGCTGACGACGACGTCGACCTGTTTGACGAGGATCCACTCGAGGATGATTTTGAGGGCGAGGCCCACGTTGCTGCTGGTGATCTCCTACTTCTTACTGATGCTCCTGCTGAGGAGGCACCCGTTCATTCACCAGTCCCAGACTCCTTTGAGTCTGTGGCATCTGCACCATCACACGCGCAGGGAGTTCAGCACCATTCGCATGACACAGAACCTGATAGAGTGTCATCCGCTGCACCTGCCCCTGCCCCTAGCTTTGAGTTTGGCCATGATGTTGATGACGATTCGGATCCTGTTTTCCCACCGGGCTTTGATCCAGATCATGACATTGAGTTTATTCATTTAGATCAGCCCATGGAGGATCCCGTAGCCCCTGTTGACCCTATGTTTGCTGATCCCGCTGATTTTGAGATGGAGTTTGACGATCTGGAGCCTGCTGTGGCCCCCGAGCCAGTAGTTGCTCCAGACCCCGCATTCGAGCATGACCCTATTCATGCTGATGTAACCGCTGTTGATCCTTTGATTGCTGATATACCTGTTGACAATCATCCTATTATTGCTCCACTATTGGAGGATGATCATGCTATTGATGCTCCCCATATCGCTGATATTCCTGCTGCTCCTCTTGATGCCCCTCTTCCTGACCCTGTGCCTGTGCAGTTCGGTCATGCACCTTTTGTGACCCATGTTGATCCTCGGTACGCCCACATCCGAAATGGGTGGATAGATGATGATGATGACTACCCGCCTTTCGTGGTACCAGTTACACCTGCTTCAGTTCCTATCGATGCACCTTTGTTTCCCGCACACGTCACTGATGCGCATCGCGCAGACCTTCCTGTTACATTTCTCCAGGACATACCCCCACCACGTCCTGGGGAGGGTTCATCCCGTCAGCCATTTGGTCAGATACCTTTCATGACTGGAGGAGATCAGTTTGTACCACAGATCTCTCATCATACTGCTGTTCTCCCTGTTGCACCATTTACTATGCCATCCTTTGCTCCATCTAGTGAGCCTTTTCTCTGGACTTCGCCACCCATTATGCCACCATCTGATCCTTATCACCCATATCACGTGGGTTATTCTACAGAGGATATTCTCAGGTCTTTCATGGTACAGCAGGAGGCGCTGACTCATTGCGTGCAGGAGCTTGAGAGAGCTCAGCGACCACCATGCCAGTGTCAGGGCCAGACTCACCCTGCGATATCACACCCTCCTCGTCCGTTATCTCCCGATTTTGCTGCTCGTTTTTGGAAATATTTTTACAACAAGTGTTATGAATATATTTTTAACTTGTTTTTCCAAATAAAATTCGCCATGGATTTTATTACAAAACTTCCAAGTGTCGGAGGTGGGATTTTCATAAATAAAACTTGCTAAAATATATATTTAGAGTATATATATTTTCATAATAGCACTTGTGTAATTTTATGATTATTTTGTGAACTATATAAATATTATTTTTAGAGTAAAAATAATATTACTGGAACATACTGAATATTAACGACTCCAAAATAATATCAACGCCTTCACAATAAATATTTAAGTTACACCGGTATTATTATTACCACCCGAACTTCAAATGTAACTTACGTATTTTCAGAAAAATACTCTTACATGCATATTTTGACAAAAGTATTATTTTGGGTAAAATTATATGGAATAAAATATAATATTTTTGGGAAAAATATTTATATTTTGGAGATAGAATTAAAATATATTTTAAGTGTGACTTAATAATATATTTTTGGAATTACAAGATAACGCACGTGTATTGAAACCCCCAGCCTTGGGAAGGAGTGTAATTGATACATAATTAACAAGTGCAAACACGAAATAGTTGTCTAACTATTTCCCAAAAACTTAACCCTTAAGCTAAGGCACGGGCGTCCGTCTAATAGAAGTTAGTACGTGTAGGTCGTCGCACAGCAGGTTGACTGGGAGATTACTAGTTAGAGACGTACTACGGTGAGTTCATGTCCCCTTTTTCTCTTAACTGTTTTAAGTTTTTAAACTGCGGGGGTGAAATACATGTTACTATGATTATGAGTACTTTTACACATGGTATGATTAGCGTAAGGAGGGTTACTACTTAGATCATGTGAGTGGGTAGGCGGGAACTGAAGGCCATTAATCCTTAGTGTAGGACCGAGGGACAATAGCGGTAGATCTATCTGGGTGTAGCGAGCCCAGCCCCAGGCCCAACAGTATGGACCTCGGGGTGACTTGGTGCCCGACGCAAAAATCTGCTAGGTTTGAGTCTTCCTGCTGCACTTCACACATATCAATGGCCTTGCAAACCATTGGTGATCTCTTTATTTCCTTATTTGCTACATACCAGGGATTTTTATACTTACAAAGGTTTTACATACTCACTACACATGAACTCGCTCAACATTTTTGTTGATTTTTCCAACTTACATGTATTTCAGGGAACTAAGGATCTGGCACGGTATGCTACGTGTTCACGCTGCGTTAGAGTTATGGGATCATCCAAGTTTAGGGGGTGTGGCTTTTACCTGGACGAGTCACAGTTCTTAAACTGCGTCTGTTTTATGTTGGTGGTTATGTCTTCTGAACGATTTTTATATTTTTAGGTTGTAATTTCCGTTGCATGTGTCAACGCTTTAAAACAATGTTGTGGTACTTTTACTTTAAAACTTAAATCAATGGATGATCTGCATGGTTTTACTTTCATATAGCTTTGTTGTGATTAAGCTATGGTATTAAGAAGTCACACCAAATTAACCCACGCTTCCGCAAAGCCAGGGTGTGACACATGTGGTACAAAAGTATCATTTTGGACGAAAATGACAAACGTGCCCAAACCCCAGGGACGATTTTGGCAATTAACTCTAATTTATATTTAGTGTACGTCTTTTGTTAATGTCAAGATAAATAATTTTGAAATCTTATAAATATTTTAAAAGATTATATTATCTCCTATACGAATGTTTTAATTTAATTTTATAATTATCTTTTAATAAATATTAATTATCTATAATTAAGTAGGAGATAGAGATGAGAAAACTAAAAAATAGATTTTTTTTATGCTTGGAGCCCTTACGGGTTCCATTGTGCCACCTTAATGCCATATCACTAATTAATTCACTCATTTAACAACGAAGTTATGAGATAAAGTGTGGATTTGTGCAATTTTGTCTATATATATATATAATAAAATATTATTTTTGCAAAAACATTATTATTTGTTAATATATACATGTAGAAAAAATTAGTTTATAAAAATTTAGATTTAAATATTTTTATAAAGTAAATAATAATTGCAAGATAAACAAATTAAAACAAAGTTATATTCAGAAATTTATAAATAAACTATATTTATATAAAAAGAATATTCAGAATTTTTATCAAACAAAGTTATGATTTTCATTTAGCTTTTCATAATTATCAACAACTACACACATACATGTAGGGAGGGTATGTTGGAGAACACTAAAAAGTAGGGAACCGTGTAATACTTTTAAGAATCATATTTAACATGTTAAAAGTTATTTTTTTCTAAATTTTTTTTCGGCGCATTTCTCTTATAAGTAAATGTAGAAATATTTTTAATAGAAAATCAAAAATATAATTTAATATATATATATATATATATAGGGAGAAGATCATGCGAGAACCACCTCTTATTGTGAGAACCGCGAGAACCAATGTGAACACACCAAAAATGCCTAAAAATAGCTAAAAATCACACAAAAAAAATTTTTTTTGAATTTTTTAATATTTTTTATAAAAAAATCGCTACTTTTCGAAGCAAAAAAATTTTTTTTTTTTTTTTAAAAAAATATTTTTTTAGCTTTTAAAAGTAGCGATTTTAACATAAAAAATTCAAAAAAAAATTTTAGATTTTTTTTTTGATTTTTTTAGATTTTTTTAGGTTTTTTGGGGGTTTAGTTTTTAGCATTTTAGCTTGGGGGGGGGGGGGGTTTAGGTTTTTGGGGGGTGGGGGAGGGGGGTTTAGGTTTTTTTTGGGGGGAGGGGGGTGGGGTTAGGTTTTTTTAGGTTTTTTTTAGCATTTAGCTTGGGGTGGGGGGGTTAGGTTTTTTTTTTGGGGGGGGGGGGGGTGGGGGTTAGGTTTTTTTAGGTTTTTTTTAGGTTTTTTTAGTTATTTTAGGTTGTGTTCACATTGGTTCTTAAGGTTCTCACAATAAGGGTGGTTCTCGCATGAGCCCCTCCCTATATATATATATATATATATATATATATATATATATATATATATATATATATATATATCTTATAAAATTAACTTAATATGTAAAAAATAACTTATTTTTAAAAAAAAAAAATTCAGTGTTTTTCCTTCTAAAAATGGGTAGAAACTATTTGAAATAAAAAATAATTTTTGTACAAAAAAATATTTAGCTTTTTTTTTAATTTTTAGTTTTTGATTTTTTTTAATTAAAGATGCTTCTACAAGTGTTTATAAGAAGAAAAGCCGAAATTTTTAAAAAAAAAAAAAAAATTGATTTTAACATGTTAAGTTAAATTTTTAAAAGTGTTATCCGGTTCTTCACATTTTTAGTGTTCTCCAATGAATATATATGGATATGAATATATGAGGCTAACTACTCAAGTACTCTATGTAAGAGAAGGTGACATCTAGCCAAGCTAATTAAAACCATATAAAGAAGCAACAACTTTACGCTTATCTTAGTTGTAACTTGTGTTTGGTGTGTTTTTTCAAAAAAAATTAGAACTTTCCTTTTTAACCCTAAAGTTTTAATCTTTAACAATTTAAGTTTAAAGTTTAATCTTTGTTTCCTTTTTACCCCTAAAGTTTTAATCTTTAACAATTTAAGTTTAAAGTTTTAAACTTTATAAATAAGCAAGTTGAATATGCATACATGTGTTGTAACATGTGCTTTAGTGAGTTTTTCAAAAAAAAAAAAAAAACTACAACTTTCCTTTTTAACCCTAAAGTTTTAATCTTTAACAATTTAAGTTTAAAGTTTAATCTTTGTTTCCTTTTTACCCCTAAAGTTTTAATCTTTGACAATTTAAGTTTAAAGTTTTAATCTTTGGTAATTTAACCCTTTTGATTAATTTGATTTTTCACTTCTAATTCAAAAGTTTCTATCTTATACAATTTAACCCGTTTGATTAATTTGATTTTTCACTTCTAATTCAAAAGTTTCCATCTTTTGCAATTTAACCACTTTGATTTTTTTTACTTATGTGTGGTAATCTTGGCTTTGGTGGGTTTTTTCAAACAAAAAATGGTTATGCATATTGTTGTTAAAACCTTGGCTTTTGGGGGTTTTTTAAAAAAATTGATTTTTTTTACTTTTCACCCGAAAGTATTTCATGAATTACTTTTAACCCAAAACTATTTGTTTTTTTACTTTTAACACAAAACTTTTTATTTTTTGCAATCTATCCTCACAACTTTTTTTTACTTTCAGCTTTGGTCCTTTATAGTTTTTGTTTTCCGCAAATTTTTCACTTTATGCTTCGTTCTAAATTTTGTGACTTAACACATCGGAACGTGCATCTTTAGTTTAACGTTTTTACGTTTCGTTCTAAATTTTACGAGTTAACACGACGCAACGTGCGTGTGTGGGTGAATGTTTTTACATCGTCTATTTTTTCCCGTTTGACAGGTTCAACATAACGTGCGCGTCTTAAATCGACTTAGTTATAACTAAAGGATCTCCGCCGCATTGCGGCGGGTCGTAAATCTAGTTTAATTAAAATTGTAAGAGAGTAAATTGAATCATACAGTTTAAATTAATAAAGGCTTATGTTATTAGATGAGTCCATTAATTTGAAAAATCCGTTACAGTTCATTTCATAAAATGTGATGTGAAGTTATTATTTTTAATGATATATGAAATAAAGATGTTATGTATAGTTTTAATTCAAAAGCACGTTTATATGTTGCCCACTTATATGTGTCGGAATGTAACGTACAGGTGCCACAATTATTTTATTACAAATTGATGTTTATGTAATATTAAAAGCACAAATTAGATGACCATTTGTTAGTTTAGTTATAAACTAGGTTATAATCCCGTTTAGTACACGGGTCGAATAAATGAATTTTATATACTAAATAATAAAACAATATATGTTTAAAAACCTCTTTTATTGCACGGGTTGAATAAATATAATTTTATATATTAAATAATAAAAAGTTATATCTATAAGAACCATATTGTACGGGTTGAATAAATTTAATTTTATATAACAAATAAAAAAGTTATATCTTTAAAACCACGTGTATTACTCGAGTTGAATAATGTAATATTGTTTACTAAATATAAAATAATACATCTTTAAAAAAACCTATTTATTACACAGGTTGAAAAAATGTAATTTTCTATACTAAATAATAAAAAATATATATTTTTTTAGCAATGAAAATAAAAATATTTCATATATTAAAACAAAGTTTGGTTTTTGTGATAAATAATTTGTTTTATTTAAAAATATCTTAAATTAACAATTTAAATTTTAGAATTATATTTTAAATTTAACCTTTTATTTAAAACTTGTAAATGTAACGAAGTCTCAATAAATTTAACCATTTATTTAAAACTTGTAAATGGAGAAATGATAAATAATATTAGTTAATTTAATTTTAAGTTTCGTAAAATATATTTGATACCAAACTAAACAAAACGTTCAAATATATAGTTAATATCAAGAGTAAATTACGATTTTGGCCCTTGTGGTTATATCACTTTTACACTTTTAGCCAAAAATGAATCTTTTAACATCTGTGCCCTCTACATTGTGACAACTGTGACAACCCTCACCAAACCAGGTATCCATATGATGTGTGTAAAATGCAACATATAAATTACATCAAATGTGGCATAAAACTAACCCTTTTTAGTACTAATGTTGGAAAAAGAGTGTTTTTGTCTTCCTTTTGTATTTTCAGTATTAAATGAACTCAAATTCACAAAAGAAGCAAAAAGACAGCTAAATCTAACATAAATACAAGAAAAGGAACATAAGTGGATTGCCCGACCCCTCAACAGTATCCTCCCAAGCAAAATAGAGAAGGCAGAAGACTGAACACGCCCCATGCTCAACCAGCACGGGGCCGTGCCCAAGAAGCAGCAGAAAAGACAAACCTATAGAAGCTTTTATTGCCCACCACGGGGCCGTGTCCAGCGGACACGGGGGCGTGGCGAAAGTACAGCAGGCGCATTAATTGTAATTGCGAATTACAATTAATGAAGAGAGAGAGTGTCAGACAGGCACGGGGGCGTGTCCAGCGGACACGGGGCCGTGCCCAGCCTTCTGTTCAGCCTATAAATAGGAGTGTTTGGCTTCATTGCAACTCATCCCTTGGCACATCACCTCTCTCACACTTCATCCACCACCCACCACCATCACAACACCATCATCCACCACCATCATCCATTGTCCATCATAGAGTGTGTGAGTCGTCTCGGGATCCAAGATTGATCGTAAGAGTTCTTGACAATCAAGGCCATGTTTGCCTAAGTCTCTTACATCACTTGGTGAAGACAAGTGTTTAGTATAATACTTTTTATTTTTAATCTTTTGCACTTTTTATTTGGTTTTGTATTAATGACTTTAATAACTAGTTGCTTATGTTGAAGGTGATCTTTCCTTATCGTTTGTCCGTGGTGTCTTGGCATTATTTTACTGTCTGTATAAAATAAAAGATTTTCACCATTCATATCTCCACGGTCTATATGGAGGTATGTTGGCTACCTGGTCGGGGGTTAAGGGAACGGTTTGGTAAGGCTCTTGCCCTTGTTCAGCGTTTAGAGGTCCTGCAAGGGACCTGGGTCAAATTTAGTAGGATCTCCTTCAATGCCCATAGGTATTGGATGGCGGGGATCCAAACTCTTTAACCCCCTCATAAGTTAACTACTATTAATACTATAACCCGGCTATTTAGGACTGTATCCCTGCTGACACAGACTACTTAGTCGAGGGTAACGTCACCGCCAAAAGCGGGGCCTACCACAATTTGCATTAATAACTTAATTCATTATCTTCCAATAATCCAACCCTTTAGGATTGTATCCTTGCTGACTCAAACTACTGGGTTGAGGGTAACGTCGCCTTCAAAAGAGGGGGCTACTACAATAACTAAGATAATCTCTTAAACAAGTGCAAAAGTGCGAAAATAATCAAAGGTTATACTAATACACGAGTCGGATCCAAGTGATTCATCTTGTATATCTGTTTTTATTTTATTTTTATTTTTCAGCATTTAGTTAGTTTTTATTTTCATAGTTAAAAAACCTTTTCTAACATTTTGATTTGATTAGACGTTGAGGATAAACCGGTACTAAAAGCTCTTGTGTCCTTGGACGACCTCGGTATCTTACCAACACTATACTACGTCCACGATGGGTCCACTTGCCCATATGTGTGTTTAGTGTTAGTAAATATCGTGTTTTATAAATTTAAAACTTGGCTAAAAGTGTAAAAAGGGCTTAAAATATACATCAAAAATATACTACACTTCGCACGCATCAAGTTTTTGGCGCCGTTGCCGGGGACACAAGGATTTTAAGAAAGTTAGGAATCAACGGCCTAATCATCTTTTTATTTTTTTTCTTTATAATTTTTAGGATTTTCTTAGTTTTTCAGCTTCTGCAGAGCTCAGCACGGGCCGTGCCTGGTCGGACACGGGCCGTGCCCAGCATTGTTACTAGCAGTTTTTAGTTTTCCAAGTTACAGAAGGCTGACCACGGGGCCGTGTCGGTGCAACACGGGGCCGTGTCGGTGCAACACGGGGCCGTGTCCAACTCTCCAGTAACTGGGATATGGAAAACAATCACTCTAACTCCGACCACGGGCCGTGTTCACTGAGCACGGGGCCGTGGTGAACCTTCTGACCAGCATTCTTTTCTGTTTTTATTGCAGGACTTGGAACCAGACGCCACCCCTACGCAGTGTATGAGCTCCAGTTCTAATAAGGACATAAAAGAACCTCTAGAAGAACCCGAACGCTTTCTCATAAAAAGGCTAAAAGCCAAGAACCAAGAGAAAGTTTCGGGGAATCCACTTCCAATGGCGGACCAACGTACCCTCATGGATTATCTACGACCGACCGTAGGTAACCTAGGCGCCGCTATCAATGCACCGAATGTTGAAGCCAGTAACTTCGAACTTCGGCCACATTTGATACAAATGCTCCAAAACTCCGCAACCTTCCATGGGCTTGCGGACGAGGATCCCCATCTATATATTACTAATTTCTTAGAAATATGTGATACCTTTCGGATCAATGGAGCATCAAATGACGCCATCCGCCTTCGAATGTTTCCTTTCTCGCTAAAAGACCGAGCAAAAGCTTGGCTCAATGCCCTCCCAGCTGGATCGGTAAACACCTGGGATGAACTAGCCCAAAAATTTCTATATAAGTATTTCCCTCCAGCTAAAACGGCTAAATTAATGACTGAAATTAATACATATTCGCAAGAGGACGGGGAATCCTTATATGAAACTTGGGAAAGGTTCAAGGAGCTATTGCGAAAGTGTCCACATCACGGCCTTGCGATATGGCAACAAGTATCCACTTTCTATAATGGGTTGTTGCCACACACAAGGCAGACACTTGACTCTAGCTCCAAGGGACTTTTAGGTAATCGCCGCCCGCATGAAATATATAACCAAATTGAGGAAATTGCTCAAACCAATTTTCAGTGGCACACTCCCCGAGGCAATAAATCTATTGCCCCGGGCGCCCATAAGGTTGATGAAAGCACTTCTTTACAAGCCCAAATCGAGGCTCTTTCTTCAAAAATAAAAAAATTGGAAATGACAAAAACAGTCTCGGTTATGGTTTGTGAAGGGTGTGGTGGGCCACATGAAAATTGGAGTTGTATGAAAGAAACAGACGATCAACAAGAGTGGTAAGCTACATTGACAATAGACCTACGCCGTCGGGTCCTCCAACTGGCACTTACAACCAAGGATGGCGAAACCACCCTAACCTTGGTTGGAGAGAGCCCGGAAATAGTAGTAGCCAACAAACCCAACGAACAAACTTTCAACAACCAAGAAATGAGTCACAAAATTTCACTCAACAACAAGGTGGACGAGAAAGGCTTGAAGATATTGTATCTCGCCTCATCTCCGACACTGAAAAGAAAAACTCGGAAAGGTTTCTATAATTAGAATCGAATTTTAGAAATCAACAAGCTAGTATTCAAAACATAGAAAAACAATTAAATCAACTAGCTCAAAATTTTTCCGAGAGACCACAAGGTGCATTACCAAGCAATACCGAAACAAACCCAAAAGCGCAAGTTCATCTCATCACGTTACGAAACCGCACCGTGGGGCCTGCAGAAGCACCACCACCGACAGAAGAAACTATACCCCCGCCTCTGTAGGAGAAGAACTCTCCTCCATCATCAGAGCCTACCAAGGCTCCTCGAGTTCCGTACCCCGGTAGGTTAATTCGTCAAAAGACCAATGAGCAATTCGCAAAATTCAAAAGTCTATTAAAACAATTGCATGTCAATATTCCTTTCATTGATGTCCTAACCCAAATGCCCAAATACTCTAAGTTCATGAGGGACTTCCTCACTCATAAAAAGAAAATTGAAACTTTGCAATTAGTTAACTTAGGCGAAGAATGCTCTGCCCTCGTACTCAACAAACTTCCCCAAAAGAAAATCGATCCTGGAAGCTTCACGATTCCCTGCTCGATCGGGGACTCCCCCATTCGTAATGCACTAGCCGACCTTGGGGCCAGCATTAACCTCATGCCTTCATCATTGTTTAAAAGGCTCGGCCTAGGAACAACGAGTCCTACAAAAATGAGCATACAACTTGCTGATCGATCCGTCAAATTCCCGCAAGGTGTCATCGAAAATGTCCTAGTAAAGGTAAACAAATTTGTCTATCCGGCCGATTTTGTCATACTCGATATGGAAGAAGACACCGAAGTCCCCCTCATATTAGGGAGACCATTTCTCGCCACCGCGCAAGCAGTGGTAGACATGAATGACGGAACGCTCACCCTAAGGTACGGAGATGATGAAGTAAAATTCGGGGTTGGGAAGAGAATAGAGGACGACGACCCGATCAACTACATGAAGGTTATTGATTCGAGTTTGGATGCTGCTCTCCGACGGTGCAACATGGGATGCCAAACATCCCACTCAGAAAATATATAACCTCACATTGGGTCTAGCCAAGGACCCTTATAAACGTGGCGCACCACGGAGGCATTCCGCGGAACTATCCTTATGTTTAGTTTAATCTTTTTAATTTGCAGGAATAAAACACACTCATGGTGGTAAAGGATGAAAAGGGAAACGAGAAACATGGCCCCATGCACAAGAACAAGGCAACCCGACATCAATTTCTCCAATACAAAAGGTTCAACACGGTCGTGTCCAACCAACACGGCCCCGTGCTGCACCCCCTGCAGAAAAATGCCCAGTTCAGGTAACTGGACACGGGTCGTGTTCACCAGACACGCCCCCGTGTCCAGGCTTCTATTTCTTTTCTTTAATTTTCGTTACTGGCACCTGAACACGGGGCCATGTCCGGTCCCCACGGGGCCGTGTCCAGACTGCCAGTAACATTAATTCTTGCTTTTAAACACCGTGTTACACATTCAATCAACCTAAAAATTTATTTTTGAGACACATTGAGGACAATGTGTAATTTAAGTGTGGGGGGGGATGCTAAAACCTTGAAATTTTGCAAGTCCTAAAAACAAGCCTTACACAAAACTCTATTGGAACCGCTAATCACCCCAAATTTTTTTCAAAAATTTTCAATTTTTCTTTACTTGTCTAAAGTTTAAGTTGGGAATTCTAAGATTAATAAGGTTATATTTTTACAAGTTTACAACCAATAGCGTCGTGATAAAAAAGAACCAACATACGAAAATTACGAAACGGCATGACAAGCTTAGTTAAAATTTGATTATATATACTTGATCACATAGAAAAACCCATTCCCACAAAAAGTGAGTTTTGAGCCTTTATTGAGCATACAAATACACACCTTAGACTAAATGCTCATTTTTTTGTTTCTTGTGTGAATAGCCGCTTGGTTCTTACGACTCTAGAACTTGCCACGACGATTCATTCCCGGTCCTTACCAACTTAAACCCAAGTATGTAAATGATGGAGGCATTAGGACTAACCGTTTTTCTTTCAAAACCATTATTTTCATTTTTCTTTTCACCCACCTAAAAACTCCCCGTAGTTAACCCCTTTGAGCCTAAACCTTTCATTTCTTTACCCTAAAAACCTTTTTACCCACCAAAACCCTTTTTATTTTTACCCTTTATTTTAGTAACAAGCTTGGTTTTCGTGTGACTACAAAAAAAATATATGATGAAGATGAAGTTAGAAATAAACAAACAAAGCTCTTAAAACAAAAGCTTGTTTGAAGAAATACTTCATAAAATAATAATAATAATAAAAAGTCACTAAAACAAAATGTTTTACGAAAAAACCGACGCTTTTTACGCTTTTTGCCCTTTTCTAACCACTAACCCAACTACCCACCTTTAGCCCAAGCCTTTACCCAAAAAGTCCTCTTGATATTTTACAAAGGTAACAAGTTAAAAAGGAGGAGGATTGATTGCTTGGCAAGCCTATGGTAGGAATAAGTTCCACGCCGCTCTCGAGTGATTCACTAAAAATACACCTTCGGCCGAGTGTGAGTGATTTCCCGCGTGAGGTATGTGAACTTGTATATAAATGGAATTTTAAAAAGGCATGCTATGCCAAATAAGTAATTTATCCTATGAAATGTTCTAAATAAATCATAACGAATTGGATTGTAAATAAATGAAAATAAAACCAAAAAGATCTTGGATTCCCGACACTCTATGACAAGCCAAAACCTTCTCTTTGGGAGTGTAAGCCACGTATTAAAGAGTTTTGCTTGAGGACAAGCAAAAGTTCAAGTGTGGGGGTATTTGATGTGTGTAAAATGCAACATATAAATTACATCAAATGAGGCATAAAACTAACCCTTTTTTAGTACTAATGTTGGAAAAAGAGTGTTTTTGTCTTCCTTTTGTATTTTCAGGATTAAATGAGCTCAAATTCACAAAAGAAGCAAAAAGACAGCTAAATCTAACATAAATACAAGAAAAGGAACATAAGTGGATTGCCCGACCCCTCAACAGCATCCTCCCAAGCAAAATAGAGAAGGCAGAAGACTGAACACGCCCCGTGCTCAACCAGCACGGGGCCGTGCCCAAGAAGCAGCAGAAAAGACAAACCTATAGAAGCTTCTATTGCCCACCACGGGGCCGTGTCCAGTGGACACGGGGGCGTGGCAAAAGTACAGCAGGCGCATTAATTGTAATTGCGAATTACAATTAATGAAGAGAGAGAGTGTCAGACAGGCACGGGGGCGTGTCCAGCGGACACGGGGCCGTGCCCAGCCTTCTGTTCAGCCTGTAAATAGGAGTGCTTGGCTTCATTGCAACTCATCCCTTGGCACACCACCTCTCTCACACTTCATCCACCACCCACCACCATCACAACACCATCATCCACCACCATCATCCATTGTCCGTCATAGAGTGTGTGAGTCGTCTCGGGATCCAAGATTGATCGTAAGAGTTCTTGACAATCAAGGCCATGTTTGCCTAAGTCTCTTACATCACTTGGTGAAGACAAGTGTTTAGTATAATACTTTTTATTTTTAATCTTTTGCACTTTTTATTTGGTTTTGTATTAATGACTTTAATAACTAGTTGCTTATGTTGAAGGTGATCTTTCCTTATCGTTTGTCCGTGGTGTCTTGGCATTATTTTACTGTCTATATAAAATAAAAGATTTTCACCATTCATATCTCCACGGTCTATATGGATGTATGTTGGCTACCTGGTCGGGGGTTAAGGGAACGGTTTGGTAAGGGTCTTGCCCTTGTTCAGCGTTTAGAGGTCCTGCAAGGGACCTGGGTCAAATTTAGTAGGATCTCCTTCAATGCCCATAGGTATTGGATGGCGGGGATCAAAACTCTTTGACCCCCTCATAAGTTAACTACTATTAATACTATAACCCGGCTATTTAGGACTATATCCCTGCTGACTCTGACTACTTAGTCGAGGGTAACGTCACCGCCAAAAGCGGGGCCTACCATAATTTGCATTAATAACTTAATTCATTATCTTCCAATAATCCAACCCTTTAGGATTGTATCCATGCTAACTCAAACTACTGGGTTGAGGGTAACGTCGCCTTCAAAAGAGGGGCCTACTACAATAATTAAGATAATCTCTTAAACAAGTGCAAAAGTGCGAAAATAATCAAAGGTTATACTAATACACGAGTCGGATCCAAGTGATTCATCTTGTCTATCTGTTTTTTTATTTTATTTTTATTTTTCAGCATTTAGTTAGTTTTTATTTTCTTAGTTAAAAAACCTTTTCTAACATTTTGATTTGATTAGACGTTGAGGATAAACCGATACTAAAAGCTCTTGTGTCCTTGGACGACCTCGGTATCTTACCAACACTATACTACGTCCACGATGGGTGCACTTGCCCATATGTGTGTTTAGTGTTAGTAAATATCGAGTTTTATAAATTTAAAACTTGGCTAAAAGTGTAAAAAGAGCTTTACATATACATCAAAACTATACTACACTTCGCACGCATCACCGTACAAATTAATTAATATTAAATTAATGCTTAATTACTGTGCTTGCTTACAATTGTGGTTAAACTGCTCTTGATTTCTGATACATACATATTCATGCATCATACTTTACTACTGTCACTTCATTTATTACACACAAAACTATAGTGACAAACTTGATGCACAAAAGCACAGTTAGCACAGTGAGCGGATAACCCAGTAACATGCTGACATTGCCAGCACTAGACAGACATTGTCTCTGATGCCAGTATGAGCCGGGAATAGATTACTACACTAGTAGGGAGTGTAGGGAGGTGAGGATTGTTAAACTGCGTCACTAGGTGGTAGTTATAGTGACCGGATGTGCCTAAAATATGCTTTAATTACAAAATTCTGCACTTTACACAAAAATTCAGCATTTAACATAACTAGTGAAGTGTAGAAACTGGGTAAAATAATACTAGACACTTTCTAAAGTGTCGGGAGTTTATTGTGTCACTAAAAACACTATAAAAGACATTTTAAATACTTATTTAGCACTTTAACGGATCAATATCCAACCGAACAACCGGACTTTACCCGGAACATAAAAATATTATCAAGGACATTGTTTATACTTTTCTGAGCTAGTTAGGGTCCCCGAACACCCTAACACCCTATATATTAATAAACACATCAATGTCCTAACTAAATACCATTGGAATTCAACTAAACACTAACTATAACATCAAAACCCAACCATACCCCCCCCCCCTTGTATGAACTGTTGTGAAGTGGGGACACACCCCACAAATTCTTGATTATTTTATTAAATATTGTCTAATATCTTAAAGACATATTATATGATGGATAAAGCACAAAGTGGGATTATAAATTTACATAGGAGTTCATCACTTTCAATCACAAAAATCACCAAACCAAATTGCTCTCTCTCCTTCCCCTTTGTTGTCTTCGGCGGAAACCATCAACCATCATCCACCCACCATTCAAATCTTGTCTAGCCATTTTACATACATACAAGTGTGCAAGGGATCATACAAGAAGGCTCGGTGCACTCGGAAGCTCAAGAACCTCTCTATATTTCTTTTATCCACCTTGTTTACGTCTTGTTTCTTCCCTAGCCTCGAGCTAGTAGTAAGTGCTTCTAAACATCCTATTGATCTTGTTTAAAGTGGTTAATAAGTGATTTAACGGTTAAAAATCAAGAACACACAAGATCGTAACTTAAAGTCTTGAAAGTAAGATGAATATGTTGGATAAAGAGAAACTAGTTGTGTAAATCATGTAAATCTTGGTTATTTGTGATTATTTTATGTTGTTTGTTGCTAGTAGTGGGATGGATCATCATCTAACCATACTAGATCATGTTCAAGAACATGAACTAGTAGTATGTTAGTGTAAAAGTTGTAAAAGATTATGAACTCTTTCACTCATGAAACATGAACTTGTGTAAATGTAATTTTTCTTTTAAAATAAGGTTCTAAACTAGTAGATCTAAAGATCTACAAGTGGTTTTTCGGAAGGACCAAGTGAAAGATGCAAGTCTTGTTAAAAACCCGGATCTTACATAAATCAAAGGCATTTTAGTGAATAAACAAGTGTGTAAACACTTGTGTAACAACAAGTTTGACAAAGAAATATTTTTGGTAAACCTTGAATAGAAGTTGTAAAACTTCAAGTTCCTTAAAAATAAAGTTTTTAAGAAACTAAACATGTTTTTAAAGATAACGAAACCTACTAAATATGTTAGGAGGTTACTACATATTTTTACAAAACTTACAAGTTCATGAGTTTGCGATTTATACTTATTTTGACAAGTTGATGTTTAAATGATGTATGTTGATGATTGATAAATTGTTTGATTGAATTTTGAAAAGAAAATGATACGCTAGTAAGCGTGGCCACCTCCAGTTACAGAGGAAACTCTGGCGAAATTTTTCCAGAAATATAACACTTAGAAATATTTTTGTGACAAGTGTTTATAAATATATTTTTAACTTTTTTTCCAAATAAACTTCGACATGATTTTTATTACAAAATAACCAAGTAATATAACTTGAATACATTAAGAAGATACGACTCCAAAATAATACCAACGCTTTCACGTATAAATATTTAAGTTACACCGGTATTATTATTACAACAGGAACCTTAAAATGTAACTTATGTATTTTCGGAAAATACTCTTAAATGTGTATTTTGATAAAGTATTATTTTGGAAATTGTATGGAATAAATATAATATTTTTGGGAAAAATATTTATATTGCGGAAATTGTATGGAATAAAATATAATATTTTTGGGAAAAATATGTATATTTTTGGAGTCAGAATATTTTAGACAAGTGATTTAAAATATATTTTTCAAGTGAGACTTAAAAATATATTTCCGGAATTATAAAACCACGCATGTATTAATACCCCCATCATTGGGAAGGAATATAATTATTAAATAATTAAGAAGCGTAAATACGAAATAGTTGTCTAACTATTTCCCAAAAACGTTAAACCTTAAGCCAAGGCACGGCCGTCCGTCAAATAGAAGTTAGTACGTGTAGGTCGTCACGCAGCAGGTTGATTTGGGATTTACTATTTCGAGACGCACTTCTGTGAGTTCATGTCCCCCTTTTCTCTTAACTGTTTTCAGTTTATATACTTCGGGGGTGGAATACATATTACAATGATTACGGATACTTTTATACATGGTATGGTTAGCTTAAGGAGGGTTACTACTTAGATCATGTGAGTGGGTAGGCGGAAACTAGAGGCCATTAATCCTCATTGTAGGACCGAGGGTCATTAGCGGTAGATCTATCTGGGTGTAGCGAGCCCAACTCCAGGCCCACTGTACGGACCTTGGGGTGACTTTGAGCCCGACGCAAAAATCTGCTAGGTTTGAGTCTTCCTACAGCACTTCACACATATCATTGGCTTTGCAACCCAATGGTGATCTCTTTTTCCTTATTTGCTACATACCAGGGATTTTTCATATATACAAACATGATACAAAGGTTTTACATACTCACTTTCACATGAACTCGCTCAACTTTTGTTGATTTTTCAACCTACATGTATTTCAGGGAATTAGGGATCTGGCGAGGTATGCTATGTCTTCATGCTGCGTAGAGGAGTGATGTCATCCAAGTTTAGGGGTTGTGACTTTTGCCTGGACGAGTCACAAGTCTTAAACTATGTTATTTCATGTTATGTGGTTGTGTCTTATGAACAAGATTTTATTTTGTTGTGTTGTATTTTCGTTGCATGTGTCGACGTTTGAAAACAATGTTGTCGTATTTTACTTTTAAGACTTGAATCTATGGATGATCATCATGGTTTTAATTTCATATAGCTTGTTGTGATTAAGCTATGGTATTAAGAAGTCACACCAAATAAACCCACGCTTCCGCAAAGACAGGGTGTGACAGCTTGGTATCAGAGCTTTGATCATAACGAACTAGGATTCCTTCTCGGGTCTAGACTATGATCACTAGGGCTCTTACGAAAACATTTTTACATTGCATACATTACGTCCTGATCCAGGGTACAAAATATTTTTTTTTACAAACAAAAAGTATGAGCACAATTTTTCAAAAATTATGATTCAGTCTTATCGACTGGGAAGTTGGTCCGGGAGACCAGGGATTCAGTCTTATCGACTGGGAGGTTGGTCAGGGAGACCAGGGATTCAGTCTTATAGACTGAGGGGCCAATCTTTGAGATTGGGGAGGTTCAGTCATGTAGACTGAGGAAGTTTGTCTGAGAGACTGAGAGCTTTAGTCTGAGAGACTAGGAGGTTCAGTCTGAGAGGCTGGGAGGCTCAGTCAAGTAGACTGAGGGGTCAATCATTAAGATTGGGGAGGTTTTGGTCTTAAAGGCCAGGGAGTTAGTCCGAGAGACTAGGAGGGTCAGTCTGAGAGGCTGGGAGGGTAGTCTAGTGGGACTAGGAAGAAATGCTTGCTTGCTTATTGGTGACTAACATGTTTATTCGATTATATGATTGATTGTTTGTGCATATGTGTGTTTGTGTTACAGACATCATGCCTTCTTCATCGGATACTGGAGTTTCAGACACTACAGATCCCATAGCAATAGTATCAGATGACGGAGTTTCATCGGAGCACGAGGTCCACACTTCCGATACTACCAGCACAGACGATGACGACTTCCAGCCCTTTGCGCTGCCTGATGTCGTAGCCGAGCCTGCTGATGGCCATCTCGCTGGGGATTTACCACTCGCAGTGATCCCTGCTCCTGTGCCCCTTGCTGCTTATCCGGTTGTTGATATGCCCCTCGATATTGTTTCCGACGACGACGTCAATTTGTTTGAGGAGGACCCACTTGAGGATGACCTTGAGGGTGAGGTCCCTATTGCTGCTGATGATATCCTACTCATTGCTGATGCTCCTGCAGAGGAGGCTCCTGTTCATTCACCTGTTCCAGACTCCTTTGAGTCTGTGGCGTCCGCATCTTTGCATACACAGGGAGTGCAGCACCACTCACACGACACCGACCCTGACATGGCGTCATCAGCTGCACCTGCTCCCGCCCACAGCTTTGAGTTTGATCACGATGTTGATGATGATCCAGATCCTGTTTTTCCACCTGGTTTTGATCCTGACCAGGATATTGAGTTTATTCACTTAGACCAGCCCCTGGAGGATCCTGTAGCCCCTGTCGATCCCTTGTTTGCTGATCCAGCTGATTTTGACATGGAGTTTGTTGATCCGGAGCCTGCTGTGGCCCCTAAGCCAGTCGTTGCTCCAGACCCTGCATTAGAGCATGACCCTATTCATGACGATGCACCTGCTGTTGCACCTTTTGTTGGTGATGTACCTGTTGACAATCATCCTGTTGTTGCTCCACCGTTGGTGGATGATCATGCTGTTGATGCTCATGTTGATGCTCCACTTTTGTTAGAGGATCCTGTTGTTGCACCACTTCCTGATCCAGTGCCGGTGCTGTTCGACCGTGCACCTTTTGCGACCCATATTGATCCACGATACGCTCACACCCTCAACGGGTGGATAGATAATGACGATGATTACCCACCTTTCGTGATACCAGTTACACCACTTGTAGCCCCCGTTTCAGCCCCTGTTTTAGCTCCCATTGATGTACCCTTGCCTCACACACACACCACAGATGCTCGCCGCACTGACTTACCTATCACGTTTCTTCAGGACATACCTCCACCACGTCCTGGAGAGGGTTCATCTCGTCAGTCGTTTGGTCATACACCTTTCATGTCAGGAGGAGACCAGTTTGTACCTCAGATCTCTCATCCTACTTTTGTTCCCACTACTGCACCATCTACTGCACCATTCTTTACACCATCTAGCGAGCCATTCCTATGGACTACGCCCCCCATTATGCCACCGTCTGATCCGTATCACCCATACTACGTGGGGTATTCTACGGAGGATATTCTCACATCTTTCATGATACAACAGGAGGTGCTGACCCGTCGCATACAGGAGCTGGAGAGAGCTCAGCGACCACCGTGCCATTGCCAGACCCCACCTGCAGTATCACACCCTCCGCGTCCACTTTCACCCAATTCTGTCGCTCGCTTTTGGACTCCTGAGCAGCAGATAGCATACTTATTGCACGCTCATCGCGCTATGGAGGAGGACTGGTTACATATGCGACGTTTACTCTTTTCTCGTTTTCCCCCTCCTCCAACGCCATCAGCATAGGCCTTTTGATTCGACGTAGGTAGACTTTTGGTGAGACGACCGCGATTGTGCACACTATACAACTTTTTAAAGACCGCATTTTGATGACTATGACTTTTGATGATTTGTATATTGGTTGTTGTTGTTATCACTGACTAGATAGTTTGGACTAGGGCGATGTGGCCCTTAGTCACTGATGATGTACGATACAGTTATGAACTTGTAAACCTTACATTGTGGTCTTGATTTATGATAGCGCAATCACAGTATTCTCATTATATGTGATGTTGGATTGATTGTTTATATTTTATAACATGAGATGTTATGTGTTTGGTTTATTTGTAACATGAGATGTTATGTGTTTGATAAATGGGATACGTATGATTCATTTACTTATTATGACCTGACCAACGTGAAACATCTATTAGAAGATGCCTCCAAGATGCGAGACGCGTATGCCTGCCAACGAGGCAGAACTCCAAGGAATCATTGTTGCCGCCATAGCATAGTACGCAGCCTCACAAGGAGGAACCAGCGGAAGCAATTCGAACAACAACGGCAATTACAATCCACCTCATGGTAATGTTAAGTCGTTTGAGACATACTACGATACATTTGGATATTTTTAGCACGTTCGCTAATACCATTTATATATTCTAACGTATGTGCAGGGTGCACTTACAAGCAGTTCCTCGACTGCAAGCCCGTGAACTTCGACGGCATCGGAGGTGCTGTTGCTTTTGTAAGATGGGCTGAAAAGACTGAGTCTGTCCTCAGAATGAGCAAATGCGCTCCCGAACAACAAGTGACCTACATTTCTGGGCTATTTCTGGATGGAGCCCTATCTTGGTGGAACTTACATGTGCAAACTCTTGATGAAGTCGCTGCTTATGCGATGACATGGAATGAGCTAAAGGAGCTCATGCGAAGGAAGTACTGCTCGCGTGCTGAGATTCATAAGCTGGAAACGGAATTCTGGCACTTGAAAATGGAAGGTCCCAAGATTGCGGAGTATGTTCAAAGGTTCCACGATTTGTCCCATGTGGTACCTTATATGGTTACACCAGAGTTCAAACGTATCGAGCGCTTTATCTGGGGGTTTGGCACCTCAGATCATGAGTATGGTCACTACTTCCAAGCCTGCGACAATCATAGAAGCCATTGATCTTAGTGTGGCTCTTACTGAGGAGGCCATTCGCTTGAACAAGTTTTCGAATGTTGAGCAGAAGAAGAAAGAGACTCACGTAGAGTCATCTGGCGAGAACAAAAGGAAGTTCTCGAACTTTAAGCAGGGTACAAGCAGTGTTGGCAAGAAAGTAGAATCAAGCACACCGGTCCAAGCTGCAACAGGTGTTGAGAAGAAAGGGAAGGGTTATATGGGTACACAGCCCAAGTGTAACACCTGTCAGCGTCATCATTCTGGCCGGTGTGGACCAAAAGTATGTGAAGCTTGTGGGAAAGTTGGCCACTTGAAGGATACTTGCTGGGTTAGTGCTGGCCGGGGAGGCCAAGGAGGTTTTGGTAATAGGAACAACAACCGTGGTGGTAATGCAAATCGTCCGCAAGGGAATAATGGCGGAAATGGAAACCGAGGGAACAATGAAAATCAAGGTGGTAATGTGAATCGAAATCAAAACAACACTCAAGCTGGGAACGGAGGTGGTAATGGTAAAAAACTGGGCTGTTTCAACTGTGGTGATATTGGGCACTTTAAGAGGGAATGCCCAACATTGAACCAAGCACGGGGAAGAGCCTTTAACATCGGAGCGAGGGAAGCGCGCCAGGATCCCAATGTTGTCACTGGTACATTCCCTATAAATCAACGCTTTGCATCCGTTTTATTTGATACTGGTGCCGACTATAGTTTCGTATCCTTAGAATTTAAGAGTATGCTTGGGTTAGTTGCTAGTAAGTTAGATATCCCATACTCAATTGAACTGGCTAATGGAAAGCTAGTTGAAGCAAATGAAGTTGTCCGAGGTTGTGTAATCGAGTTGGGAGAACGCGAGTTCACTTTGGATATACTACCAGTCAAGTTGGGAAGCTTCGACGTGGTAGTAGGGATGGATTGGTTGTCAAGTAACAAGGCTGAGATTGTGTGTCACGAAAAGATCATTCGCATCCCAACAGAAGATGGGGAAACGATCGTGGTTCATGGAGAAAAGCGCGATACACCTCTAAGAATGATCAGCTGCCTGAAAGCTTGAAAGTGCTTATAGAAGGGATGTGTTGCCTTCTTGGCACACATCGTGGATAAGAAAGCTGTTGAGCCAAAGATCGAAGACATCCCTGTCGTGAAGGAATATCCTGAAGTCTTTCCAGAGGACTTGCCAGGATTACCACCCCAAAGGCAAGTGGAGTTTCACATCAACTTAGTTCCAGGCGTCGCGCCTGTGGCTAAGGCACCTTATCGACTTGCACCATCAGAGATGCAGGAATTGTCGACACAACTTCAAGAGTTGTTAGACAAAGGATTTATTAGGCCAAGCTTCTCACCTTGGGGAGCTCCAGTTCTGTTTGTTAAGAAGAAAGACGGTAGTTTTCGTATGTGCATCGACTACCGGGAGTTGAACAAGTTGACGATCAAGAAGAGATATCCCCTGCCAAGGATTGATGACCTGTTCGATCAACTGCAAGGTTCAAGTTGCTACTCGAAGATCGATTTGCGATCGGGTTACCATCAACTAAGGATACAAGAGGAAAGTATTCCCAAGACCGCTTTTAGAACCCGATATGGACATTACGAGTTCCTAGTTATGCTGTTTGGGTTGACGAACGCACCTGTAGTTTTCATGGACCTAATGAATCGAGTCTGCAAGCCATACTTGGATAAGTTTGTGATCGTGTATATCGACGACATTCTGATTTACTCAAAGACGAAGGCTGAGCACGAACAGCATTTAAGAGCTATTTTGGAGTTGCTGAAAAAGGAAAAGTTGTATGCCAAATTCTCGAAGTGCGAATTTTGGTTGCGCGAAGTCCAATTTCTTGGACACGTGGTTAATGGGGATGGAATCCACGTGGATCCCACAAAGATCGAAGCGATCAAGAATTGGGAGACTCCAAAGACGCCAACCGAGATTCGACAATTCTTAGGTTTGTTGGGTACTATCGGAGATTTATTGAGGATTTTTCAAGGATCGCTCAACCATTAACTTTCCTCACACAGAAAGATAAGAAGTTTGATTGGGGAATCAAACAGGAAGAAGCGTTTTAGTTATTGAAAGACAAGCTTTGCAATGCGCCAATCTTATCGCTACCAGAGGGAACTGATGATTTTATGGCATATTGTGACGCTTTGCGTCAAGGTTTGGGTTGCGTGTTGATGCAACGCCAGAAAGTTATAGCTTACGCTTCGCGCCAATTGAAAGTTCATGAAAAGAATTATACCACGCATGATTTGGAACTAGGCGCAGTGGTATTTGCGTTGAAAATTTAGAGACATTATTTATATGGTACGAAGTGTACAATCTTCACGGATCATAAGAGCCTACAACACATATTCGACCAGAAGGAGTTGAACATGAGACAAAGACGTTGGGTCGAATTGTTGAAAGACTATGACTGCGAGATCAAGTATCATCCAGGGAAGGCGAATGTGGTCGCCGATGCCCTAAGTCGAAAAGAAAGAATCAAGCCCCTAAGGGTTAGGGCTTTGGAGATGATTATTCAGACAGATCTGTCACTGCGCATTCATGCCGCGCAAAAATAGGCTTTTAAGGAAAGAAACATTGAAGAGGAATATCTCCGTGGAATGGAGAAGCAGTTAATACCAAACGAGGAAGGAACGCTATGTTTCATGAAAAGGATTTGGGTACCTCTGTTTGGAGGATTGAGAAAAGTTATCATTGATGCTCACAAATCACGGTACTCTATCCATCCAGGAGCGGATAAGATGTACCAAGATCTTAAGGATTATTATTGGTGGCCTAGGATGAAAGGCGATGTTGCTGTTTATGTTAGTAAGTGTTTAACGTGCGCCAAGGTAAAAGCTGAATACCAGAAGCCTTCAGGACTTCTGCAACAACCTGAGATTCCCAAGTGGAAATGGGAACAGATTTCAATAGATTTCATAACGAAGTTGCCAAGAACACCAAAAGGTCATGACACTATTTGGGTAATAGTGGACTGGTTAACAAAATCTTCGCACTTCTTACCCCTCAGAGAGAAGGACAACACGAGCAGGTTAGCTGAGATTTACATGAGAGAGATCGTTGCACGTCATGGAGTGCCTCTCTCGATCATCTCTGATAGAGACTGAAGGTTTGTGTCAAGGATTTGGCAGTCTTTCCAAGAAGCTTTTGGCTCACAGTTGAATCTGAGCACTGCGTTTCACCCACAAACCGATGGACAGAGCGAATGAACTATTCAGACGTTAGAAGACATGCTACGAGCTTGCGTGATGGATTTAGGTGGAAGTTGGGATACTCACCTACAATTGGTCGAATTTTCATACAACAATAGTTATCACGCAAGTATTCAAGTCGCACCGTTCGAAGCTCTTTATGGACGTAAATGTCGATCACCAATTTGTTGGTCTGACGCAGGTGATAGACAGCTAGTTGGTCCAGAAGTGGTTCAATAAACGACCGACAAGATTGCACAGATTCGAGAACGCATCAAGGTGGCTCGCGATCGTCAAAAATGATATGCGGACCGAAGAAGGAAACCTCTAGAGTTTGAGGTAGGTGACATGGTATTGTTGAAGGTATCACCCTGGAAGGGTGTGGCACGCTTCGGAAAGCGTGGGAAATTGAATCCGCGCTATATTGGCCCATTCAAGATTTTGAAGAGAATCGGTTTAGTAGCATACAAGTTGGACTTACCTGCCGAACTAAATGGTGTTCACGATACATTTCATGTATCAAACCTGAAGAAGAGTCCAACGCAAGAAACTATTGTCATTCCCACAGATGAGATTCATATTGACGACACGCTCCATTTTGTCGAAGAACCGGTTGAGGTTACAGATTGGAAGATAAACAAAACCCGCAGGAGCAGTGTCAAGATCGTCAAAGTTTTTTGGAATGCAAGACATGGTCCAGAATACACCTGGGAACGTGAGTACCGAATGAAAGAAAAGTACCCCCATTTATTTCCCAAGACCCTTACAACTAGAAGCAGAGCCTAAAAATTTCGGGACGAAATTTCTCTAACGGGGGGAGAATGTGACAACCCTCACCAAACCTGGTATCCGTACAAATTAATTAATATTAAATTAATGCTTAATTACTGTTCTTGCTTACAATTCATGCATCATACTTTACTACTGTCACTTCATTTATTACACATAAAACTATAGTGACAAACTTGATGCACAAAAGCACAGTTAGCACAGTGAGCGGATAACCCAGTAACATGCTGACATTTCCAGCACTAGACAGACATTGTCTCTGATGCCAGTATGAGCCGGGAATAGATTACTACACTAGTAGGGAGTGTAGGGAGGTGAGGATTGTTAAACTGCGTCACTAGGTGGTAGTTATAGTGACCGGATGTGCCTAAAACATGCTTTAATTACAAAATTCTGCACTTTACACAAAAATTCAGCATTTAACATAACTAGTGAAGTGCAGAAACTGGGTAAAATAATACTAGACACTTTCTAAAGTGTCGGGAATTTATTGTGTCACTAAAAACACTATAAAAGACACTTGACATACTTATTTAGCACTTTAACGGATCAATATCCAACCGAACAACCGGACTTTACCCGTAACATAAAAATATTGTCAAAGACATTGTTTATACTTTTCTGAGCTAGTTAGGGTCCCCGAACACCCAAACACCTTATATATTAATAAACACATCAATGTCCTAACTAAATACCATTGGAATTCAACAAAACACTAACTATAATATCAAAACCCAACCATACCCCCCTTGTTCGAACGGTTGTGAAGTGGGGACACACCCCACAAATTCTTGATTATTTTATTAAACATTGTCTAATATCTTAAAGATATATTATATGATGGATAAAGCACAAAGTGGGATTATAAATTTACATAGGAGTTCATCACTTTCAATCACAAAAATCACCAAACCAAATTGCTCTCTCTCCTTCCCCTTTGTTGTCTTCGGCCGAAACCGTCAACCATCATCCACCCACCATTCAAATCTTGTCTAGCCATTTTACATACATACAAGTGTGCAAGGGATCATACAAGAAGGCTCGGTGTACTCGGAAGCTCAAGAACCTCTCTATATTTCTTTTATCCACCTTGTTTACGTCTTGTTTCTTCCCTAGCCTCGAGCTAGTAGTAAATGCTTCTAAACATCCTATTGATCTTGTTTAAAGTGGTTAATAAGTGATTTAACGGTTAAAAATCAAGAACACACAAGATCATAACTTAAAGTCTTGAAAGTAAGATGAATATGTTGGATAAAGAGAAACTAGTTGTGTAAATCATGTAAATCTTGGTTAGTTGTGATTATTTTATGTTGTTTGTTGCTAGTAGTGGGATGGATCATCATCTAACCATATGAGATCATGTTCAAGAACATGAACTAGTAGTATGTTAGTGTAAAAGTTGTAAAAGATGATGAACTCTTCCACTCATGAAACATGAACTTGTGTAAATGTAATTTTTCTTGTAAAATAAGGTTCTAAACTAGTAGATCTAAAGATCTACAAGTGGTTTTTCGGAAGGACAAGTGAAAGATGCAAGTCTTGTTAAAAACCCGGATCTTACATAAACCAAAGGCATTTTAGTGAATAAACAAGTGTGTAAACACTTGTGTAACAACAAGTTTGACAAAGAAATATTTTTGGTAAACCTTGAATAGAAGTTGTAAAACTTCAAGTTCCTTAAAAAAAAAGTTTTTAAGAAACTAAACATGTTTTTAAAGATAACGAAACCTACTAAATATGTTAGGAGGTTACTAAATATTTTTACAAAACTTACAAGTTCATGAGTTTGCGATTTATACTTATTTTGACAAGTTGATGTTTAAATGATGTATGTTGATGATTGATAAATTGTTTGATTGAATTTTGAAAAGAAAATGATACGCTACTAAGCGTGGCCACCTCCAGTTACAGAGGAAACTCTGGCGAAATTTTTCCAGAAATATAACACTTAGAAATATTTTTGTGACAAGTGTTTATAAATATATTTTTAACTTGTTTTTCCAAATAAACTTCGCCATGATTTTTATTACAAAATAACCAAGTGTCGGAGGTGGATTTTCGTAAATAAAACTTGTTAAATATATATTTAGAATATATATTCCATAGTAAAACGCTTGTGTGATTATATGATTATTTTGTGAACTAGATATGTTATTTTTAGAGTAAAAATAATATAACTTGAATACACTGAGAAGATACGACTCCAAAATAATACCAACGCTTTCACGTATAAATATTTAAGTTACACCGGTATTATTATTACAACACGAACCTTAAAATGTAACTTATGTATTTTCGGAAAATACTCTTAAATGTGTATTTTGATAAAGTATTATTTTGGAAATTGTATGGAATAAAATATAATATTTTTGGGAAAAATATTTATATTGTGGAAATTGTATGGAATAAAATATAATATTTTTGGGAAAAATATGTATATTTTTGGAGTCAGAATATTTTAGACAAGTGATTTAAAATATATTTTTCAAGTGAGACTTAAAAATATATTTCAGGAATTATAAAACCACACATGTATTAATACCCCCATCCTTGGGAAGGAATATAATTATTAAATAATTAAGAAGCGTAAATACGAAATAGTTGTCTAACTATTTCCCAAAAACGTTAAACCTTAAGCCAAGGCACAGCCGTCCGTCTAATAGAAGTTAGTACGTGTAGGTCGTCACGCAGCAGGTTGATTTGGGATTTACTATTTCGAGACGCACTTCTGTGAGTTCATCTCCCCCTTTTCTCTTAACTATTTTCAGTTTATATACTTCGGGGGTGGAATACATGTTACAATGATTACGGATACTTTTATACATGGTATGGTTAGCTTAAGGAGGGTTACTACTTAGATCATGTGAGTGGGTAGGCGGAAACTAGAGGCCATTAATCCTCATTGTAGGAACGAAGGTCATTAGCGGTAGATCTATCTGGGTGTAGCGAGCCCAACTCCAGGCCCACTGTACGGACCTTGGGGTGACTTTGAGCCCGACGTAAAAATCTGCTAGGTTTGAGTCTTCCTATAGCACTTCACACATATCATTGGCTTTGCAACCCAATGGTGATCTCTTTTTCCTTATTTGCTACATACCAGGGATTTTTCATACATACAAACATGATACAAAGGTTTTACATACTCACTTTCACGTGAACTCGCTCAACTTTTGTGGATTTTTCAACTTACATGTATTTCAAGGAATTAGGGATCTGGCGAGGTATGCTATGTCTTCATGCTGCGTAGAGGAGTGATGTCATCCAAGTTTAGGGGTTGTGACTTTTGCCTGGACGAGTCACAAGTCTTAAACTATGTTATTTCATGTTATGTGGTTGTGTCTTATGAACAAGATTTTATTTTGTTGTGTTGTATTTTCGTTGCATGTGTGACTTTTGCCTGCGTCACTAGGTGATAATTATAGTACCGAGAAGTGCCTAAGACAAAAATATGGCAGAATGGTCCTGTATACTTTCCTAAGTGCCGGGAATAATTTGTGTTACAAAAGTATATATAAAAGTCACTTTAAGGACTAATTAAACACTTTAACGGGACGGTACCTAACCGGATAACCGGACATTACCCGGGACACTAAATTTTTGTCAATAATATTGTTTTACTATTTTTGGCTAGTCATGATCCCTGTTTGCCATAACTCCCACTAAAAATGATCAAACTAACAAGTATAGTTTAGTTACTTGCAATCTAACTAACACTTACCATTTAGTTGAAATTTTGCAAACAACCCCCCCCCCCAACCGAATTTTCGGTCCTTGTGGACCCACCACATCTCCACACCATGCCTTGTTGATTTGTTGAATATTATAATAAGATAAGTTGCTTGCTAATCTAAACAAGATATAGGAAACATCTTATAAGAATCATGGCCTAGATTTCTCATCATTCCATCTCTTACACTCTCACTCCTCACTCACTCTCTCTCTCTCATTTTCGGCTCCCCTAAACCAAAACCATCACCACCACTTAACATCATCATCTTCTTCGTTATCAAGTTCCATTCAAAGCTTTGAAGGTGATCCATGGAGGTTGCATCTTGAGGAGCATTCAAAGGAGCTTTGTTCTAGTCTTTTTCATCATCGTTTCCCATCATCTTCACACTAGAATTTCTACCCTAGCCTTGTGCTAGTAGTAAGTTACTTGTACACCCTTGTTCATCTTGTTGTTGTGATCGAAATTTGTAGTATGTTCATTATGTTTAAATCACAAGAAACAAGAACACTAAAAAGATTTAACATGAAGTTCTACATAAAAGATGGAAGTAAAAGTTACTAGTTTGATGTTGATTAAGAGTATGTTGTTATTATTTTTGATGAATCTTGGATCTGTGATGTTAATCACCTTATGAATCTTGTTAAATAACATCTAATAATATGATTTAACAAGATTAGGGAATGGTTATGTATTATATAAATAACCACTTCCTAGTTAGTCATGAACTTGAAAAAGAATGTTTTCCAAAATAAAAACCAACTAGTAAGTTGATGAGTATGTTGATTCAAGTCTTACAAGGAACTTTTCTAAATAAACCAAGTAAAAGAATTGGTTTTTGGAAAAATCATAACTTTACAAAAACTTACATTATTTTTATAAATTAAATAAATGTAAAAACATTTATTTACAAGAAGAGTTCAAGAAGCCAAATTTTGTATATATTATTTACAAGTTGTGAAAACGTAACTCGTTTAAGAAAGTAATTTTTAACGAAATAAATACACTTTTGAAGGTAACTAAGCCTACTAAAAGCTTCACTAAGTTACTACGCATTTTCGGGAAATATCAAGTTCATGAATATTATGTAACAAGTATATTTTTACTCTTGGTGATGTAAATTATTGTTTGTTGATTGATTTTGAAAAGAAAATGATACGCTAGTAAGCGTGGACGCCTCCATTTACAAAGGAAACTCTGGTGAAATTTTTCTAGAATTTCAACACTTAGAAATATTTTTTTCTAACAAGTATTTAGAAACTGTGTTAACTTTGTTTTTCGGAAGTAAACTTCGCCATAAGTTTTATTACAAAACTCCAAAATATCGGAGGTGAGTTTTCGAAAATAAAAGCGAATAAATATATATTTTAAATATATTTTTCAAGTTAACACGCTTGTGTCATTATTTGTATTTTTGGAAAAATATATATTTTGGGAGATATTATTTTTAATAGATAAAATATTATATATATTTTCTAAAGTGGGTCTTAAAAATATATAATGTCAATACTCTAAATCACAAAATACATGTATAAATACCCCCATCCTTGGGAAGGAAATACACATACAAAACAATTAAGAAGTGTGGATACAAAATAGTTGCCTAACTATTTTCCTAGATGCAAAGGTTAAGTTAAAATAATTAATATTATTTTAACAAATATAACACCAACGTAACGCAACTCAAAACACTAATCCCTAAGCCAAGGCACGGCCCATTCGTCTAATGGACATTAGTGCGTGTAGGTCGTCACGCAGCAGTTCGAGTTTGAGATTGACGCTACAGGTTACGCACTTCAGTGAGTTCATGTTCCCCCCTTTTCTTTTAACTGTTTTCAGTTTTATTCTTCGGGGGTGAAATACATGTTACAATTTACAGACGCTTTTATAAACGGTATGGTTAGCTTAAGGAGGGTTTAGACGCTTAGATCATGTGAAAGGTGGGTACAACACTTAAGGCCATTAATCCTCGTTGTTAGGACCGAGGGACATGAGTGATAGATCTATTTGGGTGTAGCGAGCCCACACCCATGAGGCCGGGGAGGCCCATAGTGGTGATTGTGTCTTACAGCTGGAGGCCCGGTACAAATTTGCTAGGTTTGAGTACTTCCTGCACCGTTTCACACATACCTGTGGCTTTGCAACCCATTGGTGATCTCTTTTATTTTTCCTTAATTGCTACATACCAAGGTTTTTCATACATACAGACGCATTTCAAAGGTTTATACAGACTCACATACACATGAACTCGCTCAACTTTTGTTGATTTTTCAAACTACATGTATTTCAGGAAACTAAGGGGTCTGGCAAGTGTCTGCATGCATGTTAAGCTGCGTTGAATAAAAATGTCATCTGGGGTAGTTGGTTTAGGAGGTGTAATCCCTTGCCTGGACGGGTTACATGTCTTTAAACCATGTTTTTATTTCAAGTCTTTTGTTGTGTCTGGTAAACATGTTTTAAACAAGTATGGTTTGTAATTTATCGTAAGTGTCGATATTTTCCAACAATGATGTTGTGGTAGTATTTAACTTAATGAATGGATGAACATCTTATGTTTTAAATCATGTAATGTTGTTGTGATTGTTGCTATGGTATTAAGAAGTCACACCAAATTAACCCACGCTTCCGCAAAAGCCAGGGAGTGACAGCTTGGTATCAGAGCATCGATCATAGCGAACTAGGATTCTTCCTCGAGTCTAGACTATGATCACTAGGGCTCTCACGAAAACATTTTTACATTGCATACACTAAACGACCAGATGTAGGATCGTGACTTGACCCGAACGAGTCGTTCAGAGGCGTTCTTCTATGTTTCAGGTGCGGAATAACAAGAAACGTAGATAGAAATAGCTTGTTCTTCACTTAAACTACTGATTTCATTGATTTAACTATGTTTACAGCTCAAACGTCACACTTGCAGCACCTCGGTATGGAAATCACAAAGTTGTTACAAATGATTTCGCTTAAAGGGTATTTATAGGTGTGAAGGTTTCGCTTCAAGTGACATGTTCACATAAGCGAAACCTTATGTGAACACTCAAGAGAAACCTTCTAAGACCATTCAAGCGAAACCTTAATCCTACCACATAAGCGAAACCTCTAGTATATGTCCCTGTAAGCGAAACCTGTTCACTAAACATATACACTTGCCTATTTTCTCGTATATTGAGCCCTAATCTATACAATGCAATGTTTGACTTGATCCAAGACGAAATCAACAGATGTAGTGTACCAACAGACTCCCCCTCAGATGTTGATGGAGTCGTTCATCACCATGCTGTGACTACACATCTTCTGTCTTGATCAGTCTCTGGGCTTTTCTTTCTTTATCTTCATCGATTCTCTTGATCAGATCTCTTGATTCCTTAAGTTCATCAGATCCAGAATCGAAATCTGGCTCACATTCTACTCAGGTATCTTTAGACTCTCCCTCTCGATTTACTAGCATTCTTTTGTTCTTCAGCAAAATCTTCAGAATAGTTGTCTGGACTTCACAGGTTCTCAGGATCGATCAGCCTGGCTCAAACAAAGGTCTTTAGGAATCAAATCCTGGCATTCTATCTTCAAATCCAAGATCAAACCTGATTATACCTGCACATTCTTAACCTAGCAATAAGATTTCGAAATTTAACAACTTGAGTGCATCAATACTAACTCCCTCTCATATGCATCAACTATCACTCTTTCTTTGATCATTCACGTATGATGAACCTCTTTATAATTTGAAAAACATATTTTGACAATTTGACACTCTCCCCCTCCCAACAATGTCATCCTGTTTAGCACTTTGAACTTTGAAAATCAGCTTTCCAACATCAATTGTCAAAAATCTTTTTGAGTTTTCCAAAAGTTTATGCTAAAACACACTGAAAATCTTTTTGGATTTTTCTTAAAGGAAAGTAACTGAAATTTACAAACATATTTTTGTGAGTTCGTGTAAGAGGATCATATCAGTTTATGAGACATGTCACTAACACCGTTAAGCTTGATTACATTTTCAGTTCTAAACAATTCACCTAGATTGTCAGTATATCGGTCCACTGAAATTTTCACACAAAGTTTAATTGATCCGAGATACGATATTAATGTCTTAGTTACTAACTTATTCGTGTGTCTCACTACTTGAATATACTCCCGTATCCAGATCCCAATATTCAGTCTTACAGATGAGTATACCACAGCTGATATCTGTATAGGGGTTAGATGCGAGGGCCGTGAGAGCTCAGGTCGATACTTCCGTATACGCAGAGAGATGACGGCTTCGACTTTTGGTGTGTCCCCTTTAGAGGATCTTTTTATTTCAACAGCAGCGACTATCAATTTTATTGTTTCATCAACATGCTGAGGGTGAAGCTATGTTTCAAGCTTTTGCGGAAAGCATTATCCGGGGACTAGGTCAGTACTTCCATAGAGCAGAAGTCTCGGGATAATACCCCAGATATCACTGAGCATAAAGACCTAGTATCTCAGAATAAGGGACCTTTCAAACAAGATTTCAGGGGTTACCTATATATCCAAGTTTGTGTTAACCCACAGAACAAGCAAGTTTGAAATTTAGTTTATATCTCGTCACAATTTACTAAGTGTGTAAAAACCTACTGACATATCCGCAGTGAGACTGTTTATCACATTTTATCTTTACATTTCTTTAGCATGTTGTGACAGCCTACTGATGTACTATCATTTCCTCTATTCACAACGAAACTCATTTTTGGATTTTATCATGTTTTTGTCTTTTTCAAATTTTCAAATGTTTTTGGATTTTCTGAAATTTCCCTACTCCCCCTAAAATGCAAACACATTTCAAAGGAAATTTGAAAACTACTAGACTATTGACCTACATGAAAACTACAAAGTAAAACAAACTGTACAGAAACTTGACAACTGACATAGAATCACATCAAATCGACATTCACTCGGCATAAACAATCAGAACTCCCCCTATCACAAACCATTTTCTCATTTAGATTTCAAAACACTTAAGTTTGTTTTAATCAAAATGATTTTTCCGGAAAATGAGTTTGTTTATACCACTTGTAAGTTTATCACTTGTTTAAGTACGGGGACATGGTTCATCGCCTTGTTAGTTTTATCCAATGTAGTAAATCAAGTACAACTTAATGTCCTTGATTCACTGTTTTGCAATAAGCAACCTGTACCACTTGTAAAAATTAACACTTGTAGATATAACCAATCAATTCCAATTGTAGGAATGAATCAACTATATTATACCCATCAAAGTGCCGATTCCTGCTTCGCATTTACCTACCTGGAAGCTCCGACGTAGTCCTTCAACCTGTAAAATTCAAACACTATTCAAAATCTTTCAAACAAACTTTTCAAACACTAGAATGATGCCGATTCCTGATCCATGATATAACCTTGGGATCTCCGGCATAGTCCTAAGACTATTATGGAAAGCAGACTTCCATCCAAGTCTTTTCAGACTTGATGGCTTTCAATTCTTGCTCAGTGGGGTTGAATGTTGCCTTTTTAGTCGCATAAAAATCTTTAACCCCCTTTGCTTTTCCACTCAACATTTTCCCAAAAATCTTTTTAACATTCCCGTTGAATGTTTTCTCGACATCAAAATCTTTTTTCTCATTGTAAAACTGATTAGAAATCTCTGTTTTACAAACTTTCTTTTTAATCTCTTCAAATTTCAGCGATGGAAAATCTTCATCATTCACTGAAATTTTCTCCTCAACCTGTGGCTCTTCTGGCTTTGTGGAACCAGATTCATCGTCGACATGCACATCAACCTTTTTAGCAACCCACATTTGGTTGTCTTTTCCTTTCTTTTCATACCTATTTTTCTTCGAACACTCACCAAGCTCATAAGTTGAATTCTCAAAAACTTTAAGTTTTTCAGTTGGTGGTTCAATATCAACAACTTTTTCTTTTAATTTCTGAGAAACTCCCTATTTTGTTTTTGCATTCTTTGAATAATTCCATGCAATGTGACCAGCTTCATTGCATTTGTAACAGGTTCTAGTCTCTCTTTGATACACCACTTCATCTCCATTCTTTCTCTTCTCAGCCAGAAACTCTTGATTTGACTGTCTCCAGAATGGTTTCTTCTGTTCCTCATCTGAGCTTCCTCCTGACACAAATTCTGTTTTTGTTTTAGAATTTTTCTCATTTTTATGATTTTCTGGTGGAACAAAACCTAAGCCTTTCTTTTTGTAGCTACGATTTTGGTTAGATTTCTTTTGAAAACCAGGACCAAAATTGTAACCCTTTTTCTTGTTTAGACGTTGTTGGACTCTTGAAGTATATTTTTTAGATTTTTCAAAACTTTTCAAAACTTTCAATTCAGGAATACTAATCTCTATTAGTTTGAAAGTTTTGTTAACCAATTCCGTTTTAATACTCATTAATGGTAACTCTTTGTTGTAATATAATTTGTCAGAACCATTCAAAGTATAAACAACTTCGAATGTTTCATCATTCAAATTTGCCTTTGATAACAGAAACTCTTTACTATAAGACCATTTAACCGACGAATTTTCCCTGTTGACTAACGATTTTGACTTTCCAGACTCAGACTTTGACTCGGACTCCTCATCAGTATCCAACACCTGATCGACCACCTTTTTTATTAACTCAGACTCATGATCAGTATCAGACGAGGTAAACGTGACATCAATGTTATCTGGTAAAACGTCAGTTGTGTCGGTTTTTAGCTTTATATTGACTGCTTTTTCAAGTTGCTCCTCGTTCGGTTTTCTAGGAGAATACCCTTCCCAAATCGGAGGCGGGCACTTGTTATAGCTAACAGTCGGTTTCTTACCACAATCATTGTTTTTCTTCTGCTTCTCGTCTTGAAAAGCTTTCATACTTGCAACAGTTGGGTAAATATGATCAATGAGATAATCAGAACGAGAATAGCTTAGCAGTAATCGTCTAATCCTCTCATTCTCAATCTTTTTTGTTTCCAACTCTTGCTTCCATTTAGCACTTTCTTCGATGTAGAAATTTATGGCTTTCTGCTTTGACATCATGACTGCATTCATCATCGTCAGTGCTTGTTCTCTCTCTGAGTTAGTCTTTTGAAGGCCAGTTACTGTTTTGTTCAAGACATCATACGATTCTTTCACGTAGTTAAGATTAAACAGTAACTGCTCCTTCTTCTTCTCATACTCAGCAATTATGTCATCTTTTGCTGCACACTCCTTGCAAGCTTCCAAACACTTGTCGCAAGGCTTTATAACTTCAACAATCTTCTCAACTTCGATTGTTTTCACAACTTCAATCACCTTTTCTTCTTCTTTTACCTTTAGTTCTTCTTTCACTTTCTCAGTTTCAACTATCTCTTCAGCAGCACTTTCAACACTATCATTCTGAACAACTTCTTCAATCTTCACTTGTTGTTGTTCTTTAGCAGCTCGTTTCTCCTTCAGTTTCTCCATTCGATCTGCAAAATAGAAATGAAAACTTTCAGGAGAAAGGTGAGATTTAGCAACATTAATATGTTTCTCCTCCTCATCATCACTGCTACTATCAACTGGTGATTGATCAAACTGTACAGACTTTACAGAAACATCATCCGATAAACTAGAATCAGATGGTGTTTGATCAAACACAACTTCCTTTTCAGAACTAGCAATGTTTTTAACACTTTCATCTGAACTCTCTGAAATTTCCTCAACATTTTCTGAAAGTTCATCAATACTTTCTGAATTTTCATTAGACGTAACAAACTTTTCATCCTCACTAGTCACATTCATTCCAATAGACTTCATCCATGTAGCAAACATGTCTGGCTCTCTGACAATCTTGGCGATGAAGGCTTTAAACTCTCCTTTTTCATCAACAAACATATCCCAGCTGAAACCTTCAGGTAGTCTCTCATCATCTTGATCAACTATACAGGCTTTGCTATCAGAAGATATGTAGTTGCTCCAATTGAAATCCACCAAACATGCTCTTTTAGAATCCTCAATCTTCCTACCATGAGCCGTCTGCGAGTCTTGTGATTGACCAACCTGCTGATAAATGGCTTTCCGGTAGTAGTCATCTTTTCCGAACGGATTCTGAGCACCGCTAGCTTCTCTACCCTTGCACTCCCATTTGAAATGGCCTTTCTCCCTGCAATGAAAACAAGTAACTTTAGATTTATCAAAACCTAAAGTAGATACATGAGCATCAAGAAAATCATTTCTCCCGGTGATTGTTTTGAACTTTTCAGCACGTCGAAGAACACTTGCAAGACACCATTTGATATCCATGAGTTCCATTTCTTCAGCGTCTATCTGATTATAATCCTCTTTTGTAAGCATAGGATTTCCGATCCGACCAGCAACAAGACCCTCATAGGATAACAATACAGAACCAAGTAGTGCCATGTGGTCTTTAGCAGTATCCTCAGAAAAAGTTTGACCTTCTGGAAGATTTAGAGCTATGTTGCACTGAATCACATATCCATTTCCTGTCTTTGTACCCTGAGACTGAAAGCTTGTATTTGTCTCTTTAGGATTGACACTCGGAAATGATGAAAACTCGCTGCTACTGTTGCCCGAACCCTGATCAGCCTTTTCTGATGAATCCCCAGCACTGAATGCAGTTTGAATTTTCGGACTTCTCTCAGATTCTGGAACTGGAATACTACCTTTATAATACATCTTCACGTCCTGTTGACCACTCGGACTATTCATCCTTGCAATCTTTTGCTGTTCCAGATCCTGACTCTCGATCTTTTCAATGAACTGAGAAATAGTCAATCCATCATAAACACCTGTGTTTTTTAGAATCATTAGATATGTTCCCCATTCTTTCTGAGGTAGTGCATCGGCTAGCTTGTCTACCCACTCTTCACGATCTTTTTCAACACCCAACATCGACAATGATCGCACTAAGTGACAGTATCTCTCAATCAGCTTCTTTGTATCCTCTCCCGGTGAACTGCTGAACAGATCAAACTCTTTCTTAAGCAGTGCCTTCTTGCTCTTTATCATATTCTCGCTTCCCTCAAATTTAACTTTAAGAGCATCCCATATCGACTTTTGCAGTTTTGTCGTGCTGTAGCAGAATGAATATATCTTCTTTGATCGCTTGCTGCAATAAACTGATCATCATTTTCTCGGCTTTGTACATCACCCGTTCCTGATCTGTGAATTCTGATAACTCTTTGATAACCCGCAATTCTGTTCGAGGCAACACGTATTTCTTCAGAATACATTCCCACGACCTAAGATGATTCGCCTGAACCCAGTTCTCGAATCTATCTTTCCACCCGTAATATTCTTCGATACTCATCAATTTCGGGGGCTTTTGGGTGGCTCCCGTTTCGTTCTCTAAATTCATGGCCTGAGCAATCGCAGCTTGAGTAGACGGAGTAGCGAACGCGTTGTAAAACTCTGAATCCATGATGACTTTGCACGTTTTTCAAAAACAGTGACAAATAAGCGAAACCCTTGAAGCGGATGTACAGATAAGCGGATCTCAAGATGACCGAATTAGCGAAACTGTTATGTTCACAGAAGCGAAACCACTGAACTGCACTTGAAGCGAAACTGTGATGTATCAATAAGCGAAACTATTCAAGCGGAAACTCTGATATGTCCCTTGAAGCGGAACCCTAGTGTACTCAGAAGCGAAACCTCACTTATTGTGACACACAAGCGGAACTACCACGTAATTTGAAGTGGAACCTTTGATTTTTTTGTGACACACAAGCGAACCCTTATGTAGTTTGAAGCGGAACTTCACAAGCGAAAACCCAAATTATCAGTTGAAGCGAGACCTTGAAGCGGAACATATCAAATGTCCAAATAAGCGGAACCTATTCGAAGATCAATTTGGTCCACTTTTAGTCCATATTTTGGCATGAAACTTTCCAGGGTTTGTCTTTGATCTATTGCGCGCAATCTGAGAAATTTTGATCCAATTCTGACCGTTAAAACTTTCTGAAATGATAAAAGAAGGTGTAGAAATAAGAAACAATGATGAAATCCAGCTATATTCTTTAGAAAACCTCCTCCCAAGCTCTGATACCACTTGTAGGATCGTGACTTGACCCGAACGAGTCGTTCAGAGGCGTTCTTCTATGTTTCAGGTGCGGAATAACAAGAAACATAGATAGAAATAGCTTGTTCTTCACTTAAACTACTGATTTCATTGATTTAACTATGTTTACAGCTCAAACGTCACACCGGCAGCACCTCGGTATGGAAATCACAAAGTTGTTACAAATGATTTCGCTTAAAGGGTATTTATAGGTGTGAAGGTTTCGCTTCAAGTGACATGTTCACATAAGCGAAACCTTATGTGAACACTCAAGAGAAACCTTCTAAGACCATTCAAGCGAAACCTTAATCCTATCACATAAGCGAAACCTCTAGTATATGTCCCTATAAGCGAAACCTGTTCACTAAACACATACACTTGCCTATTTTCTCGTATATTGAGCCCTAATCTATACAATGCAAGGTTTGACTTGTTCCAAGACGAAATCAACAGATGTAGTGCACCAACACCAGATCCAGGATACACAACATTTTTACAAACAAAAAGGCACAAATACACTTTTCAAAATTTATATTTCAGTCTTAGAGACTGAGGGAGTTCAGTCTTAGAGACTGAGGGAGGTTTCAGTCTTAGAGACTGGGAGGTTGGTCTTAGAGATCAGGGTAGTCTGAGAGGCTAGGGAACATAGTCCGGGGAAGACTAGGATGATTACTTGCATATATTAATTGTGACTTATATGCTTACTTGACTATTATTGATGTATGTGCACACTTTGTGGTTGTGTTGTTACAAACGCTATGTCTTCATCGAGTCGGGTCTCTGACCCAGTGCCGGTAGATTCTGACGACCCGATGCACTCAGACCTGGAGGTCTACACATCGGACACGGACAGTACGGACGATGACAGATTTCAGCCCTTCGCGCTACCAGATTTCGGTGACGACATACAGCTTGCTGATGGCATTCCAGCCGGGGATCCACCTCTTGCGGAGATCCCTGCTCCTATTCCACTCGGTGCATTTCCCATCGAGGATTTGCCACTTGATGTAGTATCAGATGACGACGTCGATCTTTTCGAGGGTCCCCCAGAGGACGACCATGAGGGCGGGGCCCCGATTGCGGATAATGTCGCTCTTCCGTTGGTTGAGATTCCTAATATGGAGGTTCATTCTGATTCGTCAGTCTCAGATTCTTTTGAGTCGGTAGCTTCCTCTATTCCACCGTTGGGATTCGGTTTCATCCCTCGTATTGACGATGATGAGGATATAGAGATTGAGGACGAGTTTGACCCTGTTTTTCCATTTGATCACGATTTGGACCAGGAGGACAAGTTGGTCCTCGAGGAGCAGCCTGCTGAGGCTCCTGTTCTCCCTGATGATCAGATTCTTGATATGCCTGCTGATCATCAGCCTGCTCCTGTCGATCCAGAGCCCGATATAGTTCCATAGCCCGATATAGTTCCAGAGCCTATTCTTGCTCTTGACCCTGTTCATGCAGATGCTCACATTTTTGTACCACCAGTTATTGATGCTCCTGCCATACCACCACCAGTCATGGAGATTCCAGTCATGGCACCTCTGCCTGACCCATCTTTGCTAAGTTACCAGTCAACGCACCATTATTTCCCGATTCGGCCCCTGTGCATGCTGATCATGCACTTTTTGCTACTCACATAGACCCTCGTTACGTGGACACCCGTAATGGGTGGATCGAGGAGGATGACTACCTTCCGTATGTGATACCAGTCACTCCCCCTACCACACCTGTTACTGCACCACTTGATATCCCATTTTTTCACCCACACACATCTGATACCCATCATACCGATCTTCTGATTACCTTCCTCCAGGACATTCCTCCGCCACGACCTGAGGAGGGATCGTCGAGGCAGCCTTTTGGCCACGTACCATTTATGTCAGGAGATGGCCAGTTTATACCACAGATTCCTTATCCTGGTTTTGTTCCACCCATGTCATCTACTGTACCTGTCATGTCTCAGTTTCCACATACTACTTTACCGTTTACATCTACCCCACACACTACTTATCCAGTTTCAGCTCCGATGGGCGAGCCATTTCTATGGTCATCACCCCATGTTATGCCATTATCCAACCCTTATCACCCATTTCACGTCGGATACACTACAGAGGATATACTTACGTCACTGCAGCTACAGCAAGACGCCCTGAGTCAACGTATTCAGGAGTTGGAGAGAGCTCTACGTCCTCCATGCCACTGCCAGACCCCGTTTGCAGCACCACACGCTCCTTTTCCATCATTCTCTGATTCAGATATTTGTTTCCTTCCTTTTGACCAGCAGGTTGCTTACCTGTTGCGTTTCGCCTATGCTCTTGAGGAGGACTTGGTGCATTTGCGTCGGTTGCTTTTCTCTCACTTTCCACCTCCTCCGCCGCCATCAGCATAGCTACTTTTGGTCTATTGCAGGTAGTGATTACTTTTGATGAGAAGACAGCGATTGAGTCAGACTATACAGCATTTTGAAGACCACATTTTGACATTATGACTTTGGATATTTGATTTTTGCTTGTTGTATTTGTCTAGACAGTTCAGACAAGGGTATTGTGACTCTTAGTCTCTTTTGGGTTGTACGATACATTTGGAAAAACTTGTAAACATTGTATTGTGGTCTTTGATATAAAAACTCAATCGCAGTGTTCTCATTACATGCTTTGTTAAATTATTTGTTTTATGATTATAACACGAGATGTTATGTGGATGATGAAAGTTACTATATATGCATGTTTATTATATCTACTATGACCTGACCAACATGAAACATCTTTTAGAAGATGCCCCCACGACGGGATACCCGCATGCCTACTACTGAGGCGGAACTACAAGGGATAATTGTCGCGGCTATAGTGCAGTACGTGGCCTCCCAAAATGACACAAGTACCTCCAACAACAACAACAACAACAACCCTCCAAATGGTAATGATAAGTCACTGGAAACACATTACACTATATTTGGACATTTCATGTGCAGTTGCTAATAATTCCTACAATGACATTGCTTGTACAGGGTGTACTTTCAAGCAATTCTTAGATTGCAAGCCGCTAAACTTTAATGGCACTGGAGGTGCCGTGGCTTTTACTCGTTGGACTGAGAAGACTGAAACAACAATAAGAATGAGCAAATGTGCGCCGGGACAACAAGTTACATACATCTCTGGGCTTTTTACTGATGGTGCCCTATCATGGTGGAATCTCCAAGTTCAAACCTTAGGAGAGGCTGCAGCATACGCCATGACTTGGACCGAACTGAAGGAGCTGATGCGCAAGAAGTATTTCTCCAGAGCTGAAATCCCGAAATTGGAAACAGAATTTTGGAACTTAAAGATGGAAGGCCCAAAAATCGTTGAGTATGTTCAAAGGTTCCATGAGCTGTCCCATGTGGTGCCGTACATGGTCACGCCCGAATTCAAGCGCGTGGAACGTTTCATCTGGGGATTAGCACCTCAGATTATGAGCATGGTTACAACGTCGAAACCGGCAACCATTACTGAAGCCATCGATCTGAGCATATCACTGACTGAAGAAGCCATCAGGCTAAACAAGTTTTCTAATGGTGACCAGAAAAAGAAGGAGACTCATGTGGAGTCGTCTGGTGAAAACAAACGAAAATTTTCCAACTTCAAGCAAGGAACCAGCATCGTGAGCAAGAAGGGTGAATCAAACAAACCGGCCAGGGCCAAAACCGATGTCAAAAGCAAAGGGAAGGGTTACATGGGCGCTTTGCCCAAATGTGACATATGCCTGGACCATCACTCGGGTCAGTGCAGGTTGAGGAAATGCGAGTCTTGTGGTAGGAGGGCCATTCGAATAATACTTTTTGGGTTGGCACTGGTGCTGGTCGTGGAAACAATGGTCATAGGGGTTTTGGTAACAACAATCATGGTGGGAATGGAAATGGGAACCGCAATGGTGGAAATGGTAATCGGGGAAATGTTGGAAACCACACTGGGAATCGGGGAGCAAACAATGCTCAAGGTGGTAATGGTAACATGCTAGGACAGGGATGTTTCAACTGCTGAGAAGTCGGACACTTTAAAAAGGAATGCCCAAAGCTCAACCAAGCTCATGGAAGGGTATTCAACATAGGGGCAAGGGAAGCACGCCAGGACCCGAATGTTGTCACTGGTACGTTCCCTATAAACCAACGCTTTGCATCTGTTCTGTTTGATACTGGTGCCGATTATAGTTTCGTATCGTTAGAATTTAAGAATATGCTTGGGTTAACTGCTAGTAAGTTAGGCGTTCCATACTCGATCGAACTGGCTAATGGAAAGCTAGTTGAAACAAATGAAGTCATCAGAGGATGCGTGATCGAATTGGGAGAACACGAGTTCACTTTGGATCTACTGCCAGTCAAATTGGGAAGCTTCGACGTGGTAGTAGGGATGGATTGGCTGTCTAGCAACAAAGCCGAGGTGGTTTGTCACGAAAAGACCATTCGCATCCCAATGGCCGATGGAGAGACGATTGTAGTTCATGGAGAAAAGCGCGATACGCCATTGAGGATCATTAGCTGCTTGAAAGCTAGAAAGTGTTTACAGAAGGGATGTGTTACCTTTTTGGCACACATCGTGGATAAAGACGCTACTGAGCCAAGGATTGAAGACATTCCAGTCGTAACGGAATATCCTGAAGTCTTTCCAGAAGACTTGCCAGGATTGCCGCCACAGCAACAAGTCGAGTTCCACATTGACTTAGTCCCAGGCGCCGCTCCTGTGGCTAAGGCACCTTATCGACTTGCACCTTCAGAGATGCAAGAGCTGTCAACACAACTTCAAGAGCTGTTAGACAAAGGATTCATAAGACCAAGCTTCTCACCTTGGGGAGCTCCAGTTTTGTTTGTTAAGAAGAAAGATGGTAGTTTTCGCATGTGTATCGACTACCGGGAACTGAACAAGTTGACAATCAAGAATAGATATCCCTTGCCAAGGATCGAAGACCTGTTCGATCAACTACAAGGTTCAAGTTTCTACTCAAAGATCGATCTACGATCAGGTTACCATCAACTAAGGATAGAAGAGGAAAGTATTCCCAAGACTGCTTTTAGAACTCGATATGGACATTACGAGTTCCTGGTTATGCCGTTTGGGCTAACAAACGCACCAGCAGTTTTCATGGACTTGATGAACAGAGTCTGCAAGTCGTACCTCGACAAGTTCGTAATCGTATTCATTGATGACATTTTGATCTACTCGAAGACGAAGGATGAGCACGAACAGCACTTAAGAGCTATTCTAGAGCTACTTAAAAAAGAGAAGTTGTACGCTAAGTTCTCGAAGTGTGAGTTTTGGCTACGCGAAGTCCAGTTTCTTGGACATGTGGTTAATGGAAATGGAATCCATGTGGATCCTACAAAGATTGAAGCAATCAAGAGTTGGGAGACTCCGAAGACGCCAACCGAGATTCGACAGTTCTTAGGGTTGGCTGGTTATTATCGAAGGTTCATTGAGGATTTCTCTAAAATCGCTCAACCTCTGACCGCGCTCACACAGAAAGACAAGAAGTTTGATTGGGGTATCAAGCAAGAAGAAGCGTTTCAGTTGTTGAAAAACAAGCTTTGTGACGCACCGATTTTAGCTCTATCCGAAGGCACGGACGACTTCGTAGTATATTGTGACGCCTCGCGTCAGGGTTTAGGTTGCGTGTTGATGCAGCGACAGAAAGTTATAGCCTATGCTTCGCGCCAGCTGAAGGTACACGAGAAAAATTATACCACGCATGACTTACAGTTAGGCGCGGTGGTATTTGCGCTGAAGATCTGGCGACATTATTTGTATGGCACGAGATGTACAATCTTCACTGATCATAAAAGCTTACAGCACATATTTAATCAAAAAGAGCTCAACATGAGGCAAAGACGCTGGGTAGAACTGTTGAACGACTATGATTGTGAGATCAAGTATCATCCAGGGAAGGCGAATGTGGTCGCCGATGCCTTGAGTCGAAAGGAAAGGATTAAGCCCATGAGGGTCAGGGCTTTGGAAATGATTGTCCAGACAGACCTCTCATTGAGCATTCGTGCCGCGCAGAGAGAAGCTCTCAAAGAAAGGAATATCGAGAATGAATACCTCCGTGGGATGGAGAAGCAGTTGGAACCAAACGGGGAAGGAACCTTGTGTTTCATGAAACGAATTTGGGTTCCTCTGTTTGGAGGATTGAGAAAGGTTATTTTCGATGAGGCTCACAAGTCACGGTACTCGATTCATCCAGCAGCGGATAAAATGTACCAAGATCTTAAGGATTTCTATTGGTGGCCTAGGATGAAAGGCAATGTTGCAGTATATGTTGGCAAATGTTTAACTTGCGCCAAGGTTAAAGCCGAGTACCAGAAGCCTTCAGGTCTTCTACAGCAACCTGAAATACCCAAATGGAAATGAGAACAGATTTCCATGGACTTCATAACGAAATTGCTAAAGACGCCCAAGGGCCATGATACAATTTGGGTAATAGTAGACCGTCTAACAAAGTCTGCGCACTTTCTGCCAATCAAGGAGAAAGACAACACGAGTAAACTTGCTGAAATATACATGAGGGAGATTGTTGCACGCCATGGAGTGCCTCTCTCGATTATCTCTGATAGAGATGGACGCTTCGTGTCAAGGATTTGGCAGTCCTTCCAAGAAGCTTTTGGTTCACAGTTGAATCTAAGTACTGCGTTTCACCCACAAACTGATGGCCAGAGCGAGCGAACAATTCAAACACTGGAAGATATGCTAAGAGCATGTGTAATGGATCTGGGTGGTAGCTGGGATAATCATTTACCATTGGTCAAATTTTCGTACAACAACAGCTACCACACAAGCATTGGAGCAGCGCCATTTGAAGCTCTTTACGGACGCAAGTGTCGATCACCGTTATGCTGGGTTGATGCGGGTGATAGACAGCTGGTTGGTCCCGAAATAGTTCAAGAAACAACATACAAGATCCTTCAAATTCAAGAGCGCATCAAGGCAGCTTGCGACAGACAGAAAGGTTATGCAAACCAAAGGAGGAAACCTTTAGAGTTTCAAGTTGGGGATATGGTTTTGTTGAAGGTTTCACCCTGGAAGGGTGTGGCACGCTTTGGGAAGCGTGGGAAGTTGAATCCACGTTACATTGGCCCTTTCAGAATCCTGCAAAGGATTGGGATTGTAGCATACAAATTGGACTTACCTGCTGAACTTAATGGCGTTCATGATACATTCCATGTATCGAACCTGAAAAAGAGTCCAACTCAAGAGACAGTTGTCATTCCTGCTGACGAAGTTCATATCGACGACACACTCCACTTTGTTGAAGAACCTGTTGAGGTCACTGATTGGAAGATTAACAAGACACGTCGGAGTAGTGTCAAACTCGTCAAAGTTCGATGGAATGCACGACACGGCCCAGAATTCACGTGGGAACGTGAGGATCGTATGAAGGCCAAGTACCCACATTTATCCCCCAAGACCCCTGCAACTAGAAGCAGAACCTAAAATTTCGGGACGAAATTTTCTTAACGGGGGGGGGGGGATGTGACAACCCTCACAATTACAGGTACTGTACAATTAATTAATTTTAATTATGTGCTTAATGACTGTGCTTGATTACAACTAACACTTTAAACTGCTTTATGATTTTTGTATCATACATACGTGTGCATCATATTTCATACAGTCACTCCATTCATTACACACAAACATTAGTGACATACTTGATGCACACAGCACAGTTAACACACTGAACGGTTGATTTGGAAATAATGCTGACAATGCCAGCACATAGGCAGACAATGTTATTATGGCCAGTACGAGCCAGGGGTAAGGTACTACACTAGTGTGGAGTGTAGGGAAGTGAGGACCATAAAACTGTGTCACTAGGTGATAATTATAGTACCGGGAAGTGCCTAAGACACACTATAAATGCAGAATTCTGCATTTATTATTAAAATTCAGCATTTTAAAATGCTAGTAGAGTGTAAAAATATAGCAGAATGGTCCTGTATACTTTCCTAAGTGCCGGGAATAATTTATGTTACAAAAGTATATATAAAAGTCACTTTAAGGACTAATTAAACACTTTAACGGGACGGTACCTAACCGGATAACCGGACATTGCCCGGGACACTAATTTTTTGTCAATAACATTGTTTTACTATTTTTGGCTAGTCATGATCCCCGTTTGCCATAACACCCACTAAAAATGATCAAACTAACAAGTATAGGTTAGTTACTTGCAATCTAACTATCACTTACCATTTAGTTGAAATTTTGCAAATAACCCCCCCCCCAACCGAATTTTCGGTCCTTGTGGACCCACCACATCTCCACACCACACCACACCATGCCTTGTTGATTTGTTGAATATTATAATAAGATAAGTTGCTTGCTAATCTAAACAAGATATAAGAAACATCTTATAAGAAGCATGGCCTAGATTTCTCATCATTCCATCTCTTACACTCTCACTCCTCACTCACTCTCTCTCTCATTTTCGGCTCCCCCAAACCGAAACCATCACCACCACTTAACATCATCATCTTCTTCATTATCAAGTTCCATTCAAAGCTTTGAAGGTGATCCATAGAGGTTGCATCTTGAGGAGCATTCAAAGGAGCTTTTTTCTAGTCTTTTTCATCATCTTTTCCCATCATCTTCACACTAGAATTTCTACCCTAGCCTTGTGCTAGTAGTAAGTTACTTGTACACCCTTGTTCATCTTGTTGTTGTGATCGAAATTTGTAGTATGTTCATTATGTTTAAATCACAAGAAACAAGAACACTAAAAAGATTTAACATGAAGTTCTACATAAAAGATGGAAGTAAAAGTTACTAGTTTGATGTTGATTAAGAGTATGTTGTTATTATTTTTGATGAATCTTGGATGTGTGATGTTAATCACCTTATGAATCTTGTTAAATAACATCTAATAATATGATTTAACAAGATTAGGGAATGGTTATGTATTATATAAATAACCACTTCCTAGTTAGTCATGAACTTGAAAAAGAATGTTTTCCAAAATAAAAACCAACTAGTAAGTTGATGAGTATGTTGATTCAAGTCTTACAAGGAACTTTTCTAAATAAACCAAGTAAAAGAATCGGTTTTTGGAAAAATCATAACTTTACAAAAACTTACATTGTTTTTATAAATAAAATAAATGTAAAAACATTTATTTACAAGAAGAGTTCAAGAAGCTAAATTTTGTAAATATTATTTACAAGTTGTGAAAACGTAACTCGTTTAAGAAAGTGATTTTTAACGAAATAAATACACTTTTGAAGGTAACTAAGCCTACTAAAAGCTTCACTAAGTTACTACGCATTTTCGGGAAATATCAAGTTCATGAATATTATGTAACAAGTATATTTTTGCTCTTGGTGATGTAAAGTATTGTTTGTTGATTGATTTTGAAAAGAAAATGATACGCTAGTAAGCGTGGACGCCTCCATTTACAAAGGAAACTCTGGCGAAATTTTTCTAGAATTTCAACACTTAGAAATATTTTTTTTCTAACAAGTATTTAGAAACTGTGTTAACTTTGTTTTTCGGAAGTAAACTTCGCCATAAGTTTTATTACAAAACTCCAAAATATCGGAGGTGAGTTTTCGAAAATAAAAGCGAATAAATATATATTTTAAATATATATTTCATGTTAACACGCTTGTGTGATTATTTGTATTTTTGGAAAAATATATATTTTGGGACATATTATTTTTGATAGATAAAATATTATATATATTTTCTAAAGTGGGACGTAAAAATATATAATGTCAATACTCTAAATCACAAAATACATGTATAAATACCCTCATCCTTGGGAAGGAAATACACATACAAAACAATTAAGAAGTGTGGATACAAAATAGTTGCCTAACTATTTTCCTAGATGCAAAGGTTAAGTTAAAATAATTAATATTATTTTAACAAATATAACACCAACGTAACGTAACTCAAAACACTAAACCCTAAGCCAAGGCACGGCCCATTCGTCTAATGGGCATTAGTACGTGTAGGTCATCACGCAGCAGTTCGAGTTTGAGATTGACGCTACAGGTTACGCACTTCAGTGAGTTCATGTCCCCCCCCCCTTCTTTTAACTGTTTTCAGTTTTATTCTTCGGGGGTGAAATACATGTTACAATTTACAGATGCTTTTATAAACGGTATGGTTAGCTTAAGGAGGGTTTAGACGCTTAGATCATGTGAAAGGTGGGTACAACACTTAAGGCCATTAATCCTCGTTGTTAGGACCGAGGGACATGAGTGATAGATCTATTTGGGTGTAGCGAGCCCACACCCATGAGGCCGGGGAGGCCCATAGTGGTGACTGTGTCTTACAGCCGGAGGCCCGGTACAAATTTGCTAGGTTTGAGTACTTCCTGCACCGTTTCACACATACCAGTGGCTTTGCAACCCATTGGTGATCTCTTTTATTTTTCCTTAATTGCTACATACCAAGGTTTTTCATACATACAGACGCATTTCAAAGGTTTATACAGACTAAAATACACATGAACTCGCTCAACTTTTGTTGATTTTTCAAACTACATGTATTTCAGGAAACTAATGGGTCTGGCAAGTGTCTGCATGCATGTTAAGTTGCGTTGAATAAAGATGTCATCCGGGGTAGTTGGTTTAGGAGGTGTAATCCCTTGCCTGGACGGGTTACATGTCTTTAAACCATGTTTTTATTTCAAGTCTTTTGTTGTGTCTGGTAAACATGTTTTAAACAAGTATGGTTTGTAATTTATCGTAAGTGTCGACATTTTCCAACAATGATGTTGTGGTAGTATTTGACTTAATGAATGGATGAACATCTTATGTTTTAAATCATGTAATATTGTTGTGATTGTTGCTATGGTATTAAGAAGTCACACCAAATTAACCCACGCTTCCGCAAAAGCCAGGGTGTGACAAACATGTTTTTTTCTAACCTTTTGGCTCCTAACACTAACCTCATCCATTCACTTTTAGGGGTCAAAAGGGTTAGAAAAAAAGACGTTGGGGTCCAATGGGTTAGAAAAATAGATATTGAGGGCTCAGATGTTAAAAGATTCTTTTTTGGGCTAAAAGGGTAAAAGCGATATAACCACAGGGGTCAAAATCGTAATTTACTCTAATATCAAATTAGATAACTAAGTTTGAATTTGAAGTAAATAGATAAATATAAAAGTAATAATTAAACTAAATAATATTTAGCAGGAGGATTATCTATAATTAATTAGAAGAGATTAAAATAAAATAATAATTATCCATAAGACATAATAATATTAAGCAGGAGGATTATCTATAATTAACTAGAAGAGATTAAAATAAAATAATAATTATTCATAAGACATAATAATATTTAGCAGGAGGATTATCTATAATTAATTAGAAGAGATTAAAATAAAATAATAATTATCCATAAGACATGGCCTAATATGATTACATGTGTCCCAAAGTTGGTTTCTTTTATTATAGTAGATAGATTAAACTAAGTCTATAACTTAAGTTTGATTATTTTATTATTTTCATAACTTGATTTCGATTATAAACGTTTTAAAAAATATTCATATCACTCGTTTTTTTTAAAAATAGTCATAATTTAACCATTGGTTTCGTATTCATTTAAGCTATTCCATTTTGTTTATTCTGCTCAACTATTTCAGTTAAGAATTTTCACAAAACAAATTATTTTAAAAAAAAAAATTGTGTTTTATTTATACTTTATATAAAAAATAATTCTTGTTGTTATTATTTACTTTATAAATATATTAAAATTAGATTTTTTCTAAACTAAATATATATAATTTTTTATCAGGATGTCCAATAATGAGATAATCATGGACTGGAACAGGAATGAGAAAAAGATCCTTGTCTGGAATACCATCAGCCTGCCTTTGTTCCACCCATATCGTCATCTGTTCCGTTCATGTCACAGTTCCCTCACACTACACCATCTTTTGTACCTTCGGGTGAGCCGTTTCAGTGGTCTTCGCCCAATGTTATGTCGTTATCAGGCCCGTACCACCCTTTTCATGTGGGGTACACGACAGAGGACATACTCATCTCCCTTCAGCTACAGCTGGACGCACTGAGTCGTCGCGTTCAGGAGTTATAGAGGACTCCACGTCCTCCATGTCACTGTCAGACTCCTTTTGCCGCACCACACACTCCCCTCCCGCTACCCCCTGATTCGGATATTCGTTTCCTCACCTCCGAGCAGCAGATTGCCTACTTGTTGCGCGTCATTCATGCCCTTGAGGAGGATTGGGTGCACATGCGCCGTTTGCTTTTCTCTTATCTTCCTCCTCCTCCTCCGCCATCAGCGTAGCTATATTTTTGGTTTGATGCAGGTAGGTTGTTTTGGTGAGAAAGTCGCGATTGGGCCAGCATGTGAAGACTTTTGGAAGACCACACGTTTGTATATGATTAGTGTAGACTAACTTGTATTTTGGGGATGATGTAACCCTATGATCTTATTTTGATGTATAATGTACTGTAAAACATGTAAAACTATATTGTGGTCATGATTAATGAAAGCTCAATGGCAACGTTCTCACTACATGCTTTGTTGAATTATTTGTTTTATATTATAACATGGGATGTTATGTGTTATGAGGTTGATGGATATTATTATATATGCATATTTACTAGACTTACTATAACCTGACCATTATGATCATCTTTTAGAAGATGCCTCCACGACGAAACATACACCTGCCTACTACTGAGGCGGAACTCCAGGGGCTAATTGCCGCAGCTATAGCACAGTATGCGGCCTCCCAAGCAGAAACGAGTAGGAACACTTCAAACAACAACAACAACAACAACAATAACAACCCACCCAATGGTAATGTCCAAGTCGCTTGAGACACATTACGATGCATTTGGATATTTCTAGCACATCCGCTAATACCATCTGTAAATACTAACGTATGTGCAGGGTACACCTACAAACATTTTCTTGACTGTAAGCCCGTAAATTTCGACGGCACTGGAGGTGTTGTTGCATTCGTCAAGTGGGCAGAAAAGACAGATTCTGTTCTAAGGATGAGCAAGTGTGCTCCCGAGCAGCAAGTTACATACATCTCAGGGCTTTTTCTTGATGGTGCCCTATCATGGTGGAATCTGCAAGTGCAAACATTGGGAGAGGCGGCGGCATATGCACTAACCTGGGCTGAGCTGAAAGAGCTCATGAGGAAGAAATACTGTTCGCGGGCTGAAATACAGAAGCTAGAAACTGAGTTCTGGCACCTAAAAATGGAGGGTCCTAAAATCGCAGAATATGTTCAGAGGTTTCATGATTTGTCCCATGTTGTGCCGTACATGGTCACGCCCGAATTTAAACGCGTTGAGCGCTTCATCTGGGGATTGGCACCCTAGATCATGAGCATGGTAACCACGTCCAAGCCTACAACGATTACTAAAGCCATCGATCTCAGTGTGGCACTTACAGAAGAAGCCATTTGGTTGAACAAGTTTTCAAATTCTGAACCAAAGAAGAAGGAGACTCATGTGGAGTCATCTGGTGAAAACAAACAGAAATTTTCCAACTTCAAGCAAGGTACCAGTAGTGTGAGCAAGAAGGGTGGGTCAAGCGCACCGGCTAGGGCCAAAACCGGTGTTGAAAGCAAAGGGAAGGGTTACATGGGCACTCTGCCCAAGTGTGATACATGCCAGTACCATCATCCCAGCCCGTGCAGACTCAGGAAATGCGAGTCTTGCGGGAAGACTGGCCATTCAAAGGAAACATGTTGGGTTGGTACTAGAGTTGGTCGTGGGAATCAGCGAGGTCATGGAAACGGGAACCGCCAACAGGGAGGAAATGGCGGGAATGGAACCCGTGGAAATGTTGGAAATCAAGCTGGTAACCGGGGAGTGAATGTCAATCGAGGTGGAAATGGAAGTGGGAATGGTCGAGGACCAGGGTGTTTCAACTGTGGAGACCTAGGGCACTTTAAAAGGGAATGCCTAAAACTGAACCAAGCACAAGGAAGAGTCTTTAACATTGGTGCGAGGGAAGCACGTCAGGATCCAAATGTCGTCACTGGTACGTTCCCTATAAATCAACGCTTTGCATCCGTTTTATTTAAGTGGTTAATGATGTATCATGATCAAAATATTAAGAACACTAATGAATCATATGAAGAAGACATGAACATAAACTTGCTAGATGAAGATATCATAATGAATATAAGTTGATATGCATGTTGATCATTGTTTGTTGGTGGAAATGATGTGAATCATCATGTAGTCTTGCTAGATCATGATTAAAAACATGATCTAGCAAGATGAGAAAGTAAGAATGTTGTAGGATGATGGATCATCCACACATAAACCATGAACTTGAATGAATGAATGAATGGTTTCTTGAAAAATAAAGATCAAAGTAGGTGATAATCATGTAGATCTAAAGATCCATGAGTGGTTCTTCAAAAGAACCAAGTTAAAAATATGAGTTTCATAAAATCTTGGATCTTACATAAACTAATCACATTTTTGGTGGATAAACAAGTGTAGAAACACTTGTGTAATAAGAAAAGTTCACAAAAAAATATTTTTAGAAAATATGATTAGAAGTTGTAAACACTTAATCTCTTTAAAAATAAAGTTTTTAAAGAACTAATCACATTTTAAAAGGTAACAAGACTTACTAAGAATGCTAGTAAGTTACTACATATTTTTACAAATATTCAAGTTCATGAAGTAGTAGTTATTACTTGATTTTGGCAAAATTGGTAAGTAAAGGTTAATTGTTGATGATTGTGAATGAATTGTGAAGATTTTTACAAAAGAAAATGATATGCTTATAAGCATGGACACCTCCATTTACAAAGGAAACTCTGGCGAAATTTTTCTAAAATCTAACACTTAGGAAATATTTTACTAACAAGTATTTACAAGGATATTTTTAACATTGTTTTCAAAATAAACTTCGCCATAGTTGTTATTACAAAAATTACAAGGTATCGACGGTTGATTTTTGGTAAATAAAAATTGATAAATATATATTTAGAGTACATATTTTATTCTAAGACTATTGTGTGATTATTTGTTTATTTTATGAACTAGTTATATTATTTTAGGATAAAATAATATAACTTGACAAATACCATGAAAAATTACAACTCCAAAATAATACCAAAACTCTCATGGAATAAATATTTAAGTTACGCATTTATTATTGCAACGCGGAACGCTAAAACGTAACTTATGTAATATTTCAGAAAATGCTCTTACGCGTACATTTTGGTAAAATATTATTTTGGAAATTTATGAAGTAAAATATAATATTTTTGGGAAAAATATATATATTTTGAATTAAGATGTTTTAGACAAATAATTTAAATATATTTTTCTAAGTGTGACTTAAAATATATTTTTTCGGAATTACAAATGTAAAATACCCCCATCCTTGGGAAGGAAATACACATATAAAATACTTGAGAAGTGTGGATACGAAATAGTTGCCTAACTATTATTCCTACAAACAAAATTTAAGTTAAAGTAATTATTATTATTTTAACAAGAAGTCACAAACTTGGAATAATATCAAAGTAACGCAACTCAAAAACATTAAACCCTAAGCTAAGGCACGGCATGTTCGTCTAATAGACATTAGTACGTTGTAGGTCGCCGGGTAGCTGATCAAGTTTGAGATTGACGTTACGATACAGGAGACGCACTTGAGTGAGTTCATGTCCCCCTTTTCTCTTAACTGTTTTCAGTTTTATACTTCGGGGGTGAAATACATGTTACGATTGTTACAAACATTTATTTACATGGTATGGTTAGCTTAAGGAGGGTTTTACTACGCGATCATGTGAGTGGTGGGCATGACACTTAAGGCCATTAATCCTCATTGTAGGACCAAGGGACATGAGTGATAGATCTATTTGGGTGTAGCGAGCCCACACCCGTGAGGCCGGGGCGGCCCATAGTGGTGACTATGTCTTCATACCGGAGACAAATTTGCTAGGTTTGAGTCTTCCTGCACCATTTTCACACATACCATTGGCTTTACAATCCATTGGTGATCAGTTTTTCCTTAATTGCTACATACCAGGGATTTTCATACATACAGACATATTTTAAAGGTTTTACATACTCACTTACACATGAACTCGCTCAACTTTTGTTGTTTTTTCAAACTACATGTATTTCAGGAAATTAGTGGATCTGGCGGAGTATGCATTGTGTCAAGTCTGCGTAGTGAATAAAGATGTCATCCGAATGGTTGAGTTTTGGAGGTGGATCCCTTTCCTGGACGGGATACACAGTTCTAAACTTGGGTTTTTATTTACATACTTTTGATGAGTCTTTGTGAACTTTGTTAATCATTGTCGTGGTTGTAACTTACTTTATGTGTCAACATTTTCAAACAATGACGTTGTGTTATTTTTAAATTTAATGAATGGATGAACATCTTGCGTTTTATCATATATCATTGTTATGATTGTTGCTATGGTATTAAGAAGTCACACCAAAATAGTCCACGCTTCCGCAAAAGCTAGGGTGTGACATCGCACACTTAGACTTTGGACAAACACTTACATGTTACGGTGAAACATGCTATGTAACGTCATTAAACTGCCATGATATTATGTGTATGCCATGATCCTTCTATGTACGTAAACTGTTAGTTATGTGTGAAACATACATGTATTACTTGAACATAGACCTGACTTGTATGGTAACCATGTTAGGACGTGGTTGACCACAACTAGCTCAAGTGACCTTCTTTTATCTGCCGAGCTAATCTAAGGTGAGTTCACACTTTCTACAAGGCATGAGATTCCTGGTGGTTTGGGAATGGGTTAAGTAACAGTAACTATCCCCCTTGGGTGGGATACAACCTGCGTATTCTCCTTGGGTAGAATACGTACCTCCATCCTCCTTGGGAAGGATGACAACATAGAACTTACTAGACAAAACTCTATCATGAAGTCCCTCATTTTTATATCGACTTAATCGACGGGCCATTGGCTAACGGGTCATTAGTTAAATAGCGCTATTAGGTCTGACAAGCCTCACACCGTGCCACAGAGGACGGGAGTGGACTAATGTACTTGGGCACTTAGTCAATGATGATAGACATTGACGCAGGGCACATAAACATGACTCCAGTCAGTAGTCGATATGGTAACGGGTCTAGTGGTTTACAACATGGGGTAGCCCCCACAGTATATGGTTTGGGAAAAAAGGAACTGGTTAACTCATGGTTTTCAAAATAACTTATGGTTTTTGGAACAACATGAAAATGGACAACCAACTGTGAACTCGCTCAACATTGTTGTTGATTCGTTGTTACATGCCTTGCAGGTCGTTAGGTACTTAGCAGGAGCTTGCATGGGGGGAGTCGTTGTGGAACATGGACCGTTGTGTGTTCATTATAAACTTATGAACTTTAAACTTATCTTTTGGTTTTGAACTTAATGCTTCCGCTGATAACTTAGACTTTGTGAAATTATTTTGACACCAATTATATTATTTGGTTTGGATTTCATTTATTCATTTATATTGTTCAATATGATTGATGGCTGGATCCTGGTCAGTCACGTTCCCTACGATGATACTCCGCTTGTGGATTTTGGGGGTGTGACACACCGGGTTATGGTTGAAATATCGGGGGTGTGACAACAACATACACAGATAGTGTGTCTGTGTGTGTGTCGACCAGGAGCAAAGAAAAAGGGGGGAGAACTTCATCTTGCCCTAATCCTTCAAAATCTCTAAATTGAAAGGCTAAAAATGTTGCAATCATATGCATGAATCGAAATTAGTGATCATCTAAGCTAGGAGATCACAAGGTATATTGAATTTTCATTTTTAGTGAAGCAAAGATTGATGATGAACACCATAGTTTACAATTATTGAATGGATTATAGACGTTATGGTGTAATTGATGCTATGTAGATGCTTAGAATCAGCATACTTGTTAAATTTATGAAGCAATTACTTGAACAAAGTGTTAGGGTTAATATGCACATATATGTATAAGTGGGTTTTGATAAAAAGATTAAATCCATGAAATCTAGATGGTTAAACTTGGGTATATGAACTCATAATAAACTAAATTTTGATGCTAAAGCGTTTATAGTGAAGATACCTACTTTTTAGGTTGAGATTACATGGTTAGAAATTTGGTCAATTGGATTAACATAGCTACTTAAGAGCTATGCACACAAGGTGTTTGACAAAACTCCTAAATGAGATATCAGTTGTGAATAATAAACGAGTAACGTTGATAAGAAGTTATGATTGAAAGTTTGGCAAGTATACATGCCATGGATATGGACAATAAGGTTTTAACGATAATTGGATTGAACTTTTTAGGCAACTCGAGTGGAGCTTCGGACGGCCAAACCAGGACGGACGCACGTTTGAATGGAAAGCTTTAAGGTACATGGTTATATGCCTCACTATTTTCTTTATTAGTTAATATAGTTGATCCGATTGAATAATTGTAAATATGTTATAAGTGAAATCGGTTGTTCATAGGTGATGGTATCCACAAGAGCCCAAACACTTCCCAAAAGTTCATTAGTTTCCGTTGTTTTAGACTCTAAAAAAATACCAATGGGCTTGTATTTTGGATAAGGATTAATTCTAACTTATAGTAGTTAACGTTTTTAATACTATCACAAACGTAACCTTTTTTTGTTTAAAATCGCTCGTTAAAGCATTATATTATATGTATAACTGGAGGGTCTTACATTTTTTTATAGATGATGGTATCTATTATCAATATTTGTTTTTTTACAGATCTTATGTATTCATTCATGGTGTTTACTAATAATAACGATATTTATGTCTTAGATTTTTCAAATTTACATCCATGTTTTTAAAGATTGTTGTATGTTGTAAATATATTTTCAGTTTCGGAATGTACGTTTGTTATTTTTTGACAGATTCAAAAAATAATAACAACATTATTATTTAGTTATCTATAATTTAGAAAAATATGTTTATTTATGGCTGATTTCATTTATTGTACATCGGTTTCAATCATTCTTTTATATCTATTTATCATTTATTAATTTCAAAATATAAGGGTATAAGGAGTGGTTAAACACTTTAAAGTGGGAAACCAAAAAACCGACCAATGAGAGCGCGCCATGTCAATTAGGCAAAAGTGTTTAAACTTTGGTGAAAAATGTTGGCAATGGTTTAAACACTTGGTGAAGTGGTAAACTATTTTTAAAAAAAAAGGAAAAAGGTGTGATTGGTTGAGATAGGAATGGACCCCACCCACAATACCCTCCCTCTCTCTCCTTCTCCCTCTTGCCGAATCGGTGTTCCATCACCGATTAACCCAACCCTTTCGGCAAAATATATGTTGGCGGTGGGGTGGCCACCCTTTACCGAATCGGTAAAGGTGGTTTACCGAAACCACTCCGCATCCCCTAAGAAAGTTACAACACCAATTTATACTCTGACTAATTTCGAATCTATAAAATCTAATTAAGGATGTAATTTTATTAAGGAACTAATAAATATCAATCAAGTTATTATGCTCATAATAATTTCATTTATATCGTTTAAAATTTGTATTTTTTTTTTAAATTTGTATTTAAAACTTGAACAGAATCCTAAAAGAATTAATCCTTAGTCTTATTCCAAAATTGTGTATTAATTTTTATTAAGTAAGCCGAATTACCAAACAATAGCATATTCAATTATGTATATATTTTAAAATTTAAAATTTGAAATATGTTAATTTATAATCGATTTCAAAATCAATTTCATTCATTCTTTAATTTTTAATTATCATTTATTAACTTCATAATTTAACAACCTTATAAGCGAAACTTATTTTATCTGTTTATTGTCGAATATAAAAGATGTAATTATTGTGGTATTATAATTATGGAGTAAATTAAGACCAATAAAGTTATTATTTTACTGGCTTTTAATTTTAAAACATAGATATTCACTTGGTACCATCAACATTTACAAATGTACCATATTTAAACGAGTCATATTATTAATATTTATCGAAGTGTATTTGTTTACGTGGCTAGCGACATCATTTTTAGTAGCTAAATTCGTCGCAAATATAATTTCCGTAGGTAAAATCGTATCAAAAAATTAGCTACTAACCAAATCCGTAGCAAAATGGATGTTTGCTACAGATTTGGCCGTGGCAAATGCCTATTTCTGTAGCAGTAGTAGTAGTAATAATAATAATAATAATAATAATAATAATAATAATAATAATATATTAATAATTATAAAATAATTTAATATTAACTTTCAATAATTAATATTTCTTTAATCTATAATATATTTATTTCCTCACACATCGTACATTTTGAATAAATATTACATCTGTTCGTGTTCATTATTTTTACTCTTTCAATGGTTGCAATGTTGATTAAATATAGCATGAAAATGTTTTTAAATGACTTCAATTTTTATACATGTCTTGTTGTCATTTTAGCTTTTGGTAGCCCCCAAAGTGCGTTATCCACAAAGAATTACTATATTAATAGGAAACCATGAAAGTCGCCAGCTACAATTCATTGTTGTGAATCCCTATTATGTATTTTCTTTAGTTATTTCCAACTCAAATTATAGCATTTTACGTTGTCACATGATAATTTTTTCATAACATTTCATCTAATAAAAAATATCGTCGATGTGGTTTCTACTCATTGGTGGACACTATGTAAAAAATGTTGTTTTTTGTATTATGTTTGGGTGGCTATAAGTAGTCTTTTTATTTTACATTTGTTGTATACATAAATTAAATAGTCTAACCCGGTAAGTATTCACAGGGGATAACCTAGTATTTATATAAATATAACTACTTGTGTATTTAAATCGAAATGAACACAAATAACGAACATAAATGAACAAACAAAACATGTTTTCATGTTCGTTTGTTTATTAAATAAACGACCTTCCAGTCAAACAAGTTCATGAACGTTCGGTTCGTCTACAGGCCTACCGATGGTTGTTGGTCTCTTGCTCACAAAAGTCTGATAGATGGAATCAGAATAATTTGTGCATATTTGGTGGAAAAAACTATTATAACTTAAGTAACAACACACATATGATGTCACCAACTCGTGAAAGATAAAACAGTTTGCTTTAAAGATAAACAAACAGTCATTGACACTACCTGCATAATCAAACTACAAACCATAAACGAACAAAAAACAGAAGAAACTACTTGAGTTCAACAATCCAACCCATTTTGTCATCCGCGAGACCCATCTGCAGCCTTGTCAACCCAGAATAAAGTTGTTGTGACACGAGTCCTACGCCAGTATTCCCATACGTCACTCTGTCACATAACACACGTAAACTGAGTCAAACAATCAAGATTATCAAATAATAAAAGCTCACATAACAACCATAAAACTGAAAAAAGGATTTACCTTTTGCCAAGATAAGTTATGCTACCCACAGGGGACACCACCACAGCGGTTCCGGTACAAAAAACTTCATCAGCATCAAGCAACTCGTCCACTGTTACAGGTTTTTCAAAAACCTATGTATATAGAGGAGCATTAAGGTCACCTTATCTGATTATCACAACTTTAAATCTATATCTTAAGTTTCGGCATTGCAAAAATCACTTTCGAAACACACCGGAAGACGTGAGTGTGGGTTTCTAGAAGCATATGTGCGATCAAAATAAACACATTTAAGAAATAAGATCAAAGTATCAAGTACCTCGAATCCTTGATCACGAGCTACGTCAATAATACTCTTTCTTGTGATACCTGGTAGGATAGTCCCTTTTATGTCAGGTGTGGATATAGTGTTCCCCTATAGCACATGTTAGATAAACAAATATTAGTTATATTATATTATATAACTAATAAGATGAACAAAAAGGTAGATAAATAAGATGAACTTTTGAATATACCTTTACAACAAAAATATTACAAGACGAGACCTCTTCCAAATACTTTTTGTGCGTACTGTCGAGATACAAAACATCTGAATATCCTTTGGCTTTTGCTGCACCTTGCGCCTTCAGTACCTAGATGATATTTAATAAAATTCCAAGCATTATTTCATGTAATTAAAATTATATGATTAAAAACACAAGTCAAGGAAGTATAGCAACAATAGACATGCTTACCGCAGCATAGTTTCCTATAGTTTTTACACCACCGGTACCTCCAGGGGTTGCTCTATGCATTTCAGTCTCGACTACCAAGTTTATTGGTGATAAACCTTCCTGAGATTAGTGAAATAATAACAAACATCTTATGAAAAATCGAATGGTAGTTTTACCTTAAACTCAAAACAGAAATCAAAAGCGTATTATAGTGTCCAAAAGAGTAAAATGCCAAAATCGTCCCTGAGGTTAGATCCATAATATATATATATATATTTTTTTTTGTAATTGGACCCCTCAGTTAAAATGTATCATTAACTCAAGGACGATTTTGGCAATTTCGATAACTCAGGGACGATTTTGGCTATTTACCCATTTATTTTTTTTTTGTTTTAAACTTTACTTTTATCTTTAAATAAAAAACAATAAATATAATTATAAATAAAATATGTATATAAATATATGTATATATATATATGCGCGCTCACATTTATCTATACACACTTATTTTTTTAAATTTTCTTTTTTAACTTCAAATAAAAATAATAATAAATTAATGTACCTTCAAGATGACATTCATAAACAACATACCTTGAAATAGTTACCAACAGGAGAAACGTAAACGAGAAAAGTATACTCGGGAGCTGGTGCAAGACCAAGTACACTTCCACTTCCCATAAGCAGTGGTCGTATATACAGGGAACCTTTGCCAGGAGGGGGTATCTAATAAAGCGGAAAAAAAGTAATTGTTATATGATATTTAAGTGAAGTTACGAACGGACTTCATATTTTTCATATAACTACGCGTTACCCATCTTTCATTTGCCAGTACAGTGGCTTTAACAGCTTGCAAAAACTGATCAACAGAAGGAGAAGGCATACACATACGCTCTGCCCCTGCCATCATCCGTTTAGCGTTTTCTTCGGGGCGAAACAGCAAAATGTTACCATCTTCCTTCCGATATGCTTTTAGACCTTCAAATAATCCCTACGGAATTACATAAGGGCACAATTGTAAATTAGTTACGACAGTAGTAGATTCAGTAAAATAAAAAAAAAAACCCAATAAGTAGTCTTTTTTTGCCCATCTGAGACGGAAAGAGAGTTAATAGAAATATAACATTAATTTGCAAAATATAACATATTAACATCTCAAGGGAAGTAGTCTATATCTATATCTATACGTATAATAAATAATAATCCTAAGAGGATACTTGTCACAATTCTAGGACACCTAAATTTTTGTTTTCCCGTCTCTCTTTCCTATTACATAATGATACTTGAAGGGTTTATTTTTAATTAATTAAAATAAATTTAATTGTGGATACTTATTATTTAATTATAAATACTTATTATCTATATGCATACTACATAATAAATTATTATTTTACATTATATTTTATATTCAACTCATGTTTATTCAACCCATAGTTGTTAATGCGGAATAGAGGGCGGCTATTTTATAGTGATACACTAGAAAAAAAATTATACGTATATTATATCAAAATGCCTTGGTGTATAAGCTATTTTACATGTATATTTAACAAAAACCTAAAATCCAGCTATTTTATAACTATATTTAATTGCTGTTATATTAAAAAATATAAAAAAAATTAAACTGTCGCTATTCTCGCTACCTATCGCTACAACCCTAATAGAGAGCCTAGACATATACGCTACATAGCGGGCTATAGCGATCGCTACGCGCGCTATTGGCAACTATGATTCAGTCAGTGCAATACACGGGTGTTTTAAAGATATAACTTTTTATAACATAACATTTATTCTACCCGTGTGTAATACACAGGATTCTAAACTAGTACTTAATAAAGATGAAGACAAAAACCGCAATCAGCGAAACACTACAAGTTCAAAGTTGTGTCTCCTTGTACCTTTGAAAATAAAGTAAAATGGTAAAAAAAAATTCTAACTTTTAGCATCCAACTCCAATTACAAAGACGACTGGTTCAGAAGATTTTTTTTTCACTATTTGACAACATGAATGGTGCAGAATGATGCAATTTTAATATATAATGTAAAATACAGAAAGTAAGTAGAATGTCTTGAGATGAATATTGCTTACAGAAAATTGAAACAATGTTCTATTATGAAAAAAAAAAAAAAAAACCCTTACTGAGCACTATTGGTAAAAAATGAATAATATGATGTAACCACCACACACACATACATGCATATAATATATTCTCCTTGCATATTATATAGAAGACAATACAAGAGAAAAAGTTCTCCTTGCACGTAGTGGAAGAATATATTCTGAATTGTTCACATAAGGGCAACTTTTCTTTTCAAAGATACCACCATGATATATAAAGCACCAGAGTTTGAAGAACTAACTTGGCCATAATTGAGGACTCCAGCAGATGGATTGATCTCTATGTTCCCAAAAGGCACTAGTTCCCCTTTAGTAAAGCTTTCCCCTAGAGAACATTTCATGGTGTACATATAATCGGTGTGCACAAGCCCGAATCCAAGGTTGTCCCAGTTAAGGTCAACTGTCTCACTTGGTACACTATCGAGACAACAAAACAATAGTCGTCAAACAAAGCTCACAAATACTTCAAATTCAAACAACTGGCATCTACTACTATCACTCCTCAAAAAATAAACCTTTAGCAATGTTGTTAATTTCTAGGGTTTAACACTTTAACCAGAACAACTTCGATATACTAGTTTATTCACCTGATCAAAACATTGTGCATGTGTGTTTCGCTGTTTTTCTTCATGTATACACAAATCTAGGGTTGTAAATGAACAGAACTGAACGGAGCCTTGTTCACGTTCGTTTGTTTAGCATTGAATTTGTTCGCAAATGGTACACAAACACATATCGAACCTAAATTCTTGTTCGTGTTCGTTCATGAAGGAACGCTTCACAAACACAAACGAACATTCAACATATACCACTTTAAAATATTAAAAAAAAACATATTTTTAATCCCAAACATTAGACATAATAACCTTGTTAAGCACTTCATATAATAATCACAAACATAATTATTCCAAAATAAGGACACAAGCTAGACATAAGTAGAAGCATACAAGGGCGGTTCTTAACTTGCCAGAAAAAAAATAATGGATTTTGAGAGTCCTCCCCCCTGTTTTCGCTTTGTATTGTAATATTACCATGAATTTTCCGGAAAAAAAAATTATGTGTGTAAAATAATGGATTTTGAGAGTCCTCCCCCCCTGATTTTACCGAAAAATAAATTCAAGATCTGACAATGGAAACATAATTATCAACAAAACATAAACTAAACAAAACAAACAACCATGATCAGACGTAAACGAACATATTACCGAACGTTTACGAAACATCTGTTCGAGTTCATTCATTTACTTAAGGGGTGTTTGGGAGTGCTTATAAAACTCCTTATTGACTTTTTTGAAAAGTAAGTATTGAAGTGTCTTTTTGGAAAAGTCACTTTTCCCCTCACATACACCCGAACTGACAACATCATTTTGACTTTTCAAAAAGCTAAATCAATAAGTTGTTTCAAAAAGCTTAGCCAAACATGCCCTTAATCGAATGAAATTCCTTGTTCGTGTCCGTTCATTTAATAAGCGAACTTCCCGCCTGAATCATGTTCATTTACCGCCCTACACAAATCTAACTAAATCAAGAGAATAAAAACTTCTAAAAATTAGGAGCAGCACCTGAGGGAAGAAGCCACTTCAATAGCACGTGCGTTAACATTGCCGTAAGTAGTAGAACTATTCAACGAAGTAAACCGCAACTGATTTCGAAACTGCTGCATAAAAAACACACACACACACACACAAATCTCAATTCAAGTTAAAAATTGATGCTATTCGACTTATGATTTGTGTACGGAAACAACAAATATACAACGGAAGCAATCGATTATCATTATAGCTACGAATCTGAGAGCATTTTGGGGATAAATCGGTGACAATAAAGTGATAAATGAAGAATAATAGTGAAAATACCTTGTTGTTGTTAGGAGGAGGGAAGGAGAGGAGCGGGTAGCGGAGGCCGCCGTTGGCACGGCCGGCGACGGTGGCGACGGTGGCGACGGTGGCGGCGGTAGAGAACACGGCGGCGGTCTCCATTTTTGGTGTAGATTTTGAGTATATTGTTCAAGCACGAAATTATTAGTTGTAAATCAAATATATATTAACGTATGCGTTTATGGAAGGAGCATTTATTGTTCTTGATTTTGTGGTCTGCCCTAGTAACAGGCTATAGCATATAGTAACTATAGTTGTATTTTTTTTCTAAAGGATAGTATATAGTTTATAGTTATAGTTATGTAAAGATATAATATATTGTATCGAGTAAATTACGATTTTTGGCTATTATGGTTATATCACTTTTATTCTTTTAGTCCAAAAAGAAATCTTTTAATATCTGAACCCCAAGGTCTTTTTTTCTAACCTTTTTGGTTCTCAACGTCTTTTTTTTTAACTCTTTTGGCCCCTAAAAGTAAATGGATGGGTTATTGTTAGGGACCAAAAGGTTTAGAAAAAAAAAACGTTGAGGGCTCATATGTTAAAAGATTTTTTTTGAGCTAAAAGCGTAAAAGTGATATAACCAAAGGGGTCAAAATTATAACTTACTCTACTGTATTATATATTGGAATATTATATACTTTTCTTGTTATGATATATAAGTTGTTTAGGGTATAAGGAGTGGTTAAACACTTTAAAGTGGCAAACAAAAAACCGACTAATGAGAGCGCGCCATGTCAATTAGGCAAAAGTGTTTAAACTTTGGTGAAAAATGTTGGCAATGGTTTAAACACTTGGTGAAGTGGTAAACTATTTTTAAAAAAAAAAAGGAAAAAGGTGTGATTGGTTGAGATCGATGATGACCCATTGCCGCATCCCACTCCTTACCCCCTTAGTTGTTTTTGACCGGCAAGTAAGCTGATTAATAATAATTAATTTTATTTTTTAAGAGTTGGAATTACTAAACATGCATCTCATGAGTCATGACCTCCTCGTGTCTATTAATTAAATCTTTGTTGACTTTTTTTTCTAAATTTAGTTTTAAACAATTTTTAATTTACTTTTTTGAAGTACGTGTAATTTTTGTTAATAATTATATATTTTAATTTTTATCTATTAATTCATAGAATGTATTAATATTCACATACCTCTCTCTTCTATCTTTCTCTATATATGCATAGATATATAGAGAGAGACATTGAGTGAAAAGGGTGTCAGAATAAGGGTCTCTTTTGGTTTTTGGTCTGAGGTAATGGAATGAACAAAGTAAGGTAGCGTTTGGTATGCAGGAATGAGAGGTGGAATGGAATAGACCATTGAGAAGGAATGAAGAAAAGAGTGTTTGGTTGGTCGATGAAACGGAATCGCCCATTCCAAAATGCATTCCATTCCCTCAAAATCATTTCATCCCTCCCCCATGTTTTTTTTTCCATTTCATTCCCTCTTCACCCTTCATTAACAACACCGCAACCTACTACCATTGTCACCACCCACCCCCACTGTCAACCGCCGCCGTCACCCACCTTCGCCGCCACCGCCGTCACTCGCCACCGTCGTTGTCTCCACATACCTCCATCCCCGCCACCGTCGTCGCCGCCATCCACCATCGCTGTTGCCACCTCCGATCACCGCCACCACCCACCTTCGATCATCGCCGCCACCATTGCCGCTGCCACCTCCGATCACCGTCGCCGTCGCCACCCACTTCTGCCATCGCTATCAACCACCGCCACCACCGCTACCACCGCTACCACCTGCCACCACCGTCGCCACCGCTACCACCTCTGACCACCGCCGTCACCCACCACCACCGCCGCTGTCACCACCCGTCGCGGTCTCCAATCGCCACCATCTCCACCCACCACCACCGCCGCTGCTACAACTGCCGCCTATCACCACCCACCATCGCCGCCCATCATTGACCACCGCCATCCGATTTTATTCCTTCGTGTTTATGGCATACCAAACAACAAAAAGTAATGGTTCATTCCATTCTCACATGGTAACCAAACAAGACATGGAATGGTAATGATCAATTCCATTACCTCATCCATTCCATTACCTCATCCATTCCATTACCTCGTCCATTCCATTCCATAGTAATGTTTGGTTACTCATAAATGAATAAAATGAATCAATACTTTGTACAGTTTGATAGACAAAAAAACAAATTAACGAAACAAATTATATTAAAAACGACAAGAATATAATTGCCTCGGTAGTAGTAGTAATAACATCAATAATAATAACAATATTAATCGTAAAAAATAATAATAAAAATATTAATAATAATAAAAATATTAATAATAATAAAAATAATAATAATATATTTCTTTTCATTCATTCTTTGAAGGAATGAAAAAAAAAACACACATTTACCAAGGAATGAAATTGTTATATTTAGAAGGGGTTAGTGTCACACCCCAACCAATGGCGGAATAATCAAAGTGGGACGAAGAAAGATTGCTCATCACACATAACGCTAATTGTGACAATAATTAAATCAAAACCGTTTTTATTTCATAATTCAAATTGTCATTACAATACATGGAATTCAAATAACAACAAATAAAAGACAAATACGACAAGTTCAACATAACATAAATATTCAAATCTAGTGATTTCTTGGGCGTGTTTCTAGTCATCCCTACTAGATTTCATACGATCATCATCTTCAACTTGTAACATGTTTAAAATAAAGTTCAATGCAAAAGCAAAGGCAAGTATACAGGTTTTCATACATAGCATAAAAATAAGTTTAAACAATTCCACATGACAAGCTAGTCGAACAAGATAAACAATAAATTGGCATGTGTATAACTAATCAAACCAAGATGAAACGCAATAGGCTCTTAACATAACCCAACGTTCACAGGCGGTGCGTTAATCCTATAGCACTATATATGTCAAGGATAGGCACACAAAACGTATAAACCCAAATTTAAAGTATCAAGTAACAAGTATGCATGCATGTATAAGGAATGTTTGTGTATTTTAGAAAAAAGTAATAGTGTAAGTTTTCATAGTTTAACATGTTACACCCCAAAGGTGGTAAACGAAAAGGGGGTTTCAAGTATACTCACGGTTTTGCAAGCTTCCACTTGTTAATCCGCGAGAAGTTGTTGGTTGCCGGAGGATGGAACACCAAGTCCTTCTACATGAAGAAACGTAGGTATATGAGTATTGGATGATAATGGAAGATTAGGGGTTTGGAATGGAAAGTAAACATATGAGAAAACAATCATCTAGCACATAATACTCGTTTTTGACACTATGAAGCTTTTAGGGGTTTGAATGTTTTCATGGGTTAAAGTACCCATTAGAATCGTAACGAGTACTAGGTTATTACACTACTAGAAAAGGGGGACAATTTGCTACAGAAATTTCCTACACAATTTTTTTCGTCACAGATTACAACACCTTTATGACGAATTTCCTACAAAAAAAAATTTCATGATTTTGTTACAAATTTTCGATGCATCCATGACGAAAAACAAGAAAACCCTAATTAATTGACAGTTGCGTCACAAATCTGTCAGAAATAACCTACAAAAGGTTAATTATGATTCTTTACCGAACAAATATTTATATAAGCCAAATAAATAAGGGAAAATAATATCATTTCCTACAAATTTGTGACGAAAAATAAGAAAACCCTAATTAATTGACAGTTGCGTCACAAATACGTCAGAAATTATATCGTTTCCTACACATTTATGACAAAATATTTATTTTTTAATTAACTTAAACCATCCGTCGGAATTCCGTCACAACTTGTGACAAGTTTCCTACAAAAAATAAGAAAACCTATTTAATTGACAGTTGCGTCACAAATCTGTCTCAAATAATCTACAAAAGGATAATTATAATTGTTTACCGAATAAATATTAACATATGCAAAATAAATAAGGGAAAATGATAGCATTTTTTCTACACAATTCTGACAAAATATTTATTTATTAATTAAAATAAACCATCCTTTGGGATTGCGTCACAACTTGTGACACATTTCTGACAAATATCCTTGTATCAATACAATTTCCTACGCATTTATGACAAAATGCTTAAATCTATTGCAAATTGTCAAAAAGGCGTAGGAAACAATCCATGTATCTATACAATTTCCCCATAGTCTTATGGACTTCAACTTTTAAATTGTTATTTATTAGAGATAGTTCGTTTAATTTAATTTATTTCCTTTCATTCAACAACTGTAACTTCTGATTTTTTGTTGAATGAATGATTCTTAATTCAGTGAGGGGGGGTGATGCATAGAGAAGCTGCAGACAAATGGTTGGTGAGTGCTTGTTATTGTGATGTAAATGTGTGTGATTTATGTGTTTTTTTTTTTTTTGTTATTTTAATGACTGCCAAATTCTACTTAAATCTCGTTGTCAATTTTTATTGTCAATTTCTATGTTTTTCTTTAAGTTTATTATATGTTAGTGGGAATAATAGAAGTATCCATGTTTTTCTATATTTGAATATCGTATTATTGTTAAATGATATGTGAATTTTGACTATCTGTTTTTGTTAATACGTATTAAATATATCTTTTTGTACAACTTTTAGCTTCAAAAAGTTCAAGCGGAATTAGAAAGAGAACGAGAGGCAAGAAAAAACATAGAATCTCGTTTTGAACAATTTCAACAAGAGCGCGAAAAAAGAGCGGGCCGACCAAGCGGCATGGAAAAAAAACTATGGAAGAAAAGCTGAAAAACATCGGAAATAAGTAAAACTCTCGTCTTGTTAAGTATTGGAATGTTAAAGATCGGATTAGTTTTGAATGCTTTTAATTAGGATTTTTGTGCGTTTTGAAATGTTTTAAATTTTTTGGAATGTTTGGAATGTCTCGGAATGTTGCTTTAATATGTTTGGAATGTTTTAGAATTTTGCGGCAATTATTTTTGGAATATAATAATTTTGCTGCATTTTTTCCATAAAATCGGTTTTATTTAATTTCTTTAATTTGCTACAAATTTGGCTGTCACAAAGTGGACAGTTTTCTAGTAGTGCAGTTTTCGTAGGAAATTTGTAACAACACTTCTTATTTATTAGTTGAAAATGGGTCACAAAAATACTCAGTTTTCATAGGAAATTTGTAACAATACTTCTTATTTATTTGTTGAAAATGGGTCACAAAAAATACTCAGTTTCCTCGGAAATTTGTAACAACACTTCTAATTTCTTTGTAGAAAATGGGTTACAAAAAATACTCAGTTTCCTTGGAAATTTGTAACAACACTTTTAATTTATTTGTAGGAAGTTGGTCACAAAAAATACCCAGTTTTCTAGGAAATTTGTAACAACACTTCTAATTTATTTGTAGGAAATGGGTCACAAAAAAATAAATCCTAAAAGATAATAATTAAATATATTGTAGGAGATTCGTAGCAATTTGCGACGTAGTAGTTTCGTAGAAAATGTGTAGGAAGTTGCGTAGGAAATGCGTTGAAAACGGGTTTCCTACGAGCTGTTTTCCTACATCAGGTGTTTGTCATAAATGCGTAGAAAAACCAGTTTTATGACGCATTTTGTAACAACTCTCACCAAAACTATTATTTCTTATTATATTTTGTCCAATAGGAAACCCTAATTGAGACCCCCAAGTGATACTGCATGACCCCTAAAATTTTCAGAACAACCGGAATCAGGATCAGGGCCCCTAAAACTCAGGGGGGGTATTTCCTAGTTAGTATTATCCAAACTGTTTTCAATAGAAATTGAATTTTAACAAACCGTCGACTCACCCAAGCTACTGAGACGCGTGGCAACACCATATTAAAAGTGACCTCTCGCGCCACGCGCCAGGACCAGGTTTCCCTGTCGTGACACGCGAGCGCGCCGTTTTTCCAGTATAAATAGAGGAGTTTGGCACTTGATTTCCTGCGTTGGTTCGACGGTAAAATTCAATTTGTACACCCAGATATCGTCGAAATACTACAAAAACCCACATAATCTCGAAATTCTGCCGCGATAACAGGGTAATAACTCAATCGCTATTACGATTCATTTTCCGGGATCAATATATCCAAAGAATGTCTAAGTGCCGCCCACATTGGGTCATACTTTGTCGTTTGTCGATAATTCGATAAATGAGTTGAAGTATTATACTTTGTCGTTTGTCGTTAATTCGATAAATGAGTTGAAGTATTGCACTTTGTCATTCATTGTGAGAATTTGATCTCGTGAGTTATCGTAACTGCTGTATTGATCACTAACCCTGTTTTGTGTGCATTATTGTTAAATTAGAAATAATCAAGGCTAATCAGTAGGCTTATACACTGCTCGTTAAATCTGCAATGTGAGTCATTCTCTTTTTATCAACTGTTTTACAATACTCCAAATTATTTTCAAAGTGTTATAATTACAGGGACTAAGTCGTGGATATCTTGGTTTATTGGTTAGTAGGGTATTGTGCACATTACTATTTCTCCCAGTTAGAGTTCATTGACTTACTAGGGAGAAACGTCACTATTAGAGTTCATTGACCTAATAGTGGTATGACCATCGTCACCATTGTGACTTGTCACCATTGTGACAGAAAGCCAGATAAAAATAAGATATAAACCATTGTAATCGCTCTTATGCTGTAATTTATAACTATGGGTCATTTCCTAAAAACTGAATGAACTCACTCAGTATTTCCCCGCTGACAAAACCTTTTTCAAACATGTTTCAGGTAATCTGTTGTGAGCAAAGAAAAGTGCCAGAAAGCACTACCAGCTTAGAAAAGTGGCTCAGTGTAAATAAATAAAGGAACATGTTTTAAAAAAATAAAGATTTCCATGGAAATCACATTATTGTAAATTACTGGGTTTTATCCCTAAATTATGTAACGAGCAGTTTTAATACTAAAGATCCTGTTTTAAAAGACTTCCGCTGTCACCTAAATTAAATACCGCAGGATTTCTGTCCCGCGGCTCCTGAAACGGGTCAAACCGGGTCGGGAGCCGTGACAGAAATAAGGTGGTATCAGAGCCACTTCTCAAGCCACTGATTTAAGCCAATTAAGTATTTAGAAAATACTTAATTTCCATTAATTGCTATTTTGTGATTATTTGTTTATTTATCTGACTAATTGTGTACAGTATGAGCAGATCTTTATATGCTAGTCAATGTAGTAAGTAATGCAAATTCTTAAATAATTTGACTCAAGTATTAGTACCTTTATTATCTACAGTCTAGAAGTCTTATCAAGAAAATCATAAAATTTACAAATAAAACCTCGTGTGATGTAAATTTCAATAGTACCCAGTAGGAACTAATATTTAAAAAGTTTTCTATAAATTTTATAAATTCTGACTATGTCTATTTTTGCTAAACAGCATGAGTAACTTGTCTGAGGCCCTTCAGAATTTCAATCTCTATCCAGTAAAGAGTAGAAGTTTCCAGAGATTTCAATAGGTATATACCAGATATAGAAGAACCTATAGAGTTCGATGCTTTACCTCCCAAGAAACCCAAGCCCAAGGAAATAGAAATTGGGGAAAGTTCCAGGCAAATTGAAAAGTTACCATCTCAGGAAAAATTAGACTCTATAATGGCAAGCCATAATACTATTAAGCGTGTTAATGAAACTATTTTTAATCGCTCTTTTGAAACACAACTACCAATGAACTTAGAACCAGCTATTCCAAACCCTTCAATCCACTCGCAAATAGACGAATGGTTAATTAATAAAATACAGTTACAAAACCATCCCTATAAGCTTTTTCCTCAAGTTCCATCTAGAACCTTTACCAAAATCTCCCAATAAGTAATAAGAATATAACTGAACTCCGCCACTTTTACCAAAAAACTAATGAATGTTGGGAATAGGATCCAAGAGATTGGGAAACAGATCTCCTGGAAATATGATAAGAGGGAACACAGTTACTAGAAAATCGTTGACAAAAGGATAGGGGATTTATGAAACTATTATTGTGTAATAGTAATAGTAAAATCAGTATGTAAGATAAACAGTAAAACGATTGTATATGGAAGCATGAAATTTTAGAAAATTTATAAATTTTGTTCGTATACGTGATTATGTGCAATTAAGTATGATATTGGATTATTTCTTGTATACTAATTATTTATCTATAAATTAGTTATCAAATGGAAAACGCTAATAATGAACCAGTTAATGATTCTGAGCAACAACCGGGGGATCAATATATGACTAGGCAGGATATAGAAAATATCGTTGCTCAAGGGATAGCCAACACTATTCCAACAATGATAGCTCAAGGGATAGCCAACGCTATTCCAGCCATCGTTGCTGCTGTTAAAAATCCAATAGAACCACAACAACTCGTTCCTAGCAAACGTATTTCTGAAGATAACTTCAGTAATAGCGTAAACGGAGGCAATGATCATGTTAATCATGACAATGAACCACAACCAGCGCCGCTCCCTAAGAAAATGAAAGTTGCAACGCCTGGTTGCACTTACAAGGAATTTCTTGCTTGTAAACCATCTGAGTTTGCAGGCAATGAAGGAGCAACTGCGGCACTACGTTGGTTAGAGAAAACTGAGGCAGTAATTGCCATAAGTAAATGTGCTCAGGATGATTAGGTCATGTACGCGTCAAATCTTTTCAAAGAAGGAGCGCTAGAATGGTGGAATACGGTGTTACAATCAAAAGGAAGAAGAATGGCGTATGCTATGAACTGGGAAGAATTTAAGAGCTTGGTAGAAAGAAAATTCTGTCCCGAATATGAAAAGGAACAAATGACAAACAAATTTTTAACCCACCGAATGGTTGATGTAGATTGTCGAAAGTATACTACGACATTCTTCGAATATGCTCGAGTAGTACCAACCCTGGCTTCGCCAGAGCCAGTACTTATTTCTCGATATATTTGGGGATTGATTTCTGAAATCCGTAACATCGTCAAGGCTGCGAAACCTCGCACGATTGATGATGCGGTGGATTTAGCCAATACTCTGACTGACGAACTAGTACGGACAAGAGAAGAAAATAGAAGGAAGGAAGTAGCCCAAAAGATTACCCAGGTAATCCGTTCGGATAACCATAACGATTTCAAGAAAGGAGGGAATGGGCAATCTTCCACTAGTTCATTCTGCAATTTTTGCAAAAGAAAGCATTTTGGAAGATGCAAAGGATACTGCAATTTTTGCAAAATTCCGTGGCATCAGGAAGAAGACTGCAGGAGGAAGAAATTTTCAGTTTGTTACAACTGTGGAGAAACTGGACACCTTAGGCCAAATTGTCCAAAACTAAACAAACCATCTGACACTAAAGCCAAACCTGCAGAAGAAGCAAAAAGGAATGCAAGAGCCTTTCAATTGACTGCTCAGGAAACAGAGCTCATTCCAGATGTAATAGCCGGTACGTCCTAGGTTACAACTTTTACACAAAAAGTATTATCTGACTCTGATGCACACTAAAGTTTTATAAATACTTCATTCTGTCAAACTCTTAACTTAGACAAATCTTTACAGTCAAAACAGGCAAAAAGGAAAATATAGAACTCTCAGGTCATATAATTCTTCGCTAACCTAATCCCTATGAAATTAGCCGAGTTTAATGTTGTGTTAGAAATAGATTGGTTAATAGCCAACCCTACTCGAATTCTCTGTGATAAGAACTTTATAGAAAATCCAGGTACCCTCCGGAGAAGTATTTATGATTATAGAAAATAAACCACGTAAGGTCACATGATAAATTATGAAGATATTCACTTAAATCCTGCTAAGATAGCAATGGAAGAGTTCGCAATCTTTAAATGGAAATTAGGAATTTTGTAAATTTAGCCGGATACTATAGACAGTTTATTAAGGATTCTTTTAAATAGGTATATCCTTAACTAAGCTAAAACAGTTAATTCTAAATAAGAACCCAAACAAAAAGAAGCCTCTAGCTAGCCTTACCAGAAGGAACAGAAGATTTTAAAGTATACGGTAATGCTTCAAAGTTAGAATTTGGATGTATGGTAATGCGACACAAAAAGATAATTGTGTATGTATCAAGGCAATTGCAAAAGCACAAAGAAAGCCTTACCACTTGTAAGCTTAAAAAAAAAAAATTAGAAACCACAAGTTACCCTTAAGATTAGGAAACATTATCTAAGCAAGCTTACTATCCATATGAGTCATAAGAATTTAAGATACATATTGAGCAACAAGAATTAAAAATGAGGAAAAGGAAATCCTCGGTGATTACGACTGTGATATTCAGTATCACGAAGGAAAGGCTGAAGACGGTTAGAAGAATTATACAAATAATAAACAAAAGCCATCGAAAGTTCGAGTTGGAGACAAAATGCTATTAAAAGTATTTCCTTGGAAAGGAATTTATAATTTCGGTAAGAGAAGAAGCTAAGTCCCTAATACGTAGGACCATTTCCAGTAATCCAACGCATAAGACCAGTAGCTTATCGTTTACAACTACCAGAAGAATTAGCTGGAGTACATGATGTGTTTCATGTATCGTAAATTTTTCCAAAATTTCAAGAAATGTATATCAGGCGAATCCTTGGTAGTACCTCTTCCAGATATAAAGGTAAATGAAAAATTTAAATTTATAGAGAAACCACTACAAATAGAAGGTAGAAAGATCAAGCTTCTTAAACGATTAGTGTTAGTTCAAGTAAAGTAGGATTCAAAGATAGGACCCTAATACACTTGCAACGGGAATCAGAAAAGAAGAGAAAGTATCCTCAACTATTCTAATAAATCTCGAGGACGAGATTTTTCTTAAGGTGGGGAGGATGTAACAACTCTCACCAAAACTATTATTTCTTATTATATTTTGTCCAATAGGAAACCCTAATTGAGACCCCCAAGTGATACTGCATGACCCCTAAAATTTTCAGAACAATCGGAATCAGGATCAGGGCCCCTAAAACTCAGGGGGGGTATTTCCTAGTTAGTATTATCCAAACTGTTTTCAATAGAAATTGAATTTTAACAAACCGTCGACTCACCCAAGCTACTAAGACGCGTGGCAACACCATAATAAAAGTGACCTCTCGCGCCACGCGCCAGGACCAGGTTTCCTGTCGTGACACGCGAGCGCGCCGTTTTTCCAGTATAAATAGAGGTGTTTGGCACTTGATTTCCTGCGTTGGTTCGACGGTAAAATTCAATTTGTACACCCAGATATCGTCGAAATACTACAAAAAACCCACATAATCTCGAAATTCTGCCGCGATAACAGGGTAATAACTCGATCGCTATTACGATTCATTTTCCGGGATCAATATATCCAAAGAATGTCTAAGTGCCGCCCACATTGGGTCATACTTTGTCGTTTGTCGATAATTCGATAAATGAGTTGAAGTATTATACTTTGTCGTTTGTCGTTAATTCGATAAATGAGTTGAAGTATTGCACTTTGTCATTCATTGTGAGAATTTGATCTCGTGAGTTATCGTAACTGCTGTATTGATCACTAACCCTGTTTTGTGTGCATTATTGTTAAATTAGAAATAATCAAGGCTAATCAGTAGGCTTATACACTTCTCGTTAAATCTGCAATGTGAGTCATTCTCTTTTTATCAACTGTTTTACAATACTCCAAATTATTTTCAAAGTGTTATAATTACAGGGACTAAGTCGTGGATATCTTGGTTTATTGGTTAGTGGGGTATTGTGCACATTACTATTTCTCCCAGTTAGAGTTCATTGACCTACTAGGGAGAAACGTCACTATTAGAGTTCATTGACCTAATAGTGGTATGACCATCGTCACCATTGTGACTTGTCACCATTGTGACAGAAAGCCAGATAAAAATAAGATATAAACCATTGTAATCGCTCTTATGCTGTAATTTATAACTATGGGTCATTTCCTAAAAACTGAATGAACTCACTCAGTATTTCCCCGCTGACAAAACCTTTTTCAAACATGTTTCAGGTAATCTGTTGTGAGCAAAGAAAAGTGCCAGAAAGCACTACCAGCTTAGAAAAGTGGCTCAGTGTAAATAAATAAAGGAACATGTTTTAAAAAAATAAAGATTTCCATGGAAATCACATTATTGTAAATTACTGGGTTTTATCCCTAAATTATGTAACGAGCAGTTTTAATACTAAAGATCCTGTTTTAAAAGACTTCCGCTGTCACCTAAATTAAATACCGCAGGATTTCTGTCCCGCGGCTCCTGAAACGGGTCAAACCGGGTCGGGAGCCGTGACACATTTCCTAGGAAAACTGGTGTAAGAAGTTTCAGATTTTCTAGTAGTGTTAGATGCTGTAACTTAGTATTTTGACAAATAACCATTAGCTTATCATCAAAGGTTCTGTTACTATAGATATTATATATAGAGTGAATTTCAAATTTTGTCCTTTATCTTTATACCTTTTTTCAAGCGGTGTCCTTTATCTTTAAAATTGACGAATTTTATACTTATTGTTTTAAAATCTTGCACGTTATGTCCTTTAACCCTAACACGTTATGTCCTTTAACCCTAACTGAGTTAGATTTCTCTGTTAAATCAGGATACATGGACACCACATAAGGGCAGAGTAGTCTTTTTACCTTTTTAATACAAAAATTAGAAAAACAAAAAAAATCTAATATAAAAACCCCTTTCTCTCTCCTAACTCTTTCTCTCCATCACTTCTCTCTCAGAGTTCTAAACCTAAAATCAACAACAAAAAAAACCCTTTTTCTCTCCTCACTCTCTTTCCATCGCCTCTCTATCTCTTTATCTAAACCTAAAATCAAACAATTCAGACAACACATCACCTGCATCATTCTATTAACCTCGTTAAAAGGCCGATTTACAAATCCTTTATCTACCTCTTTCCATCTCAAATGAATCCAAATTCGTTAAAATCAAGAAACAGAAAACTAATTTGATAACTGGAACCTAACTGATCTAGCGCGTGATACAGAAACAAAGATCAAACACGTTGATTCAAAGAATACCCGTGTGTTCTTCCCCAACCCCCAAGATTCCACCCAAAAGGCACGGAATTTGAAGTGAAAAATCAATTATGTCAAAATTCAAGTCTGATCATTCATATTACTAGAGGGACATATAAATAGAAACCGAAATTCGAAATGGGCCTCAAAAAGACAACGGGCCAAACACAAACCCAAAAACAAAATGCCCAAAATACTTAAAAAACATAAAAATGCAAATAACTAATGGAAATAAGCGTTTTTTTGGCCCGGACGATGATCCAAACCGCCGTAGGCATTTGCAGCAAGATGGAGCTCGTTCTCACGTTCGTTTTGCCTGGTCGCACGCCCAAAACGGACCCCCGTAGCCCAAGCTAGAGCCATTTTAGTGAAGCCCGTTTTGTTACGCGGTCTTGGGCCTCCAAATACAAAATAGCTCGTTCATCCACACTTGGGCCCGCATCACTAACCTTGATTCTTAAATCATCATCTTTCTGCACCTGAATCGATACTAATCGCATCAAATCCATCTCAAAACAATCTGATCCCGTGTAAAAGGCCGATCTATAAACAGTATCCTTCATCGAGGTTCTATAAACAATAATTAAGGGCCGGAGCTTCTGTGATTTTGGCATGATTTGATAATGAATGTGTGTTGAATCCTTTTAGTTTCTGTGATTTTGAAGCACTTATGTAGTGAATCTATCAGTTGTTTGTTTGTTCTAGAGAGAGAAGAAAAGTGGTGGCTGGCGATTCTTAAACAGGTTGACGGTTATGGTTTGGTGGTGGATGATGCGGTGGTGGGTGAACGGGTGGTGATGGTGGAAACAGGTGGTTGTGGAAGGAGGTTATGATGTTACAAGGAGGTTGTGTGGTGGTCTGATGGAAATACAGAGGAAAAGGAAAAGTGATGGAAATACAGAGGAAGAGGAAAAGAGATGGAGTAGAAAGAGAATTGTTTTTTTAATCTATTGTTTTAAAGTGTTTTTTGATAAAGTTTAGTTATTTATATTATTAATCTCTAAAAGGTAAAATGGCAAAATTTCCCTCACATGTAAAACATGTGACCAGATTTAACATAAAAAATTAACTGGGTTAGGGTTAAAGGGCATAACGTGCAAGATTTTAAAACAATAAGTATAAAATTCGTCAATTTTAAAGATAAAGGACATCGCTTGAAAAAGGGTATAAAGATAAAGGACAAAACTTGAAATTCACTCTTATATATATATATATATTCTATATAGTATATATTATAAGTTTTAGTCCATCAAGTATAACAAGATTATCATAGAAGTCATGCATGAGGTAGGAAGATAAATCTTCCATTTTGGAACCTGTTTTGTATTCACCAATGCACAAGTTGTCATCAACAACAAGGATGGTCATGAGTGGGTTATTACGGAAATGAAATATACTAACTATCTAACTAAGAAGAAAAGCATGAAGTGATGTGTGGATTTGTAAGTAGGATAGCCCAAGCTATCCAAATAATCACACATACACAAGTTCAAGACTTGTTCATCACTTGTGGGTTAAAACCCTTTCTAAAACAGAAAGTTTAGAGGATTAAAACCTCTGATTTGTATGTTATAACCTTGTTTTTAAGCACACTTAATCATAGTCTTGATTAGTGGCATAAGGACATAGGAATGTATGAAGAAAACATGGGTTTTCTTCCAAAACATGAAGATAAAAATGAGCAGATTTTGGACCTCAAAAATGGTGAGGTTTCACCTTAGTTTGCCCAAGTAAACTTGTGAGAACCTTCCTAGAGGTTATCCAAGTGTTGTAGAAGAAAGAACAAGAAGAAAATTGAAGTGGAAGTGAGTTAAAACCCACTTTTTGTTGCTTGAACTTTCTGAATTGTTGCTGAAAACTCAGCTGCGTTTGAGTGGGTTTTTGAGAGGTGTTTAAGGATTGAAAAAGTGGTAAGGAGGCTGAGATTAAGTTGTATTTATAGGGGAAAGGAGTAGGGTTAAGTTGGTTGCAATTAATAGGATTAGTTGGTTGTTAAACCATAAAAAAACAACAAACACAGCCAAGGCTGCGTTGGGATCAGCCTTGGGCAGATTGTACTCTTTCATTTTTTTTAATTAGTGACATTAATATAGGTTCTATTTGTTACATTTAAAAGCAAAATAACTACACAAGGTAGTTAGATGTCACAAGGTTGTTATAACTAAATAAACAAAAAAAAAAAATAAACAAAACAATTACATTCATACATATATTTGCGGCCGTAGGCTGTTGTCAGCATCAATTTCTCTTTTTTTTGACCTTTAGTATGTTAGGTATTATATAATAGGTTAGATAAATTTATCACATTCCATCCATTACTCAAATGAAACATTAAGTGGAAGGTTACATTTAAAACAAGACACAATTTTTTTTTAATAAGTTTGGCAGTCCAGCCTTTCTTTTTTTGACATATATAGAAGGTGTATAATTAATGTATAATATGTATTTTAAATGTACTAATGTTTACATAACAAATAACAAGTCCTAACATGTGTTTTGAACCATGAATTCAAGTGTTTAAAAGCATGCAAGTAGGATTTAGTGTTTGAAGTATTGTTAAGTAGGGGTGAGGATCAAGTAGGAAGTTTATTTTGGCTAGGAAGGATAGGAAGCAACAAGATTAGGACATGTGGCAAAATTTAAAATAAAGAGGAAGGGTATTTTAGTCAATCTTATCCTTTCTTCAAATCAGTATCTTCAAAAACCACCATCTTCAAAATCCACCATCTTCAACCATTTCTTTAGTTTCTATCTCAATAATCACTAGATTATAGTGCGATTTTCGTCACCAATCAATGATTCAAACACCCGATCAACGTGTTCTTCAGCTTTTTTGAAGAAAACCCAGTTTAATTTCATATAAAATCGTCATTTTTATCCTGTGATTTTGAAGATAATCACTCGATCCATTCGATTCGATCGCTGATAATTGTTTCTATCATTCAAATTTCATCAATCGTTGAAGAAACCGACTTCGATCCATGTAAGAAATTCTTTAATTTCATTTTTATGATCTGGGTTTTTGATTTAGTCATTGCGTTTTACGATCTTGGCAGGGGTTCGGGGGCAGCGCCCCTGGTAGCAGGGTCCCAGGGGCGGTAGCCCCTGACGGGGTCCAAGGGGCAGAGCCCCTGGCTGGGGTTGAGCTAAGACAATTTTATATGTTTTCTGGTCATTGCGTTTTAGAAAGACACATTTTTGAAGTGTTTTTAGTCATTGTGTTTTAGGTAAAACACATTTTTAGGTGTTTTCAGTCCATTGCGTTTTAGAGAGAACACTTTCTTTTGTATTTTTAGGCCATTGCATTTTAGAAAGGAGACATTTTAAGTGTTTTCTAGCCATTGCGTTTTATAAATAAGACATTTCTTTGTGTTTTTGGTGCATTGTGTTTTAGGTAAAAACACATTTTTATGTGTTTTCAGTCCACTGCGTTTTAGAAAACAGACATTTTAAGTGTTTTCTGGTCATTGCGTTTTAGAAGTAAGACATTTCTTTGTGTTTTTGGTGCATTGCGTTTTAGATAAAACACATTTTTATGTGTTTTCACTCCATTGCGTTTTAGAAAGTACACTTTCTTTTGTGTTTTTAGGCTATTGCGTTTACGGAATAACACATTTCTTTGTGTCTTCTGGCCATTGTGTTTTACAAATAAGACATTTCTTTGTGTTTTTGGTGCATTGCGTTTTAGAAAAATGTCATTTTTTAGGTTTTTTTTCCATTGCGTTTTACGCAACTGGGTTTTCAATTTTTTTTTTCGAAAATATAGCAATAGTATACTCGTTTTAAAGATAAAAAAACACTCGTTTTTTTGGTGCAATTTTTATAAAAAATAATGTCGTATGAAAGAGTTATTAACGTTTAAAAAATGGGGGGGGGGAATTGGAGGAGAGAGAAACTATTTCCTTGGATTGACTAGAATGCCCCTAAACAAACTCACGCGCTTCTTTTCTTCCCTTCAATTTCCATCATTTAATCTTAGCCCTTGATTAACTAAATGGATGGTCAAGATCACTTCCTAACCTTCTTAGCCAAATAAACTTCCTATTATATCCTAACCCAGTAGCTTAGTACCAAAAAAAATTCATAAAACATAGAGTTATGTCTCTTAATTGAATAATCAAATGCCTTGTATGAACGGAACGTTTAAGAATCACGAATTCACAATGATTGTTTACGAGTTTAACATATGTTTACGAGAATCACGAATCAAGTATCAAACAATGTATGTATTAATGTTTAAACAATGTATAAATGATGTATATTTCACATAAAAAATTCATTTCATCATGATCAAAGTCTCGGATTTACAATGGTTTGAAAACAAAAAACGATTACAAAAGAAACGAGTTTCCGAAAACAGAAATACGATACAGACTTTCTAAAAACGAAAAGTTACGAAAAGCAGGGCGTTAAAGTCTCCGCTCCTTTAGGGAATTTTGTCCCGAAATTTAGGAAGATGCAACGAACGGATGCGGATACTTAGCCTTCATATCACTTTCGAGTTCCCAAGTAAACTCAGCGCCACGTTTTCCTTCCCATCGAAACTTGACGATAGGAATTCTACTGCGCCTCAATTGCTTGACTCCGCGGTCCGTGATTTCGACAGGTTTCTCCACGAAGTGCAAAGTCTCGTTGATTTGAAGATCTTCGAGCGGAACTTGAAGTCCTTCTTCAGCTAGACACTTCTTTAAGTTTGAGATGTGGAAGACAGGATGAACGTTGTTGAGTTCTTCAGGTAGGTCCAGTCGGTACGCAATCTTGCCAATCCTTTCGAGAATCTTGAAAGGACCTATGTAGCGAGGTGCGAGTTTCCCTTTCTTACCAAATCGAACCACACCCTTCCAAGGGGATACCTTGAGAAGTACGAAGTCACCTATCTCGAATTCCAAGGGTTTACGACGCTTGTCAGCGTAACTCTTTTGTCGGCTCCTGGCTTTCAGCAAATTGTCTTAAACCTGTAAAATCTTGTCCGTTGTCTCTTGTATAAGCTCGGGACCAGTGATTTGAGCTTCACCAGCCTCGTGCCAACAAATAGGCGAACGACACTTACGACCATACAATACTTCGAATGGTGCCATTTGAATACTCGCGTGATAACTGTTGTTCTACGAGAATTCGATCAAAGGCAAGTGTGAGTCCCAGTTGCCACCAAAATTGGTTACGCATGAACGAAGCATATCCTCTAAGGTTTGGATAGTACGCTCGGTTTGACCGTCAGATTGAGGGTGAAAAGCAGTGCTAAGGTTAAGAACAATACCCATAGCAAATTGAAAGGTTTGCCAAAGACGGGACGTAAAGCGACCATCATGATCAGAAATGATGTGAATGGGGATACCATGACGACAAATGATCTCATTAGTGTAGATTCTAGCCAATTTCTCGACTTTGAAATCTTCACGAATGGGGAGAAAATGAGCCGATTTGGTCAATCGATCAACAATCACCCAAATACTATCATGACCAGAAGAAGTACGAGGGAGTTTGGTGATAAAGTCCATTGCAATACTCTCCCATTTCAAGACAGGAATTTCTGGTAGTTTGAGCAAGCCAGAGGGACGTTGGTGTTCCGCTTTAACCTTCGAACAAGTGAGACATTTTGCAACGAAGGTGGTGATATCTTTCTTCATTCCAGGCCACCAATAGGACGTACACATATCTTGGTACATCTTATCAGCACCAGGATGAATAGAATATCTTGATTTGTGTGCCTCCTTCATCAGAAAGTCTCGAAGGTTATCACGATTAGGAATCCAGATGCTGTTGGATCGTTCCGTGACCCTAAATAGTCAGTATAAGCAGTTCATCGTCATTTACTAAGGCGGAATCAAAGTAAACAATGTCAAAACAGCTTGTTCTCTTTAACTTTCTTTCTATTACTTCTTTCCGAGTCTTTACATGTATTTCAGACACAATTTTGGCAGCACCTCGACTCTAAGACAACCTGATTCCGCTCCAACCGTTACAAATGAAATCAACACTCACCTATTTATAGCTAGCCTGATTCCGCTTGAAATCCCAAGTGAGATCTGATTTCGCTTGAAACACACTCAAGCGAAATCACCTAATGTGATGTTCGAGCGGAATAACAAGTTTTAAGATTTCGCTTGAAATGACAACATGTCATTTCAAGCGGAATTACATGAATTACCACCAAACTTGTTTTCCAAACCCTATTTTAATCTATCTAGACCTAAGACTCGATTAAGACGTAGTTAACAGACATTCAGTGCACCAACAGGCTCCCCCTTGGATGTTGACGAAGTCTTCGGCGACGAGTCTTCAGCCTTTGTCTCTTTACAAATTTTGTCTTCACATTGTAAAAGCTTTCTCTTCACAGGTTCAGCATCTCATCCTGTCTCTATCTTTAATCTACAGACTCCAATTTCCCCTTTGACTGTTGATCCAGAATTCTGACTCCCCCTTTCACAGACTCCCCCTCTCGATATGCTGGGACTTTAATTCTGGTTCAAACTTTAACGTTTTGAGCCATGGGGATTTTGAAATCCACAACCTGTTTCTCAAACATATAACATTACAATCTATTGATTTTCAACAACAAATCACATTATCTATCAGTTTTAGAAATCCACTCAAGTATTCAGGTCCAAGTTAATGACCCTGATTACTCAATTAATCTACCAAGTCCAACTTAATGACCTTGGTTGATTTCAGACAAATCAAACTGATTTTAGTTCAAGAATTTTCAAAAAAATTTAGAAAATAACAAGTTTCAAATTAATGAACTTGTTTTTGACTTTTTCATTAATCAGATTTTAACAAGATAAGCTCTCCTCATCCTCCAGTCCAGAAACTTCCTGCATCTACTTCAACTTTGAGAATCAGACAATCAACTTTCTTCACTGGTTTGTCGGAAAATAAAGCAGAAATAAAAAATCCTTTTGGATTTACAAAAGAGTTTCTAAACTAGAAATGAAATACAGAAACTTAAATGCAGACTGTAATAGAAGTAAACTATTTACAAACATGTTTTTGGTAAACGTGTTAGGGAATCATATCAGTTATCAGACAAGTCACTAGTACCGTTAAGCTTTAATTTCATACTCAGAATTAAACAATTCACGTAGATTGTCGATATACTGATCCACTTAAATTCTCACACAATTTTCAATCTGTTCAGGATACGAATTAGATGAATTAAGAACTTAAACTCATTTATGTGTCCCACCTCTTGAATATACTCCCGTATCCAGATCCCAATATTCAGTCTTACAGGTGAGTATACCACAGATGATATCTGTAAGGGGTTAGATGCGAAACCGTGAGAGCTCAGGTAAGAACTTCCGTTCAGCAGAGAGATGACGGTTCGACTTTCGGTGTGTCCCCTTTATAGGATCTTTTTTACAACAGCAATGATTATCAATTTTATTGTTTCATCAATTTGTTGAGGGCGATGCTATGTTTCAAGCAATGCGGAAAGTATTATTCGGGGACTAGGTCAGAACTTCCATTCAGCAGAAGTCCCGGAATAATACCCCAGATATCACTGAATATAAAAACCTAATATTTCAGAAAGAGGGACCTTTCAAACGAGATTTCAGGGGTTACCTATATATCCAAGTAGTGTTCCCCACGAGATAAGCAAGTTTGAATTTTTATGTTTATATCCCGAACAATCCTACTAAATGTGCAAAAACCTATCGGCACATCATCAGTGAGACTGTTTAACGCTTTAAACTTTACAAATCTTTAGCGTACCGTAACTGTCAAACTGATGTACTATCATTTTCCCTTTTTCACACAAGCTCTTTTTCAGTTTTATATTGTTTTTTGGATTTTGAATTTTTTACTGTTTTTGGATTTTTGAATTTTTTACTGTTTTTGTATTTTTCTGAAAATATATCTACTCCCCCTAAATACCAAAACAAGTAAAAAATCGACAAACCATTGCAGATTGTTTCTCATCGTCATCCACAACAGTACATTCATCAACGCCAATAATGCCATCCAACACCGAGAAAAGCATCATACCATGCAGTTTTAAAAGATATTTAAAACGTGTTTTGTCAAAAGCTTTGGTATGTAAATCAGCTTTCTGATTGTTAGTGTGGATTTTCTCAATTTGTATCAACTTCTTCTCGAAGCAATCTCGGATGAAGTGATGTCGAATTTCTATATGTTTAGTTTTAGCGTGATGTACTGGATTTTTCGTAATATTTATTGCAGCCTCATTATCAACAAATATAGGGGTGTTTAGAAATTGCAAACCTTAGTCGCGCATCTGTTGCTGGATCCACAAGATCTGAGACCAGCAACTGCTAGCAGATACATACTCCGCTTCACATGTGGATAGAGCCACAGAGGTTTGCTTTTTGCATTGCCAGGTGACCAAACGAGGTCCAAAAAACTAACAACCCGCTGTTGTTGATGTAGCATTGACTTTGCAGCATCCGAAATCGGAATCGGAATACCCTTCGAGCGTGAAATCGCCTTTTCTTGGATACCACAACCCCAATGATGGAGTTCCTTTCAGGTAGCGTAATATCCTTTTCACAATAATCATATGTGAAGCTCTCGGGTTAGATTGAAATCTTGCTGCGAGGCACGTTGGGTACATGATATCGGGTCTTGAAGTAGTTAAGTACATCAACGAACCGATCATGGAACGATAAAGCGTCTCATCTACCCTGTCTCCGGTAAGATCTGGGTGTATCCCATGATTCGTTGCTAATGGGGTTGACGCTGGAGTAGAATCTGACATCCCAAATTTCTCTAGAATATCATGAACGTACTTCGTCTGGTGAATGAAAATTCCCTCAGGTAGTTGATGAACTTGTAGTCCCAAGAAGAATTTCATCTCCCCCATCGATGACCTTTCGAATTTCTGCTTCATAACTTGTTCAAAATCTTTGCACAATTTCTCATTTGTTGACCTAAATATTATGTCGTCCACGTATATCTGAACTATCAGAAGATGTCCGTTGACCTCTTTGGTGAAGAGAGTGGCATCCACTTTCCCTCGAATGAAGCTGTTGGCTAGTAGGTGTTGAGACAAAGTCTCGTACCAAGCTCTCGGGGCCTGGTGTAAACCATACAGCGCTTTGTCTAACGAGTAGACCTTGTTTTTGTGGATTGGGTCGGTGAAGCCCGGCGGCTGTCCGACATATACCTCCTCTTTAACCTTCCCATAGAGAAACGCCGATTTTACATCTAGCTGATATACTTTGAAGTTTTTCCATGATGCAAATGCTAGGAAGATTCTGATCCCTTCTAGTCGAGCCACAGGAGCATACACTTCAGTGAAATCTATCCCCTCCTGTTGACTGAAACCCTGGACTACGAGTCGAGCTTTGTTTCGCACAACAACTCCACGATCATCTCTCTTACACTTGAACACCCATTTGGTGTTGATCTTCCTGTGACCATCAGGCAAATCTACTAACTTCCACACTCCTAACTTTTCAAACTGACTCAACTCTTCTTGCATAGCATTGACCCAAGAATCTTCAGTTAGCGCCTCTTTATACGTTCGCGGTTCGATCTGCGAAATAAAACAACTTAATGGAAATTCAGTTTGTAAAGGTGCTACTGTAGAATAAAAACAAGTAAGGCCTTGGTCAATTTGACGTCTTGTGCGAACGCCTGATTGTAGTTCTCCTATGATCAGCTCCTCTAGATGGTATGAAAGAGTTCGTGGCATCACTTCGCCTGGAACATCTACATCGCCCTCCAGATTAGTATCATTCTGATTTGCACCATGTTCACTGACTGGGTTTGTTTGACTTGAAATCTGAATTTGCTCCCCCTCAGAATCTGAATCACCATGATCAAATATCGGCATGTTCTCAGATTCTTGATTATCATTCTCAACCGCCTGATTATCTTGAGCAACTTCATTTTGTTGGACATCATCATGTTCACCAGTATTGCTTGGACCTGCTTCATTGTCATTTGAAGTTTGTCGTGGTCTCGTTGAATACTCAGCTGGGAACCTTTCCTGCGACGACTCATACTCTCGCAAAATATCCAACTCATCAAAGAAATCTTCTTCTTCTGGTTCTTCCATCATGTCAAACGAATCCCACAAAGTATCATAATGATAACGCCATGAATCTCCAGGATTCTACGGCGGCATTGTATAACCTTGACATTCAACATTAGGAGCTTCAATAATCCGCTTCAAGCTTGGAACGAAGACACGTCGTAATGGACTTGCATAACCTATGAATATCCCTTCAATACTCTTTGGACCAAACTTTCCAAAAGGCTCTAGAACTGTACAGGGTGACCCAAACGGTTCAAGATACTTCAGATTTGGTTTACCGTTATTGATCAACTTAAAGCATGTTTTGTTGAATTTCTTGATAGTGAGAACTCTGTTGAGCATATAGCATGCGGCGGAAACTGCTTCTGCCCAAAAATTTATCGATAGCTTTGAATCAGTAAGCATTGTTCTGGCCGTTTCGATTAGTGTCCTGTTTTTATGTTCTGCAACTCCATTCTGCTGCAGAGTGTACGGAGCACTAAACTCATGCAGTATACCTCTTTCATCACAAAATTCTTCCATCTTGTTGTTCTTGAATTCAGTACCATTATCACTTCTGATTCTTCTAATACGCCTTTGGTACAGATTTTCAATCTTTCTGAACAACGCCATCAAACTGTCAAACGTTTCATCTTCAAGAATGAAACCCACGAATATCTGGAATAATCGTCAGTAACCACAAGACAGTAACGATCTCCTGTAATACTTTTGACATTCACAGGACCAAACAAATCCATGTGAAGTCTCTCCAGAGGTCTTGAAACTGAATTGACTTGCTTTTTAGGTTGTGACTTTTTCTTCTGCTTGCCTTTGATGCAGCTAATGCACTCCCCTTCCAGATGAAAACCTTTTTCATGAACTCTAGTAACCAAATCATTGTGCACCAAGTGATTCATTTTTCTAAGATGTATATGACCCATCTTCCTGTGCCACAATCTTGATTCCTTCTCCGTTGTCCAGAATGAGCCTGACCCGTGGTTGTAGTAGCTACGCTCATGTCCAACACGTACAGATCATTGACTCTTGGTGCCCTCATGATAATCCATTCTCCAGGAATAACAAATCCTGGCTTCAAGATCAAACATTCTTTGTTAGTAAAGTGAGTGGTATACATCCTGTCACAGATCTGCGAGATACTCAGCAGATTATTCTCCAGCTCAGCAATGTAGTTAACTCTTTTAAACGTAACAGTCCCATTGGATAATGTTCCTTCACCAACAATTCTACCACCTTGATTTCCTGCGAATCCTACGTAACCTCCATTGAAATTTCTAACATCATACAGCAATGCAGTCTTCCCTGTCATGTGTCGAGACGCTCCACTATCCATAATCCATCGTGAAACAGATCTCGGAAGTTCCTGCACATATCACTAATTGATTTAAAAACATATTTCAATAAAGATGCCGATTCATGCTTCGCAATTATCAACAAGGAAGCTCCGACAAGTCAGGTTTTTCAAATGAAGAAAATATCCACCCAAGCCTGACCAGCCTTGGGTGATACCGTGTTATCTTCAACTTTCCCATTTTGTTTTTTAGAATTTTTAGCCTGAAGTGGTGGAAAATTTGTATCATCCACAATTTGAACTGAATTTACCACCTTTTTCACTTGTGAAGTTGAAGTTTGTTTCTCCTTTTTAGGTTTCCAAATTTGTTGATGTCACACCCTGTCTTTTGCGAAAGCGTATGATGTGTGACTAGCTTGTTAATCAGTCACACCCCAACCGATGGCGGAATCATCGGGGCATGGCACTGAGCGAAACAGATTGTTCAGAAGTTTCCATAACAACTATCTATATAATCCAGTTAAAGATACGTCCCATACCGTATCCCGAATAAACAAATACATTATTACAGATAACATCCAAACAAGCAGTTCTGTTCCGACAACTCAGATTTAAGTTAATACAAACATAAATATTGTTCAAATGCTCCTAAAGACCCAACCTGATAAGATCTACAGACAACTATGCCCTAGTTGCTTGTTCCTGACAGACAACTATTTGTTGGGGGCCTCTAAAGCTTTATTCTAGCTTCACTTCCCTAGCAGGCAAATATCTTAAACACTGTCACATACGTTAAAATAATGTCAATACATAAAATGTAAAGGTGAGCATACAAGTTTAATAATAGCATATAGAGTTCGAATAGTTTACGCATAACCAGCACGTACACAGAGGGAAATGATGCATGTTAATTATCGACATGGACCTATCGATACCAACGACTGCGGGTTGACTGTCCGAGACAGTTCGCAATACATGATTACCACCGTAATCCATGCAAGTAATTGTCCTTAACAACCCCCGTGTGAACGGGTGCTGAGTCCAAACTATAGTACTACGTTGCTAAGGCAGGTAGACAGCATTCCACGTGTAAACATAACAACAAGCATTCATTTAGTCACGTAATACATGCAATCGGTTAGCGTTCAAATAGTTTTAATAGTGTGTTCGATTGTGATTTTGATAAGTAACGTATGTAACACCCAAAAGTGCTAAAGCAAAAAGGGATCGAGTATACTCACAGTGATTGATTATGGATTGAAGGGAGCGCTGAGAGTAGGATTAGCCTGAATAGTTCGATAGTACAACAATGAGTAACGCGAAAATGTAAACAAGTGTGAATGGATCGAATAGTCTGGTCGATCGAACAGCAGGTTTGATCGAACGGGCTGTTCGTTCGGCTAACAGTCCTGTTCGATCGGTCGGTAGGCTCGATCGGCTGGGCCATTCTGTTGGACCGTTGTTGACCCTGAAAAGTCAGTCAAGGTAGTTCATCTTCGTATATAAAGGCGGAATCAGTATATATGAAGTCACACAGCTTGTCCTTTCAATTCCACTGCTTTTTATTGCTTTCTGAGACAATTTTGACAGAGTTCCGTTCCAAAAGCACATACACGACTACTAGATCCGCTCAAATGACTCAGCTATATATAGACCTCACCGGTTCGCTCATATGACAGTTCACATGAGCGGACCTACAACCTTGCACCATAAGCGAACCTGATCTTGTCACTATAAGCGAACCTGTTAAAACCTATGAGCGGACCTATATACAAATGTACGTAAAAGTGAACCTACATCATATCTTTCTAAATTTAACAATCTAGACCCTCTGTTGACCTATCTTGACCTAAGACTTCATGTAGACGTAGTCAACAGACATCCTATGCATCAACAGACTCCCCCTTGGATGTTGACGTAGTCTTCAGCTCCTGAGTCTTCGGTCTTGGTCTTTTCTCTAATTCAGTCTTCACCTCGTAAGCATTCTTCACAGGTTTCAGAATTAACACCTGACTCTAACTTTCATCTTCCCTTTAACTGTTGATCCAGACTTCCCCTTTCATAGACTCCCCCTCTCAATATGCTGGGATCTGAGATATCTGGTTCAAGCTTTGACAATTTGCCTCCGTTGGGAATAATGAAGTCTCCAAACCTGTTACTCAACTAATAACATTAGATTTTAACTTTCCAAACAACAAAACACAAACTCAATCAGCTTTAGAAATCCACTCAAGTATTCAGGTCCAAATTAATGACCCTGATCACTTGATTAATCTACCAAGTTCAATTTAATGACCCTGGTTGATCATTTGACGAATCAAACTGATATAGTAAAATCATTTTTAATTTTTTCTGAAAATAACAAGTATCAACTTAATGAACTTGTTTGTGACTTAGAAAACAATCAAACTTCCAACAAAGTAAGCTCTCCTCATTCTTCAGCTCAGAATCTCCTGCATCTGCTTCATCTTTCTAGAATCCGACAATCAACTTTCCACTCTGGTTTGTCTAAAATAAAGCAGAAATAAAATCTTTTTGGATTTTTAAAGTGATCTAAACTAAGAAATGAAATAACAGAAAACTTAAATTGCAGAAAGTAAACTATTTACAAATTTATTTTTGGCGAGCGTGTCAGGGAATCATATCAGCTTTACAGACAAATTACTAGTACCGTTAAGCTACATTATATACTCAGATTTAAACAATTCACCTCGATTGTCGATATACTGATCCATCTTAAATTCTCACACAAACTTCAATCTATTCAGGATACAGTTTAAGTGTCTTAAGAACTTAGTTCAATTCATGTGTCCCACCTCTTGAATATACTCCCGTATCCAGAATCCCAGATATTCAATCTTACAGGTGAGTATACCACAGATGATATCTGTAAGGGTTAGGTGCGAAACCGTGAGAGCTCAGGTCAGAACTTCCGTTCAGCAAAGAGATGACGGCTCGACTTTTGGTGTGTCCCCTTTAGAGGATCTTTTAATTACAACAGCAGCGACTATCAATTTTATTGTTTCATCAGCTTGCTGAGGGCGATGCTATGTTTCAAGCATTTTGCAGAAAGTATTATTCGGGGACTAGGTCAGTACTTCCATACAGCAGAAGTCCCAGAATAATACCCCAGATATCACTGAGTATAAAGACCTAGTATCTCAGAATATGGGACCTTTCAAACGAGATTTCAGGGGTTACCTATATATCCAAGTAGTGTTCCCCACGAATTTCACAAGTTTGAAATTTTAGGTTTATATCCTGAATAAATCTACTAAATGTACGAAAACCTATCGACACATCGTTAGTGAGACTGTTTAACTCTTTTTGACTTTCCAAATCTTTAGCATACTGTAATTGTCTAGCCGATGTATTATCATTTTCCCTATATACACAAGCTCTTTTTCAATTTTATCATGTTTTTGTATTTTTTTTATTTTTTTATTGTTTTTGTATTTTCTGAAAGTAAACTATGTACAACTATCTATCTCCCCCTAAATACCAAAACACGTAAAAAATCGACAAACCATTGCAGATTGTTTCTCATCTTCATCCGCAACAGTACTCTCATCAACGCTCACAATTCCATCCAACACCGAAAGCAATTTCATACCATTAAGTTTTAACAAATATTGAAACCGATTTTTATCAAAAGCTTTGGTATGCAAATCAGCTTTTTGTTCGTCAGTGTGGATTTTCTCAATTCGTATCAACTTTTTCTCGAAACAATCGCGAATAAAGTGATGATGAATCTCTATATGTTTAGTTTTAGCGTGATGTACTGGATTTTTAGTAATATTAATTGCGGCCTCATTATCAACAAACAGAGGTGTGTTAAGAAATTGCAAACCGTAGTCGCGCATCTGTTGCTGTATCCACAGGATCTGAGAGCATCAACTACTAGCAGAAACATACTCCGCTTCACATGTAGATAGTGCCACAGATGTTTGTTTCTTACACTGCCAGGTAACCAATCTAGGACCAAAGAACTGGCATCATGCAGTTGTTGATTTCGCGTTGACTTTACAGCATCCGAAATCTGAATCGGAATACCCTTCGAGCGTAAAATCGCCTTTTCTAGGATACCACAACCCGAATGTGGGTGTGCCTTTCAAGTAACGAAACATCCTTTTGACAATGATCATGTGCGAAGCTCTCGGGTTAGATTGATATCTTGTTGCGAGGCACCTTGGGTACATGATGTCAGGACGTGAAGCAGTCAGATACATCAACGAACCTATCATGGAACGGTAGAACGTTTCATCAGCCCTGTCTTCAGTGAGATCTGGGTGAATCCCATGATTAGTCGCAAGTGGGGTAGCAGCTGGAGTAGAACTTGACATTCCAAATTTCTCTAGAATATCATGTACGTACTTCGTTTGATGAATGAAAATTCCCTCAGGTAGTTGTTCAACTTGTAGACCCAGAAAGAATTTCATCTCCCCCATTGATGACATTTCGAATTTCTGCTTCATCACCTGTTCGAAATCTTTGCACAATTTTTCGTTCGTTGACCCAAAAATTATATCGTCCACATAAATTTTTATTATCAGAAGATGACCATCAACGACTTTAGTGAAGAGAGTGGCATCCACTTTTCCACGTATGAACTGGTTAGCGAGTAGGTGTTGAGACAAAGTCTCGTACCAGGCTCTCGGTGCCTGATGTAGACCATACAACGCTTTGTCCAACAAATAAACTTTGTTCTTGTGGATTGGGTCAGTAAAGCCCGGCGGCTGACCAACATAAACCTCCTCTTTGACCTTCCCATAAAGAAACGCTGACTTTACATCCAACTGATATACTTTGAAATTCTTCCAAGACGCAAATGCTAGGAAAATTCTGATAGCCTCTAGTCGTGCAACAGGAGCATAGACTTCGGTAAAATCAATCCCCTCCTGTTGACTAAAGCCCTGAACAACGAGTCGAGCTTTGTTCCTTACAACCACTCCTCTGTCGTCCCTCTTACATTTGAAAACCCATTTTGTATTGATTTTCCTTTGACCCTCCGGCAAATCCACTAATTTCCACACTCCCAACTTTTCAAACTGACTTAACTCTTCTTGCATTGCTATGACCCAAGAGTCTTCAGTAAGCGCCTCTTTGTAAGTTCTCGGTTCGATCTGCGACATAAAACAACTTAATGAAAATTCAGTTTGTAAAGGTGCTACTGTAGAATAAAAACAAGTTAAGCCCTGGTCAATTTGACGTCTCATGCGAACGCCCGATTGCAATTCTCCTATGATCAACTCCTCTGGATGATAAGAAAGAGTTCGCGGCATCACTTCGCTTGGAACATCTACATTTCCCTCCAGATTAGTAACATTCTGCTCTGCATCTTGTTCACCAACTTGGTTTGTTTGACTTGATAACTGGATCTGCTCCCCCTCAAGATCTGAATCACCATGGTCAAATACTGGCATGTTATTAGCTTCTTGATCATCATTCACCTCCGACTGATTACCAGGAGCAACTTCATCATCATGTTCACCAGCATTACTAGGACCTGCTTCATCGTCATTTGAAGTTTCCCAAGGTCTTTCAGAATATTCTGCTGGGAACCTGAGCTGCGTTTCATACTCTCGCAAAATGTCCAGCTCATCAAAGAAATCTTCATCTTCCTCTGATTCTTCTCTCATGTCAAACGAATCCCAAAGTTTGTCATAATTATATCTCCATGAATCACCAGGATTCTGTGGCGGCATAGTGTAACCTTGACATTCAACATTCGCTGCTTCAATAATCCGCTTTTCACTTGGAACGAAGACACGTCGTGTAGGACTTGAATAGCCAACAAAGATACCCTCAATGCTCTTCGGACCAAACTTTCCATTAGGCTCTATCACCGTACAGGGAGACCCGAACGGTTCTAGATACTTCAAATTCGGCTTGCGGTTATTGATTAGCTGAAAACGCGTTTTGTTGAATTTCTTGACAGTAAGAACTCTGTTGAGAGTATAGCATGCAACAGAAACAGCTTCAGCCCAGAAATTAATTGGTAACTTAGAGTCTGCAAGCATCGTTCTGGCTGTCTCGATTAGCGTCCGATTTTTGCATTCTGCTACTCCATTCTGCTGCGTAGTGTACGGAGCACTAAACTCGTGCAGTATACCTCTTTCATCACAAAATTCTTCCATCTTACTGTTTTTGAACTCAGTACCTGTCACACCCCCAAAATCCCACCTGCGGAGTACCACCGCTTGGAGGCGTGACTGACCAGGACCCAGCCACCAATCATACTGAACAAGCATATAAGTAATTATAAAAGTTTAATCATCCCGATTGGTGTTTCAAAACATATAAGTTTAAGTTGCAAGCGGAAGCATAAGTTTAAAGTTATAACATAAGTTCCAAAAGTTTTCAAGTTTTAACATAACATGTAACAATCCCTGTCCCACAACGATCCTCCTCCATGCAAGCTCCAGCTCAGTACCTATGGTCCTGCAAAGCATGTAGTAACGAGTCAACAACTAGTTGAGTGAGTTCACGGGTGGGCGTTCGTTTTAGTTGTTTCGAAAACAGTTTACTTTATCTGGCATCCAGCCGTGGGGGTTACCCCATAGTTTTAAAAACGTGACCAGTTCGTTCCCAGTTACTCCGGCACTCCGGCCGTGGGGGCTACCCCATGTAGTTATCAGGCATTTCGGCCGTGGGGGCTACCCCATGTACATCATCTGGCTCTCCAGCCGTGGGGGCTACCCCATGTGTATACTAGACTCGTTACCGTATCGATTGCTGACTGTAGTCATGTTTATGTGCCCTGAAAACATCAATGTCTATCATCATTGACGTGCCCCAGATCCATTAGTTCACGCCCGTCCTCTGCGGCACGGTGTGAGGCTTGTCAGACCTAAATAGCGCTATCTAACTAATGACCCGCTCGCCATTGGCCCGGCGATTAGTCGATACAAAAAGGAGGGACTTCGTGATAGAGTTTTAGTCTAGTACGTTTATCCGTCCATCCGGACGAGGAATCACATTCCTGAACCACTGACGTCCTACCCAATGGTAGACGAGGAACCCATGTTCCTGAATCCCATTCCCAACCCAGGGAATCCCATGCTTTGTAAAGGGTGTGAACTCACCTTGGTTTGCTCGGCAGTCAAACACAGAAAGTCAATCAAGTCGCAAGTAGTCAATAACGTCCTAACACGGATATCACGTATAATCAGATTCGAACCAAGTAGTGCACAAATGTTCAACATGTTTGGCAAGCACGTTTAGCAGTAACAGTTAACAGTCAACAGTAGCACATACGGTTCACAAGTTCAGCCCAACTACTTAGGCCCAAACACGTAAAAGCAGTTAACACAGAAGCCCATCAGTCTGGCCCATTAACTAAGGCCCAAAAAGTGTGGTCTCGAGTCGCAACCGGACTCGCAAGCATGGTCTCGAGTCATGCTGTGTGTTGATCATGGATGGTTGCGAGTCGCAACCGGTGTCGCAACCGTAGTCTCGGTTCATCATGCTGAGGTCTCGAGTCGCAACGGGACTCGTAACCTGTGGTTTCGGCTTGTCCTGCTATGGTTGCGAGTCGCAACCGCGTGGTCTCGAGTCATCACGCTGTGGTTGCGAGTCGCAACTGCGTGATTGCGAGTCGGTAGCAGTCGTTTTCATGTTCACGTGTTGATGCAGATATGGTCAGCCAAATTGTACAATATAATCAGGCCCAAATCAGGAAATAACCAATAGCATTCCACTAACAGTTTTCCTAATCAGGCTATTAGTCAAAGATGGATCAAAATCACAAGGGTTTTCAATCTTCAACTATCATTCAAAGTGTTCTTCAAATATTCAAACACATTCATCACATATTCAACCTTATTCTAACACATTTTGCATCAATCATAAGCATAATCATGGTTAACAATCTCACTTATCTAACATAACACTATAGGCTCGGTTCTATACTAGGCCGAATATATGACATATGTAACTCGGTTTCATGTTCATCAACATAAATAGTTCAACCTCATTCAAACACAAAACACCAAAATCCATCATGCTATATATATGTCCGAAGTCAAGACCCTTTAGCCGATTATCAACATTATACACATTAGAACATCATACATATCAAGAATCATCATGTAAATCCTAACACTAAGCATCATCTCATGCATACATCCATTCAAGCACAAACACCACAAATATGAGTCAAAACATCATGGATACTAACCGGTTTGGTGAGGTGTGTGTGAAGCTTCTAGCCGATTCGAGTGTGAGCCGATCCAAACTTCAAAGGTCCGAAAATGATGAAGTGTTTGTGTTCTAGAGTTTAAGTGAGAGAGAAGTAGGAGAGTGTGTGTGTTGTGATGTTCATCAAAGTGGTAACAAATAACTAAGGGTGGTTTATATAGGCTAGTTCAAGTGTGTGCACCCTTAGTGGGTTTCGAGTGGGTTTACGGCCCAAAGGCCCAACCGGCCAAAGGTTCTCGGCCCAAGGCCCAAAACCGATTACTAGACACTCGAGACCTCATGGTCTCGAGTCGGGTTCTCGGCTCGCATATAACTCGTATAAATAAATAAATATATATACAATGCACACATACAAAACACATAAAAGTTCACGTATATCATTAAGTTCAATTGGTTAACTAATCACGTAACGTACAAGCAAGTCACATCACGACACAACGAAAGGTTCTAGATTTCGAGTTGTCACATCATCCCCAAGTTGAAAGAAATTTCGTCCCGAAATTTGATGGCACTCACTGAGGAAGCTAGTCAAGTTGCGTGGTTTTCCCGGTTTTCCTGGGGTGTCACATCCACCCCCCGTTGATCTGGAATTTCGTCCCGAAATTCCGTAGCTTCAGCCTCAGTAGCGTTAGTACTGTTCTCAAACAGTTGGGGATACTTTTGTTTCATCCGATCTTCGCGCTCCCAGGTAAACTCTGGGCCGCGACGTGAGTTCCAACGAACTCGAACAAGAGGTATTCTAGTGCTCTTGAGGACCTTAACATCCCGGTCCGTGATCTCGACAGGTTCTTCGACGAATTTCAACTGTTCGTCGATCGTGAGTTCCTTCAGAGGAACCACGTGCGTCTCATCTGACAGACACTTCTTCAGATTCGACACATGGAAAACGTTGTGAACTGCACCGAGTTCTGCTGGTAATTTCAGTCTGTAAGCCACCTTGCCTATTTTCTCAAGGATTTCGAAAGGTCCAACGTATCGTGGGTTGAGTTTGCTGCGTTTACCAAAACGAACCACACCCTTCCAGGGTGAAACTTTGAGTAATACCCGCTCCCCAACCTGGAGCTCAAGTGGTTTCCTGCCCTTATCGGCGTAGGCTTTCTGACGGTCACGAGCGGCCGCCATGCGTTGTCGTATTTGAGCAATCCGCTCAGTAGTGTCTACCACATGTTCTGGACCAGTGATTTGACTATCCCCCACCTCTGCCCAACAGAGGGGTGACCGGCATTTTCGTCCGTACAATGCCTCAAACGGAGCAGCTTTAATGCTGGTGTGGTAGCTGTTATTATACGAGAATTCCACGAGTGGCAGATGCCTTTCCCAGCTGTTGCCAAAGTCGATTACACAAGCGCGAAGCATGTCTTCTAGGGTCTGAATAGTACGCTCGGACTGCCCGTCCGTCTGTGGGTGATACGCTGTGCTCATATCAAGACGTGAGCCAAAAGACTTGTGCATTGCCTGCCACAGTTCCGAAGTAAAACGTGCATCTCGATCAGAGATGATAGAAGTGGGCACCCCGTGCCTCGAAACAACTTCCTTGAGGTATATCTCCGCTAGAGTGGAGAACTTATCCGTTTCCTTGATTGCCAAAAAGTGTGCGGATTTCGTGAGTCGATCCACGATCACCCAGATAGTATCGTTTCCGCGCTGTGATCTAGGTAGGCCAGTAACGAAATCCATGGAAATTTGCTCCCATTTCCATTGTGGTATCTCTGGTTGCTGAAGTAGGCCTGAAGGTTTCTGATATTCCGTCTTAACTCTCGCACAAGTCAAACACTTGCTGACATACGTTGCTATGTGGGCCTTCATGCTAGGCCACCAATACGTGGTTTTAATATCGTGGTACATCTTGTCCGAACCAGGGTGTACCGAGTAGCGAGATTTGTGCGCTTCATCCATCACAAGTTCTCGTAAATCGCCATAGAGTGGGACCCAAATGCGTCCTGTTACATAATAAGCACCGTCTTCCTTCTGTTCTAAGCGTTGCCTTGACCCGCGTAGAGCTTCAGCTCTAACGTTTTCTGGCTTCAGTGCTTCTATCTGAGCAGCTCGTATTTGCGAAGGTAGACTAGAATGGATCGTGAGTTGTAAAGCTCTTACACGCTTAGGCGTAGTGTCCTTTCGACTGAGGGCGTCTGCCACAACATTGGCCTTGCCCGGGTGATACCTGATAGAGCACTCGTAATCATTCAGCAGTTCGACCCATCGTCGCTGCCGCATATTCAGTTCCTTCTGTTTGAATATGTGTTCTAAACTTCTGTGGTCGGTGTAGATGGCGCACTTGGTTCCGTACAGGTAATGCCGCCATAGTTTAAGTGCAAAAACAACAGCTCCCAGCTCTAAATCATGTGTCGTGTAGTTCTTCTCGTGAACTTTAAGTTGTCGTGAGGCGTAAGCTATGACTTTATCTCGTTGCATCAATACACAACCAAGACCTTGAATTGATGCATCACAGTAAACCACAAAATCGTCTGTGCCCTCTGGCAGTGAAAGGATAGGTGCACTACAAAGTCTATCCTTTAGATGTTGAAAAGCTAACTCTTGTGCGTTTCCCCAATGATAAACAACGCCTTTCTGCGTTAACAACGTGAGAGGCTGCGCGATCTTAGAAAAATCCTTAATGAATCTCCTGTAGTAACCTGCCAATCCCAAAAATTGGCGAATCTCCTTTGGTGTACGAGGCGCAGGCCAGTTCTTAATAGATTCCACTTTGGATGGATCAACGTGAATCCCATCCTTGTTCACCACATGCCCTAGGAAATGGACCTCTCGAAGCCAGAAGTCGCATTTCGAGAATTTCACGTAAAGCTGTTCCTTCCGAAGGAGTTCCAGAATAAGTCGTAGATGTTGTTCGTGTTCCTCTTTGCTCTTAGAATAGATCAGGATGTCGTCGATAAAGACTATAACAAACTTATCCAGGTACGGCTTGCACACTCGATTCATCAAATCCATAAAAACTGCCGGTGCGTTCGTCAGCCCAAACGGCATGACCAAAAACTCATAGTGCCCATATCGAGTCCTAAAGGCCGTCTTAGAGACATCCTCTTCCCGAACTCTCAGCTGGTGATATCCCGATCTCAGATCGATCTTTGAATAGTAGCTCGACCCCTGCAACTGGTCGAACAAGTCGTCAATGCGCGGTAGAGGATAACGATTCTTCACAGTCACCTTGTTGAGTTCGCGATAGTCGATACACATTCTGAAGGTACCGTCCTTCTTCTTCACAAATAACACTGGAGCTCCCCAAGGCGATGAGCTAGGACGAATAAAACCCTTATCCAAGAGTTCTTGTAGTTGCGTGGAGAGTTCTTCCAACTCTGATGGTGCCAAACGATAAGGTGCACGGGCTACAGGCGCGGCTCCAGGAGCTAAATCAATCTGAAACTCGACTTGGCGATGGGGCGGAAGACCAGGTAATTCCTCAGGGAATACCTCAGGATAGTCGCGTACAACGGGAAAATCTTCTAACTTCTTCTCCTTTTCTGTGGTATCAGTAACTAAAGCCAAAATCGCAGTGTGGCCCTTTCGTAAGCATTTCTGAGCCTTAAGAAGAGAGATGATGTTCTCAACAGCACTTCTCTTGTCGCCACGAATCATGAGAGGTTCACTACCTAAACCAGGAATACGAACGATCTTCTCGTTGCAAAGAATCTCTGCTCGGTGTTGGGATAACCAATCCATCCCAATGACAACGTCGAAACTACCCAAGACAATAGGAATAAGATCGATAGCGAAGGTCTGATTAGCGAGAATAAGCTGGCAACCCTTGACTACGTGCGAGGCTTCCAAACTCTTACCATTAGCTAGCTCTACGGTGTGCTTGTCGCTCAGGGGTGTAGGAATACGCTTAAGCATCTTACTAACTTCTAGTGACACATAACTAGTATCGGCACCCGAATCAAATAAGACTGTAACATAAAAGTCGTCGAGAAGGAACTTACCCGTCACCACGTTGGGATCATTCCTTGCTTCACCTTGACCAATCACGAACACACGCCCCCTAGCACCATTGTTGTTGTTTCCATTGTTACCATTCCCCTGGTTGTTGTTGTTCTGGTTCAGTTGGGGACAATCCTTCTTGAAGTGGCCTTCAGCTCCACACTGAAAGCACCCTTTGTTGTTACCCTGCTGCTGTCGCTGGTTCTGCTGAGGTTGCTGACGATTCTGGTTGACGGGGTATGCGCTTCTGCAATCCTTTGCAACATGGCCAGGCTTGTTGCATCGATGACAGTTGCCCCTGGTGCATGGCCCACTGTGGTGTAGGCTGCAGCGATTGCACTTGGGGTGATTCCCCTTGTATCCACCATGACTTTGACCACCAGACGACTGCTGACTGGGGCTCTTGTGATCGTCCGTCTTTCTCTGCTGAGACTGAGTTTGCACTGAAGTTGAACCCCTGCTTGAAGTTCCATCCCATTTCCGTTTATCCCCACTAGAAGCACCAGAAGTAGTTGCAGCACCTATTCGCTTCGGTAACTTGTTCTGCTCCACCGCTTGGTCGGTGAGACGGTGAGCCAACTGTACAACCTGCTGGATAGTAGTCAACCTCGCTGAAGTCACATGACTTTGGATCTCTGGCACCAAGCCCTTGAGATAGAGTTCAATTCGCTTATATGGAGGGTCCACCATAGTAGGACACAACAAAGCAAGCTCATGCGATCTCTTAGTGTATGCCTCAATCTCCGACCCCGACATCTTAAGATTGTAGAACTCATCTTCCAGTTTGTGAATGTCGTCACGACTGCAGTATTCCTCCCTGATCATTTCCTTGAAGTTTTCCCATGGGGTGGCGTTGGCAGCAACCAACCCTAACATCTGCACTTGAGCATTCCACCACGTGAGAGCCAAACCCTCGAGAGTACCAGTAGCATACTTCACCCTGCGCGCTTCAGGGCATTCGCACATTTCGAACACAGACTCCAGTTTCTCAAACCAGTGTAGGAGACCTACTGCTCCTTCAGTGCCGCTAAAAGTCGTGGGTCGACAGTCCATAAAAGTCTTAAAAGTGCACACCGGTGCCTGACCTAAGGTAGGTGAAAGAAAAGACAGAGTTTAACACAAAGGTTGGTTCACGAGAGTAGGATCCAAACGATCCTAGAACAATTTCGGACTGCAGGATATACCTCCTGCGCGTGCAGCTGCGAGCGCTGCGTCAATTCGCTCGTTGATCAAAGCCGTCAACTGGGCTTGTGTCATGTTAACGCGTCCAGACATGGTTCTTCATAATAAAAGCAATACGTGTGAGAGAGGTTCGCGAAAGCACGATAGTAGGACAGAGTAAGTACGCATGTGTTCAAACAACAGTAGTTATACTAGTCAAGCATACCATGAGCAATGTACTACGCAACTAACAAGTAGGCCATATACATACATTATATTACCTAGAACGTCGAGCCTTGCATGAGGAGCGAAGTGTCGTTGTGGACCGTTGAGCACTAAACCGGTTATAGTCTGGTTTTAACAAAAACGTTTCTCCTTTATTAAAACCAAGTTCACTATAACCAATGGCTCTGATACCAATCTGTCACACCCCCAAAATCCCACCTGCGGAGTACCACCGCTTGGAGGCGTGACTGACCAGGACCCAGCCACCAATCATACTGAACAAGCATATAAGTAATTATAAAAGTTTAATCATCCCGATTGGTGTTTCAAAACATATAAGTTTAAGTTGCAAGCGGAAGCATAAGTTTAAAGTTATAACATAAGTTCCAAAAGTTTTCAAGTTTTAACATAACATGTAACAATCCCTGTCCCACAACGATCCTCCTCCATGCAAGCTCCAGCTCAGTACCTATGGTCCTGCAAAGCATGTAGTAACGAGTCAACAACTAGTTGAGTGAGTTCACGGGTGGGCGTTCGTTTTAGTTGTTTCGAAAACAGTTTACTTTATCTGGCATCCAGCCGTGGGGGTTACCCCATAGTTTTAAAAACGTGACCAGTTCGTTCCCAGTTACTCCGGCACTCCGGCCGTGGGGGCTACCCCATGTAGTTATCAGGCATTTCGGCCGTGGGGGCTACCCCATGTACATCATCTGGCTCTCCAGCCGTGGGGGCTACCCCATGTGTATACTAGACTCGTTACCGTATCGATTGCTGACTGTAGTCATGTTTATGTGCCCTGAAAACATCAATGTCTATCATCATTGACGTGCCCCAGATCCATTAGTTCACGCCCGTCCTCTGCGGCACGGTGTGAGGCTTGTCAGACCTAAATAGCGCTATCTAACTAATGACCCGCTCGCCATTGGCCCGGCGATTAGTCGATACAAAAAGGAGGGACTTCGTGATAGAGTTTTAGTCTAGTACGTTTATCCGTCCATCCGGACGAGGAATCACATTCCTGAACCACTGACGTCCTACCCAATGGTAGACGAGGAACCCATGTTCCTGAATCCCATTCCCAACCCAGGGAATCCCATGCTTTGTAAAGGGTGTGAACTCACCTTGGTTTGCTCGGCAGTCAAACACAGAAAGTCAATCAAGTCGCAAGTAGTCAATAACGTCCTAACACGGATATCACGTATAATCAGATTCGAACCAAGTAGTGCACAAATGTTCAACATGTTTGGCAAGCACGTTTAGCAGTAACAGTTAACAGTCAACAGTAGCACATACGGTTCACAAGTTCAGCCCAACTACTTAGGCCCAAACACGTAAAAGCAGTTAACACAGAAGCCCATCAGTCTGGCCCATTAACTAAGGCCCAAAAAGTGTGGTCTCGAGTCGCAACCGGACTCGCAAGCATGGTCTCGAGTCATGCTGTGTGTTGATCATGGATGGTTGCGAGTCGCAACCGGTGTCGCAACCGTAGTCTCGGTTCATCATGCTGAGGTCTCGAGTCGCAACGGGACTCGTAACCTGTGGTTTCGGCTTGTCCTGCTATGGTTGCGAGTCGCAACCGCGTGGTCTCGAGTCATCACGCTGTGGTTGCGAGTCGCAACTGCGTGATTGCGAGTCGGTAGCAGTCGTTTTCATGTTCACGTGTTGATGCAGATATGGTCAGCCAAATTGTACAATATAATCAGGCCCAAATCAGGAAATAACCAATAGCATTCCACTAACAGTTTTCCTAATCAGGCTATTAGTCAAAGATGGATCAAAATCACAAGGGTTTTCAATCTTCAACTATCATTCAAAGTGTTCTTCAAATATTCAAACACATTCATCACATATTCAACCTTATTCTAACACATTTTGCATCAATCATAAGCATAATCATGGTTAACAATCTCACTTATCTAACATAACACTATAGGCTCGGTTCTATACTAGGCCGAATATATGACATATGTAACTCGGTTTCATGTTCATCAACATAAATAGTTCAACCTCATTCAAACACAAAACACCAAAATCCATCATGCTATATATATGTCCGAAGTCAAGACCCTTTAGCCGATTATCAACATTATACACATTAGAACATCATACATATCAAGAATCATCATGTAAATCCTAACACTAAGCATCATCTCATGCATACATCCATTCAAGCACAAACACCACAAATATGAGTCAAAACATCATGGATACTAACCGGTTTGGTGAGGTGTGTGTGAAGCTTCTAGCCGATTCGAGTGTGAGCCGATCCAAACTTCAAAGGTCCGAAAATGATGAAGTGTTTGTGTTCTAGAGTTTAAGTGAGAGAGAAGTAGGAGAGTGTGTGTGTTGTGATGTTCATCAAAGTGGTAACAAATAACTAAGGGTGGTTTATATAGGCTAGTTCAAGTGTGTGCACCCTTAGTGGGTTTCGAGTGGGTTTACGGCCCAAAGGCCCAACCGGCCAAAGGTTCTCGGCCCAAGGCCCAAAACCGATTACTAGACACTCGAGACCTCATGGTCTCGAGTCGGGTTCTCGGCTCGCATATAACTCGTATAAATAAATAAATATATATACAATGCACACATACAAAACACATAAAAGTTCACGTATATCATTAAGTTCAATTGGTTAACTAATCACGTAACGTACAAGCAAGTCACATCACGACACAACGAAAGGTTCTAGATTTCGAGTTGTCACATCATCCCCAAGTTGAAAGAAATTTCGTCCCGAAATTTGATGGCACTCACTGAGGAAGCTAGTCAAGTTGCGTGGTTTTCCCGGTTTTCCTGGGGTGTCACAGTACCATTATCACTTCGAATTCTACAAATCGGCCTCTGGTACAAATTCTTAATTCTCTTAAACAACGCCATCAAGCTGTCAAACATTTCGTCTTTCGATTTCAAAAATGAAACCCATGAAAATCTGGAATAATCATCAGTTACGACCAAACAGTAGTAATCTCCTGTTATACTCTTGACATTCACCGGACCAAACAAATCCATGTGAAGTCGTTCCAAAGGTCTTGAAACTGAATTAACTTGCTTTGTAGGGTGTGACTTTTTCTTCTGTTTGCCTTTGACACAACTTATGCACTCCCCTTCCAGATGAAAACCTTTGACATGCACTCCTGTCACCAAATCGTTATGCACCAAGTGATTCATCTTCCTTAGGTGAATATGCCCCATCTTTCGGTGCCATAATCTTGATTCTTTCTCCGTTGCTCTGGACACAAAACAATGAGCCTGACCGTGGTTGTAGTAGCGACGCCCATGTCCAACACGTACAGATCATTGACTCTTGCTGCCCTCATAATGATCCATTCCTCAGGTATCACAAATCCTGGTTTCAAGATCAAACATTCTTTGTCGGTGAAATGAGTAGTATACATCCTGTCACAGATCTGGGAGATACTCAGCAAGTTGTTCTCCAGCTCAGCGATGTAGTTAACCCTCTCAAATGTTACAATGCCATTCGATAACGTTCCTTCACCTATGATCTTTCCTCCTTGATTACCCGTAAAACCCACGTAACCACCGTTAATGTTTTTCACATCATATAGCAACGCGGTCTTCCCTGTCATATGTCTCGATGCTCCACTATCCATGATCCATCTGGATACAAGTTTTGGAAGATCCTGCACATAACAAATCATCACTTAAACAACTTCAAGAAAGATGCCAATTCATGCTTCGCGATCCAGGAAGCTCCAGCAATTCAAACTGTTTAATCAAACATGGTGTCCACCCAGGCTTCATCAGCCTTAGGTGTAACCTTGACTCTCGCAATTTGAATTTTGAAATTTTCAGCCTTGAGAGGTGGAAAATTTGCATCATAATCAACCGTAATTGATTCTTCAGCCTTTTTCACCTTAGAAGTTGAAACTTTCTTCTCAACTTTTGATTCAATTTTAGGTTTCCACACCTGTTGAGTTAATGCAACCCGTTTGTAAAATATGTCATTTTTAGTTACCAACTTCTTTACGGGTTCATTTTTCACTTTGCAGTTGTCAATTTTAACATTCTTCTTCTCAACAACTCTTTTCTCAACAATCATCGGTGCTTTACCCTTCACATCAACCTTCTTCTGTTGAACTTTCACAGCTTCAGTCTTAGGCTTCACAAATGTACACTTTCGTGCAATATGACCAACCTGATCACATCTAAAACAAGTACGAGTATCAGCTACTCGACTCGTGCCTTCAGACTGAGCCTGTGAAGCTCTCTTCTCAAAGAACTCTTTATTAGATTTCGAAAAAATTTGTTTCTCTTCATCAGCTAGTGAACTCGAACTGTTCACAAACTTTTTCTTCTCGACAAACCTCTTGTTTGGAACATTTCTTTTCTGATACGGTTTACCCCCTGATAACCACCCGACAAGTTGTTTCTGTTGTTATTGTAAAAACGTGGTGGATTAACAGATTTCTTGTTGTAAACCCTATCTTTCTTTCGACTCAGATTATTCACTGCTGACAACTCGACTTCAACCAGTTTGAAAACATTTGTCAATTTGTTCAAGTTTACATTCTCTATCGGAAACTCTGAATCCGAAACAACTTATCCGAACCCATCATCTTGTACATGACAAGGTTTGATTCTTCATTTAAGTTGTTTTTGGATTGTTGTTTCGGAATGTATTTGTCCAGAAAACACCCATCCTCCTCAGAAGTGTCACAATCCGGTTTTAACACTTTGTCAACCACACTTTTTACCACATCATTTTGGACACTTTCGTCATTGGAAGACGTGAACGTGACATCAATGTTCTCAGGAAGTTTAACTTCACTTTCTTCCTCAAGTTCAACCAAACTGGATTGGTTTTTCGTGTAATTATCCAAAACTAGCGGTGGAACTTTGTGAAAACCTACACCCGTTCCATCAGAAAACACATCCTCACCAGCTTTGTTTTTTCCAATAGGTTTGGGAACAATATGCTGCAAAACAAAGCTTACTGAGCTATAGCTGTTTAGCTTCAACTGGATTCATTCATTCTCAATTTCAGTCTCTTTAACTTTAAGTTTCAATTTAGCGATTTCATCCAGTTGTTCATTAATTGATTCTTCTTTTATTCTTACCACAGCTCTTAGATGTTCATTTTCTTTATATGTTTTGCCATTTCGATCATCACTATCTTTCCCAATACTTTTAAGTTTTTTGAACTTTTCAGAAATTTGACGGTTTTCAAGAATTAACTTTTCATTTTCTCGTTTAACTTTCTCATGTTCAATTTTATCATTTTCAGTTTGAGCCGTTAATTCTTTAATCCGTTCAGTTGAAGCTTTTACGGTTTTGTCACGACCGAGAATCTGATCCTCAACATTTTTAACTTTCTTTGTCAGATTCTTAATTTTCTCACTGTTTAAGTACGTGACAGTGCTACAAAAATTGCATTCTTTGTTGCAATTTTTGCAGTCAGCATTTCCGTCTATCTTTTTACCTGACGCATTTGTTGACGCATTTGGACTGACCTGGCCCTTTGACTCAGTCACAGAATTAGAGTCTACCTCAAGTGCTTTCGCGGCCAGCACTTTGTCAGCCATATTTCCCAGGTTCTCTGCTGTCAACTCCTGCGTAGTATCGATAATACCAGTATCAACCTGCTTTGCTTTCTCAAACTCTTCTTTTTCTTTCTTCTCTTTCTCCTCTTTCTCCTTTCTCTCTTTTTCTTTTTCTTCTTCAATCATCTTCTCTGTTGGCGTTCCCCACCACTTGTGCTGCCAGTACTCATCATCCTCTTTTATCTCCTTGATGATGGCTTCCATATCGAGTGTGCTGTCATCAATCGCAATGTTTCCATATCGATCAAGGTAACATTCTCTGTCTGGATCCCATCTATTTGCTCTTCTTGCTTCCAGATAAATGCGAGAGATCCTCAAGATTCTGTTTTCAGCAATCATTTTTCGATAACAGTACTTCTGCTCATCAGTACGATCATCTTTCCATGGAATCGGATCATCGTTGCTTGCCATGAATGCATAACCCACCGCATCTTCTTCCGGTAAAACTTCCTTACTCCAATCGTACCCCTCATCATCGTAAATCACAGCCAGAGCCCTTGATTTGTCTCTGTTATCTTCAGTCTGCTTCAATCTAGGCGGCTCGGATTTATTCTGATGATAGATTGCCTTCTTGTAGTAATCATCTCAAAACGGATTCTCCGACTCATCAGCATATGCATTTCTGCATTCCCGCTTGAAATGACCCTTCTGCTTACACTTAAAACATGTCACCTTGGATTTGTCAAACCCCAACTTTGTAGACGGACCACCGATCGTCTTTCTCCCAGTAATCTCTATGAAGCGTTGTGCACGTCGAACTGCATTTGCCATCGCCCAACGAATGTCGATCAGCTCCATTTCTTCGAGGTCTATCTGATCGTAATCTTCTTTCGTCAGATTTGTATTCCCGATCTTACCAGCCACCAACCCTTCATATGATTCCAACACATATGCCAAGAAAACCATCTGTTGCTTAGCTGACTCCTCATCAAAATTCTGTGCGTTCTTCAAATCTATCGCGATGTTGCAAGAAAACTTCGCATCAGAACGATTTGCAGAAGACGTAGATCCACTGTGATAACCACTGTGGCTTCCACTGCTTGGACTGCTTTGACTTTCTTTGCTTGCTGAAGAAACATTCTCAGCAGAAAATGCAGTTTTTGGAGAAGTAGCTTTTGGCATCAAGCTTTTCGGATAGTACAAATCCAGGTTTTGCTGATAAGATGAGTGATTGACTTTGTATGTTTTCTTCAGTTCTAGCTCATGACTTTAAAGTCTCTCAATCACCAAATCTGGAGTCAAATCTTCAGGAGCAATAGTGTTCTTCAACATCAGTGCGTAATATCTCCAATCCACTTCGTCTGGTAATGAATCAAATAGTTTGTCAACAAGTTCTTCATCAGAATACGTGATCTTATGTCGTGCAAGCTCTAGCTTCAGATGACCGAACCTTTCAATCATTTTGCAAACCGATTCATTGTTAAGACAACCAAACATGTCAAACTCTTTTCTAAGAAATTTCGTTTTATTTTTTACAATCTCTTTACTTCCTAGACACTTCTTCTTGAGTTTTTCCCATAAATCTTTTGCATTGGAGTAGTCTATCAACGAAATGATGTCTTCCCGCACTGACTGAAACAGTAATGCCACACACTTTTGCTCGGCTACAAATCCTTCAATTTCTTCAGCTGATCTCAATGCTTCACCATTCTTCTTTCCATTTGCATATCCATTTTTCATACTTTTCCAACTTGCAAATGCGAATGCCATCAGCCAGTCTTCGAATTTTGTTGTCCACCTACTATAGTCTTCTATAGCCATCAACTTCGGAGGTTTGTTGAATGTACCAAATGCAGTCTCCGACTCCCAAGCTTCTTTCTTTTTCTCTTTCGGTGGATCCTCGTTCGTATTGCTCGAAAACGTTTCATTGTTTCCTGAATTTCCCGTGAATGCATACATGTCGCTGAAAGGATTCATGAAAATATCATCCATTTTGACTGTACCTGCACAATCAACCAACACTTAGAAAAATTTTCGAAATTTTGAAAAAAACAAGACACAAAAGCGGATCTATCTGTATAGGTGACAGATAAGCGGATCTATGTGGTTCAGATAAGCGAACCAAATAAGCGAATCACTGTTCGAGCGAACCAAGTAGTGTACGGAAAAGCGAACCCAAGTTTGTCCGTTGGAGCGGACCAAAAACTATATGTATGAGCGAACCAGAATTTGTCCGAATAAGCGGACCGGATGAGCGATTCTATCTCTTGAACAAATGAGCGAACCAGAAATGTACGTTCGAACGGACCTGAATGTGTCCGTTCGAGCGAAACTATCAGTGAATTTGTCTGAAAAAGCGAACCAAACAGGTTATTTCAAGCGAACCTGTTGAATTTCGAGCGAACCTAAACACTTATGTCTGAAAAAGCGAATCTAGGTTTTTACCCAATTTTATCCATTTTTAATCCGAGTTTTAGCCTGAAACTTCCTAGGGTTTGTTACTAGTAAGTTTGACATGTTATACTCAATTTTCAGACAATTTTAACCGTAGGAACCACTGTAAACCGAAAAAGTATGAGAGAAAGTGAGTAGAAAAGAGAGATTTCTGCAGATTCAAGCTGTAGTAGTATGAACTCCTCGTCCTGAGCTCTGATACCACTTTGTTGGACCGTTGTTGACCCTGAAAAGTCAGTCAAGGTAGTTCATCTTCGTATATAAAGGCGGAATCAGTATATATGAAGTCACACAATACAAAAGCAAAAAGAAAAAGTAACAGTCAAAGAAGTCAAAGTTGACTTGGACTTTGACTTTGACTTTGATATTCGAAAACACGGGGTGTTACAGCCTCCCCTTGTTTAGGGAATTTCGTCCCGAAATTAGGCTGAGAGCTGCGCATCACCGTGATTTACCAATTTGATGCTTCAGATCTATTTAAACAACTGCGGGTACTTGGCCTTCATGTCGCTTTCGAGTTCCCAAGTGAACTCCGCGCCTCGTTTGCCTTCCCATCGGACCTTCACGATAGGGATGCGCGAGCGCCTGAGTTGCTTGGTTTGGCGATCCATGATTTCGACAGGCTTTTCCACGAAGTGTAAGGTTTCGTTGACCTGAAGATCGTTGAGTGGTACGATTAGATCATGATCAGCAAGGCATTTTCAGAGGTTAGACACATGGAAAGTCGGGTGGACGTTACTGAGTTCTTCCGGTAGTTCGAGTCTGTAGGCGACTTTTCCGATCCTTTCCAGAATCTTAAAAGGTCCAACATATCGAGGCGCTAGTTTCCCTTTCTTGCCGAATGTCACACCCCCAAAATCCACACGCGGAGTATCACCGCTTGGGAGCGTGACTGACCAGGATCAAGCCATCAATCATTTCAAACATAGCATTTAATAATAATAAAAGTAGTTAAGGTAGTTCATCATGACATGATTGATGTTTCAAAACCAAACATTGTTTAAGTAGCGGAAGCATAGTAATGTAATCTCAAAATAGTTATGAGTTCAGATATTGTTCATGATCCGGATCCCACAACGACCTGCTCCTCCCTGTGCAAGCTCCCATAAAGTACCTAAGGTCCTGCAAGGCATGCAGCAAATAATCAACAAACTAGTTGAGCGAGTTCACAGAAGTAAGTGCGTAACAGTAATGCGTAAGTTCATCTAGTGGGGGTTTCCCTTGTATATACTACTGGTGAGGGATTCTCACGTTTATCCTTTATAATGGGGGCTTCCCATTATGGTACTTACTAGACTAGTGCAACCATGTGTTCTCCTTAAACCGAGAACAGGAATACGTACTGGGTCACGTAGGATTTACGTGACGTGCCCTTCCCTGAGGACAGTGGTACGCGTGGGGGGGCTACGTAGGCTTTACGCAGCGTGTCCTTCCGACCCGGAAGACAGTAGATGGTATTGGGTTACGTAGGCTTTACGTAACGTGTCCTCCCGACCCGGGAGACAAATGGCAATTACTGGGGTACGTAGGCTTTACGTAACGTGTCCTGACTATCCTGAGGACGATGGTCTTTAGTCTAGTGAATGCGTAAGTACGAGTAACTCTTTCAATATCAACGTATCCAACCCAATTCCCAACCCGGGAATCCCATGCCTTGGCTGTGTGAACTCACCTTGGATTGCTCGGTAGATACACAAAGAGTACAGGTAAGCTAGTAAATGGTCAACCACGTCCTATCATGGTTATAATACAAGTCAGGTCTTGACTTAGATAATACACGTTTGTTTCACATAGGTTAACATAGTACGAGCATGCGAATATCATGGTAAACACATAACAGTCAACAATGTGCGAATAACAACAAGCCCAACATATTGTGCGATCCCTTGTAAACCCGGCCCAAACAGATAAGCAGTCCAGAAACATAACAGTCATAAGTCCAATTATTTGGCCCAATTGATTGGGCCCGTGACAGTGCAGGGTCCAACAGTGTACGAACTAACGGGACTCGAGTCGCAACCAGCGATCTCAAGTCGCAATTGGAGATTACGAGTCGCAACGGGAGATTACGGGTCGCAATGGTGATCTCGGCTTGTCATGGTCCGGTTACGAGTCGCAACATGACTCGCAACCGTGGTTGCGGCTCGTGCTGCTGTGGTCTCGAGTCGAAATCCGGACTCGCAACCTCGGTCCCGTGTTGTGTGCTGCTTGTGCGATCAGTTTAAACACCCGGATATCATGCATTCGGTTACAATCTATCAATTGTTACCAAAATTATCATTCTATCAATTAACACAATTCCTATTATCCAACTAGCAAACCATCGATTAAACAGGATTTTTAACACTAAATCCGTATGAACCCTAATTCACAACATCATGAACAATGACAACATTCATAACACTTAATCATATGATCATCATCAAATCAAACCGAAGAACATCATACATGTGAACCCTAACCAAACATGTGAGCCGATTTATGAACATCAACAACAATCATATCCGATTACAGCAATCCGAATCATATCACAGCCGAACATAACAATGGATTAATATTATCATACAATAAACCGAGCATACAACATAACCGTACATGTTAGCCGATTTACAAACATTACTAACTATAATCATAAGCAATCATGCGAACAAGGATCCTCGGTTATTAACAACATCAACATACAATATTCATGCGAAACATATCATTCGGTTATTATCACACTAATCATACATGAACACAATCAAACATATACTAACCGATTGGATTGAAACAAAGAGAAGGTGAGCCGAGATCCTTGATCCGAAGGATAGTTGTTCGCCGTCGGGTTCCAAGCAAACAAGAGAGAGAGCCAAAAGTTGTCTAGGGTTTGATAATGTGTTTTGTAACAATGAGATTACTAATCCCCAACTATGGGTGTTTACTCGGTTTAGAGGGGTGGGCCGAACCCTCAATGGGCTGCCCTAATGGTCCGCGTACAAGAATAAGGCCCAAAAGGCTTGTGCGGTCGAGTGGTGTTGTGCGATCGGGCCATTAACATACATACATATAATGTATACACAACACACGTAACACATCATTAAATCACATAATATTCAATTAATAACGTTCTCATAACCACGTATCGATACACAAAGTAGGTCTAAAATTCGAGTTGTCACACCGAATCTGACTACACCCTTCCAACGTGATACCTTTAGGAGTACGTAGTTGCCAACGTTAAATTCAAGGGGCTTGCGTCTTCTATCGGCATAGCTTTTCTGTCTGTTCCGAGCTTTCACCAAGTTGTCTCGAATCTGGTGGATTTTGTCAGTCGTTTCTTGTAGAATCTCGGGACCGGTTAGTTGCGAATGACCGATCTCGTGCCACACAATAGGCGATCGACATCTCCTTCCATACAAAGCCTCGAAGGGTGCCATTTGGATGCTGGCATGATAGCTGTTATTATACGAGAATTCGACTAGTGGCAGGTGTTTGTTCATGGAATGTAGTACTCAGATTAAGCGACGTACCAAGAGCCGCTTGAAAAGTTTATCACCATCGAGAAGTAAACCGAGCATCACGGTCAGAGATGTTGTCGCGAGGCGTACCATGATTACAAATGATCTCGTCGGTGTAGATCTGGGCTAATCGTTCCACCTTATAGTCTTCTCGTATTGGCAAAAAGTGGGCTGATGTTGTTAGACGATCAACTATAACCCAAATACTATCGTGACCTGATGGCGTGGGCAGGAGTTTCGTTATGAAATCCATAGCTATACTCTCCCACTTCTATATAGGTATCGGCGGTTGTTCGAGTAAGCGACTCTTGCGCAGGTTAAGCAACTTCCAACGTAAAGAGCGATACCACGTTTCATACCCGGCCACTAGTACTTGTAACGAAGATCCTGGTACATTTTATCGGCACCGGGATGAATTGAATATCGGGATTTGTGGTCTTCATTCATGATAATCTTTCGCAGATCAGTTCGCCTAGGAATTCAGATTCGGTCCAGATAGTAGAATATCCCATCTGCCTTGCTTACAAGCTGAGCTCCATCGTGATAAATCCTCTCTTTCTTCAAGGTGCGTTCATTAAAACACGCATGCTGGGCTTCGCGGATGAGGGCTTCGAGATTATGCTGGGCTTGAACGTTTCGGATACTGAGCACATAACTCTTTCTGCTGAGCGCGTCGGCAACCAGATTCGCCTTACCTAGGTGATAACGAATCTCACAGTCGTAATCGTTGAGTTCTACCCATCGGCGTTGACTTAAGTTCCCTCTGATTGAAGATATGTTGTAAACTCCTGTGATCAGTGTAGATTGTACACTTAGTGCCATACAGGTAGTGTCGCCAAATCTTTAATGCAAAGACAACTACGCCTAGCTCGAGGTCATGGGTTGTATAGTTCTTCTCGTGGATCTTGAGCTGTCGAGATGCGTAAGCTATAACCTTGTCTCACTGCATGAGAACACAACCAAGACCAAGGTTGGAAGCATCACAGTAGACAATGAAATCGTCATTTCCGTCAGGCAACGTAAGAATTGGTGCGTTGCACAGCATGTGCTTGAGGGTTTGAAAGGCAGACTCTTGTGCGGTTCCCCACACAAAAGGCTTGTCTTTATGAGTAAGAGCGGTAAGCGGCACAGCGATTTTGGAGAATCCTTCAATAAATCGTCGATAATAGCCCGCTAGTCTGAGGAAAGAACGAACTTGAGACGGGTTCTTAGGCGTTATCCAACTTTTGACGGCCTCAATCTTCGCGGGATCGACGTGTATTCCCTGACTATTCACAATGTGACCCAGAAACTGAACCTCCTCTAACCAGAATTCACACTTGGAGAACTTGGCATAGAGTTGGTTCCCCTGGAGTAACTCGAGAACCAAATGTAGATGTTGCGCGTGTTCAGTCTTCGATTTGGAATAGATCAAGACATCGTCAATGAACACGATGACGAAACGGTCTAAGAAAGGCTTACACACGCGATTCATCAGATCCATAAAGACCGCGGGTGCGTTAGTTAAACCAAAAGGCATAACAACGAATTCGTAATGGCCATAACGGGTTCGAAAAGCGGTTTTGGGGATGTCTTCCTCTTGAATCCGCAGTTGATGATAGCCCGAACGTAGATCGATCTTCAAGAAACACTGGGCACCTTGCAACTGGTCGAATAAGTCGTCGATTCGGGGCAAAGGGTATCGGTTCTTAATGGTTAGCTTATTCAACTCCCGATAATCGATGCACATCCGGAACGACCCGTCCTTCTTTTTGACGAAAAGGACTGGCGCGCCCCAAGGAGAGGTGCTCGGGCGAATAAAGCCTTTTTCAAGTAATTCCTTGAGTTGGTTTGAGAGTTCCTGCATTTCGGATGGAGTGAGTCGATAAGGAGTTTTGGCAACGGGGTTAGCTCCAGGAATAAGGTCAATACGAAAGTCGATATCACCACTTGGCGGTAGTCCAGGAAGATCATCAGGGAACACCTGAGGAAATTCACGAAGCACTGGAACGTCTTTGACTTCAGCTTTCTTTTTCTTTTCCTTCTCTGCTACTACAATGTTGGCCAAGAAGGCTCGGTATTCCTTGCGGAGATACCTGCTGGCTTGAATACACGACATTAGCTTGAGACCTTTCGAACCGGTTTCACCGTACACACATAGGAGATCACCGTTCGCGAGTGAGAATCGAATCATCTTTTCAAAGCATACAACTTCAGCATGGTTTTCACGAAGAAAGTCCATGCCTACTATGATGTCGAAACTTCCGAGTTGCATCGGAATAAGGTCGATAGGAAAGATGTGATTGTTGAGCTCTAGAGTACAATCACGAAGAATAGAGTTAACAGCGACAGTTCTTCCAGTAGCGACTTCGACTTCGAATGACGAGGACAGATAAGAGCACTTACGACTAAGGAGCTTCTCGAATTTCAAACGACACAAAGTAGTTATCGGCTCCAGTATCAAACAAACATGATGCATAAATACCATTCACAAGGAACGTACCATTAACCACGTTGTTATCCGCCTGAGCCTGACGGGCATTGATGTTGAAGGTTCGAGCATGGGCTGCTTGCTGCTGTTGCTGAGGCTGCTGTTGTTGCTGCTGGGGCTGTTGGGGCTCTTGCTTAACCACCCTGTTCGGGCACCTGTTTGCAAAGTGGTTAGGATCACCACATGCAAAGCAGACTCGAGCATTGACTGCAGGTGCTTGAGCTGCTTGTTGGCCTTGAGGGGCGGGGAGCAGAGCTTGGTTGACAGTAGCTTGCACTGGGGCTTGACGGGGATCAATGCGACAGTTCGCAGTGAAATGACCGTAAAGGTTGCAGTGAGCGCAAAAACGACAGGCTAGACCCACTGGATGATGATACGAGCATGTCGGGCAGAGCGGGTGAGGGCGTGTGTATGCACGCTTCGCTGGCGGTGCATTGATCACTGGAGCTGAGCGGTGGTACTGTTGCTGCTGAGCTGGTACAGCTTGTAGAGGAGCAGCAGTTGTTGCGGCAGCACAGCTCTTGTTGCTGGAGCTGTTGTTGTTTTGCTTCTTCTTTCTTCTTGATGACTTGGAGGATTTAGCAGTGGCGGTGTCGGTGGGTGCTGCGGTGGTGGCTTGGTGCAGTGACTTGGTATGTTTATCCCAAAAACCAGACTTCACTCGCTTGTCATTGATCTCAGCGGCGAGTAGGTAAGTTTCTTCAATCGTTGCTGGCTTGGCGGCGTGAACAAAGTCGGCTACACAATCGGGCAAAGCTCGAATGTACTTCTTGATGGTTTGATCTGGGGTCTTGACCTGATTGGGACATATGATGCTAAGCTGCTTGAAACGAGCAGTGAGAGCAGCGTTGTCTCCATCCTTCTGCTTGATGGTCCAAAACTCGTCCTCCAGCTTTTGGCGTTCATGAGGAGGGAAAAATTCGTCGAACATAATTGCCTTCAACTCCTCCCATGTTAGCTCGTAAGCTGCATCATTTCCGCGCTTGTTTCGTTCGGCCGTCCCCCAGTCTAGAGCACGGGACTGGAAGACGCCTGTTGCGTTGAGGGTGCGGAGATTCTCAGGACAGCCGCTTTGGCGTAGAGTGACTTCAACCGAGTCAAACCAGTGAAACATGGCGGTAGGGCCATCTTCTCCGGTGAACTCTTTGGGTCCGCATGCTTTGAACTGCTTGAAACTGAAAGCAGCCTTGTTTGCATCTTTGGGAGCGTCTGTTCGCGATTCTTCAGACGACTTGCTGGCGTTTTCATTAACGTTGCTCACAGCCTTTGCTACGCTTTTGGCGATGATGGCGGCGAGACGCTTATCTCTCTTCTCCTGACGAGTCAGGTGGTGTCGGGATCCAGACGACGACATGGTCTGCAACAGACATTGTCACATGACTCAACACAGTGAAATCGAATCTCACCTCACACGTCTAGACTACTAAAGCTTAGGAACTCGTCGAACGCATACCACATAAACACATAGGCACATAACCACAGGTTCACGTAATCACCGAAGCACATAGGCACGTAGAGCACAGAGTCACATAAACACAGAAGTACACATAGGCATTTAATCACAGAGGTAGTCAGAATACAGAAACCTACCATTCAAAGCTTCGCGTGTCGTTCGTATATATTGGTCGCGTATAGTATATCGAGTAGCGTCGTATAGTCGTATAGCATAGCATAGCATAGTACTGTCTAAATTGTAACTGAATATCGAATCGAGATAGAATAGCAATGCGAGTCGTGTGTATTGATCAAAGTGGTAGCAAAAATCGAACGAATCATCAAAATAAAACACATAAACAGGAAGACACACATAAAACACATAAAAAAAATCCATGAATCATCAGAGTCTGCGGTTGCGGGCTCAGAATCGAAACACATGAAATCGAGAAATAGATTGTCTGCGGCTACTAGACATCGACTACCCAAAGCGATTCGACTATTCACATTAGACTTGTCGTCACACTTCGACTTTCAGGTTCGTGCTTTTGCCTCGATTCTTAGGCTTTCAACACGCATTCCTTAGGTCATACTTGTGAGTTCAGGTCGTTGGAGTCCGTCGAGGCTTTGGTGAGATAAATAAAGTCCGGAACAAATTGTCAAGGTTAGGGTTTCACCCCTGGCTTAGCAATTTCTTCCTTGTTTTCAGGGAAACTTGAGGAAGTTGAGCAGATAATTCGGTCGAGAGTTTGTGGTTTCCACACCTATTCCCGATGAATAATCTCCTCATTCGTGAATAAATTGCAGCCGGAACAAATAATTTAGTCGAGAGTTTTGAGGCTTTCACACCTAATCTCGACCAAATTACTCGTTCGGCGTCAGATGGTGAGGTGATAGCTGTGTAGTGCAAAGCAAGAAATATGAGGCATATAGGCTTGGTCTGTTGGTTCCTAACTATAGTCTCGGTCTCTAAGACAGTGACCCGGACTAGGTCGTGTCTAGCCTAATTCCCTATAGTTATGGCTCTGATACCAATCTGTCACACCCCAGCCGATGGCGGAATCATCGGGGCATGGCACTGAGCGAAACAGATTGTTTAGAAGTTTCCATAACAACTATCTATATAATCCAGTTAAAGATACGTCCCATACCGTATCCCGAATAAACAAATACATTATTACAGATAACATCCAAACAAGCAGTTCTGTTCCGACAACTCAGATTTAAGTTAATACAAACATAAATATTGTTCAAATGCTCCTAAAGACCCAGCCTGACAAGATCTACAGACAACTATGCCCTAGTTGCTTGTTCCTGACAGACAACTATTTGATGGGGGCCTCTAAAGCTTTATTCTAGCTTCACTTCCCTAGCAAGCAAATATTTTAAACACCTGTCACATACGTTAAAATAATGTCAATACATAAAATGTAAAGGTGAGCATACAAGTTTAATAATAGCATATAGAGTTCGAATAGTTTACGCATAACCAGCACATACACAGAGGGAAATGATGCATGTTAATTATCGACATGGACCTATTGATACCAACGACTGCGGGTTGACTGTCTGAGACAGTTCGCAATACATGATTACCAACGTAATCCATGCAAGTAATTGTCCTCAACAACCCCCGTGTGAACGGGTGCTGAGTCCAAACTATAGTACTACGTTGCTAAGGCAGGTAGACAGCATTCCACGTGTAAACATAACAACAAGCATTCATTTAGTCACGTAATACATGCAATCGGTTAGCGTTCAAATAGTTTAAATAGTGTGTTCGATTGTGATTTTGATAAGTAACGTATGTAACACCCAAAAGTGCTAAAGCAAAAAGGGATCGAGTATACTCACAGTGATTGATTATGGATTGAAGGGAGCGCTGAGAGTAGGATTAGCCTGAATAGTTCGATAGTACAACAATGAGTAACGCAGAAATGTAAACAAGTGTGAATGGATCGAATAGTCTGGTCGATCGAACAGCAGGTTCGATCGAACGGGCTGTTCGTTCGGCTAACAGTCCTGTTCGATCGGCCGGTAGGCTCGATCAGCTGGGCCATTCGAGTGGATTGTTTCTTCCTCTGATGTGTTTGTGTATGATGGTTTGAACTTTTGAAGTTTTCGTTGTAGTGTTTGAGAACATTGAAGTGTTCTTACCTTTCAGGTCGATCGATCGAACGGTCTGTTCGATCGGCCGGCTTAACCGATCGGTTAGGAACTTCAGAAGTAGTTCTCAGCAGGATGTCACTCGATCGAACAGCCTGTTCGATCGGCTGGCATTCCATACTATGAACGAGTTGCAAAATCGATAAAGTGTTGAAGCATAGTATCTCATGATCCGAATAGTAATGTTTACTAAATCGAGTAGCATATTCGATCGAACATCACTTCGTCAATAGCATACTTCATGAAGTTTTGAAAAGTGAAAAGTGTGGAACCATGTGCTAGCCGATCGGCTGGCCCGGCCGATCGGCTGGTATGTCCGATCGGTTGGGCTGTTCGTTCGAACAGCCTAGCCGTTCGGCCAGCAATTCTGACCTGGTCGGCCTTTCGTCTAACACTTGGCAGTTTGATTATTTGTCATGATTTAAGGTATTTTGACAGCGAGTTAAACCATAGAACGTGGGTTCTTACTTGCTTCACCGGTTCGGACAGGAATCACCCAAGTCCGGCCGGTGAACTGTTCGGAACGGTAGTTTGATGTTTAACCCGAAATCGGTGAACCTCGTAGATAGAATCCGAATCTTGAACCTCTTGACTGTTAGAATGATTAGTTAGTTGGTTCGAGCTCCGTTTCTATCGATTTTAAGGTTTTGAGTGTAAAAGATTGAGAAAACTTGTATCTATTTCTTTCAACTCTTTCATCCTCCTGAAAGGGTTTGGATTTATGTGAAAATGTTTAGATCTATGAAAGATCTCCTTGTTTCTTTATGTGGAAATCGGTTAGATCCAAGTTATTCATGGTTGAATGAGGCCAAAGTATGATGTTCTTCATGAACACCATGATGACATCACCCAAGAACACTTAGATCTTGATGATTTCACGGTTAGAAATCAAGTTTTGAAAGATAGAAAGGTGTAGAATCGTGTAATGATAAAAAACGTACAAGAATTAGAGTGAAAACTTACCGGAGTTGAGAGAAATCTGAGAAAAGGTGAAGAACAAGGGCTGGTTCGGTCAGAGCTTTCCAAAAGTAGTAAGAGTGACAATGACAGGGCTATTTATAGGCTCCAAAAAAGGAAAGTGTCAGCCGATCGGCCAGGACCTCCGATCGAATGGGCTGCTCGATCGAACAGCATGTTCGATCGGCTGGCCTGTTCGATCAGGGTGTTTCCTGTTTGATCAGCAACCCTTTTTGAGTGTTTCGCGACGATTTTCGATATTCCGATTTCGATGGACGATGATACGAATACGATAGAGTTCCTAGTCAAATTACTTTCAGTCCCAACTACTATATCTAACATACAATCATCTATAAGTCACGTTTCGATGTCGGTTTCGATTGAGTTTGATTGCTTTTCGAGTTTTGATTGAATACCACACAAAACATAAAGTAAACATGCACAAGTAACACATAAGGCACACACACACACATATCAGCACCAAAATTCGCATAATTCGAGGTTCGAGTTCGATGATTGATTTGATTACTTGATTATCGATTGATTAACTTTATCGCATTGTTACTTCCTACTATTCACAGTCGTAAATCGGTCGCATTGATTAAACATTCCATCATTTTATGTAGACAACACTTACTCCACATAATACAAAAGCAAAAAGAAACAGTAACAGTCAAAGAAGTCAAAGTTGACTTGGACTTTGACTTTGACTTTGATATTCGAAAACACGGGGTGTTACATTTTTAGCCTAAAGTGGTGGAAAATTTGTATCATCCACAATTTGAACTGAATTCACCTCCTTTTTCACTTGTGAAGTTGAAGTTTGTTTCTCCTTTTTAGGTTTCCAAATTTGTTGATGTCACACCCTGTCTTTTGCGGAAGTATATGATGTGTGACTAGCTTGTTATCATTGCATTCAATCATAATAAACAACTACATGATTTAAAATGATGTTCATCCATTTAGAAAATTTTGAATACTACAAACACTTGTACTTAAGTTTTAAAACACAACCTTTGTCTAGGTTACAATTCAACAAAAGTGGATGACATCTAAGCTTGTAGTCTACTTCTAGTTACGACACTTGCGCCCAAGATCCATCCTGTCACCTGAAATACATGTAATTATGGAAAACATCAACATAAAGTTGAGCGAGTTCATGCGTCTTGCATACCATGTATGAAAACATGGTATGTATCTTGTTTAAATAAAGTATTCTTGTATAAATCAAGTTTTCTTGTGTACACCACGTACTAATTGAATGTTTGTACAAAGGCATTAAGGCATGTGAGGACATATGGAGCATTAGTGTTGGCTCCTTTAAGACATGTGAGAGCATATGGAGCATTAGTGTTGGCTCCTTTACTGTGTCGATTACCCTCGACTGTGTCGATTAACCTCGATTGTGTCGATTACCCTCGACTGGGACTCCGAAGCACTACTAGGTACTAGTTTTGACCATGAGTGGGGTTCGGCCGTACCCGTTAGATCTAACCCTCGTCCCTAATTAATGAATGTTTTTAATGGCTTGGTACTAGTTTTCAGCAAGACTTTATGGCATTTTTAGTATTAAGTCTATGCTCACATGATCTAGTATTTTCTAGGCATTTCTTAAAGCACATCATACTCGGTTCTCGTTCTCACCAAGTGTGCTTCTCGTATTTTTGTATTCTCAATTTGTATTGCACTCGGTACTTGTTCTCACCAAGAGTGCTTCTTGTATTTTTACCACTTGTAAAAAATTGTAATATTTGTAACATGTATTTCACCCCCGAGAGTTATAAAACCAAAAACAGTCAAAGAAAAGGGGGAGCATGAACTCACAACTTTGTGTTCCTTGCGTCGTAAACTTCACCGGATTTGCTTATCTAGCGTCGTGACCTATACGTGTTTTCTTAACGTTAGTCACTAGACTTGTATCGCACAAGTACAGTCACTATCTTTTGTACATGTGTTCTTGTGTTAAAAATATTTTATATTTTTAACTATGTATCTTACTTATATTATTTCTCAAAAACATAAGTATCTTGTATTTTGCACTTTGCACCCGAATTATGTATTTTATCTAAATATGTTGTATGTGTATTTGCAAGTCCTAATATACTAGCACGTATTATACATACCACATACATTTAGCACAAAGTTTAGTAATCAACAAATATGTATATTTTTCCTCAGATAACATACTCGACATTTAGACACGCAAATTACAACTTTTGTCATTTCAACTTAAATATCCAAAACTGGACTGTTTTCGAGCATTTTAATAAAATAGTTAACTTATTCCAAAAATTTCCAAATTTTTACAGAATATCTTAAAAGATCTAAATATTATCGTGTAAAAATATCGGGGTCCAGTTCATTGCCAATATTTTATAAACAATCATTTTCCGGACTACAATCAGATTCATTACTTTCTGACTGCAGTCCACGGAATAATTTATTAAAAATTTATTGTAATTCGGATTGATTAAATTCCAGTGGGAACATTACTACGACATCAGTGTCCATCTACAGTACCAATTTCATGACCTATTTCTGCTCAGGTTTCAAGTTATGATTAAAAATTTAACACCCATTTACTGCTGTAAAAACTCAGCTTTACCTGCTGTTACAAATTGGGTCTTTAAAAATAGTAAACGAAGTCCAAAAATTATGATTCCAGTGCCATTAGAACCGTATTTCATAATACATAAATCTAGGCTTCAGAAAATACATTTTTCGTTAAGTTACGGTTCTATTACAGCCAACTGAAGTTGGCTGTAAAAACCAACCAGCTTTCTGTTTCAGCTTTTAACTTTCTAATCTGTGTTTGATTGATTTCGTTAACATGTTTAGTGATCACAACAACATCAAACATCAATATTAACAAGCAGACCAGCAAGTAACCAGCAACATAATCAAGACAACTTCAGTTTATCATCACTTCATTATGTTTCATCAATATTTCATTACAAGTTAGTTTATATGCAAGACTTTGTTCATGGTTCTTTAGTGTTCATGGATTATCATCTTAATATAACTATTAACCACCTTCATAGGATGTAAAATGAGTAGATCTAAGAGACTTACCACTAGCCCAAAGATAGGAGAGTTCAAGAGTATAAAAGTGGTGGTTAAAAGAAAACGAGAGCAGTCCTTGAGCTTCCGAACACACCAAGCTTCGTTAACCATCTTCTAACACCTCTAAGTGAACTTGAAATTGTTAGATTGAGATTGAAAGGGGGTGGTGGTGATGGCACTATTCTCGGCCGAACATGGGGGCCAAGGGAGGAAGATGATGAAGCTTTTGTGTAAGTGGATAATGTAATCTCTTATTGGTTTTTATAAACAAAAGTTCCAACCATCCTTTGTCTATTGGTCCTAATGTTTCTAAAGATGCTAACATATCAAATATCTAAATCAAATAAAATCACAAGTGGGGTCCCATGGTTGTAACCGGTTTGGAGGGGGGGGGGGTATTTAGTTAGGTTTCAATTACTAGTTATTAATCTAGTTACCTTCCAAGTGTTAAAAATTAGTGTTAGGTGTGTTATGTTATAAAAGGCGTGTTAAGGTGTTCGGGGACCCTAACTAGCTTAGAAAAATAAGAACATTGCTTCTAGCAATATTTTGGTGTTCCGGGTAACGTCCGGTTGTTCGGTTAGATACCGATTCGTTTAAGTGCTAAATTGCACCGTTTAGTGTCTTTCAAGTATCTTTTGTGACACTTTCAATTCCCGACACTTAGGGAAGTATTCTGGATGATAAATCATCATTTCTGCATAATATTTCATTGTCATAAGGCTGATTATAGCTGAATTTAAGTAAATTCTGCACTTAAAGTGCGTTTCGGGTGCTTTTTAGTGCGTATTTTAGCTTCGGATGGTACATATGTAAACCCTTGTATGCATTCTTGGGTTTTAATGTATTTTTGACGTTGGACCTACACCTAGGCCCTAATTCTAATGTCTGACTGCTTTCTACAGTTTTGTTGACACAGTGTGTCTTACCGGTGAGTTTACTAATTTATGACGCAATGCTCTCGCTTATGCATAAAGCAATATTTTGTGGTATAAAACGTGCATGAATTCACTTGCATGGAATTCAGAAACTTATTTGTCTTGTAAACTAGCTCATGTACGTTCATTAAAGCACCTATTACTGTTTATTAAGTGTACGGAATGTACGGAAAAGTGACGGTTGTCATAGTCTACCCCCGTTAAAAGAATTTCGTCCCGAAATTCAAGCGATGCCATCGGTCACAGGGGAGTTGTGGATCAAACGTGGTCACTTATATTTGAAACACGTCTTCGTGTTCTCATGTCATGTATTTTATCGTACTCAAGTAAATCAATCATGTCTTTTTTGCGTCTTGTGGACTCTTGGTCCGTAACTTTAACAGGTTTTATGGTATTGTCGTTTGTCATTGACGTGAATCTTATTTGTGGGAACTATGACTGTTCCTTGAGTCAGACTCCTCTAAAGACTAGACACATGAATGTGTCGCGATCACTACCGATCTTTCCTGGAAGTTTCATCTTGTGAACAATGGTTCTGATCCCTACACCGGGGATTCAACCTTTTTGTTTTCCAAATCACACTACGCCCTTTTCTAGGCGAGGCTCTCGTTTTAGCCACACTTCTTGTCTCGAAATCTTATGATTTCCGCCGTTCATCGGCGTAACTTTTCTGTATCTTACGGGCTATCTCGATATGATCACATATCTGAATGACCTTGCCTCTAGATTTTCCCGAACTAACGCGGGTCAGTAGATTGTTTATCTCCGGTCTCCGTCCAACATGACGGGGATTAGCTTATTACGTTCCATCTAAAGCTTCACATAAAGCGGTTTAGACCGCGGTGTGATAAATACTGTTGTAGGAAGACTCTACTAAGGGTAAGTGAGTGTTCCAACTTTTTATTGAAGTTTATCACACAAGCACGTATTGTGTTCATACAGTCTGCATTGTTCAACAGCTCAGTTCATATTCGAGTTCTTACGATCATCGGTGTGCTGCATTCCTTGTGATTAGTAAAGATCGTGCAGCGTTTTCTTTCAGGTAATAACGTCCAGTTTGCGGCGCACAATTACTGTATCTATCTCAAGGTCTCTTCTCATGATTCCTTAATCAATGTGTCGCGTATGCAATGTCGTGGTCTTGTTGTATTGACGTGCAACCGAGACTTTGTCGAGAAATGTCACATAATTGCAACTCTAGCTCCTTAGCTCTTGGTTGCAGGGTTGGCATGAATCTCGTTCTTTATCCATCATGTATCTTAAAGTTCTAACTTCGTGAATTCGAAATCCGCTTTTCGTTATCATAGCACATACTGTTCTTTCTCTAAGAGTTACAAGGTAAATTGCAGCTGTTGCTCACGACCTTCCTTGGTCGTTGGCCATATGAGAATGTAGTCAATCAGTATATGGCTTATCTAGGTATGGCTTACACGTTCGATTTATGAGGTCCATGAACATTGTCAATGCATGTGTTAAGCCAAATGGTACGACAAGGAACTCGTAATGCTCGAAGCGAGTTCTGAGGGTCGTTTTAGGGATATTTCCTTATGGTATTCGCAGTTGAGGACATCCTGTCCTCAGGTTGATCCTTGAGTGGCAACTAGGATCTTACGATTTTGTCTGTTTCATGTCATCAGTCCTTGGCAAAGGATTCTGATTCTCAATTCTCTGGAATTTATGCAAAGTGGAGTCTATCAACTTTCTCCTTGTGCCCTTAACTAAGGATGCTATGTCCTTAATTTCCTCTGTCTAGCAGCTCTTGCAGTTATATCAGAGGTTCATGCTTCGCGGGTGAAGCTAATCGGTATGGCGTCATTCGGCACTGGTGTTGCTCCTGGCACGTGATTTATCCTAAACTCCTCTCGTCGCTACGGAGGGGCGTTCCTGGCAAGTCTTCCGAAAATGCTACTGGGACTTCTTCCGTCATGGGGATGTTCTCAGGCTTTGCAGTCTTCTCGGAGGCGTTTCTATGCCTCTTTGACCAATAAGGGATGTCGTAGATCTGTCGCCTTGTGGGGTCTAGCATCCTTGCACCTATTGCAGGAAAGTTGGGTTTCATCATTCGCAAGAGGGATGCGTCTAATTTTCTCATATTGAACGACTTCAGCTGTGTTCTTGGATTTCCGATCCATGCTAACTATCATATTATGACTTCACGAGTCAATGGTAACAGAAGGTTCCGACCCTCTGAGTCCCTAAATACGATCCTTAATCGCTTCGACTGTTTAAACTATCCTTCTATATGCCTATTTCTAAAGAGTACGGGACGTCTGTTTTACTCGAAACTAGGCCAAGCAGTTTCCTAAGTTCTAAGCATGCAAGGTTAAAGTCGATGCCAGTATTAATTATAAGTAGATGCATTAGGTTGGTTAATAGGGAACGTACCCGTAACCGCATCTGGATCCTGGCGTGCTTCACGAGTTTCGATCGTGAAAACTCTTCCTTGCTTGTTTCTTCTTTGGGCAATCTTTCCTAAAGTGCCCTGCTTCACCACATTTGTAGCAACCGGGTATTCTCTTATTTCTTCCATCTGGGTCCTTCGCCCAACAGGCGTCCTTGCTGTGCCCTTCTTTTCCACACCTTCCACACCTAGGCCTCAGACATCGACCTTTATGGTGAAAAGTGCATTCCTCGCACCTCGGCTTAGTTCCCGAGTAAATTTTATCACCAACCTTATTAGTGGTTCCAGAAGCTTTCCTGTCATGCGGCGGGTTCACTTTCTTTCTTTTGGTTTCTTTAGAGTTTCCATAGCTGACTTGGGTGCTCATCTTTAGATTTGAGGACTTCCTCTTCTTGTTGCCTGATGACTCCACATGAGTCTCTTTCTTGTTATCCTCAGATTCCGAAAATTTTCCCGCACGTAGAGCCTCTTCAGTAAGAGTGACACTCATATCGATAGCCTCTGCGATAGTTGAGGGTTTTGAGGTAGTAACCATGCCCCTGATCTAGGGTGCAAGTCCCCAAATGAATTGTTCAATCCTTTTGAATTCCGGCTTGACTAAGTAGGGGACGACTCTAGACAAGTCGTGAAATCGCTGGACGTATTCAGGAATCTTTGGTCCGTGCATTTTCAAATTCCAGAACTCCACCTCAAGCTTCTGGATTTCAGCCCTAGAACAGTATTTCTTCTCCATCATTTCTTTGAGCTCGTCCCAGCTCAGTGCATAAGCAGCATCTGCACCAAGGGTCTGAACCTGAAGGTTCCACCAGGAGAGTGCGCCATCTAGAAATAACCCTGAGATATAGGTAACACTCTGTTGGGGTGAACAGTTACTCATTCTTAGAACTGAGTCAGTCTTCTCTGCCCAACGAACAAATGCAACGGCACCTCCTGTGCCATCAAAATTTAAAGGCTTGCAGTCCAGGAACTGTTTATAGGTGCAGCCAGTAGGAGGGTTATTTCAAGTAGTGCCATTGCTGTGCTTAGAACGGAGGGCTTCATGTCGTGCAATTGCCTGCGAGATGCGTTCTTGCAGCTCGGCTTCTGTTCTTGGTAGCGTACTGGTGTTCGTGTCTCGCCTGGGCGGCATTCTTTTCTGCCAACATGGTATGAAGTAGGTTAGACAACATTCCGATTGTCTATGAGGTACATAGCACCATAAGCCATCATGTAATCACCCAGTTTCACATGTATATATAATCAATGTATGAGCGAGGAAAAAGTTACTGAGCCTTCACATAGGCTTGCCAACTTGGCTTATTGTTTGTAATAAAATGAACTTGAGGCTACATTGCCTTGGTCATTCAAGTTTTAGTTATTTCCCGCTACATTGGTTTTCTTAGGTCTTTTGTGACACCTGTGTCACTTCAACCATCAAACAAATGCCAAACCAAGTAAATATTGTATTTCATACTTGGGATTTGTGTAAATATGTGTATGCTTTGCACATATCAATTCTTGTTCAATTTCATACTCTACAACGCTTTCTGGAGAATTATACGCAAACTGGTGCATAAACGTACTCAGTTTAATGCGACAAATACTCCGGGAGACCATCATACACTTAACATACCTTAAATAACCTTTACATAACTTAGAAATAAGTTTTGAAGGCTTTGGTATGGCAAAAACAAGTTAATTCGCTTACAGGGACTAAACTTGACAAACTGCGAAAGTATGCCAATTTGAACTGTAACGAACATTCCGGAACATGTCCATAAGTTAAACATACCATATATATCCTTTACATAGCTTAGAAATAGGCTTTGAGGGGTTTGGTATGCTAAAACAAACTTTTGGATCATTCAGGGACTAAAAGTGTCAAAAAGTGCATAAGTTTGCACTTTCGCGCATAACTCACGTTCTGAATACATCTGGACATCCAAAAATTTATGTAAGCATCCTTATATTATGCCTTAGTGTTTGGCATGAGAAAAATCCATTTGTCGCGTCATTTGGATCGTCTTTCACGCTTATGCGCATTCCGTCGTAATTAAGCGAACATCGCGATCGTACGGCCAAACGAACCGACATCCGACATATTTTTGGGCATGTTTCATGTCCACAATGTTTAGGCATCATTTTAGGGCCTTAAAGATGGCTTTACAGGTCTTAGAAGGGCTGGAAATAGCTTAAACACGCAACAGGGACCAAAAGTGTAAATTCTGCAAGTGGTGCAGATCAGAGGGGCCAGGCGGCCCGCGTAAAGATTGCCCAAAACATGAGGCGGGCCGCGTGAACATGTCTGACAGAAGATTTTGCATTTAATGCAGAATCTGGCCTTTCGTTCGATCAAGGGGCGATGCCTTTTCACCCAACGAAGAGCCAAGGGTCAAGTTCACTGAACTTATCCACTTGGACACATGTACGCACGAGATCAAGGCACGATATTCGATAAAACGATCCTAACGGTTCCACTTTTCCTATAAATACCCCCCCCCTTTAGTGTAAAATTCACAAAATCAGATCTTAGAGCTCTAAGTTGAAACCATTGTTTCATACCTGAGCTATTTGGTCTTGATTAGCACTCGGGGACCCTCCGTAAGTCTTCTTTCGCTCTTTTATTCGCTTTTCGAGTCTGAAAGTCAACGTTTTGTTGACTTTCTGCATTGACCAGCTTATGGTCGATGCGAAGTTCATGGAACTTCATAACGTGAGCGTGATCACGATGGTTATGGTCCGTAGTGACCATACCTACTGATTACCCCGTTATCTAGGCTCAGTGACGAGTCGTAGTTTCAGCCAAAATGCGCATTCTTGCGTATTTTGTAACCAAACTACTCGTGGGCATCAAAGCCGTTTGTTTTGATGCCAAACCTGTTTCCAAACTTAGTTAAGCATGTTCTAACATGCTTAGCTCGTCACTTTTAGTTTAGTGCTTATATAGGGTCGTAAGATAAGCGATTTAAACCATCGCTTATACTTTCGAACCCGACCCATTTGGTCGGTCATTAGGACCCGACCAAACACATTAAGTGACCATAGCTATAACCTTCCGAGGTTATACCGTGTGGTCGCAACGTTAGGCGTTCCGAACGCGTTCTACGCGAACGACGCGTAAGGTAGCATAAGCTACCTAAACGGGTCGTGATGGACCGTAAGCACTTAGGTTAAGTTTCATTTTAGTATGTAGGCTTTGTTAAACCATACTACACGAGTCTCCATACTCGTTTGGTTTACGAACCCGCGTACTATCCGATCCTTCCGATTTGGTCCGGTATATTAACATAGCTACCTATTAGGTGCCGTTTGATATCCCGTGATCTTTAGCATTATCTGGTTATTATACAAGAACTCCAAAGCAATCTCAGGTGAGTACATAGTTCCCCTCTTTTACTGTTTTCTGAACTGTTTTGGGGTGAAACATGTGTACCTATCTGTTATTTTCATGATTTCAAAGTATAATTGATTATACATGTTAGTATTTATCTTTTGACAAACTAAATGACTATCTATGGTTTAAACACTGATTTCTCAAAGATTACAAAAGTAATGGTTGGAATAGTACTTATTTTCTTCACCAGACCGATTGGTAGTATGATATAGCGCTATAGGACTAGACACCCCATTCCTGTTGTCATGGAATGTCTGAAACCAATTTGTTTCTCCATCCAAATAGGGATTTCGTTTGTGGTATCCTTATAGTCTCAAAGGTGTAGTTTGATGCACCAGGTCTGAATGAATTCTTAAATCGCACCTTTAAAGTATATTTTGATATACTCCCAAAAAGTATAGTTTGATATACTCTCATGTGTGGTATTGTACAGAACCAACATATATTTTGTAATCATCCAAAGCATATTGTGATATGTTACTTACATAACTAAAACATAGTTTAATATGTTATTTATCACATCCAAAGCATATACTGATATGTTAGTTACAACACTAAAACATGGTTTAATGTGTTATTTATAAATCCAAGGTATACTTGTAATATACTACTGAAAACTATTATTTTGAACAACTAAAGTATATTTAATATACTATCTATCAAACGATTTGGTTTTGGTTAGTGTTTAGATAACGGAACGAGTGTAATGTGATGAAAACATGGTAGATACGCCGCTGGTACTTCTTATATATAAGTGTTTTCATTGCATTACATACCGTGGCGTTATTTAGTACACTTGGGTTAACAATATTGGAACTGAAATATATTTTAATATATTACTTATTCAACTTTCTTAAAATCAAGGTATATTTTATATATACCATAAACGTTTTATTAAAACATTGTTTTTCAAACAACTTAACTTATATAAACTCATTTTACATGGTTATTCAGTTAACCATACATTATTCTCTTATTTATACATATCATCTGATCCTATCGTTTTTCAAATGATTCACAAGACAAAGCAAATTTACAGAGTTCATGACTAAACATTTTCTCAAACATAAGTCATGAACTCCGTTTTCACAAAACCTATGTATCTCACAGGCATTTTTATGCTGACGTACCTATTTTTACACATGTTTCAGGTGCTGTCTTGAGATGATTGTTGATACATGCTACATTTAGGATGGACTCGTGCCTTAGCAACTTTAAAACTTGGAAGATCGTAGTTGTACTTATGTGATTGTAATAGAACAACGAGTTCATTTAATCAATAAAACAATATTCAAATTTCCATGTGTTATGAAACAATGATTCTGTCCCAACACTCCCCGACGTTTCCGCCACGTTTTGTTGTTCCACGTGGTCGGGGTGTGACAGAAAAGTTGGTATCAGAGCTCATGGTTATAGGGAATTAGGTTATTAGTAATGCTTTGACCTAGTCTATAACCTTCCTAGGACCCTAACGCGAGTTTACTTGCGTTTAGTCATAAAACAACACCGTCACCTATCCTTAGGCGACGACCGCAACAAGAACATAAATTTCAAAACCGCTTTGAAAATTAATCATCTGTTCTAGGATGATTGATTACTAGGTTTTGAACCCTCTGTTATAAAGTTTTGAACCCCTTTGAATTTTCAAAACTCTCGTCAAAGTTGGTCTAAATATTGTGAACACATGCAAACTGGAAGGGTGGGTGCCTGTACCCTGAGTTTTCTGTCTAAGGCTAGAGTGTTCGTACAAATCCACATAATCGGACCAGTCACTCTTACCTGGGAACTCTTGGGGTGAGTGTCCACTTATAGGCGAGCATGTCTTCGCGATACATTATTTTTGACCTATTTGCTTTGATTAATCACCAGGTCGTTTGTTGCTTTGTAGTAACAGACAGACGGCCACTATCCTTGCTTTCATCAGATTTGTTTCATCTCATTCTTTTCGTCTAATTCTCTCACTCGTTTCCCCTCATGTTTCCTCTTTTAGAATGCCTCCTCGACGCGACAATCAGATGGCGAATGCCGAACTGGCGGAAATCATCGCGCAACAAATGGCTGCTGCCTTCCCAATTCTTTATGCTCAAATAACTCAAGCCATCAACAACAACAATGCTCCATGCAATTTCAAGATTTTTAACTCAGCTAAACCGCTCAAGTTCAATGGTTCTGAGGGAGCAACTGGTCTTCTTCAATGGTTCGAGAGCATTGAGAATACTTTCCGTCACGTTCAGTGTCCTGAAAATCGCAAGGTCGAGTTTTCTTCGAGTGTGTTTCAGAAGAGGGCTCTTACGTGGTGGAACGGGGTTATGAGAGACCGCGGTGCAGAGGTTGCATTAGCACAGACTTGGGTCGAGCTTAGGGCTCTTATGATGAAGGAGTTCTGTCCTCGTCATGAGCTTAGGGCTCTAGAAAGGGAATTTGATGATTTAAAGCAAGACAGTGGGGAACATCGAGCCTATACTGATCGCTATGAGGAATTGAGCTTGTTATGCCCTACTATGGTTATGCCTCTGGATAAGGCGATTGAGAAATACATTGATGGGCTTCCTGACGTAGTTCAGGACATCGTTACTGGCAGCAACCCTACTACTGTCAGACAAGCCATTGAATTGGCTGCCACTCTGACTGAATCCCAAATCAGGAAGCACAAGCTGTTTCGGAAGGGCGACTTAAGACCATCTGACAAGACTGCTCATGTGGAAACAAAGGAAGAAAGTGCTGAGGTGCCCAAGAAGAAAAAGCGCAAAGCCTCTCAAAGCTACGCTGTAACTGCTCAAGACAAACAAGTTGCACCAAACCAGCCAACACAACCTCGTAAAAGACAAAACTATGTTGGTACTGCACCGTTGTGCAACAAATGCAACCGTCATCATCTAGAGCAAGAGCAGTGTCACAAATGTACCTACTGTGGGCGGTTGGGACATTTGATCAATGTTTGTCGTTATGCAAATCAAGCTGCTGCAAACCCTGCTGCTGTTCAAGCACGGTTCCCTCCAGGGTCATGTTATAACTGTGGTGACCTTACCCACTACAGGAACAATTGCCCAAGGCTTGTTAACATACCTCCAGCGCGTGGACGAGTGTTCAACATCAATGAGGCAAACATGAACAATGATGCAGCAGTGAACAATTAGTGTTTTGTATTTCCTTAGTTGCTATCTTTTTGACACTTCAAGACAATTCCGTTGTTACATAAATAAAGATTTGTTGTTTTTATTCCTGCAAAATTTATACGTTTGTGTGAATGCTTGATGCAACTTTATGATGTCAACCCAAAGACAAACTACTCGTATGGTTCTGTCATATTATGATCACTTGTGATCTCCCCAAGAACCTTAAACTCTCGTTTCTTTTAAGAAACAAAGTCAAACACTTATTGAGAACCCCTCTATCTTTATAGATAGATCTTCATAAATCGTTAAAGTGCCAAATGAAATCCATAGGTTGGATTCCTAGTGTGCCTTAATATCCATACCTAAGGATAACAAAATAAAGAATCAAGTTAACTAAATTTATGCTTATGTATTTTTCTTACATGTTTTGTGGTTGTATGTGATCCATCCAAATCCTCATAGAATCTTTCATATCTTCATACGAGAGATTCATAATGGGATATCCAAAGATACTATCTTAAACCCTTAATGGGTTTCGACAGTGTAGTTAAGTCCCTCGGGTTATAAAGTATTATTCTATAATTGGACCTCTTGAAAGGTCTGCTTAAACAGATTGATTTTGAAAATCTGATTAGAAATATCATGTGATGATATAAAAATGATCCCTTAAGCGGTCTATTTAAAAAGATCATACGACGATCTAGTTAAGAAGATCATGTGTTGATCTAGTTAAAAAGATCGTTCATTGATCGAATTAAAAGGATCCTTTGGTGGTCTAGTCAAATCACTTCATATTTATTCAAGTAATTTTTCCTACGGATTATGAAATGGACTGTGCGGACTGTGCAAGGAATTACATAATTATGGAGGCCTACATAATTATGGAATTCAGTGCACAGGAACCACAGGAAGTTTCATCATGTGTTAAGACCTAGTGACAAGAATAATGATACGGGAGAAGTCTCGGACCTCGACCAATGTCATTTATTCTCACACTCCCCCAATTCTGATCTCAATCACACACCAAGTTTTCCTATGATAAGCCTTCATAAGAAACGTTCGTCAATCAGTAGTTCAAAATTTCATGTTTTACTATTTCAAGGAATTCACTCTGAGGGTTAACAAATTCGCTAAGAATCCTAACATGGCCCAGGGTTTTACCTAAGGGTTCAATGGATCTATTATAAGGCGAAACCTTCACAGCTGTCCTCATGAGTTTCCTCTAGAATTAAATTTCGGGACGAAATTTCCTAAAGTAGGGGAGACTGTGACACCTGTGTCACTTCAACCATCAAACAAATGCCAAACCAAGTAAATATTGTATTTCATACTTGGGATTTGTGTAAATATGTGTATGCTTTGCACATATCAATTCTTGTTCAATTTCATACTCTACAACGCTTTCTGGAGAATTATACGCAAACTGGTGCATAAACGTACTCAGTTTAATGCGACAAATACTCCGGGAGACCATCATACACTTAACATACCTTAAATAACCTTTACATAACTTAGAAATAAGTTTTGAAGGCTTTGGTATGGCAAAAACAAGTTAATTCGCTTACAGGGACTAAACTTGACAAACTGCGAAAGTATGCCAATTTGAACTGTAACGAACATTCCGGAACATGTCCATAAGTTAAACATACCATATATATCCTTTACATAGCTTAGAAATAGGCTTTGAGGGGTTTGGTATGCTAAAACAAACTTTTGGATCATTCAGGGACTAAAAGTGTCAAAAAGTGCATAAGTTTGCACTTTCGCGCATAACTCACGTTCTGAATACATCTGGACATCCAAAAATTTATGTAAGCATCCTTATATTATGCCTTAGTGTTTGGCATGAGAAAAATCCATTTGTCGCGTCATTTGGATCGTCTTTCACGCTTATGCGCATTCCGTCGTAATTAAGCGAACATCGCGATCGTACGGCCAAACGAACCAACATCCGACATATTTTTGGGCATGTTTCATGTCCACAATGTTTAGGCATCATTTTAGGGCCTTAAAGATGGCTTTACAGGTCTTAGAAGGGCTGGAAATAGCTTAAACACGCAACAGGGACCAAAAGTGTAAATTCTGCAAGTGGTGCAGATCAGAGGGGCCAGGCGGCCCGCGTAAAGATTGCCCAAAACATGAGGCGGGCCGCGTGAACATGTCTGACAGAAGATTTTGCATTTAATGCAGAATCTGGCCTTTCGTTCGATCAAGGGGCGATGCCTTTTCACCCAACGAAGAGCCAAGGGTCAAGTTCACTGAACTTATCCACTTGGACACATGTACGCACGAGATCAAGGCACGATATTCGATAAAACGATCCTAACGGTTCCACTTTTCCTATAAATACCCCCCCCCCTTTAGTGTAAAATTCACAAAATCAGATCTTAGAGCTCTAAGTTGAAACCATTGTTTCATACCTGAGCTATTTGGTCTTGATTAGCACTCGGGGACCCTCCGTAAGTCTTCTTTCGCTCTTTTATTCGCTTTTCGAGTCTGAAAGTCAACGTTTTGTTGACTTTCTGCATTGACCAGCTTATGGTCGATGCGAAGTTCATGGAACTTCATAACGTGAGCGTGATCACGATGGTTATGGTCCGTAGTGACCATACCTACTGATTACCCCGTTATCTAGGCTCAGTGACGAGTCGTAGTTTCGGCCAAAATGCGCATTCTTGCGTATTTTGTAACCAAACTACTCGTGGGCATCAAAGCCGTTTGTTTTGATGCCAAACCTGTTTCTAAACTTAGTTAAGCATGTTCTAACATGCTTAGCTCGTCACTTTTAGTTTAGTGCTTATATAGGGTCGTAAGATAAGCGATTTAAACCATCGCTTATACTTTCGAACCCGACCCATTTGGTCGGTCATTAGGACCCGACCAAACACATTAGGTGACCATAGCTATAACCTTCCGAGGTTATACCGTGTGGTCGCAACGTTAGGCGTTCCGAACGCGTTCTACGCGAACGACGCGTAAGGTAGCATAAGCTACCTAAACGGGTCGTGATGGACCGTAAGCACTTAGGTTAAGTTTCATTTTAGTATGTAGGCTTTGTTAAACCATACTACACGAGTCTCCATACTCGTTTGGTTTACGAACCCGCGTACTATCCGATCCTTCCGATTTGGTCCGGTATATTAACATAGCTACCTATTAGGTGCCGTTTGATATCCCGTGATCTTTAGCATTATCTGGTTATTATACAAGAACTCCAAAGCAATCTCAGGTGAGTACATAGTTCCCCTCTTTTACTGTTTTCTGAACTGTTTTGGGGTGAAACATGTGTACCTATCTGTTATTTTCATGATTTCAAAGTATAATTGATTATACATGTTAGTATTTATCTTTTGACAAACTAAATGACTATCTATGGTTTAAACACTGATTTCTCAAAGATTACAAAAGTAATGGTTGGAATAGTACTTATTTTCTTCACCAGACCGATTGGTAGTATGATATAGCGCTATAGGACTAGACACCCCATTCCTGTTGTCATGGAATGTCTGAAACCAATTTGTTTCTCCATCCAAATAGGGATTTCCTTTGTGGTATCCTTATAGTCTCAAAGGTGTAGTTTGATGCAGCAGGTCTGAATGAATTCTTAAATCGCACCTTTAAAGTATATTTTGATATACTCCCAAAAAGTATAGTTTGATATACTCTCATGTGTGGTATTGTACAGAACCAACATATATTTTGTAATCATCCAAAGCATATTGTGATATGTTACTTACATAACTAAAACATAGTTTAATATGTTATTTATCACATCCAAAGCATATACTGATATGTTAGTTACAACACTAAAACATGGTTTAATGTGTTATTTATAAATCCAAGGTATACTTGTAATATACTACTGAAAACTATTATTTTGAACAACTAAAGTATATTTAATATACTATCTATCAAACGATTTGGTTTTGGTTAGTGTTTAGATAACGGAACGAGTGTAATGTGATGAAAACATGGTAGATACGCCGCTGGTACTTCTTATATATAAGTGTTTTCATTGCATTACATACCGTGGCGTTATTTAGTACACTTGGGTTAACAATATTGGAACTGAAATATATTTTAATATATTACTTATTCAACTTTCTTAAAATCAAGGTATATTTTATATATACCATAAACGTTTTATTAAAACATTGTTTTTCAAACAACTTAACTTATATAAACTCATTTTACATGGTTATTCAGTTAACCATACATTATTCTCTTATTTATACATATCATCTGATCCTATCGTTTTTCAAATGATTTACAAGACAAAGCAAATTTACAGAGTTCATGACTAAACATTTTCTCAAACATAAGTCATGAACTCCGTTTTCACAAAACCTATGTATCTCACAGGCATTTTTATGCTGACGTACCTATTTTTACACATGTTTCAGGTGCTGTCTTGAGATGATTGTTGATACATGCTACATTTAGGATGGACTCGTGCCTTAGCAACTTTAAAACTTGGAAGATCGTAGTTGTACTTATGTGATTGTAATAGAACAACGAGTTCATTTAATCAATAAAACAATATTCAAATTTCCATGTGTTATGAAACAATGATTCTGTCCCAACACTCCCCGACGTTTCCGCCATGTTTTGTTGTTCCACGTGGTCGGGGTGTGACATCTTTAGCTTTACTGGTGCGTATATTTTCCCTTAGAGGGGGTTGCTCGTGTAGGGGTGATAGAGAGTGTAAAGTCGCTGAGTCTTTTGAATGTTACTCATCTTCACTTGCTTAAATGTCGTTTTCTCAAACGTCTCGTATGCAGGTAGAAGTGTCAGTCACGAAGTAGGCTGAGACAGGCTTCCTACTTTCTAACGTGCTAAAGCACTGATCTATGTGTTGTTCTACCAGATGACGGTGAGGACAACTATAGATTGAATTTGGTGTGGTTTTCATTAGCTCGACCCTCAGAGTCCACCAAGATTTCTGTGCACTACAAGTCGTTATTACGTGGGCCCCCGTAATAATAAATTGTCTTGCACAATTACCCCAATTTTCTCTCTTCCAAGCAGATGATCGATCTAGGAGGGGACACTACTGTCCTTATACCTTTGTCATGGAAAGGACCATTGCGGTGGTCCATGCGCTAACATTTGTTATCGTTACGCGCGTATGGGCACGATGATTAGATGGGATAGGAATAGAGAGAATTCCTAGTAGTTGGAGGGGCACCTTCGTGATGAATACTTCATCTCCCTTTTCTGGTCAAGTATGTCGTCATTCTTGCTTCACATAAGCCGCAGGGATCTCGTCCCGTTGATTAAGAGTTCGTTCAAGGTTGCCGCCTCTGCCTCGTTGTCACTATCGTAGTCAGGCTCCTTCGCGATCGAGAGAGAAGAGCAGCCATTTCCTACGGAAGCGAGCTCAGAATCTTATCTGATATTCACTCTAGCTATGAGCTTTGTAATGAATGCGAGGTCGATAGCTTCATCGTACGAGTTACATATAGTAATAGGAGTCGGAGTCGAAAGTATCTTATTCACGTCAATAATCATTCCGTACACTTATTTGTATGTATGTATATCAATAACACATATGCTACATAGCATAATCAAGCAATTTAATGTATCATATCACGTATAACTCTCATTTTTGGGGGGTCATTTTGTCTTTGGCAAGTCTAACTCGTGTAGACTATGCCTTGGTCGGCACCTTATCTTAAAGGTATTCCTCACTGATGTCCTTGCCTTGTTTTTTTTCTTTGAAAAGTGTTCGACTCGTGGATCTTGGCGCTTACGTGAATGCAATGAAAACCTTTTTGTAAAACGTTTTCGTGAGAGAACTCTAGTGATTGTAGTCTAGACTCGAGAAAGAATCCTAGTTCACTACAATCGAAGCTCTGATACCAAACTGTCACACCCTCTATTTTGCGGAAGCGTATGATGTGTGACTAGCTTGTTATCATTGCATTCAATCATAATAAACAACTACATGATTTAAAATGATGTTCATCCATTTAGAAAATTTTGAATATTACAAACACTTGTTACTTAAGTTTTAAAACACAACCTTTGTCTAGGTTACAATTCAACAAAAGTGGATGACATCTAAGCTTGTAGTCTACTTCTAGTTACGACACTTGCACCCAACACGTACAGATCATTGACTCTTAGTGCCCTCATGATAATCCATTATTCAGGGATAACAAATCCTGGCTTCAAGATCAAACATTCTTTGTCAATAAAGTGAGTGGTATACATCCTGTCACAGATCTGCGAGATACTCAGCAGATTATTCTCCAGCTCAGCAATGTAGTTAACTCTTTTAAACGTAACAGTCCCATTAGATAATGTTCCTTCACCAACAATTCTACCACCTTGATTTCCTGCGAATCCTACGTAACCTCCATTGAAATTTCTAACATCATACAGCAATGCAGTCTTCCCTGTCATGTGTCGAGACGCTCCACTATCCATAATCCATCGTGAAACAGATCTCGGAAGTTCCTGCACATATCACTAATTGATTTAAAAACATATTTCAATAAAGATGCCGATTCATGCTTCGCAATTATCAACAAGGAAGCTCCGGCAAGTCAGGTTTTTCAAATGAAGAAAATATCCACCCAAGCCTGACCAGCCTTGGGTGATACCGTGTTATCTTCAACTTTCCCATTTTGTTTTTTAGAATTTTTAGCCTGAAGTGGTGGAAAATTTGTATCATCCACAATTTGAACTGAATTCACCACCTTTTTCACTTGTGAAGTTGAAGTTTGTTTCTCCTTTTTAGGTTTCCAAATTTGTTGATGTCACACCCTGTCTTTTGCGGAAGCGTATGATGTGTGACTAGCTTGTTATCATTGCATTCAATCATAATAAACAACTACATGATTTAAAATGATGTTCATCCGTTTAGAAGATTTTGAATATTACAAACACTTGTTACTTAAGTTTTAAAACACAACCTTTGTCTAGGTTACAATTCAACAAAAGTGGATGACATCTAAGCTTGTAGTCTACTTCTAGTTACGACACTTGTGCCCAAGATCCATCCTGTCACCTGAAATACTTGTAATTATGGAAAACATCAACATAAAGTTGAGCGAGTTCATGCGTCTTGCATACCATGTATGAAAACATGGTATGTATCTTGTTTAAATAAAGTATTCTTGTATAAATCAAGATTTCTTGTGTACACCACGTACTAATTGAATGTTTGTACAAAGGCATTAAGGCATGTGAGGACATATGGAGCATTAGTGTTGGCTCCTTTAAGACATGTGAGAGCATATGGAGCGTTAGTGTTGGCTCCTTTACTGTGTTGATTACCCTCGACTGTGTCGATTAACCTCGACTGTGTCGATTTCCCTCGACTGTGTCGATTAACCTCGAATGTGTCGATTACCCTCGACTGGGACTCCGAAGCACTACTAGGTACTAGTTTTGACCATGAGTGGGGTTCGGCCATACCCGTTAGATCTAACCCTCGTCTCTAATTAATGAATGTTTTTAATGGCTTGGTACTAGTTTTCACCAAGACTTTATGGCATTTTTAGTATTAAGTCTATGCTCACATGATCTAGTATTTTCTAGGCATTTCTTAAAGCACATCATACTCGGTTCTCGTTCTCACCAAGTGTGCTTCTCGTATTTTTGTATTCTCAATTTGTATTGCACTCGGTACTTGTTCTCACCAAGAGTGCTTCTTGTATTTTTACCAGTTGTAAAAAATTGTAATATTTGTAACATGTATTTTCACCCCCGAGAGTTATAAAACCAAAAACAGTCAAAGAAAAGAGGGAGCATGAACTCACAACTTTGCGTTCCTTGCGTCGTAAACTTCACCGGATTTGCTTATCTAGCGTCGTGACCTATACGTGTTTTCTTAACGTTAGTCACTAGACTTGTATCGCACAAGTACAGTCACTATCTTTTGTACATGTGTTCTTGTGTTAAAAATATTTTATATTTTTAACTATGTATCTTACTTATATTATTTCTCAAAAACATAAGTATCTTGTATTTTGCACTTTGCACCCGAATTATGTATTTTGTCTAAATATGTTGTATGTGTATTTGCAAGTCCTAATATACTAGCACGTATTATACATACCACATACATTTAGCACAAAGTTTAGTAATCAACAAATATGTATATTTTTCCTCAGATAACATACTCGACATTTAGACACGCAAATTACAACTTATGTCATTTCAACTTAAATATCCAAAACTGGACTGTTTTCGAGCATTTTAATAAAATATTTAACTTATTCCAAAAATTTCCAAATTTTTACAGAATATCCTAAACGATCCAAATATTGTTGTGTAAAAATATCGGGGTCCAATTCATTGCCAATATTTTACAAAAATTCATTTTCCGGACTACAATCAGATTCATTACTTTCTGACTGCAGTCCACGGAATTATTTATTAAAAATTCATTGTAAGTCGGATTGACGAAATTCCAGTGGGACAATTACTAGGACATCAGTGTCCGTCTACAGTACCAATTTCATGACCTAGTTCTACTCAGGTTTCAAGTTATGATTAAAAATATAACACCCATTTACTGCTGTAAAAACTCAGCTTTAGCTGCTGTTACAAATCGGGTCTTTAAAAATAGTAAACGAAGTCCAAAAATTATGATTCCAGTGCCATTAGAACCGTATTTCATAATACATAAATCTAGGCTTCAGAAAATACATTTTTTGTTAGGTTACGTTTCTGTTACAGCCAACTAAAATTGGCTGTAAAAACCAACCAGCTTTCTGTTTCAGCTTTTAACTTTCTAATCTGTGTTTGATTGATTTCGTTAACATGTTTAGTGATCACAACAACATCAAACATCAATATTAACAAGTAGACCAGCAAGTAATCAGCAACATAATCAAGACAACTTCAGTTTATCACCACTTCATTATGTTTCATAAATATTTCATTACAAGTTAGTTTATATGCAAGACTTTGTTCATGGTTCTTTAGTGTTCATGGATTATCATCTTAATATAACTATTAACCACCTTCATAGGATGTAAAATGAGTAGATCTAAGAGACTTACCACTAGGTCAAAGCTAGGAGAGTTCAAGAGTATAAAAGTGGTGGTTAAAAGAAAACGAGAGCGATCCTTGAGCTTCCGAACACACCAAGCTTCGTTAACCACCTTCTAACACCTCTAAGTGAACTTGAAATTGTTGAATTAAGATTGAAAGGGGGTGGTGGTGATGGCACTATTCTCGGCCAAACATGGGGGCCAAGGGAGGAAGATGATGAAGCTTTTGTGTAAGTGGACAATGTAATCTTTTATTGGTTTTTATAAACAAAAGTCCCAACCATCCTTTGTCTATTGGTCCTAATGTTTCTAAAGATGCTAACATACCAAATATTTAAATCAAATAAAATCACAAGTGGGGTCTCATGGTTGTAACCGGTTTGGAGGGGGGGGGGTATTTAGTTAGGTTTCAATTACTAGTTATTAATCTAGTTACCTTCCAAGTGTTAAAAATTAGTGTTAGGCGTGTTATGTTATAAAAGGCGTGTTAAGGTGTTCGGGGACCCTAAGTAGCTTAAAAAAATAAGAACATTGCTTCTAGCAATATTTTGGTGTTCCGGGTAACGTCCGGTTGTTCGGTTAGATACCGATTCGTTTAAGTGCTAAATTGCACCGTTTAGTGTCTTTCAAGTATCTTTTGTGACACTTTCAATTCCCGACACTTAGGGAAGTATTCTGGATGATAAATCATCATTTCTGCACAATATTTCATTGTCATAAGGCTGATTATAGCTGAATTTAACTAAATTCTGCACTTAAAGTGCGTTTCGGGTGCTTTTTAGTGCGTATTTTAGCTTCCGGATGGTATATATGTAAACCCTTGTATGCATTCTTGGGTTTTAATGTATTTTTGACGTTGGACCTACACCTAGGCCCTAATTCTAATGTCTGACTGCTTTCTGCATTTTTGTTGACACAGTGTGTCTTACCGGTGAGTTTACTAATTTATGACGCAACGCTCTCGCTTATGCATAAAGCAATATTTTGTGGTATAAAACGTGTATGAATTCACTTGCATGGAATTCAGAAACTTATTTGTCTTGTAAACTAGCTCATGTACGTTCATTAAAGCACCTATTACTGTTTATTGAGTGTACGGAATGTACGGAAAAGTGACGGTTGTCACAGTTGAGACGATGCAACCCGTTTGTAAAACTTGTCATTTTTAGTTACCACATTCTTTACGGGTTCAGTTTTGACTTTGATATTTTCATTTTTCAAAATCTTTTTCTCAACAATCAATGGAGCTTTTCCCTTAGCATCATCTTTCTTCTTTTGAATCTCAACAACTTTCTCTTTTTGAATCTTCACAACTTCAGTCTTAGGCTTCAAGTTGGTACATTTTCATGCAATATGTCCAACTTGATTACATTTAAAGCATGTTCGAGTGTCAACTACTCGACTTGTGCCTTCGGACTGAGGCTGTGAAGCTTTCTTCTCAAAGAATTCTTCATTTGATTTCGAAAAAATCTTTTTCTCTTCATCAGAAAGTGAACTTGAACTGTTCACAAACACTTTCTTCTCAACAAATTTCTTGTTTTGAACACTTCTCTTTTGATAATTCTTACCACCCTGATAACCACCCGACCATTTGTTTCGATTGTTATTATAAAACCGTGGTGGAACAATAGGCTTCTTGTAGTAAGCTTTATCTTTTTCAAAATTCATTTGCCTTTTTGTTAGTTTTAAACTTTTCACTTCAGACAAATCGATTTCAACCATTTTGAACACATTTGTCAACTTGGAAACATTTACATTCTCCAGTGGAAACTCAGAATCCAAATACAACTTATCCGATCCTGACATCTTGTACATGACAAGATTAGGTTCTTCATTTAAGTTTTTTTTTTGGACTTTTGTTTCGGAATGTATTTGTCCAAGAAACATTCATCTTCCTCGGTAATGTCACTGTCAGATTTTAGAACATTCTCAACCACACTTTTCACCACTTCAGTTTGGACACTATCATCATCGGAAGATGAAGTGAATGTGACATCAATCGTGTCCGGAAGTTTCACTTCATTCTCATTTTCAAGATTAACCAACCCAGATTGCTTTTTCGAATAATTGTCTAGAACTGGTGGTGGAACTTGATGATAACCCACCCCGGTTCCATCCGAAAAGACATCTTCGCCAGCTTTGTTTTTGCCTATGGGTTTTGGAACAATGTGTTGCAAAACAAAGCTTGCAGAGTTGTAACTTTTTAGCTTCAACTGGATTCGCTCATTTTCAATTTCAGCTTCTTGAAATTTAAGTTTCAACTTTGCGATTTTATCCAGTTGCTGGTTGATTAATTCTTCCTTAACCCGAAGAACTCCCGACAGATGATTATTTTCTTTAAATGTCTTACCATTTCTGTCATCAGCATCTTTAACCGTTCTTTTAAGCTTCTCAAATTTTTCAGTAATCTGACGATTTTCAAGAACTAACTTTTCATTTTCTTTCCTAACTTTTTCTTGGTCAATTTTATCTTTTTCAATTTTGTTAGTTAATTCTTTTAATCTGAAAGTTGAAGCTTTCAACATTTTATCACGGTCAAGGATCTGATCCTCAACAATTCTGACTCTAGCAGTCATATCATCAACTTTCTTACCATTGAGATAAGTGATTGTACTACAAACTTTGCACTCTTTGATGCAATTTTTGCAGTCAGCATCACCTTTGACTTTCCTACCTGACTCAGTCGTTGACGCATTTGAACTGACCTGGCTTTTAGACTCAGATATAGACTTAGAGTCTACCTCAAGTGCCTTAGCAGCCAGCACCTTGTCAGCCATCTTTCCTAAATTTTCAGCTGTCAACTTTTGTGTCGTGTCAATGATTCCATCATCAATCTTCTTTGGCTTTTCTTCTTTCTCTTCTTTCTCTTCTCCGTTTCCCCACCATTTTCTTTGCCAACCCTCTTCTTCATCAGCAATTTCTTGAATTATGGTTTCAAGATCAAGGGTATTATGGTCAATAGCAATGTTTCCCATGGGGTCAAGATAACATTCTCTGTATGGATCCCATCTCCTCGCTCTTTTTGCTTCAAGATAGATACCAAATATTCTGATCATTCTGTTCTGAGCTAACATCTTTCTGTTGACATACTTCTGTTCTTCATTTCTGTTGTCTTTAAAAGGAACAGTTCAACGGACCTTACCATAAAAGCATATCCAACCGCATCTTCCTCTGGTAACAACTCGCTCCAGTCGAAACCTTCATCGTCATGAATCACAGCAAGAGCTCTGGATTTCTCTTTGTTATCCTCAAGCTGCTTCATTCTTGGCGGTTTTGATTTATTCTGAAGATAAATCGCTTTCTTGTAGTAATCTTCTTTGAACGGGTTTTCAGACTCATCAGCATACGCATTTTGGCATTCACGTTTAAAGTGACCTTTCTGCTTACACTTGAAACATGTCACTTTAGACTTGTCAAAGCCTAACTTGGTAGGTGGTCCACCGATAGACTTTCTTCCAGTTATCTCCATGAAATGTTGTGCCCTTCTCACTGCACTGGCCATACACCACCTTATGTCGATCAATTCCATCTCCTCAGGATCTATCTGATCGTAATCTTCCTTTGTCAGGTTGGTGTTGCCTATCTTGCCTGCCACTAAGCTTTCATACGACTCTAGCACAAAAGCTAAGAAAACCATCTGTTGCTTTGCCGACTCCTCGCTGAAGTTTTGAGCGTTCTTTAAGTCTACAGGGATGTTACATTGAAATAGGTTCTTTGCATCTATTTGGCTTGAATGTGACGAAGAACCACTGTGAAATCCACTGCTTGCACTCTCTTTGCCTGATGTATTGAGATTTTCAGCAGAAAAAGCTGTTTTGGGAGACGTATTCTTTGGCATCATGCTTTTTGGATAATACAGCTCCAGGTTCTGTTGATATGACGAGTGATTGACTTTGTGTGTCTTCTTTATCTCCAGCTCGTGACTCTCTAGTCTTTCAATCAAGAAATCCATTGTAAGCTCCTCAGACTTGATCGTATTCTTCAACATCAATGCATAATATTGCCAATCCATCTCATCTGGCAACGAGTCAAACAATTTGTCGACTAGCCCTTCTTGAGAGTATAAAATCCCATGTCTTGCCAGCTCTAACTTCAGGTGCCCAAACCTCTCAATCATTTTACAAACTGATTCATTCTTTAAACAACCAAATAAATCAAACTCTTTTCTTAGCAGTTTCTTTTTGTTTTTCACTATTTCTGCACTTCCCAAGCATTTAATCTTCAACTTATTCCAGAGATCTGTAGAATTTTTGTACTCGATCAAGGATATTATATCTTCTCGCACTGATTGAAACAACAATGCAATGCATTTCTGCTCGGCAACAAACGATTCTATTTCTTCAGTTGTCGTCAAATTTTCACCATTTTTGCCTCCATTAGTGTATCCATTCTTTAGACTCTTCCAGCTGGGATAAGCAAAGGCCTTCAACCATTCTTCAAACTTCTTGGCCCACCGACTGTACTCTTCGATAGTCATCAACTTCGGGGGTTTGTTATAAGTTTTGTAAGCACTTTCCACACCCAAGGCATCCGATAAGCTTTTCTTCATACTCGGTGTGTTCTCATTGGTGTTGCTAGAAGAAGTATCGTCTCTAGAATTTCCAGCAAAGGCATACATATCACTAAACGGATTCATGAACAGATCATCCATCTTCCACGTACCTGAAAAATCAGCAAACACTTAGAAAATTTTTAAGTTTTGAAAAATAACAGCAAGTTCAAGCGAAATCAATTTGAAGCGGAATCAGCTTCAAGCGGAATCACAAGAACTTTTCAAGCGAGATCAAACAATTCAAGCGAAATCTCTTATTTCGCTTGAACTTTCAAGCGGAATAAGGATTCAAGCGGGATAACACAGGTTTTTCAAGCGGAATATGAAGGTTATCTAATTTCGCTTGAAAATACAATAGTATTTCAAGCGGAATCAAAATTTCGAGCGAAATAAGAACCAATTTTCGAGCGGAATAAGCTTTTTATCTGATTTCGCTTGAAATTTCTCAAGCGGAATCAGATGACATCAGCATTTTCGAACAACTTTTTCAAGCGAAATAACAAGTTTTTGTATAAATTTGATCGATTTAAGGTCCAATTCTCTCAGGGATTAGTTAACACTGTGTTTCGCTTGATATATGTCAAATTCAGGCCATTTCAACCGTAAAATTATTTTCAAATCAGAAAGAAGGTGAAGAAGTGTGAGAATCCGATGATTTCAAGCTGTATTGGTATGAACTCCTCGTCCTGAGCTCTGATACCACTTGTTGGATCGTTCCGTGACCCTAAATAGTCAGTATAAGCAGTTCATCGTCATTTACTAAGGCGGAATCAAAGTAAACAATGTCAAAACAGCTTGTTCTCTTTAACTTTCTTTCTATTACTTCTTTCCGAGTCTTTACATGTATTTCAGACACAATTTTGGCAGCACCTCGACTCTAAGACAATGACCTGATTCCGCTCCAACCGTTACAAATGAAATCAGCACTCACCTATTTATAGCTAGCCTGATTCCGCTTGAAATCCCAAGTGAGATCTGATTTCACTTGAAACACACTCAAGTGAAATCACCTAATGTGATGTTCGAGCGGAATAACAAGTTTTAATATTTCTCTTGAAATGACAACATGTCATTTCAAGCGGAATTACATGAATTACCACCAAACTTGTTTTCCAAACCCTATTTTAATCTATCTAGACCTAAGACTCGATTAAGACGTAGTTAACAGACATTCAGTGCACCAACAGATGCTATTGAGATAGTATAGAATACCATCGGATTTAGACTTAAGATCTTCTTCAACACCACCTTGTATCTCGAGGGAGAGACTACCCTCGTTAATAGAGGCATATTGAGCTTCACGAATGCGGCTTTGAAGATCGTTAACGAGTTGGAGACAACGAATGCCCTTAACATGAGTTTTACGACTAAGAGCGTCGACTACTACATTCGCTTTTCCTGGATGGTAGTGAATTTCGCAGTCGTTGTCGTTTAACAACTCTACCCAACGACGTTGATGCATGTTCAATTCCTTTTGGTTGAAGATGTGTTGAAGGCTCTTATGGTCGGTGAAGACCACACACTTAGTACCATAAAGGTAGTGTCGCCAAATCTTCAAGGCAAAAACAACTACGCCAAGTTCAAGGTCGTGCGTAGTATAGTTTTTCTCATGTATCTTGAGTTGCCTCGACGCGTACGCGATAACCTTGTCTCGTTGCATAAGGAGACAACCAAGGCCAAGGTTTGAAGCATCGCAATACACGACAAATTCATCATTACCATCAGGAAGCGCGGGGATAGGAGCATTACAAAGCATGTCCTTGAGATTTTGAAAAGATTCCTCTTGTTCGGGACCCCAAACAAAAGGGTTCTCTTTTTGAGTCAAAGAGGTAAGAGGAACAGCGATTTTCGAAAAGTTAGAGATAAAACGATCATAATAACCAGCAAGACCAAGGAAAGAATGAATTTCAGACGGAGACTTGGGTGCCATCCAGTTCTTCATAGCTTCGATTTTAGCGGGGTCAATGTGAATACCAAGTTCGTTGACAGTGTGACCAAGGAATGGAACCTCTTTTAACCAAAATTCACACTTGGAGAATTTGGCGTATAGACGTTCAGTAGGCAGAAGCTAAAAGATAAGACGCAAGTGTCGCTCGTGCTCTTCTTGAGTCATGGAATGGATGAGAATATCATCGATGATGACGATCACGAAACGGTCCAAGTATGCTTTGCACATGCGGTTCATCAAATCCATGAAAACAGGAGGTGCGGTGGTCAAACCAAAGGGCATGACCACGAACTCGTAATGACCATATCGCGTATGAAAGGCGGTCTTAGGTATATTTTCTTCAAGAACTCAAATTTGATGATACCCAGAACGAAGATCGATCTTTGAAAAGCAGGCCGCGCCTTGCAACTGATCGAAGAGGTCATAAATTCGAGGAAGATGATATCGGTTCTTGACCATAAGCTTGTTGAGCTTACGATAGTCAATACACATTCAAAATGATCCATCTTTCTTCTTGACGAAGAGAACGGAAGCACCCCAAGGAGAAGTGCTAGGGCGTATAAAGCCTTTATCAAGAAGCTCTTGAAGTTGGCTCGAAAGCCCTTACATCTCAGAGGGTGCTAAATGATAAGGAGACTTAGCGACAGGCGTAGCGCCAGGCACTAAATCGATTTGAAAGTCAATAGAACTAGCAGGAGGCGGACCAGGAAGATCGTCGGGAAACACATCAGGAAAATCACGTACGACAGGAACGTCACTCATGCTTGGGCCTTTGTCCTTCTTTTCCACAATGCGGGCGAGAAAGGCGAAGGTACCCTTGCACAAGCACTTGTTCGATTGAATACACGACATAAGCTTGAGACCTTGAGAAGGTTTCTCGCCATAGACGTGAAGAGAATCACCATTTGGAATAGGAAATGAATGAACTTTTCAGAACAGACAACTTCAGCATGAACTCGCCTAAGCCAGTCCATACCTACTATGACGTCGAAACTACCATTTGCATAGGTATGAGGTCAATGCGAAACGTATGATCTTTAAGAATCAAGGAACACTTAGAAAGAACGGAATCGACAGTGATGGATTTACCATCAGCGACTTCGACAGCGAATGATCTTGGCAACTTAGAGCGTTTACACTTAAGCAAAGGTTCAAATTCTAACGATACAAAACTTTTATCGGCGCTAGTATCAAATAAACATGAAGCATAAACATGGTTGACAAGGAACGTACCAGTAATAACGTCCTTTGCGTTCTGAGCCTGAGCAGTGGTGAGGAGGAAGGCTCTGCCTCGAGCTGGTTGTTGAGGCTGGTGCTGCTGTTGTTGTGGCGGTGGCTGATTGCATTGAGGGCACACGTTGGCGAGATGATTGAGGTCACCACATTTAAAACATGCTCGCACAGGAGCAGCTTGAGGTTGAGCTTGGTTCGGAGGGGGATTTTGGGAGACAACAGCTTGGTTCTGGTTGGCCATGGGTGGTTTGTGGCAGTGCTGAGAAAAGTGCCCATACCGATTGCATTTTGCGCACTTGCGTCATGGGCCGGTGGCAGGGTGATGGTATTGGCATTGGTTACACTTGGGTTAAGTCCCAATGTAGGCCTTGCGTGGAGGTTCAGCATTGGGTGCAGTAGGGAAAGATTGTAAAGGTTGAGGGTTCGGCGGAGTGATGACCGCACAGTTTTGGCTCGAAGCCTTCCACTTCTTGCCTCGGTTTTTCTTGGTTGATTGGGATGGTGTGGGTTCAACGGTGGTTTCAGCAATGGCTTGGTATGCGCTCTTCGAGGAAGCCTTTTCAGATTTCCTATGAAGGACAACGTTGCTGGTTAGGCGAGCGGCTAAACGGTAGGTTTCCTCGATAGTTGCTGGAAGAGCAGGCTCTACGAAGTTCATGAAAGAATCGGGTAGGCAGTGGATGTACTTGTTTATAGCCTTTTCAGGGGTATCAACTTGACTGGGGCAAAGGATGCTAAGTTACTTGAATCGAAGGGTGAGACCATCGTTATCATCCTCGATTTGCTTAAGGTGCCAGAACTCGTGTTCCAACTTCCTAAGCTCGTGAGGAGGACAGAACTCTTCCCTCATGAGTTTCTTCAGTTCAGCCCATGGTAAAGCATGTGCGACATCTTCCCCTCTTATGCTTCGCTCAGCGGTCCACCACTCGAGAGCTCTCGAGCGGAACACCCCTGTAGCGTTTTGGGTGCACAAGTCGTCGGGGTAACCACTTTGACGGAACGTAATCTCCATGGCATCAAACCAAGTTAGTAACACGGTGGCACCATCCTTGCCAGTAAACTCCAAAGGTTTACAGGCTATGAATTGCTTGAAAAGGAATGGTGTCTGATCGGAATATCGCGCTCCGGTCAAAGATAATATTTATAAACCCTATTTACCTTTAACAAATAGCTAGTGGTAGCAAGGGGTCGAACCACGAAGAGTATGTGGTTTGTGTGTGGATTCGATTGAATTAAAACAAATGCACGATTTACGAATCTTACTAGAATGTTTTTGTATTTTTGTTTAACTGAGAGATGTGAATTTAATCTAAAGAAATTGGTGTGATTGAATGACAACTAAAAATTAACGATTGCACAATAATTTGATTAATAAACGATAATGAGAAAAAGGGTTCACACCCGGTTTCGGTAATTGTCAACCTAGGGTTTCTACAAGTTTTTAGATCCAACTCAATTGCATACGATTAGCGGATTTAGTGTACCGTGATTTAGGTGCCAATAACTATCAACGTCCCAAAGAACGGACAAGAATGGACTTTATAATCAACACAAGTAAAACCTAACCACGATAATGCACAATTACATATAACCATTTCGTAAAGTCATAACTTTTAACATCGTTCGACAATTTACGAATTCGCAAAAAAATGTAACACTATTATCAATGGTTTCAAAAATCAAACACAATTTGTCACAAAGTTGAAGCAATAAACAATTTGAAACCCTAAATTAAACAACTACCTACGCCGGGGTGAAACCGAGATGATTAGCCGCTCATGGTTGAAGAAGCTTGATCACCGGATGATTGGAATGCGAATTGAATCATCTTAAATCTTGTGAAATGGTAGAAGAATGAGGATTAGGGTTTTGGTGGATGATGGTGAAAGAATGATGGTGGAAGGATTAGGCTTATGGATGAATTATTGGTGAGATGGTGATGATCTTCGGTTCTTGATGATTCGGATTATAGTGATGACAGCCAATGGAATGGTGATGATTGGTTAGTGATAAGTGGCTCCAAGATTCAAGTTCAAAACCAAGGAATATTGTAACTCCCGACTTGAATGACCCCTCACCAATAGAAATCGAATTCTACCAACAAAACACAAAAATTCGCGCAGCAAGAAAGTACTGCCCGTCGCCGACGGGTCTATACCCGTCGCCGACGGGTTCGTCTGATGTTCTTTTCTTCCGACCCTCTATGTTGCTGGATACGGGATTTGTGGCCGACGGGACTTTCTAGGGCCCGTCCGGGACGGGTGTACCCCCGTCGCCGACGGCCTCTAGAGTACCAATTCTCCAAACTTCGATTCTTGCACTCCCGGTTGATCCATAACGCGTCCTGGTGCTCCGGTTTTTGACCCGGTGACCCATAAAGCTCCCGAAAAGCTCCTTAAACTTCGTTAAACCTGCATAAACACAAATCTAATTAAAAGTAGGCCATTCAAGATTAAAACTCATATAAAAACATAAAGTTACACAATAACGAACACCGGTTTTCAACCACGCATCACATCTCCACACTTGTCTTTTGCTTGCCCTCAAGCAAATCTGTTTTTCACTTTCACGTGGGTCGAACAACAAATACACTTCCCATTCCCGAGACAAAGGCTAAGGTATATTGTTATACAAAAGTTCACATTCTTTACAATTTCCACATATTTACCGGTTAGGTGAATAATCAGATATAATAATAGTTATCCAAGATTAACCCGCCCGTAAAACTAACAAGTCATGCATATCCCTCACAATGTTCTCTCCACTCGTCTTATAATTTGGCTAATGTGCATAATGTATTAGCACTTCAATCAATTAATCGCTCAAAACCGATTAGAACACGTACCCGCATAGGCTTGCAACTCAATCATTCTCCACCACCGATCACGAATACTAAGCACAAGTCATAAGGTCTTTTTAAGGGTTGTAACGGGGCTAGGCTAAGGGTAGAAATGGGATATTTTAAAGTGGCTAAGGTGATGAAAATTCAATTTTTATTACAACGCAACTATTCCAAACTCAAGTAAACTAAAGATATCAACTATAAGGCAATGATTTTCGCCTTTTATTCAAAAACTAGAAACACATATTTTTGTTCTTTTCTCAACGATTTTCTATTCTTTTTCATACATTTTCAGATTTCTCTTTTCTTTGAAACAAACAAATACAACTATACAAACTTTGCTACTATAATCGAATTTCCATCACACGGGTTTAAAAGAAAAAGGTTTTAAGGTTATAGGCTAAAGGGTGATCAAACGAAGGGATTAGGCTCAAAGTTGGCTACTAGGGGATAATTTTTGGGTAAGGATATAAAAATGGTGTAAAAGGAAAAGGTTTACCTAATGCCTTAATCATTCTCATGCTTGTATCTGGTCTATGGTCTCAAACGTATCAAAAGTTGCAAGTTCTACAATACGCGACTAATGGTCCACTCAAACAAAGAAACATGTAAATGTAAATCTATGATATAAAAGTGGCTCAAACCTCACGTATAAGGGTATGATATGTGATATGCATCAGATGCTAGTTCCTTAGGCGAATTACTCCCAAATAACCACCTGCTAAATACCCGTCATGTTATTAATTTGAACTTGACCATGACAAAAGACCACATGGGTTGTGCCATCCCTCGTTGACTTAGTTACTTGTGCTTTTAAGATCGCTTTTAAACAAGAAAATTTTTGAAATTTTTTTGAAATTTTCCCCCATCCCCACACTTGAGGTAAACATTGTCCTCAATGTGTAGTGTTTAAATGAACGGGTCAAAATCGAAAATTTTTACTACTCCCCCATCCCCACACTTGAAGTAAACATTGTCCTCAATGTGTAAGAACTAGAGTTTGAAAACGCACAAGGGATGTGACACGTCTAACCTTCCCAAAATCTCACCCTGGAAAATAAAATAAAATACAATTTACAGTCCACTTATTACTAAACTAAGAATCAAAGTAATAAGGAAACGCATGCACCTGATTTTTGTCGCTCGATGCTCATATCTTCTTCTTCTCTTCATAAAAACGGTTGTCCCACGAACATGTTGTACCTACAAATTCTAATCCTTGTGTAGAAGCATGCTTCTCACAACCATCAAAATTTTTTAGTTACCTAGTTCTACCACTTTTAAGAAAATATTACCAAGCCATGCGTTATTTCACTTCGATTTATGTGGAAAATAATTTACAACAAAAACAAACCTAACTCACTTTCGTAGGAATCACGGTTGCATTTAGCTTATGCAACAAGCCCTTTTAAACCCCCCCAATAGCTTGGGAGGACGAGAGGTCTCGTGAGGGTTATATAGGGAACACACCCACAACGTTCATTTAACTAGGCAAAAATAAATAAGTAACGAAAAAGAAATAAAGAACTAAAGTATACAACAACAACACAAAACATACCTTGCCTTCACCGCTGATATCTTTCGTTAGGATCAACTGGCGGGTTTGGCTGGTATGGATAACCAGTTAGGGCTTCAAACATCTCCCTGTAGTTATCAAGTGGCTCGGTCCTCCTTGAGGTTGTGGTTGGTACGGAATCGGGATGAAACTAGAGCCGACTGCCTCGGGCCAATGAGGGGTGGGATCGGCTGGGCCTTGCGGATGAGGAAGGTTGGGGTAGTCAGTCCACCCCGAATGCTCGACATAAGGACGGCCAACCTCAAGGTCTCTTTGGTGCCTCTCCTGATCACGGAGAATTTTGGCATTATTAATAGCCATTTGCTGTGAGACATATAAGGCACTCCATCGGCGTCGCTCTAATTCATCACGTTCGTTTTGGCGCCTTACCTCGTCTTCCTCCCATGCCCGTCTTTGGGCTATCTCATCCTCTTGCATCTTGATCAAACGCTCCATCTGGGATCATTGGAGCGCTTGCTGCAACTGTTGTTCTTCCATGTAAGCCCCGTGCTTCTCTTCCCAGCTCTCTCTCCTCCTATTATATTCTCGGCCCTCGCCTATACATGCCGAGATGTTGTCATAACACGCTTGTTGCCCGCGGTTAAAATTTCTGAATGACGGCCCTTGTCTTTGTTTCACGAAACCTGCCACCTCTGCATTAATCTGCCTATGTAGCCTCATGTACCTCTGTTGTAGTCCCCGTGGACCAGAAGGTTCATCCTCGTCTTCTTCATCATACATCTCCTCATCTCCCCCAACTCCTTGCTGCGCATCTGGATTAACAAACTCATACTTGTGACCCAATTTGTAGGTCACCACATATTTGTTCCCCGCCAGATTTACATCTGTTTTCCAATTTTTCTTCATTGAGGCTATGTTGAACTCTTCCAGAGGTTTGGACACCCAAAGTGATTCCGGAGGCAAACAATTCTGTTGAACAATCATAGCACTGATGAGGCGTGCATACGGAATAAAACGCCTTTGAGACGCCTCTCGGGTGATCCATGTATTCATCATAACGATATGTCTCCAAGACAAAGTAGGGGTCCCATACAACAAAGAATGGACAACCCTGCGCTCGCTCTTACTCCTCCTCGATCACCGAATCTCACCATCACATTCTCTAGGGAAATTCCTTGAAGAATTTTCCCCTCGAGCGTCATTTGAACCCTTTTAGCCTCTCCCCCATCACTGTATGGTAAAATAACCGATGTCATCTGCTTCGGATCACCATCGTTCATATGATTATCCAAAAATTGTTGCATGGTTGGATAGTCATATGCTTGCACCCCCAAAGAATCAAAACGAGCGATGCAGTTAATTGTTTCGAAAGACATCGTCATTGGCCCTTGGCTTGTTTTACCAACCAATTTCCACTGCGCGGGAGGACCATCCTTATTCATGAGCCTCAACGTTGACAACCATTCACACACTTTCGCCAAATATATCCGCGAAGTGTTGTCTTCGCACCAATCAAGCACCCTCTCCCATCCTTGGCGTTCAAACATTTGCACGATTCCAATTTGTTTGAACTCTTCAACATTCACAACTCTTTCACATATAATCCTTTTCGAAACTGAGGTATTAACGTTGTTGACCATTCTCCATTTCCATAGTTTGGCCTCTAACTTCCTATCTTGATAACCCGATAGGGGTTTGTTTTTATCCTCATCCCAGACTTTGGCGTTTTTGCTATCCCGGAACTTTTCCCACGCCCAATCCTGCCTATACAATCTCGCATCATTCTCTTCTACGGAGCTTAGCTGCTCCCACTTCCTCGGTATTAAACCGGAAGAAGAACCTACTCCCGATGATGAAGCTTGCCCTGTAGTCTTTTGTCTTTTACCACCGGCCATAACTACAATCACAAACAAACAAAACATCAATATAGATCCAAACCTTTACTAAACTCTCAAACTTTGAACATGAGGTGTGATGTTGAAGTTTTTATTAACAAGTGAATGTAAAATCGCCTTTTTAAACTTCCAAAGTCGCTCATTTTATCATATACTTATCAATTTTCTTGTTAACTTGCAATTTCGTATAAGTTTAACAATATTCAACATCACCCTCATGTTCAATCATGTCAATAACAAGTGTAATCACTTCACTATAGTTATAGCATGCTCAAATTCCATCTCAAAACAACCAATCATACCTAAATTCATGCTAAAACAACATACATTGTCTAAACAACCTACTCTTAAACTAAAAAGTTTAAAATTTCGGAAGAAAAACACTAACATATGATAATCAAGCATAAATTTAAGGAGAATCTATACCTTTGATGTTTTAGACAAGAAGAACTAAGAAAAAGATGTAAAGCAAGTGTCTTGACAAACACCCTTTCAAAAACCCGAAATTACACGCCCAGAAATCTTGCAAACTAGCAAGACTTGATGAAAACAGTGTTGGGGGTTTTGTTCCTCTCGAAAAATCACACAAGATAGACCCAAAAATCAGGTGATTTGGTGGAGATTTGAGAAAGTTATGAGAGCTTGAAGGTTTCTAGGGTTCTTGGCAAAGAGGTGAAAAAGATGAAGTGATAGGTAGGCGAGAATAGAGAGAGCAGAGGTTTTAGAAGCAATTATTGATGTGAGATGGTTATGGTTCGAGTTATGTCGTCTAAATGGAGTTTGGGGTATGTTTTGATGAGGTTTGGTTCGGTTTTAAGCACCTCACAACGAACTAGAACCGGAGCCCAAATGACTACCCGTCGCCGACGGGTTTGCTTTTGTTTGAAAATGGCCGACGGGCTAAGGGTCTGTCTATGGGTATTTTTGGCCGACGGCCTTAACGGAAGCCCATCCTGGACGGGTGTTACCCCGTCGCCGACGGGTTCTGGAATTTTCAATTTTTTTTTTATGAAAATATGGAGAAAATTATGGGACTTTTATAAAAGGACTATATACATTAAAAATTCCTAAAAATTCTTAAAATTCTTTTTGTAAATTTTTTATAAGTTAAATTTTAAAAACGCGGAAACCGTTAACGGCGCTACCACCCCCCGAAAAGTCGTGTATTGTCCTCAATACACCTAACAAAGTCTAAAAACATACCTTACGTCTTCATGACTCGTTCGGAATGTCCGGACTTCACACAATCATAGGAGATTAGTATGAGACGAAAACAATTATGTCTAAAGCGCTCAAGCAATTAAATAATTATACATAACTTTACACAAAATGTTACCGGTCGTTTTCATTCAACCTCATAAATCAGAATGCTTACCACGACGCTTACCGATTCTTTGTTTTCATCCATCTTTTCTGTCACACCCCCAAAATCCACCATGCGGAGTATCACCGCTTGGAGGCGTAACATGACCACGATCGAGCCACCAATCATATTGAACAACGTAATTAAGTAAATAAAACCAACCACAATATAATTGGTGACCAAAAGAAAGTAACCGACTTTAAGTTAACAGCAGAAGCATAAAACGTAAGTCCAAAACATCAGTTCCATAGTTCATAAGTTTAAAGTCTGATACGTAAGTTTAATAAGTTTATAAATATTAAATGTATAACACGGGACATAATCAGTCCATATCACACAACGACCTCCTCCTCGTGCAAGCTCCATAAGCATCTAGCGACCTGTAAGGCATGTAACAACGAGTCAACAACAAAGTTGAGTGAGTTCACGATTGGTTGTTTAGTTTTAAGTTGTTTCCGAAAACAAAGTTTTTGTTTAGTTGGCTTACTTGCCGTGGGGGTTACCCTATAGTTGAAAATATGTTTAACCAATTTCTCTTTTCCCAAACCATATTTAGTGGGGGCTTCCCCATGTGAACCACTAGACCGTTATGATATCGACTACTAACGAAAGTAAGTTGTGCCCTACGTCAATGTCTATCATCATTGACAGTTTGCCATAGTCCACTAGTACACGCCTGTCCGAACGGCACGGTGTGAGGTTTGTTAAACCTAATAGCGTTATTAACTAATGACCCGCTCGCCATCGGCCTCGGCGATTAAGTCGATATAAAATGAGGGACTTAATGATAGAGTTTTGTCTAGTAAGTTTTAAGGTTGTTGTCCTATCCAAGGAGGACGAACGTACGTATTCTACCCAAGGAGAATACGCAGGATTAATATTGGCATCCTACCTATGGAGGATGGCGGTACATATCCTACCCAAGGAGGATATGTAGGTTCCGTTTTAGTTTCTTAACCCATTCCCAAACCACCGGGAATCCCATGCCTTGTAGAAAGTGTGAACTAACCTCGGTTTGCTCGGTTAGATTAATTACTCTAATAATCAGGAAATCAAGCACGTCCTAATAAGGTATAGATAACAATCAGTTTCTCATGCATAACACGTATCCTACGTATGGTTTATCTACTCACTACTTCTATCACGTACCACACAATTCAAATGTCAAGTTATATTGTTAAGTTACATTATTTTACCCTAAAATAATATAACTATCTCATAAAATAAACAAGTATCCACACAAGTGTTCTAGTATTAAGATATATATTCTAAATATATATTTACCCATTTTTATTTACAAAAACCAACCTCCGACACTTTGTATTTTGTTACAAAAATTATGGCGAAGTTTATATTCGAAACACAAGTTATGAAATATACTTGTAACGTTTGTTTAGAAAAATTATTTTCTAAGTGTTGGAAATTTTTAGAAAATTTCGCCAGAGTTTCCTTTGTAAACGGAGGTGTCCATGCTTATTAGCATATCATTTTCTTTTCAAAAACTCATTCAATCAATCACAACAAGATATCAAACAACATTACACTAACCAAGTGCAAAAAAAAAAAAAAAAAAAACAATGCACTTTGCATAATAACATGGACTTGGTTTTTAGTGAAAACGCGTAGTAACTTAGTGGTGTGTTTAGTGGGTTTAGTTACCTTTCAAGGTGTAATTATTTCTTTAAAAACCATTCTCTTACAAAAGTTTAGTGTTTACAACTTGTAAACAATTTTTACAAAAATTGATCTTTTGAACTCTTCTTGTAAATAAAAGGTTTTCACACTTATTTCATTTCCAAAAATATGTAAGTGTATGTAAAAGTCATAATCTTTTAGAAATCGGTTCTTGAACTTGGTTTATTTAGAAAAACCTCTTGTAAAACTTAGATCTACATGATCATCAAATTATCTTGTTCACTTATTTTTCAAGAAATCTATTTCTTTCAAGTTCATGTTTAACTAGAAGGTGGTTACCTCATGTATACATAATTACCTTCTAATCTTGTTAAATCATGGTTTTAATCATCATTTAACAAGTTCCCTATGGTGATTAACATCACACAACCACGAATCATCATACAATCAATAACATATTCACTACAACATCCTACTACCACATCATTTCATCTTCATGTTTCCTCCATATGTAAACTTTATATAAAGCTTCATGTTTATGTTTCTTGTTCTTAGTGTTCTTGTAAAATGCATTATACTACATCTTTTACTACTAAAAATGGAAGTAACTAAGGTAGATCAAAGACTTACAAGTAGCACAAGGCTAGTGAAGAGTCTCTAGTGAAAAGATGGTGAAAATGGTGTGAAGAAGCAATGTATGAAGCTCCTTGATGATCTCCAAGTTACAAGCTCCCTTAAATCACCTTCTAGTCTTGAAACAAGCTTGAAAATGGAAGGAGATGGTTGAGTTATGGTGGTGGTGTTGGCGGTTATGTTGAGCCGAGAGGGGGAGAAGAGAGATGAGGGAGTTGGGGTGAATTTTGTGAAGTGATGTTAGGATCTAGTGCCATGCTTATAAAGATATCTTCCTAATATCTTGGCAACCATAACAAGAAATGATCTAATATAAAATTGAGATCAAATCCAAGAGTAAGATGTGAGGTATGGTGAAGGTGATTTGTGGGTCCACTTGGGATCGAATTCGGTTAGGGGGGGCGGGGGTTGGTTGTAAATTTGTAACTAGGTTGGTAAATATTAGTTAAATCTCAAGTATGCACTTGCATATATTAGTTACTTGATATTTATTGGGTGTTAGGGTGTTCGGGGATCATGACTAGTCAAGAAACAAATAAACAATGTGTTTGGCAAAAATTTGCTGTCCCGGGTAATGTCCGGTTGTTCTGTTAGATACCGTTCCGTTAAAGTGTTTATTTATTCCGTTTAGTGTCTTTTCAGTATCTTTTTGCAACACTTTTAATTCCTAATACTTAGGAAAACATTCAGGACCATTTAGTCAATTTTCTGCACAAGACTAGTACGTTAACAAACACATGTAAGTATGACGCAGTAATCAGAAAATAGTTATGTAATTCAACACAGTCATCAAGTGTGACATCTGTGCTTGTAATCATTGTGAACAATTCAGTTATCAATGAAATAAAGTCATTTGATCCCAATATTTGTTTGTTTATGTTTGATGTTTTTCATGTTTTGACCTTTATCCAATTTCAAACTCTATATCGCTTTCTGGAGAATTATACGCAAACTAGTGCGTAAACATACTCAGTTTGTCGCGACAAATACTCCGGAACATCAATTTATGCTTAACATACCTTAAATAACCTTTACATAACTTAGAAATAAGTTTTGAAGGCTTTGGTATGGCAAAATCAAGTTTATTCGCTTACAGGGACTAAAATTGACAAATTGCGAAAGTATACCAATTTGAATTGTAACAAACATTCCGGAACATGCCCATAAGTTAAACACACCCTAAATAATCTTTAAATAGCTTATAAATAGCTTTGAGGGGTTCGGTGTGCTAAAACAAACTTTTAGGTCATTCAGGGACTAAAAGCGTCAAAAAGTGCATAAGTTTGCATTTTCGCGCATAACTTACGTTCTGAATACATCCGGACATCCAAAAATTTATGTAATCATTAAAATATTATCTTTTAGTGATTGGTTTGTTAAAAATCCATTCGTTGCGCCATTTTGACCGTTTTTGCATCCGTTACGACTTCCGTCGTAATTAACCGAACAACGCAATCGTACGGCCAAACGAACCGACATCCGACATATTTTTGAGCATGTTTCATGTTCCCCATACTTTAACATCCTTGTAGAGCTCAAAAATGGGTTTGACGGGTGTTAGGAGTGCCAAAACACGACTATACGCGCACAGGGACCTAAACTGCCAAAACTAAAATTTAGCTTATCTGCAGGGCCCATACGGACCGTATGGACCTGCTTACGGTCCGTAGGCAACCCCTAGAAAGCAGAAATGCATTCCAGCTATTTCCAGCTGTTACCCACCTTAAGCACATGGTTTTTGGGTTCCTATGGGCTGGTTTGTGTGCCCATCAAGGTACCAAATCAGAATGTGGCAAGTGTACGGCTTAGATCGTGCCCTCTTCTCCAAGAAACGATCTTAACGGTAGTGCTACACCTATAAATACCCCCCATGCCTTGCCCATTTCCCTCACATTTGAATCTGATTCTGCACTCTCTAAGTGGAAGTATATGCTTCCTACCTGATAGTGAATCGGGTTCGAATCCTGCAGGGAACTTTTGTAAGTATTCTTTCGCGTTTTTCGTTCATTTTAGCGTTAAAGTCAAGCTGCATTTGACTTTCTGCATTGACCATTTTATGGTCAACGCGAAGTTCGTTTGAACTTCATAACGTGAGCGTAATCACGATGGTTATAGTCCCTAGTGACTATACCTACTGATTACCACGTTATCTAGGCTCAGTGACGAGTCGTAGTTTCGGCCAAAATGCGTTTTCTCGTGTATTTTGTAACCAAACTACTCTAGGGTATTAAAACCGATTGTTTTAATACCAAACCAAGTTTTACTTCAATACATTGTTTTATGCATTTTTACCTATGGTTTAGTTGATACATATTTCACTTGCCATACATGACATTTTGTTTACACATTACATGATTGATATTTGACATAGACATTTTAATATTGATATACACATTTCTTGGACAACATTTTGACAAAAACATTTTGACAAAAACATTTTGACATGGTTTTCACAAAGACATTTGACATATGGTTTAGACATGGACAATTTACATTGGTGGTTTGTTTGGGTAAGTGATTCAAGTAACGAGACCTGTGTAATGTGATAATGGTGGATACGCCGCTGGTACTTCCTATATATAAGTGCTTGTATTATATTACATGTCGTAGCGTTATTTAAATCATTCAATTGGATTTATACATTTTTACAAATAACATATTTTTCACAAGACATTGTTTTACAAAACAGTTTGTTTTATACAACTTATTTTACTTGGTTATTCATTTAACCATACATTATTCTTTTACTTATACATATCATCTGATTTTATCACTTTTCAAACGATTTACAAAACAAAACAATTTACAAGGTTCATGACTAACTTTTATTAAACATTTTCTTAAACTTAAGTCATGAATCCTATTTTCACAAAACCTATGTATCTCACAGGCATTTTTATGCTGACGTACCTATTTTCACATGTGTTTCAGGAGCTAATGCATAGGACGTTCGTGACACGCTAGGGTGGACTTGGGCCTTAGTGACAATAAAATGAAGCTAGACTAGATAAAACTTGTTTTGTACTCTTTATTTCATTTTGTTTAAGACAATGTAACTTTTTGGTTTGATGAATAAAAATATAACTTTGTATGCCATGGTTGTGAAACAATAATTCTGTTACAACACTCCCCGACGTTTCCGCCATGATTTAATGTTTTACGTGGTCGGGGTGTGACAGAAGAGTTGGTATCAGAGCCAATGGTTATAGGGAATTAAGTTATTAGTAATGCTTTGACCTAGACTATAACCTTTCTAGGACCCCAACATAAGTTGTCTTGTGTTTAGATCTTAAAACATGCACTTCACCTATCCTTAGGTGATCACCAAAACAAGAACCCAATTTTCTGAAACGATTTTTGAAAAACAATCTTCTGTTTTTTTTTAAATATTTTATTATATGGTTTTGAACCCTTTTGATTTTTCAAATTGATTTTGAAATTTTATCATTTGTTTTTTTTAAAATGATTCTTTTTGGGCATTGTGCCTTCCAAGTTTTCAAAATCTCGTCAAAGTTTTGGGTTCTAAATAGTGTGAACACGTGCAAACTGGAAGGGTGAATGCCTGTACCCCGGGTTTTCTGTCTAAGGCTAGAGTGTTCGTACAAATCCACATAATCGGACCAGTCACTCTTACCTGGGAATTCCTGGGGTGAGTGTTCACTTATAGGCGAGCATGTCTTCGCTAAACATTATTTTTGGACCCATTTACTTTGATTAGTCACCGTGTGTCATTTGTTTGCTTGCTTTGTGATACGGACGAATGACCACCATCCTTGCTTTTGTTGATTTTGTTTCATCTCGTTCTTTTCATCTAATCATCTCACTCGTTTCCTCTGATGTTTTCCAATTTTTAGCATGCCTCCTCGTCGTGAAAACCCGTTATCCAATGCCGAAATGGCAGATATTCTGGCACAGCACATGGCTGCCGCACTCCCAAACATTATCGCTCAGGTGAACCAAGCCAACAACAATCAGAATGCTCCTTGTAACTTCAAGAGCTTCAATTCGGCTAAACCACTCAAGTTCAATGGTACCGAAGGGGCAACTACGCTTCTTCAATGGTTCGAGAGCATTGAGAGTACATTTTGTCATGTTCTGTGTCCTGAGAACCGGAAGGTCGAGTTCGCTTCTAGCGTATTTCAGAAGAGGGCTTTGACATGGTGGAACGGGGTTATGAGAGACCGTGGTGCAGAAGTTGCTCTTGCACAAACATGGGCTGAACTGAGAACTCTTATGATGAGGGAGTTTTGTCCTCGTCATGAGCTGCGAAAATTGGAGAGGGAATTTGATGATCTGAAGCAGGAAAGTGGTGAGCACCGGGCATATACAGACATGTATGAGGAGTTAAGCTTACTTTGCCCGATAATGGTTACCCCACTCGACAAGGCTATCGAGAGGTACATCGATGGTCCACCTGACTCTGTGCAAGACATAGTTACTGGTAGTAATCCTACCACCGTCCGTCAGGCAATAGAGTTATCTGCGACGTTGACTGAGTCGCAGATTCGAAAGGGTAAGTTGAACAGAAAGGATGACAAGAAGGGTAAGAAGCAGGAGTCTGATAAGAAGGATAGTAAGAAAGGTAAAAACAAGCAGGGTAAAGATTCGGGTTCTGCAAAGGGTTCTAGGAAGCGTAAGGCTTCCCAAAATTTTGTCGTCACTGCCCAACAGAACCAGGCAGCTCCCAATCAAACAGCGCAGCCTCCAGCAAAGAAGCGATATGAAAGGAATGCACCTTTGTGCAATAGGTGCAATAGTCACCATTATCAGCAGCTCTCGTGACGTTTTTGTACCAACTGTGGGAAGTCTGGACATCTTGCAGAAGTTTGTCGTTCTGCTCGAAATCAGGTCGCTCAACAAGTTGCTCAGCCTCCTGCTCAGCAACAAGGTCAAGCTGCACGACCTCACTATCCTCCTGGCTCGTGCTTTAATTGTGGAGACCTAACCCATTATCGAAACCAGTGTCCAAGGTTGGTTAATGCAAATCCAGTGCAGGCTCAGGCTCGTGGGCGAGCTTTTAACATGAAGACACAAGAGGCGCAAGCAGACAATGAGGTAGTGAACGGTACGTTCTTTGTTAATAATCAACCTGCGTCTGTTCTTTTTGATTCAGGGGCTGATAAAAGTTTTGTGTCTTTATCTTTCGAGCCTTTGCTTCGCGTGTCTAGAACAAAACTAGGTAAGCCTTTGACAGTCGAAGTTGCGAGTGGTGAACCCGTTGTTCTTGATTCTGTTCTTCGCAACTGCCAATTGAACCTTAAGAACCATCTTTTTCCCATTAATCTCACGCCTATGCAACTTGGAAGCTTCGACATTATTGTGGGTATGGATTGGTTAGCCAAGCATCAAGCAGAGGTAGTTTGTTTTGAAAAGGTCGTTCGTGTGCCGCTTTCGTCAGGTGAGATACTACAGGTTCGTGGTGAGAAACCTGCTAGTAGCCTCAAGCTTATATCTTGTTTTCAAGCTCGGAAGTATCTGCGAAAGAATTATGTGGCCTTCCTGGCACATGTTACAGCAGATAAGGGCCAAGGTAAGTCTATTCAAGATATCCCTGTTGTTCGGGATTATCCGGAGCTGTTTCCTCAAGAGTTACCTGGTCTACCTCCAGCACGCCAAGTCGAGTTCCGTATTGATCTTGTACCTGGTGCAAATCCTATTGCCAGAGCTCCATATCGTCTTGCACCGTCTGAGATGCAAGAGTTGTCTAAGCAGCTTCAGGAGCTTTCTGACAAGGGTTTTATCCGTCCGAGTTTTTCTCCTTGGGGTGCTCCCGTTCTTTTTGTCAAAAAGAAGGATGGATCCTTCAGAATGTGTATCGATTATCGTGAGCTGAACAAGCTTACCATCAAGAATCGATATCCCCTACCTCGCATTGATGATCTCTTTGACCAGTTACAGGGTGCTACTTGCTTTTCGAAGATTGACCTTCGTTCTGGGTATCATCAACTTCGTGTGCATGAAGAGGATATTCCCAAGATAGCATTCCGCACTCGATATGGGCATTATGAGTTCACAGTCATGCCATTCGGTTTTACCAATGCTCCTGCTGTTTTCATGGACTTAATGAATAGGGTCTGCAAGCCTTATTTAGATAAGTTCATCATCATTGTTATTGATGACATCTTGATTTTCTCTAAGACGCAAGCTGATCATGAGCAACATCTTCGTCATACTCTGGAACTCCTAAAGAAAGAGCAACTTTTCGCCAAATTCTCCAAGTGCGAATTTTGGCTTAAGGAAGTTCAATTTTTGGGACATATTGTCAACGAACAAGGTATCCATGTAGATCCCTCCAAGATCAGTGCGATTAAGGATTGGGATACGCCTACTACTCCTACTGAGGTTCGTTCCTTTCTTGGTCTTGCGGGTTATTACCGCCGCTTCATTGAGAACTTCTCGAAGATTGCAGTTCCTCTAACTGCTCTAACTCAGAAGAACAAACCCTTTGAATGGGGTTCTAAGCAAGAGGAAGCATTTCAGATCTTGAAGCAGAAGCTTTGTGATGCACCTATTCTGACTTTTCCTGAGAGCAATGATGATTTCTTCGTTTATTGTGATGCATCGAAATTGGGACTTGGCTGTGTTCTGATGCAAAGGAACAAAGTTATAGCCTACGCATCAAGGCAATTGAAGGTGCATGAGAGAAACTACACCACTCATGATCTTGAGTTGGGTACAGTTGTTTTCGCTCTCAAAATCTGGAGACACTATTTGTAGGGCACAAAATGCGTGGTTTTCACTGACCACAAAAGTCTTCAGCATATCTTCAATCAGAGAGAACTCAACATGAGGCAAAGACGTTGGGTCGAACTCCTAAACGACTATGATCGCGAAATTCGCTACCATCCTGGTAAAGCGAATGTTGTGGCTGACGCATTGAGTCATAAGGAATGCACTAAGCTTCATTGCGTTCGTGTTCAATCTGATATTCAAGCTCAATCAGATATTCAAGCACACATTTCTCAGGCTCAACATGCTTGTGTTTCACAAAATTTGATGGGTAAGGAATTACCCTATCACATTAAACCTGATCTTATTCTGAAGGAAGATGGATCGTATTATTTCATGGACCGTTTGTGGGTTCCAAGCCAAGATGATCTTCGCACTTTACTTATGGATGAAGCCCATAAGTCTCGTTATTCTATTCATCCTGGCTCAGACAAAATGTATAAGGATCTTCGTACTCGGTATTGGTGGCCTGGTATGAAGAAAGACATTGCCTTGTACGTTTCAAAGTGCCTTACTTGTCTAAAGGTTAAGGCTAAACACCAACATCCTTCTGGTCTTTTGGAGCAACCAGAGATTCCAGTTTGGAAATGGGAAAACATCGCTATGGATCTCATTACTAAACTTCCGCGCACTAAGAAAGGTCATGATGCCATCTGGTAGTTGTTGATCGTCTTACTAAATCAGCGCATTTCTTGCCAATCCGTGAGGATTTTTCTGCTGAAAGGCTGGCTAAAATCTATGTGGATGAAATTGTATCTCGACATGGTGTTCCCTTGAACATTATTTCTGACAGAGATGCTCGCTTCTCTTCTCGTTTTTGGAGAACCATGCAATCTGCTATGGGGACCCAACTCATTCTGAGCACAGCATATCATCCACAAACAGATGGCCAAACTGAAAGAACAATCCAGACTTTGGAGGATATGCTTAGAGCTTGTGTGATCGACTTTGGTGGTAGTTGGGATTCACATCTTCCCTTGATTGAATTCTCCTACAACAACAGTTATCACTCCAACATCAACATGGCTCCTTTCGAGGCTCTCTATGGTCGAAAATGTCGTTTACCAGTCTGCTGGAATGAGATAGGTGAGGCTCAGCTTACTGGACCTGACCTCATTCTAGAGACAACTGACAAGGTTAAGAAAGTTCGTGATAACTTACAGACAGCTCGAAGCCGTCAAAAGAGTTACGCGGACCAACGACGCAAGCCCTTGGAATTCCAGATCGGTGATCGTGTATTACTTAAGGTCTCACCTTGGAAAGGTGTGATCAGATTTGGAAAGAAAGGAAAACTTGCACCTAGGTACATTGGACCATTCAAGATCGTCGAAAGAATCGGCAAGGTAGCCTACAGACTTGAATTGCCTCCTGAACTTGGTAATGTTCATCCAACCTTCCACGTATCCAATCTCAAAAAGTGCTTAGCTGATGAGAACCTCCACATACCACTTGACGAAATCCGTGTTGATAAAACACTACATTTTGTTGAGAAACCTGTGGAAATTATGGATCGTGAAGTCAAATGGCTTAAATGCAAGCGCATTCCTTTGGTTAAAGTTCGATGGGAATCTAAACGTGGACCTGAGTTTACTTGGTAACGTGAAGATCAAATGAAGGCGAAGTATCCACATCTTTTTCCACGAGTTTCCTCTAGACAAATTTCGTGACGAAATTTCCGCAAGTAGGGGAGACTGTGACATCTGTGCTTGTAATCATTGTGAACAATTCAGTTATCAATGAAATAAAGTCATTTGATCAAAATGTTTGTTTATGTTTGATGTTTTTCATGTTTTGACCTTTATCCAATTTCAAACTCTATATCGCTTTCTGGAGAATTATACGCAAACTAGTGCGTAAACATACTCAGTTTGTCGTGACAAATACTCTGGAACATCAATTTATGCTTAACATACCTTAAAAAACTTTACATAACTTAGAAATAAGTTTTGAAGGCTTTGGTATAGCAAAATCAAGTTTATTCGCTTACAGGGACTAAAATGGACAAACTGCGAAAGTATGCCAATTTGATCTGTAACAAACATTACGGAACATGCCCATAAGTTAAACACACCCTAAATATCCTTTACATAGCTTATAAATAGGCTTTGAGGGGTTCGGTGTGTTAAAATAAACTTTTGGTTCATTCAGGGACTAAAAGCCTCAAAAAGTGCATAAGTTTGCATTTTCGCGCATAACTTACGTTCTGAATACATCCGGACATCCAAAAATTTATGTAATCATTAAAATATTATGTTTTAGTTATTGGTTTGTTAAAAATCCATTCGTTGCGCCATTTTGACCGTTTTTGCGTCCGTTACGACTTCCGTCGTAATTAACCGAACAACGCAATCGTACGGCCAAACGAACCGACATCCGGCATATTTTTTAGCATGTTTCATGTTCTCCATACTTTAACATCCTTGTAGAGCACAAAAATGGGTTTGATGGGTGTTAGGAGTGCCAAAACACGACTATACGCGCACAGGGACCTAAACTGCCAAAACTGAAATTTAGCTGATCTGCAGGGCCCTTACGGACCGTATGGACCTGCTTACGGTCCGTAAGCAACCCCCAGACAGCAAAAATGCATTCAAGCTATTTCCAGCTGTTACCCACCTTAAGCACATGGTTTTTGGGTTCCTATGGGCTGGTTTGTGTGCCCATCAAGGTACCAAATCAGAATGTGGCAAGGGTATGGCTTAGATCGTGCCCCCTTCTCCAAGAAACGATCTTAACGGTGGTGCTACACCTATAAATACCCCCCATTCCTTGTCCATTTCCCTCACATTTGAATCTGATTCTACACTCTCTAAGTGGAAGTATATGCTTCCTACCTGAGAGTGAATCGGGTTCGAATCTTGCGGGGACCTTCTGTAAGCATTCTTTCGCGTTTTTCGTACATTTAGCGTTAAAGTCAAGCTACATTTGACTTTCTACATTGACCAGTTTATGGTCAACATGAAGTTCGTTTGAACTTCATAACGTGAGCGTAATCACGATGGTTATAGTCCCTAGTGACTATACCTACTGATTACCACATTATCTAGGCTCAGTGACGAGTCGTAGTTTCGGCCAAAATGCGTTTTCTCGCGTATTTTGTAACCAAACTACTCTAGGGTATTAAAACCGTTTGTTTTAATACCAAACCTATTTTATAACTTTACTAAACACGTTCTAGCATGTTCAGCTCGTCGCTTTTAGATTTGTGCTTGTTTAGGGTCGTAAAGGTAAGCGATCTAATCAATCGCTTATACTTTCGAACCCAACCCATTTGGTCGATCATTAGGATCCGACCAAATACTTTAGGTGACCATAGTTGTATAGGGAATAACCTTTCGAGGTTATACCTTATGGTCACATCGTTTAAGTAGTTGTATGATAAGTAGTTCTTATGCCTTAGGAAAATTACCAAAATACCCTTTTTGCGACAAAATTCATTTTAAGCCTATGTAACATAACTTTTGACATATAAACTGATTTGGTAACAATATTAAACATGTTAAGGCATATCTTGCTTGTCATAGGACTAGTTAGGCATTCCGAACGCGTTTTACGCGGACGACGCGTTAAAGTAGCATAAGCTACATAAACGGGTCGTAATGGGTCAAAAGCACTTAGGATAAGTTTCATTTTAGTATGTAGGCTTTGTTAAACCATATTACATAAGTTCCCACACTTATTTGGTTTACAAACCCTCGTACTACCCGATCCTCCGATAGGTCCGTTTATTAATGTAGATACCTATATTAGGTGCCGTTTGAATCCGTGATCTTCTAGCTTTGCTTGGTGGATATCTAAAGTCTACTGAGCAATCTCAAGTGAGTACATAGTACCCCTCTTTTACTGTTTTTCAAACATTTTGGGGTGAAACACATGTGCCTACTTGTTACTTTCATGCTTTCCATGTTTTCATATCATATGCTTATTATGTTCAATAGTACACATATAGTATATGCTTTCATTGTGTTTTGCTATGTATGTCCATTGTGTGCATACTTAGTACATCATTTTACATGACATTTTATGCTACGTATGTTCGTTTAGCGCATACTTAGTACATTGTTTTACATTACCTTTTCACGCTATGTATGTTCATCATACTTAGTGCAATTGTTTTACATCACATGCTATGTATGTTCATCATGCTTAGTACATTTTCATCACATGCTTACATTTTGGGTATGACATTTGGTTTGTTTAAGTGGGACCATATACATTCATTAACTTTGATCACGCCGCTCATTAGTAGGTAATGGTACCAAAGGAATTGACAACTCCCGTTCCTGACATCCTAGGTATGTTTGGATGGAAGGAATGACCGAATTCGATTAAACATAACACTGATAGACCTTTAATTTGTTTAAGGGTTTATCACCATAGTCGCAAGGCTTGAATGTATGCATTTTCACAATACCGCATAAATGTCTGTATTCAGTATAGCATGCATTTCCACAAAACATAACTTTGATTTAAACCAAGTTTTACTTCAATACATTGTTTTGTGCATTTTTACCTATGGTTTAGTTGATACATATTTCACTTGCCATACATGACATTTTGTTTACACATTACATGATTGATATTTTACATAGACATTTTAATATTGATATACACATTTCTTGGACAACATTTTGACATGGTTTTCACAAAGACATTTGACATATGGTTTAGACATGGACAATTTACATTGGTGGTTTGTTTGGGTAAGTGATTCAAGTAACGAGACCTATGTAATGTGATAATGGTGGATACGCCGCTGGTACTTCCTATATATAAGTGCTTGTATTATATTAGATGTCGTAGCGTTATTTAAATCATTCAGTTGGATTTATACATTTTTACAAATAACATATTTTTCACAAGACATTGTTTTACAAAACAGTTTGTTTTATACAACTTATTTTACTTGGTTATTCATTTAACCATACATTATTCTTTTACTTATACATATCATCTGATTTTATCACTTTTCAAACGATTTACAAAACAAAACAATTTACAAGGTTCATGACTAACTTTTATTAAACATTTTCTTAAACTTAAGTCATGAATCCTATTTTCACAAAACCTATGTATCTCACAGGCATTTTTATGCTGACGTACCTATTTTCACGTGTGTTTCAGGAGCTAATGCGTAGGACGTTCGTGACACGCCAGGGTGGACTTGGGCCTTAGTGACAATAAAATGAAGCTAGACTAGATAAAACTTGTTATGTACTCTTTATTTCATTTTGTTTAAGACAATGTAACTCTTTGGTTTATGAATAAAAATATAACTTTGTATGCCATGGTTGTGAAACAATAATTCTGTTACAACACTCCCCGACGTTTCCGCCACGATTTGATGTTTTACGTGGTCGGGGTGTGACATCAAGCACTTTAATTATCATTAATACATCGTACGAATACATGTAATTATGAGGGTTGTCACATTCTCCCCTTGTTAAGAAAATTTCATCCCGAAATTTAGCACGTGGTTACTGAGGAAGCTAGTTAAGTTGTGTGGTTTCCTGGTTTTCCTGGGGTGTCACATCATCCCCCGTTGGTTTGGAATTTCGTCCCGAAATTCTGCAATATCTTCAGCCTCAGTAGTGGTTGCACTTTTCTTAAATAACTGGGGATACTTGAGTTTCATTTGGTCTTCTCGTTCCCAGGTATACTCCGGGCCACGACGGGAATTCCAACGAACTCGAACAAGAGGTATTATGGTATGCTTGAGAATCTTAACATCTCGATCAGTAATCTCTACTGGTTCCTCGACGAATTGCAGCTGATCTTCGATAGCGAGCTCCTTGAGAGGAACTATGAGGGTCTCATCTGACAGACACTTCTTCAGATTCGACACATGGAAAACATTGTGAACCCCGCTGAGTTCTGCCGGTAGATTCAGCTTGTAGGCCACCTTGCCAATTTTCTCAATGATTTTGAACGGTCCGACATAACGCGGATTGAGTTTGCCTCGTTTGCCAAAACGAACTACACCTTTCCAAGGTGAGACTTTAAGTAGCACTCGATCCCCAACCTAGAACTCGAGTGGTTTTCGTCGCTTATCAGCATAGCTTTTCCAGATGGTCACGAGTTGCCGCCATTCGTTGCCGTATCTGAGCAATTCTCTCGGTTGTATCTACTACAAGTTCTGGGCCAGTGATTTGACTGTCACCAACCTCTGCCCAACAAAGAGGTGATCGGCACTTCCATCCGTACAATGCCTCGAACGGAGCGGCCTGGATACTGGTGTGGTAGCTGTTGTTATATGAAAATCCCACTAACGAGAGGTTTTTTTCCTAGCTATTACCAAAGTCGATTACACATGCCCTAAGCATGTCCTCAAGGGTCTGGATGGTGCGTTCAGATTGCCCATCCGTATGTGGATGATATGCCGTGCTCATGTCTAATCGAGAACCAAAGGATTTGTGCATAGCTTGCCACAATTCAGATGTAAAACGTGAGTTACGGTCAGAAATGATGGAGGTTGGCACTCCGTGCCTCGATACTACTTCCTTTAGGTAGACGTCTGCTAGAGTAGAAAACTTATCGGTTTCCTTGATAGCCAGAAAATGTGCAGACTTGGTCAGTCGATCCACGATCACCCAAATGGTATCATTTCCGCGTTGAGACCTAGGCATGCCAGTAACGAAATCCATGGAAATTTGCTCCCATTTCCATTTCGGTGTCTCTGGTTGTTGAAGTAGGCCTGATGGTTTCTGATATTCGGTCTTGACTCTCGCACAAGTCAAACATTTGCTAACGTAGGTTGCTATGTGGGTTTCATGCTAGGCCACCAGTATGTAGTCTTGAGATCGTGGTACATCTTATCCGAACCAAGATGTACTGAATAATGAGACTTATATGCTTCATCCATCACAAGCTCGCGTAAGTTTCCATAAAGTGGAACCCAGATGTGCCCTGTTACATAGTAGGCACCGTCTTCCTTTTGTTCTAGCCGCTGCCTCGATCCTCGTAAGGACTCAGCCCTGATGTTCTCTGCTTTCAACGCTTCAACCTGAGCATCTCGCATTTGAGTGGGAAGGCTAGAGTGAATGGTAAGCTGCAACACACGTACACGCTTAGGTGTAGAATCCTTTCGACTGAGGGCATCAGCCACAACATTGGCCTTGCCCGGATGATACTTGATCACACATTCGTAATCATTCAAGAGCTCGACCCATCGGCATTGTCGCATGTTTAACTCCTTTTGCTTGAAGATATGCTCGAGACTCCTGTGATCGGTGTAAATGGTGCACTTGGTACCGTTCAGGTAATGTCTCCATATCTTAAGTGCGAAAACAACTGCTCCTAATCCCAAGTCGTGCGTAGTGTAGTTCCTTTCGTGAACTTTAAGTTGGCGCGATGCGTAGGCAATGACCTTGTCACGTTGCATCAACACGCAACCAAGTCCTTGGATGGAAGCGTCGCAATAAACCACAAAATCATATGTGCCTTCAGGCAATGAGAGGATAGGCGCGCTACAAAGTTTATCATTTAAGTGCTGAAATGTGGACTCCTGTACATCACCCCAACGATAGGTGACACCCTTCTGAGTCAGTGAAGTGGCAGGTTGCGCAATCTTTGAGAAATCCTTGATAAACCTTCTGTAATATCCTGCCAAACCCAAGAATTGGTGGATTTCTGTTGGTGTACGGGGTGCAGGCCAGTTTTTGATTGAGTCAACCTTGGATGGATCCGCATGAATCCCATCCTTGTTTACCACGTGGCCTAGAAAGTGGACTTCGCGAAGCCAGAAGTCACATTTCGAAAATTTGGCATACAACTGCTCTGTTCGAAGAAGTTCCAAAATAAGCCTCAGATGTTGCTCGTGTTCCTCCTGACTCTTAGAATAGATCAGGATGTCGTCGATGAATACAATGACAAACTTATCCAGGTAAGGCTTGCACACTCTGTTCATGAGATCCATGAAGACTGCAGGTGCATTCGTAAATCCAAAAGGCATAACCAGAAACTCGTAATGCCCATACCGAGTCCTGAATGCTGTTTTAGAGATATCCTCGTCTCGGGCTCTCAGTTGATGGTATCCTGACCTTAGGTCAATCTTGGAATAGAAACTCGACCCTTGTAACGGGTCGAACAAGTCGTCAATGCGTGGGAGAGGATAACGCTTCTTCATGGTCACCTTGTTGAGTTCGCGGTAGTCGATACACATTCTGAAGGTACCGTCTTTCTTCTTCACGAATAACACTGGGGCTCCCCAAGGCGAAGAGCTAGGACGTATGAAACCCTTTTCCAAGAGTTCTTGTAGTTGCGTGGACAGTTCTTCAAGTTCTGATGGAGTTAGATGATAAGGTGCTCGAGCTATGGGTGCTGCTCTAGGAGCTAGCTCGATTTGAAATTCAACTCGACGATGAGGCGGAAGACCAGGTAATTCCTCAGGAAATACCTCAGGAAAGTCGCGCACAATAGGAATGTCTTCTATCTTCTTTTCCTTCGAGGATGTATCAGAAACGAGGGCTAGGATAGCAATGTGGCCCTTTCACAAACACTTCTGGGCCTTAAGGAAAGAGATGATGCCCACAACAACACCACTCTTGTCGCCACGAATCACGAGGGGTCCTTTACCAGAACGAGGGATGTGGACAATCTTCTCGTTGCAAAGAATTTCCGCTTGCTGGTGAGATAACCAATCCTTCCTAATAACAGCGTCGAAGCTACCAAGTACGATAGAAATAAGATCGATAGAGAAGGTCTGACCAGCTAAGACGAGGTTACAACCCTTAACTGTGTGTGTGCCCTTAAGACTTTCACCATTAGCTAGTTCTACAACATGTTTGGTGTTTTAAGGGTAATGGGGTACGCTTAAGCACCTGACTAACTCTTAGGAACACATATCTAACATCGGCACCCGAATCAACTAAAATAGAAACAAAGAAATTGTCTGGTAGGAACTTACCCGCCATAACGTTGGGGGTGTTTCTTTCTTCCTCTTGTCCATTCAGGAACTCATGCTCACCAGGCCTGCGGTTATCCTTATTGTCTCCGTTATTGTTCCCGTTGCCCTGGTTGCCGCTGTTGTCACGATTCTGTCTCATCTGCGGACAGTTCCTCTTGAAGTGGTTTTCAGCACCACATCGAAAATACCCCTTCTTGCTACCCTACTGCTGCTGCTGCCGGTTCTGGTTTGCAGGATATGGGCTCCTGCAGTCTCTAGCCATATGTCCCACCTTCTTGCACCGTTGGCAACACGATCCCGCACATGCCCCGCTGTGGTGCCGTTGGTACTTGCGGCATCTCGGTTTATTCCCTAGGTATCCCCCCTGATTTTGGTAGTTCAGCCCCTGCTGTACTAGTTTCCTGTGCAGGTCCTGTCGTATAGATTTAGGACCCTCACCTTGGTGATCACTCCAAAAATGCTTGTTGCTATTAAGAATGTTTGCATTGGAAACGTTACGCTTGGGCAACTTGCCTTCTTCCACCGCCTGATCGGTGAGCTGGTGCGCCAAATAAACGACTTGCTGGATCGTGGAAAGGTTAGCCGCAATTACAAACCCTTGGATTTCTGGGACTAAGCCTCTGAGGTATAGCTTGATTCGTCTAGATATGGGTTGCGACAAGTTAGGATATAAGGCAACCAAATCGTTGGACCTCTTTGTGTACGCCTCAATCTCTGATCCTTCCATTCTTAAACCATAATACTCTATTTCAAGTTTCAGAATGTCGTCCAGGTGGCAGAATTCTTCCTTAATCAAATCCTTGAAGTCGCTCCTGAGGGTGGCATTCGCATCTGCCAACTCGAGCATCTGAACTTGCGCGTTCCACCAAGAACACGCTTTCCCTTGCAACATGGCAGTAGCGTACTCTACTCGTTTGCTGGCAGGGCTTTCACTCTCTTCGAATGTATATTCGATTCTTCGGATCCAGTGTAGAAGGTCGATTGCTCCTCCAGTGCCGTCAAAAGTGGGAGGTTTGCAATCCAAGAACGCCTTGAAAGTGCCTATGCGTGATTGGGTGTGCATAGGTTGACTCCCTGATTGGGTTGCTAAGGCTTCAGCAATCCGTTCGTTAATCAAGGTCGTCAGCTGACCCTGGGTCATGTCGAGACGTCCACTCATGATCTTCACATCGAAGGAACACACGTAAGAAAGGTGTCGCAAAGTGCGTAAGTGTGGAGTGACAGAAGAGAGTAAGCACACAAGGTTCAAATAGCAGTTATCACATTAACTAATGCATACCATGAACAATGTACCATGTAACTAACAAGTAGGTAATATAAACATAAACCATATCACCTAGGATTATGAGTCTTGCACGTGGAGCGAAGCGTCGTTGTGGATCGTTGAGCACTGTACAGGTTATAGTATGGTTTTATCAAAAAGATTTTCCCTTTTTAAAACCAAGTTCACTATAACCAATGGCTCTGATACCAATCTGTCACACCCCCAAAATCCACCATGCGGAGTATCACCGCTTAGAGGCGTAACATGACCAGGATCGAGCCACCAATCATATTGAACAACGTAATTAAGTAAGTAAAACCAACCACAATATAATTGGTGACCAAAAGAAAGTAACTGACTTTAAGTTAACAGCAGAAGCATAAAACGTAAGTCCAAAACATAAGTTCCATAGTTCATAAGTTTATAGTCTGATACGTAAGTTTAATAAGTTTATAAAGATTAAATGTATAACACGGGACATAATCAGTCCATATCACACAACGACCTCCTCCTCGTGCAAGCTCCATAAGCATCTAGCGACCTGTAAGGCATGTAACAACGAGTCAACAACAAAGTTGAGTGAGTTCACGATTGGTTGTTTAGTTTTAAGTTGTTTCCAAAAACATAGTTTTTGTTTAGTTGGCTTACTTACCATGGGGGTTACCCCATAGTTGAAAATATGTTTAACCAATTTCTCTTTTCCCAAACCATATTTAGTGGGGGCTTCCCCATGTGAACCACTAGACCGTTATGATATCGACTACTAACGAAAGTAAGTTGTGCCCTACGTCAATGTCTATCATCATTGACAGTTTGCCATAGTCCATTAGTACACGCCCGTCCAAACGGCACGGTGTGAGATTTGTTAAACCTAATAGCATTATTAAATAATGACCTGCTCGCCATCGGCCTCGGCGATTAAGTCGATATAAAATCAGGGACTTAATGATAGAGTTTTGTCTAGTAAGTTTTAAGGTTGTTGTCCTACCCAAGGGGGACGAACGTACGTATTCTACCCAAGGAGAATACGAAGGATTAATAATGGCATCCTACCTATGGAGGATGGCGGTACATATCCTACCCAAGGAGGATATGTAGGTTCCGTTTTAGTTTCTTAACCCATTCCCAAACCACCGGGAATCCCATGCCTTGTAGAAAGTGTGAACTCACCTCGGTTTACTCGGTTAGATTAATTACTCTAATAATCAGGAAATCAAACACGTCCTAATAAGGTATAGATAACAATCAGTTTCTCATGCATAACACGTATCCTACGTATGGTTTATCTACTCATTACTTCTATCACGTACCACACAATTCAAATGTCAAGTTATATTGTTAAGTTACATTATTTTACCCTAAAATAATATAACTATCTCATAAAATAAACAAGTATCCACACAAGTGTTCTAGTATTAATATATATATTCTAATTATATATTTACCCATTTTTATTTACAAAAACCAACCTCCGACACTTTGTATTTTGTTACAAAAATTATGGCGAAGTTTATATTCGAAACACAAGTTATGAAATATACTTGTAACGTTTGTTCAGAAAAATATTTTCTAACTGTTGGAAATTTTTAGAAAATTTCGCCAGAGTTTCCTTTGTAAACGGGGGTGTCCATGCTTATTAACATATCATTGTCTTTTCAAAAACTCATTCAATCAATCACAACAAGATATCAAACAACATTACACTAACCAAGTGCAAAAAAAAAAAAAAAAAACAATGCACTTTGCATAATAACATGGACTTGCTTTTAGTAAAAACACGTAGTAACTTAGTGGTGTGTTTAGTGGGTTTAGTTACCTTTCAAGGTGTAATTATTTCTTTAAAAACCATTCTCTTACAAAAGTTTAGTGTTTACAACTTGTAAACATTTTTTACAAAAATTGATCTTTTGAACTCTTCTTGTAAATAAAAGGTTTTCACACTTATTTCATTTCCAAAAATATGTAAGTGTATGTAAAAGTCATAATCTTTTAGAAATCGGTTCTTGAACTTGGTTTATTTAGAAAAACCTCTTATAAAACTTAGATCTACATGATCATCAAATTATCTTGTTCACTTATTTTTCAAGAAATCTATTTCTTTCAAGTTCATGTTTAACTAGAAGGTGGTTACCTCATGTAACACATAATTACCTTCTAATCTTGTTAAATCATGGTTTTAATCATCATTTAACAAGTTCCCTATGGTGATTAACATCACACAACCAAAGATCATCATACAATCAACAACATATTCACTACAACATCCTACTACCACATCACTTCATCTTCATGTTTCCTCCATATGCAAACTTTATATAAAGCTTCATGTTTATGTTTCTTGTTCTTAGTGTTCTTGTAAAATGCATCATACTACATATTTTACTACTAAAAATGGAAGTAACTAAGGTAGATCAAAGACTTACAACTAGCACAAGTCTAGGGAAGAATCTCTAGTGAAAAGATGGTGAAAATGGTGTGAAGAAGCAATGTATGAAGCTCCTTGATGATCTCCAAGTTACAAGCTCCCTTAAATCACCTTCTAGTCTTGAAACAAGCTTGAAAATGGAAGGAGATGGTTGAGTTATGGTGGTGGTGTTGGCGGTTATGTTGAGCGAGAGGGGGAGAGGAGAGATGAGGGAGTTGGGGTGAATTTTGTGAAGTGATGTTAGGATCTAGTGCCATGCTTACAAAGATATTTTCCTAATATCTTGGCAACCAAAACAAGAAATGATCTAATATAAAATTGAGATCAAATCCAAGAGTAAGATGTGAGGTATGGTGAAGGTGATTTGTGGGTCCACTTGGGACCGAATTCGGTTGGGGGGGGGTGGTTGTAAATTTTGTAACTAGGTTGGTAAATATTTGTTAAATCTCAAGTATGCACTTGCATATATTAGTTACTTGATATTTAGTGGGTGTTAGAGCATTCACATCCATTCCACTATATTTTCACCCTAAATTACACTAAAAAACACTACATTTTCTCTCTCCCTTTCAATTAAATAATATTTTTTATACCTTTATTATTACATTTTCTCTCTCTTCCACTCACAACCACTTTCAAAATATATTAAAAAATTATAGAGGGGTGAACAGTGTCCCCCTAAATATACAGATGAACAGTAACATTTTCTCTCTCCTCCACTCACAACCACTTTTTATACTTTTTATATTTTAAAAACACCCCACACAGAATTTGGTTCTTTGGATGTGAGTGCTCTTAGGGCGTTCGGGGATCATGACTAGTCAAGAAATAAATAAACAATGTGTTTGGCAAAAATTTGGTGTCCCGGGTAATGTCCGGTTGTTCGGTTAGACACCATTCCGTTAAAGTGTTTAATTATTCCGTTTAGTATCTTTTCGGTATCTTTTTGCAACACTTTTAATTCCTAATACTTAGGAAAACATTCAGGACCATTTACTCAATTTTCTGCACAAGACTAGTATGTTAACAAACACATGTAAGTATGACGCAGTAATCAGAAAATAGTTATGTAATTCAACATAGTCATCAAGAACTTTAATTATCATTAATACATCATACGAATACATGTAATTATGAGGGCTGTCACATTTTCGTTACCATCGAGAAACGGTTTTAGTCAATGACCATTCACTGTTTGCCGCGACCGATCCTTCGGGTCCTCGATTGTAACATCACCCAATTGTCCGACCCGGGTGATCACATAGGGTCCCATCCATTTGCTCCGGAGCTTTCCGGGAAAGAACTTGAGCTTCGAATTGTAGAGCCACACTTTTTGCCCAACCTCGAACTCTTTCTTTCTCAACTTGGCATCATGCGCCTTCTTCATTCCGTCCTTGTACTTGGACGCGCATTCATATGCCATTTCCCGTAACTCCTCCAACTCGCATAGCTTGAGTTTTCGTTCCTTACCTACATCATCATATTGAACATTAACCTCTTTAATAGCCCATAATGATTTATGCACAAGTTCAACCGGCAAATGACAGTTTTTACCGTAAACCAACCGGTAAGGTGTAGTGCCAATGGGTGTCTTATGTGCCGTACGGTAGGCCCATAAAGCATCGTTCAACTTAATTAACCAATCCTTACGGTCTGCCCGCACGGTCTTTTGCAAAATCTCCTTGATTTGCCTATTTGACACCTCAACTTGCCCGCTTGTTTGCGGGTGATAGGGGGTAGCAATTCTATGGTCAACACCAAACCGTTTTACAAGTTTCCCAAACCGAAAATTTTTAAAATGAGATCCTCCATCACTTATGATGACACGAGGAATCCCAAACCTTGAGAAAATATTGGTTTGAACAAAATTACACACTACGGAATGGTCGTTTGTCTTGGTGGCTATTGTTTCGATCCACTTTGACACATAGTCAACGGCCACCAAGATATACAAGTTGCCATAAGAATTGGGGAATGGGCCCATGAAGTCAATACCCCACACATCGAAAACATCGACTACGAGGATTGGTTGCATCGGCATCTCATCCCTTTTTGAAATACCCCCTAGTTTTTGGCACTCTATGCAATTCTTTGAAAACTCATTTGCATCTTTAAAAATAGTTGGTTAGTAAAGACCACTATTCAACACTTTATGACCTGTTTTGTGGCCACTAAAATGGCCACCACACGCAAACGAGTGTAAATGCTGCAACACGCTTGGAATTTCCTCATCATCTATGCATCTCCTAATCACTTGATCCGCACACTCCTTCCACAAGTGCGGTTCTTCCAACCGGTAGTACCTGATTTGAGACATGAAATGTTGCCTCTTCCGTCTATCCCAATGTGCCGGTAAGTCACCTGTAACAAGATAATTCACAATGTTTGCATACCAAGTAACTTATCTAATTTCATAATGTGTTCATCGGGAAAAGACTCATTGATCTCTAATGACTTAGGATCCTCTTCAACCATCAACCGGGACAAGTGGTCCGCTACCACATTCTCGATACCCTTTTTATCCCGTATCTCCAAATCAAACTCTTGGAGCAACAATACCCATCGGATCAATCTCGGTTTAGCATCTTTCTTCTCCATGAGGTACCTAACTGCAGTGTGATCAAGATAAATAATCACTTTACTACCCCATATATACGACCGAAATTTATCCAATGCATATACCACCGCGAGTAGCTCTTTTTCGGTGGTGGTGTAATTCAGTTGCGCATCTGAAAGAGTCTTACTCGCGTAGTATATGGCAACGGGTTTCTTATCAACCCGTTGTCCCAACACGGCCCCCACTGCATAAGCACTTGCATCGCACATAATTTCAAAGGGTAAAGACCAATTGGGCGATTGCAAGATTGGGGCCTCAACTAACTTTCCTTTCAATTTGTTAAAAGCGTTTTGGCAATTTTCGTTAAAATCAAACGGTTGATCTTTTAACAACAAGTTACATAAAGGCTTGGTTATGTCACTAAAACCCTTAATAAACCGCCGATAAAACCACGCGTGACCTAGAAATGACCTAACACCTTTAACAGTCGTGGGATATAGCAAAGTGGATATAACTTGTACCTTTGCACGATCAACCTCTATCCCACGACTCGACACCACATGTCCCAACACGATTCCCTCTTGAACCATAAAATGGCTCTTTTCCCAACTTAGGACCAAACTAGTTTCGACACACCTTTTTAATACTTTATCTAGTTGGTCCAAACAAGCCTCAAATGATGACCCAAAAATTGAGAAATCATCCATGAAGATTTCCAAAGACTTCCCCACCATATCTGAAAAGATACTCATCATACACCTTTGGAAGGTGGCGGGGGCGTTACATAATCCAAACGGGATTCGCCTAAATGCGAAGGTGCCATAGGGACAAGTAAACGTGGTCTTTGATTGATCTTCCGAATGGATGGCAATTTTGTTATAACCAGAATAGTCATCTAAGAAGCAACAAAATTGTTGCCCTAACAATTTCTCAACTATTTGATCAATGAACGGTAAAGGAAAATGATCTTTGGAAGTTGCGGTATTCAACTTCCTATAATCAATACAAATTCGCCACCCGGTTACCGGCCGAGTGGCTACTTCTTCACCCGCGTCATTTTTGACGACTTGTATGCCCGCTTTCTTGGGAACCGTCTGTGTTGGGCTCACCCATTGGCTATCCGAGATTGGGTAAATGATACCCGCATCGAGCCATTTCAGCACTTCCTTTTTCACCACCTCCCGCATATTCGGATTCAATCTCCGTTGTGCATCTCAAACGGGAGTCACATTCTCTTCCGTGATGATTTTGTGCATCACCACCGAGGGACTAATACCCTTCAAATCAGCAATGGTCCATCTAATCGCCTCCCGATTGGTGACCAAAACACCCATCAATTCCTCCTCTTGCTCCGTGGTTAAATTTGATGCAATGATAACCGGGAGTGTATTGCCTTCACCAACATAAGCATACTTGAGATGCTTCGGCAATGCCTTCAACTCGACCTCCGGAGGCTCTACTAGTGACGGCTTTAATTTAGTATCAATGCTCTCCAGTAAACTCTCAACTTGGTGCGTCCATGTCGGTTTTCCCTCTCGAACCGCAAGCACCTCCAAACTTTTCACTTCCTCGTCTATGCTCTTTTCCACCTCTATCTGTGACCTGACGAACATATAACAATCCTCCATTGTGTTTTCCCCATCCACGACGGTGTCACAAAGAGGTATACACGTGTCAACAATGTCCGCCATATAGCATTCATCATCAACTGGAGGGTTCATAAGTCCGGAAAAAACATGCAACCTCAACCTTCGGTTTCCAAATGTCATGTCACCGTTCCTGTTTTGCAATCAATTTGAGAATTTGCGGTTGCTAAGAACGGTCGACCCAAAATCACCGTAGGTTGCTTGGTTGGATCCTTAGCCACATAATCAAGTACTAAAAAGTCCACCGGATAGTAAAAATCCTCGATTTTTACTATCACATCCGAGACAATTCCACGGGGTAGTTTGGGTGTCAAATCGGCTAACACCACAGTGGTGTTTGACGACTGAAGTGGACCAAACTCATATTGGTCATACAAACTACCCGGTAGAATGCTCACGCTAGCACCAAGATCTAGAAGTGCCCGGTTGATTTTAAAATCGCCTACTTGAATTGAAATGATAGGCGCACCCGGATCTTGGAGCGTAGGTGGAAGTGCACCCGAAAGAATTGAACTCACATTTTCGGTTAAGTCTAATTTTTTAGGAAATTTATGAGTTCGTTTCTGAGTGCACAATTCTTTCAAGTAATTAGCATAAGATGATACTTGTTTGATTGCATCCAAAAGAGGTAAATTTATTTTTACTTGTTTGAAAATTTCCAACAACTCTTCTTGTTGTGGACCTCTTTTGTTTACAACTTTTTTAATGGGTCCCTTCAATGCTTCGGGATAAGGGGCGGTATTAGCCTCCACACCCTTTTCTTTAGCCTTAGGGACAGGGATGGTCACAATGGGAGTGTTATTATTCTTTTTTAAATCATTTTCGTTTTGACCTGTTTGACCATCCTCCTTCTCATCCTCACTAGCATCTTCCACCACCCCTTCAACAAACTGAGGTGATGGTGTTTTGACACCATTATCCATGACTGGACCACTTCGTAAAGTAATGTTATTAATTGGTGCCTCACGTGTGTTCCTTGAACTTGACCCTTGATACTTAGGGTTTACCGTGGTGTCACTCGGAAGCTTTCCCATGCTTCCCCTCATTTGAGTCATCTCCTCCGCTAGTTGGCCTACTTGCTTCGCCAATGCCTCATGTGCTTTGTCCCAAATCTCGTTTGTCTTCTTTATCTCCTTAATATCATTGTGAGATTCTTTTTGCATATTTAGTAAAGCATCCATTTTGGCACTCAAATCGTCGCCACCCGTTTGATTATTCGACCCGCTTCCATTACCGCCTTGATTGTTGTAGTTCCTTTGGTACCCACCTTGGTAATTATTGTCCCTGCCTTGGTACCCTTGATTGTAATTACGTTGGTACCCCCTTGGTTACCACCTTGGCGATTTTGATATGATGACCTGCTTTGATTACCCGGTTGAAAGTTCGGGTTCATTTGATTCGCGGCATTCCCATATCGGAAGTTGGGATGGTTTCTCAATCCGGGATGGTAAGTGTTCGAATTCATGTCATTATTCTTTCTATCCCCGAACACTTGGTTGACTTCCTCGGTGTACTCACCCGGCCCTGTTGGACATTGATCGGTCCTATGGCCAATATCTCCACAATCCTCACATACCGCGAATTGGACCGCATTCACCTCTTTCTTTTTCATACGAGCTATTTCCCATTCTAAAGTGGAAATCCGATCCTTAGAATCAAGATCGGGTAGTGATCGGGAAACGGGATGTTTCTTGGCTCGGTCGGCCGATTCCTTTTCCTTTGACTGTTTGCAATCCGCTCAAGAAATTCCCAATCGTCATCTTCATGATTGCTCAAAAGAGTCCCGTTGCTCGTCGACTCGAGACGATTCCATGTCGCGTCATCCAAACCACGTACAAAGTACTTCACCAATTCCCACTTTTCTATTTGGTGATGTGGGCATCTCCTCATCAATTCTTTAAATCGAGTGAACGCTTCATGCAATGGTTCACTCGATAGTTGCCTAAACGACCTTATTTCATCCCTAGCGTCGTCGGTCTTCGCCACCGAATAGTATTCGTCTAAAAAGGCTTGTTGCATTTCACCCCATGTCCGGATGCTATTCGCTGGAAGTGTGAGAAACCATTGCTTTGCCTTGTCTTTCAACGAAAATTGGAACAAGCGAAGTTTGACCTCCTCTAATGCGAAGTTGTGCCCCCCAATCGTGTTACACATCGACGAAAATTCCGCCAAGTGTGTATAAGGTTCATCATTAGACCTCCCATTGAAATGTGGAAGTATATTGATGTAATGCGGCTTACAATCGAACATTCTTCTCTCGCAAACAATCGGTGAATCATTTTAGGTGACCACCAGTCGAAAGCGGTCATTCACTCCCCATGGAGGTTGTTGACGACGTTGTGGACCGTTAACCTCTTGATCGACCGGCCTTCGGTTGTCCCTTCGATCACCGCCCCTATCACCTCTTCTATCATCTCTTCGATTTCCACCTTGGTTACCCCTTTGGTTACCCCCTCGCACGAAACGAGGAATCCGATTAGGGTTAGCATTGTTGTTGTTGTTGTAAAACCCGTCATTTTGGTTCCTTTGGTTGTTTCATGGTTGGCGGTTATTTTCGTAACCATCATTCCTTCTATTCCCATACCCGTAGTCTTCATCCCCAACATAGTTGGCGTTTTGGTAGCCAAATTCCTCATTTTCATACCCTCTTGCATTGTAGCCATTACCCCGATTCACGTACCCCCAATCTTCGTCATCATTCGCCCGATCATCATAATATCCTCCATCATCCGAATTTTTCGTATGAACACTTACATGCTCCGGCGATTGATAACCGAGAACACTATATGGTTCGTCATCGGGGATGGCGTTCCTCAAGTCGTCTATGTTGAAAAATGGGTCTTCGTTCGCGGGATTGCCACGATCTCGGTTGCCTCGACGGTCGGAATTGACATTCCGGTCATCAAGGTTGAAGGGTAAGGAGGTTTGTCGATGAAGGTTTTGTTGTTGGGGTGTTCTTTGGTTGTTGTTGGGATTTTGGTTTTGGAAAGGTGGTGTAGGTAGTCCAGTATTGTTGTTACCACCCGGTCGCTGTTGATGTATAGGTTGAACATTTTGGGCGGGATTGAAGTTGCTTCGGTATTGGAATTGATTCTGGTTTTGGTTTTGGGTGGAATTTTGGTTCGCCATTGAATCGGTTTCAATGATCGGTGTGAATTGTGGTGTTTGGTTTGTTTGATTAGAAGCAAGTGTTGCTTCTAACCGGCTTGCTAAATTTCTCCTTGTAACTCTTTCAATTTCCGGTTCGTAGACTAAAGGTGAAGTCCTCCCGGAGTTCCGCGTATGCATGCACTACCTGTAACCTGCACAAGTAACACACCCCGCGTAACAAGGAAAAAGACAAGATACAAGAAAAGAAATTATGCAATTTAAACAGTTAATCACACAAATTCAAACAATATCCAAACACAAAGCGCACGCACTCCCCGGCAACGGCGCCAAAATTTGATCGGAATGTCATGCTCCGGTCAAAGATAATATTTATATTCCCTATTTACCCTTAACAAATAGCTAGTGGTAGCAAGGGGTCAAACCACGAAGAGTATGTGGTTTGTGTGTGGATTCGATTGAATTAAAACAAATGTCACAATTTATGAAGCTTACTAGAATGTTTTTGTATTTTTGTTTAACTGAGAGATGTGAATTTAATCTAAAGAAATTGGTGTGATTGAATGACAACTAAAAATTAACGATTGCACAAAAATTTGATTAATAAACAATAATGAGAAAAAGGGTTCACACCCGGTTTCGATAATTGTCAACCTAGGGTTTCTACAAGTTTTTAGATCCAACTCAATTGCATACGATTAGCGGATTTAGTGTACCGTGACTTAGGTGCCAATAACTATCAACGTCCCGAAGAACGGACAAGAATGTACTTTATAATCAACACAAGTAAAACCTAACCACGATAATGCACAATTACATAAAACCATTTTGTAAAGTCATAACTTTTAACATCGTTTGACAATTTATGAATTCGCAACAAATGTAACACTATTATCAACGGTTTCAAAAATCAAACACAATTTGTCACAAAGTTGAAGCAATAAACAATTCGAAACCCTAAATTAAACAACTACCTGCGCCGGGGTGAAACCGAGATGATTAACCGCTCATGGTTGAAGAAGCTTGATCACCGGATGAATGGAATGCGAATTGAATCATCTTGAATCTTGTGAAATGGTAGAAGGATGAGGATTAGGGTTTTGGTGGATGATGATGGTGAAAGAATGATGGTGGAAGGATTAGGGTTATGGATGAATTATTGGTGAGATGGTGATGATCTTCGGTTCTTGATGATTCGGATTATGGTGATGATAGCCAATGGAATGGTGATGATTGGTTAGTGATAAGTGGCTCCAAGATTCAAGTTAAAAACCAAGAAATATTGTAACTCCCGACTTGAATGACCCCCCACCAATAGAAATCGAATTCTACCAACAAAACACAAAAATTCGCGCAGCAAGAAAGTACTGCCCGTCGCCGACGGGTCTATACCCGTCGCCGACGGGTTCGTCTGATGTTCTTTTCTTCCGACGCTCTATGTTGCTGGATACGGGATTTGTGGCCGACGGGACTTTCTGGGGCCTGTCCGGGACGGGTGTACCCCCGTCGCCGACGGCCTCTAGAGTACCAATTCTCCAAACTTCGATTCTTGCACTCCTGGTTGATCCATAACGAGTCCTGGTGCTCCGGTTTTCGACCCGGTGACCCGTAAAGCTCCCGAAAAGCTCCTTAAACTTCGTTAAACCTGCATAAACACAAATCTAATTAAAAGTAGGCCATTCAAGATTAAAACTCATATAAAAACATAAAGTTACACAGTAACGAACACCGGTTTTCAACCACGCATCAGTGTCTTAGGCTTTTCGACTTTAGAATCAACAGAACCATGGGGCGAATCCGAGTTGGTTTGGATCCTACTAACTATGTCAGGTATAACTCGGGCCATCTGGTCTGCCATTTGTTCAGCGATGAGACCTACGAGTTCTTTCTTGGAGATGGAACTAGTGAGGGAACTCTTCTTGGACTTGGGCTTTTCGAATGAGCTTGAAGATGCCATCTAGAAATTCGAAAGAAAAGGAAAGGACGAGACTTGATCATAATTCAAAATAAGGTTTTGCATGTATAAGCATGTAAGCGTTCATGTATCACGTATAATTCACACAAAGCGTAAGTTTTCAACATGTATTCACAAGTATAATCACGTAAGAATGCGTACAAAGAGTATAAATTTAGTTTGTTCACGAGAATTATTATTGTTTTTGATTGCGAGAGACATGCGAATCATGTAACAGTTTTGAAATGAACGATGTAACAAGTATAAAAATCACATATAAAATGAATCAACATAAAAGAGAGGCTCATAAAACATTGGATTGTTTCGGGTTGAGAAACGTCGACTATACCAAAGTGAATCGAAAGTCCTTTCAAATTAGAGAAACGTGCTTTGGCCTATAGGTAGGATACTCTCGTCAAGAAGTGATTGACGGTATCTTACCCTTCCAGTTACTACACATCTCTAATCGATTAAAGCAATCGAAACTTTGGCGAGATTGAAAATCGAGGAATGGGACTTAATCGACAAGATGCGGGTTTCACCCCTAACTTAGCGACTTCGTACCCTAATGTGGTTGGTACTCGTCAGGTCAAAATATAATTTCGACACTTTAATGAGGGCCCACCAGAGTTGAATTGGAAATTTACCATTAAGATGTGGATTTCACTCCTAACTTAATGGCGTAATTTCGTGCAAAATAAATAATAAGCGGAATGAGAGTCGTTTACCAAATTGTGGGTTTCACGCCTATTTTGGTAAACTTGTCTCGTTTGTATTACGAGTGTCTTCAAGTCTTCAAGTGTATTGGTGAAATGTCTTAGGAAAGACGCATTGTAAGTATTAAGACCAAAGGAAGAGAAAGAGGCAAAGTAGGAAGAATAACATTTTAAGCATGAAACAAGAATGGTAAAAAATGAGGTACCTACTATAGACTAGGTCGAACATGGTAATTCTACCTAATTCCCTATAGTTATGGCCCTGATCCCAATCTGTCACACCCCAACCAATGGCGGAATCATCGGAGTGGGACGAAGAAAGATTGCTCATCACACATAACGCTAATTGTGACAATAATTAAATCAAAACCGTTTTCATTTCATAATTCAAATTGTCATTACAATACATGGAATTCAAATAACAACAAATAAAAGACAAATACGACAAGTTCAACATAACATAAATATTCAAATCTAGTGATTTCTTGGGCGTGTTTCTAGTCATCCCTACTAGATTTCATACGATCATCATCTTCAACCTGTAACATGTTTAAAATAAAGTTCAATGCAAAAGCAAAGGCGAGTATACAGGTTTTCATACATAGCATAAAAATAAGTTTAAACAATTCCACATGGCAAGCTAGTCGAACACGATAAACATAATCAAACCAAGATGAAACGCAATAAACTCTTAACATAACCCAACGTTCACAGGCGGTATGTTAATCCTATAGCGCTATATATGTCAAGAAGAAAATTGAAGTGGAAGTGAGTTAAAACTCACTTTTTGTAGCTGGAACTTTCCGAATTCTTGCTGAAAACTCAGCTATGTTTGAGTGGGTTTTTGAGAGTGTTTAAGGATTGAAAAAGTGGTAAGAAGGCTGAGATTAAGTTGTATTTATAGGGGGAAGGATTAGGGTTAAGTTGGTTGCAATTAATAGGATTAGTTGGTTGTTAAACAATAAAAAAAACAACAAACACAGCCAAGGCTACGTTGGGATCTGCCTTGGGCAGATTGTACTTTTTTATTCTTTTTAATTAGTGACATTAATATAGGTTCTATTTGTTACATTTAAAAGCAAAATAACTACATAAGGTAGTTAGATGTCACAAGGTTGTTAAAACTAAATAAATAGGAAAAACAAAACAATTACATTCATACATATATTTGCGGCCGTAGGCTGTTGTCAGCATCAATTTCTCTCTCTCTTTTTTTTTACCATTAGTATGTTAGGTATTATATAATAGGTTAGATAAATTTATCACATGACATCCATTAATCAAATGAAACATTAAGTGGAAGGTTACATTTAAAACAAGACACAATTACTTTTAATAAGTTTGGCAGTCTGATCGCTGCCTTTTTTTTTGTTTTAACATATATAAGGTGTATAATTAATGTATAATATGTATTTTAAATGTACTAATGTTTACATAACAAATAACAAGTCCTAACATGTGTCTTGAACCATGAATTCAAGTGTTTAAAAGCATTCAAGTAGGATTTAGTGTTTGAAGTATTGTTAAGTATATAATTTAGTATCAAAAAAATTTTATAAAACATAGAGTTATATCTCGTAATTGAATAATGAAATGCCTTGTATGAACGGAACGTTTAAGAATCACGAATTCACAATGATTGTTTACGAGTTTAACTTATGTTTACGAGAATCACGAATCAAGTATCAAACAATGTATGTATTAATGTATAAACAATGTATAAATGATGTATATTTCACATAAAAAAAATTCATTTCATCATGATCAAAGTATAGGATTTACAATGGTTTGAAATGAAAAACTATTACAAAGGAAAAGAGTTTCTGAAAACAGAAATACGATACGGACTTTCTAAAAACGAAAAGTTACGAAAAGCAGGGCGTTACAGTTAGTAGCAGTGAAGGCAGGACTGGAAACAAAGGAGGGGGAGCATGACATGTTCAAGATTGCAAAAGCTAGAGAGCGTAGAAGGTAGGACTTAGGAGCATTGAAGTTTTTAAAGGGAGAGGACGGATGCGTTTTGGTCAAAGAACACGACATTAAGATGAGTTGGCAAGCGTACTTCTACAATCTTTTCAATGGCGGGAGAGATTACCAACCAGAAAATGAAGAAAATTATGATTCACCTACTCAAAGGCGACTACGGAATAACGGCTACTGTCGACGTATCACATGGGATGAGGTGAAAACAACCCTTATAAAGACGGGAAGGGCTAAGGCAGTTGGGCCAGATAACATACCGATTGAGGTATGGAAATGCTTGGGAGAGAAGGAGTACATTGGCTAACTATTTTATTCAATCTTATTTTCAAATATGGGAAAATGCCAAATCAATGGAGGAATAGTGTAGTAGTACCTGTGTATAAGAACAAATGGGACGCCAATGTTGTGGGAATTACAAAGGGATTAAGTTGCTAGGACACATTATGAAATCATGGGAGAGAATAATTGAGATGAGAATTCGAAGAGAAACTCAAGTCACCGTAAACCAATTTGGTTTCATGCCAGGGCGCTTGACTACGGAAGCAATACATATTCTAAGGAGATTGATGAAGAAATATAGGGAGAAAAAACGGGACCTACACATGGTGTTCATTGATCTTGAAAAGGCCTATGGCAGTGTGCCACGTAGACTGATTTGGGATAGTTTGGAGAGTAGAGGGGTTTCTGGGAAGTATATAGACTTAATTAGGGATATGTATGTTAGGACTGAGACTAGTGTCCTAGCGCCTGTAGGGGATACTGATTCTTTCCCGGTGGAGGTAGGACTTCACCAAGGGTCTGCTTTGAGCCCTTTCTATTTGCAGTTATCCTAGATAAGTTGACAAAGTTAATTCAGGAGGCTCTTCCGTGGTGCCTGCTTTTTGCAGATGATATTGTGTTAGTTGTTGATAGTAAACAAAGCCTGAATGCAAGGTTAGAAGAGTGGCGAGCAACTTTAGAGGACAGAGGTTTAAGGATTAGTCGATCTAAGACTGAGTACTTGTATTGTGACTTTAGTGGAGTAGACAACGATGAGGACATTCAGGTCACCATTGACGGTCAAGTGGTTCCGTAGGTGACTAAGTTCAAGTATCTAGGATCGTTTGTTCAGAGGGATGGGGAGATAGATAGTGACGTTGCCCACCGCGTCCAGGTTGGATGGTGTAGGTGGAAAGCTGCCACTGGAGTATTGTACGATAGGAGGTTCCCAACAAAATTGAAAGGGAAATTTTATAGGGTTGCAATTAGACCTGCTATGTTATACGGAACCGACTGTTGGGCCATTAAGGAAATACAAGCACGCAAGATGGAGGTGGCAGAGATGATAATGCTAAGATGGATGTGTGGGAGGAGGAGTAGAGGCAAACCCAAAAATTACTTGGAATGAGCGGATTAGGCAGGATTTGCAAAGATTACACCTCTCTGAGAACATGGCTCATGATAGGAGCTCGTGGAGACGTAGGATTAAGGTTAAGGATTTCTAGGAGAGGGTATAATTGTGTTTTTAGGTGCAGTGTATGGTCGTAGATATGTAACTATGTGTATAGGTTGTTTTGTGTTGTTATATTTGTCTTATTTACCATGCACTCTTTCACCACTCATGTTACATTGGTAGCTTCATACACACACACACCTCATGTTCTATTTATTTCTTTCCTGGGTGTTTTGGAGCCAAGGGTCTCTCTGGAAGCAGTCTCTCTATCCCTAGGGGTAGAGGTAAGGTGTGCCTACATCCCACCCTCCCCATACCCTACAAATAGCTTTGCTATTTGTGGGATTTTACTGGGTATGCTTGATTGATTGAGAAGAGGTTACATTCCTTGTGGAATGCTCCATTCCATCACAACTTATAATCAACATTTTTCTTTTCATTCCATTAAAATGATCTATCCCACTTCACCTTCTATTCCTTCGTACCAAACGCTACGTGAGAATTTAGGGGGTGTAGGAATATAATAACGCTTCATATATGCAAAAATATTTCGTATCTTTGAACACTTTTTTTTAACTATTTGGTTGGGTTTTACATGATCATCTATTCTACATCCAACTTCACCAAAACTAAAATTTCTTATAAAATTTCTAAGTTTTGTTTTCTAAGCTACTCAATTTTTCCCACATGTATATTAAGGCACTTGGCGTGGATATTATTGTATATAGTCGATTAACTTATTTATATTTCAAACTTCTCAGTTTGAATGAGTCGAGATTGGGAATTGATTTGTGCATATAAACAAAGCTAATGTCAAACTACTCCACCCTATTTATTTCACCTTCCCCACAGAAGTAATATAAACTATACAAAGAGTCACTCTACATGTTCATATAATATGTATCAAATCATTAAGCAAATTAAAATTAAATATATGATTACGACTGCAATTTGTGTGTATGATTATACCGATTTAATTACACAACACCACATATCATCCACCCTCATGAGGCGTTTGGTTTACCTAAGGTCTTTGGGTATACTTTAACTCATCTTAATATCACCTAAGTGCCACATTAACCTTTTTCTCTCCATTTTCACTCTGACTCACTCCAGGAAATGGTTTAATCCCGTTAACTTCATCTAATCTAATATTTAGAGGTATTTGGTTTTAAAAAGAAAAGAATAATTAATTTAATCATCTGGTTAACATGTTAACATGTAACCCCTTTTAATGCCCTTTAACACAAGGAGGGAATTATATGCAATATCGGTTAACATGCCATGTCATCGTTAACAACTAAATGTTCCCATGGCTTATTATTGTTAAATAATCTGGAATGCAGGGGCGGTTCTTAGAAGGGCTGTGGCAGGGGCAGGGCCACAGCCCGGGCAAGTTTTTCGGCCGTAGTGTTAATTTTTCGTATTTCGGTCGAAATTTTTTATATATACTATGTTTGGCCCGGGCTTGCCCGGGCTTTTTTTAATGCCCGTGTTGAAGGGGTATGGTCCTAGATCTCGCACCAACATGGCCGCGAGTGACCATTACCCTTATCAAAAACCCCCACCGGCAAGAACTTATCTGTGTCCGTGCGGGCACGCGCGAACACAACGGTGGAATCCAATCTGTCAAGTGATGGGAAGACTTACCTTGTGTATGAAAATGGGTGTTACACATAGCGATGCGGCTTAGCACTGCATCCTATGAACATTTTCGTCACGATAAGGGATCTAGGTAACAGCAACAATCACCACAAGTGGCGATGCGGCCTAGCACTGGCGTCCTGCACGTGTCTTGACCAGGGCAAGGACGCGGAAACAACAGCAGTTACCGCAAGCAGCGATGCGGCCCAGCACCGCATCTTGCCCACGAAGCAAGTGGGACTGACACCACAGAGCAAGTGGCGCCAATGACAGTTGCATGTTAGCCCACACGTAAGCAACAGACTGACACCGCAGCAGGACGTGGCTTCACCTCCATGACCGACAAGCCTGACACACCTGCATAGGGGCTGCGCGTTGTCAGTCTAGCCACTTAATTACCCTCCTTCACTCCTCGGCTGTAAATACCCATCCCAGACCAGGTTTGAGGTATCATTTATCAACTCTCTCACTACTACTACTACTATCACAAACTTTGCTTCTTAAGAAAATTATTGATTCTCACGTCGGAGGGTGGTAACAAAGTGCACCACCCACCTCATCCTCCTTGTTACGAGTCACGGTGTGTTTACCTTGTGCAGGAGACAGATCAGCGGACGATCCAGCCATCGATCCTCGAAAAGAAGAAATTAACCCTACTTGACGAGACCAGTGAATTAACCTCTCTTGATTAACCACTGTTTCATCATTGGCGCCCACCGCTACTCTTAGCACTTAGATCCATCCCACTCTTTTCTCAAAGATCATGTCTGATCGTCAAAACAATACTACCGGAGAAAACCTCAACCCCGCAAACTTGGTACCTACGGGGAACATCACCCCAACATAACCAATCGGCCACATAGGCACATCCGCACAGGGGGGCTCTCCCCCAGTGTTCATGCCAGATTTTTCACAGTACGGTTCTGTGATACCCCCAGCAATGGATCTCCATACCTGGTTCTACCAACAAAAGACTGCCCTTGCGGCAGCCTACAACAAAGCTTGCATAGAGGCGCAAACACCTGGAGGACCCACCCCCGCACCATACACACATGCGGCTCGTATCTTGCAATACGAGGGTAGGGAACCCGCAAACCCGGCCTCCCGGGATAGAGGCGAGGAACACGGATCCTCCTATTGCAGCGTCCGCGCGCTCGAAGAGGACGACTCCACATATGGGTCCTGCCGTAGGGGCCCAATACAAAGCCGTATGGGCCCACATGGTGAAAACCGGCGGCAATCAACAACCCGCCGCGGCTCCGGCATTCATAGCCGTCTGGGACCACAACCCCACAACGAGGGGTATAATTTCACCGACACAGATGACCGTACATACGGCGGGGAATCCCACTCGGCTAATAGCCCACAAGGAGGGTACAATTACATCCCTCCCACTCAACCCCGCACTACATACGTCCGCACTGCAAAGCGCAACCAAGCCCAACCCTACAAGCCAAGGTCCGCGGCCGAAAACTTCAAATTCGTACCAGAGATCGCCCACGCCAAACTCATTACAAACAAACTTCCACCCACGATTGGGAAATACGGTGTTTCGTCCGATCCGGACGACCATATGAATGTTTTTACCGGCGCTGGGTGCATGGGCAATTGGAACGAGGCTACATGGTGCCATTTTTCCCCCAGAACCTCACTGGATTAACGAGGGCCTGGTTTGATTCTTTGCTAGTTGGATCGCTGCCTTCATTTGAACAATTGCAAGCAAAATTTCTTTCTTATTTTAGCCAACAACAACGTCACAAACGCGATTCAATAGATGTCATGAACATCTGGCACGGAGAAAACAAAAGCTTGGAATCTTTCGTTATCCGATACAACAAAGAGTGACTCGAGATTGGCGGGATAGCAGATCAGATGGCCCGCAACCATTTCATCCAGGCCGTCAAAGACGATGAAATGGTCATGACCATCTCAGGCAAGGAGGGCTTGCTAGAGAAATGGGACAACGTCATAGCGGCGGTCAAGACATACGCCCAGACACAGCGGTCTCTCAAACCGCACACTTTCAAAACACAGCCCCAGACGGAAGGTCAATCCTCCCACCAAGACCCCAAACGCAACAACAAGCGCAAACAGGATACATGGAACCGTGGCAACGATTCCGAACCATACGTCCCGCACGGATATTAGCTCGACACAAGGGCAACGATTAATGCCCAACGCGAACAGTGGGCATCGAAGAAGGAATCTCGGGACCGCAATTGGACCAAGATCAACAAGTCTCCAAGAGACGTCCTTCTTACGGACGCACAATTCTTGCAACCGGCCCAACTGATGAAGTTTAAGAAGAACCAGGATCTAACTCTTTACTGTGAGTACCATAAAGACTCGGGCTACTCAACCAACAATTGCATCAGTCTCCGGTTGGAGATTGAGCAAGCTCTAAAAGAGGGGTAACTACAACACCTGTTGTCAACTGTGCAGAAGCAAACCAAGCGCATCACCCCCCACGACGAGGGCACCTACACAGGCAAAAAGACCATTTATGTGGCCGCAACCCACATGATGCATGGGGCCGTGGAAGGCCGCGCAAGGCGGCAAGAAGAGGGGATAATGACTGTAAGGACGAACAGGTCGTTTTCCCCAAATTCTGAGGCGGACCGCGTGACAGGCGCGCCGTCGTCATCACCAGCTACCTAGCTTATTACTGCACGGAGCGGTTGTTCATCGACCTGGGCAGTACCTCCGACATTATCTATGAGCAATGTTTCAACCAATTCGATTAAGAAGATAAAGATCGGTTGCAGCCGGTAGACTACCCGTTGGCCGGATTCGCTGGTGAAACCATATCCCACCTGGGCCAAATCACATTCCCCGTGCGCCTTACCAACGGTAAGCACACGCGGATCGAGGAGGTAAATTTCATGGTTTTACCCCACACCTCCTGATACGACGTACTTCTCGGGTGGGAATCTGAGGGCGATTTTAACATGATCACGTCCGTCCCCCACTCTGCCATCGGTTTCCCAACCGAGGCGGGGGTCAGGATAATTTATGCCCGCAGAGAAGTAATGTCCACGGACGAACTGCGTCCGACCAAGACGGCAAGGCTCACCCCAACACCGAACCAGAAAAATGGGTACTTAACGCAAGGTACCCCGAACAGACGGTGACATTGGGTCACGCCTTGTCTAATAGCACAAGAGCGTGCCTGAAGCAACTCCTTTTCAGGAATCAAGACATCTTCGCATGGACATCCACCGATATGACAGGTGTCCCACGTGAAGTCGCACAGCATTTCTTGAATACCCTACCAGGTATCAAGTCGGTGATACAAGGCCAACGCCACCTTGGATCCGCAAAGAAAGAGGCGATGAACGAGCAGGTCAAAGAACTGCTCTCCGCAGGCATCCTGCAGGAGGTCAAATACCAAACTTGGTTATCCAACCCAGTCATGGTAGAAAAAGCGACCGGGGGCTGACGCATGTGCGTCGACTACAAAGATCTCAACAAAGCCTGCCCAAAGATTGCTACGCACTTCCGGAGATCGACGAGAAAGTCGATAACCTCGCCCCATTCCGATGGAAGTGTTTCCTCAATTATTATAAAGGCTATAACTAAGTGCAGATGGCAATCGAGGACGAAAACAAAACGACATTCCGCACCTCTACGGGGAATTACTGTTATACAAAAATGCCGTTTGGGTTGCACAACGCGGGCGCAACTTATCAAAGATTGATGAACGACACCTTTGGTAATCAAATCAGCAAAAGTGTCGAGATCTACATGGACGACCTAGTCGTCATGAGCATGGAAGAAGATACCATGCTCAAAGATATTGAAAGAACATTCCAAACTCTACGAAGCGTCAACATGAAGCTCAACCTAGAGAAATGCCCGTTTGGAATGGAAGAAGGAAAATTCCTTGGATTCATAGTCACCAAAGACGGATTTAAGGTCAACCCGGAAAAGGTACAGGCGATCGAGCGCATGCCATCGCCTTCCACAATAAAGGAGATGCAACGACTAGCCGGCCGATTAGCAACGTTAAACAGATTCTTAGCCAACTACGCGGCTAAATCTTACCCCTTTATCAGTACTCTGTGCAACTGCTTAAAAAAGGAACAGTTCCAATGGACCGCAGAGGCAGAGAACGCTTTCCGGGAAATGAAAGAGTGTTTGATCCAACTCCCAACTCTCACTGCACCACGCAAAAAAGAGCCACTTATCTTGTTGCTATCTGCCGCAGACAATGCGTTGGGCGCGGTACTCATAGTGGAATGAGAGGGAGTTCAAACACCAATCTATTATGTCAGCAAAATGCTTAACGATCGAGAAACAAGATACTCCATCATGGAGAGGTTGGTACTCGCACTAGTACACGCATCCAGACGGCTACGCTGTTACTTTGCAGATCATGTCATCACCGTGTTAACCAACTATAGGATCGGGCAAATCCTCTCCAAGCCCAAAATCTCTGGGAGACTAGCAAAATGGGCCATGAACTGGGCACGCACACATTGATTTACAAATCGCGTCCAGCAATCAAAGGCCAGGTTTTAGCTGACTTCGCCGCGGAAGTACCGGCGAACCGCATTCAAGAATGCGAAGATGAACAGACCCCTACACCTCCACCGTCCTCATCAGACATCTGGGCACTATACACCGATGGTGCGTCCAACGAGGACGGTGCAGGTGCAGGTCTGCGACTCGTAAGCCCTGATGGTCAAGAGCTTACTTATGCCATCCGCCTCGATTTCAAAAGTACAAATAACGAGGAAGAGTACGAGGCTTTACTAGCTGGGCTGTGCTTGGCAGTCAAGCTCGGCGTCCAACGCTTGGAAGCACACGTTGACTCATTACTAGTTGCGGGGCAAGTCCGCGGTTACTATGCCGTGAAAGGGGATGTCATGATCCTCTTCCTTGAGCAAGCCAAGCAACTGAAATCACGATTCACCTCCTTCAATATTCGCCATATCAATAGGAGTGAGAACAAGTCCGCAGATGCACTTTCAAAACTCGCATCCACCAGCTTCCAACATCTGGCAAAGGAAATACGTATTGAGATCCTGCAGAATCCCTCAGTACCCTTGCGCCAAGTTAACGTCATCCAATACGGTGTAACGTCATGGATGACGCCAATCATCGCATACCTACAATCAGGTGTTACCCCCGAGAGCAAAGGAGAGGCACGCAAGATACAATATAAGGCGTGTCATTATCAGATGGGGGACGATATTTTATACCGCAAGTTATACTTGGGGCCACTCCTGCGATGCGTCGACCCTCAAGATGCCACATATCTTATCAGAGAGATACACGAAGAAATATGCGGCATACACGCGGGACCGCGCATGGTAGTGGCCAAAATCATGAACGCTGGGTATTACTGGCCCGACATGCACCTGGACGCGGTCAAAATCTTGCGTAAATGTTTCAATTATCAATGAAACGCACCAAAAACTTTGCGCCCAAAGAACAACCTGGTCCCCGTCACCACCGCATGGCCCTTCTAAAAGTGGGCAATCGACGTGGTGGGACCCTTTCCAAACGCACAAGGTGCGGTGAAGTTTATCACAGTGGCTGTCGACTACTTCACCAAATGGGTAGAAGCAAAACCACTAGCCTCTACCACCGCTGTGATAACAAGGAAGTTTGTCTGGGAACACATCATCTGCCGTTTCGGTCTACCAATGTGCATCGTAACCGACAACGGCACCAACTTTGCTGCCGATGATTTCCAAAACTGGCTGAAGGAACTAAACATTGAACACGTCTTCTCATCAGTAGCGCATCCGCAAGCGAATGGCCAAGTTGAGAGCATCAACAAAAGTTTAGTCGAAAGCATAAAGGCACGGTTGGGAACAGCCAGGCGCGACTGGGTCGATGAACTCCCAAGTATCCTATGGGCTCATAGGACTAACCCGAAGACAAGCCACGATGAGACACCCTTCAGCCTAGTCTATGGCTCCGAGGCGGTGATCCCCGCTGAAATGGGTCTCCCTTCACCTCGAATGTTAGCTGTCAACAAAATTGACAACAGCGACGAGCACAGGCTTGACTTGAACCTCTTGGAAGAAAGGCGTGAAAACGCAACAATCAATGAGGCCAAGTACAAAACAAAACTTGAAAAATACTACAACGCGCGTGTCCACATTTGCACATTCAATCCGGGAGATTATGTCCTTCGCGACAATGAGGCTTCGAACACGGAACGCCCGGGGAAACTTGCCCCCAAATGGGAAGAACCCTATCTCATCCAAGAGGTATTGGGCAAGGGCGCGTGCAAGCCACAAACATTGGAAGGAGACCCTATCGCAAGAACATGGAATGCACAGCAACTGCGACGCTATAACATGTAAGCCACGTTTACATTTTCTATGTAACCTACTGGCCCACAGGCCATTTGTCAATAAATAAATGAACAATTTAATGCAATATTGTTTACTCTTTCTATTACAAATGCGTGTTCCACTTTGCGGTATCTACAAAAACAGATTAGCAAAATCTTCATTTGTGATACCCATAAAAAGTGGCAACCACACACAAATATTGTAATAGGCCATCAAAGGCACAACATCGATGTTTATCCGGCCGGATACGTACATGCGGTTTTCTCAAAAACCTAAAAACAATTCTTAGGCCCTAACGGGATATAAACGGGAATTGACTGCTACTTACACGACAAAGGTGTACAATGTACTCAACCGCGCTCTACAGCCAACAAAGTCATTCATATACTTGCATATCACCTAGACATGTAAATGGCAAATAATGACTTAGTATTATTTACATGCGCCTGAAACATTGGCCTTAAATAAACACTATTTCACTCGCGCTCACACAAAGACAAAGTAAATATTCTTTATTTATACACTTTGAGCCACGCGTACTTGCATGTCACCTAGACATGCAAATCGCAAATTTGGACTTAATGTTATTCACAAATGGCCTTAAACATTGGCCTTATAAAACATTAACTCGCATACGTTCAAAAGCAAGAAGTAAAAACACTTGTACACATTGAGCAAAAGGATAAAACTTTATATCCAAAAGATTTCTATACCTATGCGGTGCATAAGAAATTCTACATGAGTTTTTCTTTAACATTTACATTAAAAAGGCAAAAGAAGGCACGCAGGCCCAACCTAATCTGCTTTTGTACCACTGGTGCCCGCATCATCCTTTGCACCACCAGCGGCTTCATCCTCCTCCTCTGGTTGGTCAAACAACAACCGCAAACGGTCCACATAATCTTCCGCCTCCAAACATTTCTCAATATCTTCAATGGCGGAAATGGACAAGTTATTGTATGCATCAACCGTTGCGGCATAAACAGCTTCAATATCTATGCCATGGAACCCCGATCTTTCATCAGTAAATCTACTCTTAAAAAATTGGTTCACATGGGAAAGGCACTCGTTTTAGCCAGCCTTAAACCCAGCCTGCCGTGCACGATCTTTAACCTCATTAACGGCAGTCGCGTTCTCAGGCGCATCAAGAATGGTTCCTATAATCTGCAAAAATACGAGTGACAATGTTAACACAGGCAAACCTAAGGATGAGAAAGGCACCAGGTACTTACATGCCCAATACCGTGGTCACGCATCCAATCACGATCTGCCTTAAGCAGATTTAGAGAGGTACTCAAACCATCTCTGACCTCCGCAGCTTCCTTTGCCCGCGCTTCAGCTTTACTCGCGCGAGCAGTCACCTCTTCAAGGATGGTCACCCGGTTCTGCACTTCTACCTATCAACAACAAGCGTAGACAAGTATAAGCAGACAAACAATTACACTTAAGAAACAAAGAAACAACTCAAGTATAGTCACAGTTTATACCTTGAGTTACTCGACAGCTTTGTTCAGCTTACTTCGGTTAGCATCCGCCTCTTCAAGCACCTTGGCACCGTGTGCCTCCGCCTCTTTTACAGCCGCTTCAGCTGCGGCCTTCTCCTTTACCAAACCAACGTTTGCGTCCTTGAGATTGTTCAACTCCTTGTGAACACGAAAAAGTTTTTCATTCTCTCGAGCACAAGCTTCCCTCCAACCCTTGCGCTCATCAGAAAGCAATTTTGCAAGAGAACGGACCTGTTTAAGGCTGGCGGTTGCGGCCTAAGTCTCAGTCTGCTTCAACTTCTCAAAAGCAGCTCTATCTTTTTTTCAACTGCTCTGCACCCTCCCGAGCAGCCTTCACCATCGCCCCAGCTCCAGCCCGCAGCCGAGTAGTTTCCTCCTCCCCGCGAGCTAAGACTTTGTAGTCTTCCATAATTGCATTCGCAATTATGGAACTTCCAACAAGCATGGAAGACAACTGGTTTATCCGGTTCTCACGAGGCAAACCACGGGCGTGAAGAGTCTCACGAGGCATAACATTCCAAGGGGGCGGTGGAAATCCAAACCCCGGTTTACCACATAGGAGCAGTAATAAAACGTCAATTCAATCTCCTCAGGCTGAATGGAAGGTTGATCTTCAACCCCCATACCTGCAGCAGTCAAACCGGATGGCTTCTCAGCAGCAGGAGACTTCGGCTTCTCAGCAACAGGGGACTTCGGTTTCTCACCCCCTGGCTTTCAGCATCATGCGGATCAATTAAGTTGTTGGACGAATCCAACGTATCCGCACTAGTTTCACCCGCGGTCTTCTTCGTGGTGTCCTCTGCTTGAACATATGGCGGAGTAACCATCTCAATAGAAGGACTTCTCCTATCCTCCTTCTGGACTTCCACGTTCGCCGCTTTCGGAGAAGACGGAGGGGTAGCAAACAAATGGACCGGTTCTTTCCGGGTTTCTACACAAAACAAAGAACATCTATCAATTACAACTGGGACAACAACACTTGTATAAATAATAGATCAACTTACCAGTTGTAACCGCAGGTGTTGACTTCGGGATCGCGGTCCCTCGAGTTCTTCTCAACTTAGGAGCTTTTTGCCCACCGGCAACAGGGGCATCTCCTTTCCTTTTCTTATCATCAACGGGTTTAGTACCCGCTGACGATCCACCCGCAGCCGCAGCACCACCTGGAACACCCAAACCTTCAAGGGTGTCAGACACTACCACGTAATCGTCGTATTTGCGTAAACGAGTACGAGAGATACCTGCCACCTCCGGCAACAAAGGAGGAACAACAACCGGCTTGTGCGGTTTCTTTGATTTACGAAACCGCTTATCACCAATCTTCTGCACGGGCTGTTTGGGAACACCCGCGGCAGCAGGGTCTCCTAGGGCCCCCAGATCTCCTGCGTGTTTCCATCCAAAAACAATCATCAAGGATAAGTTGTCTAAAAACAATAAAGGAGGAATAAATCAGTATACCTTTGCCTTTCGGCAGCTCCGCCTCCAGCGCGTCCCGTTCAGGCAACCGGAAATTATCACAAATGGTGCGGTTGAACCCTTCCTCACCATCCGCACAAGCTACCACCACGACTTCGCCCTTGAAGTCAGGGCAAAACATTCTCCACAGCGGAGCATCCTCTGACAACACATTTGCAAAGCACAGTAACAAAAAAAAGGAGGAAAGTAAGAAACCGCACAAGGAAAGGGACACTTACCACCACTTTTTTCCCGCACCACAGGCCTTGCTTTCCTGCTCATCCTGCCTAACAACATCCGCAGCACCCACAGCCTCCAACTTAGACCAACCAATGATCCACAGATTTGAAAACCAGTCCACCGTATCTGCTCGGGGGACACTAATGTTCTCAGTTATGATCGTCCCCGTCACATTTCGAAACTGCAACTTTGCAGCAATAGCAGCTGCTTTAACATAGAAGAACTTTGTCTTCCACTTCGTCATACCCTTCGGAGGGACTATCAACTTGGGGGTACCCTCCCGTTGACGGAAAGAGAAGAAGCCCAGTGACACAGACAACTAATAAAATTGCCGGAAATCTCCGACGATGGGTTCTATACCAAGAGCACGAAACTTGTACTCGAAGTTTCGAACTCTTGTCATCCCTAATGGACTGAGTTGAGATATATGGAGTTTGTAGTACTCCAAAACTTCAGCCACAAAATTGGTCAAAGGCAACCGGAGATTACAATCTCCAAAGAAATCGGAAAACATGGTGACATACCCGCCGGAGCATCACCGGCGGTGTCACCTTCTGGGGGATAGGTAGCCCCATGCTCTGGAGGCATTTAGATATCCTTCATCAAAGTCTCGAATGTCGACCTTGACCACCTCAAAAATGGCAAACTCTTGCCCGGAGCATTAACCTCAACCTCCTCCTCCTCCTCCTCCTCCTCCTCCTCCTCCTCCGTCGCCACCGGCGACGATGGTTCAGGGTTTTCCGCCGAAGCAGATAATGGGTTCGATGGTTCAGCCATTGAGAAGAAGAAGAAAGAAAATAAACAAAGGAGTGCAAGAAACTCAGAAATCTCAACGAAAAATCAAAGAGTTTGATCGGAAAAGACGAAGGAACCAACTTTCTCTCATCGGAAAAATTTTTGAAATTTCGAACAAATGAGAGGAAACCCCAAACAGTTTCCCCTTTTATACTCATCGCAATAAATGCACCACGGAAACCGAACAGACGTGCACAAAAGAAGCCAGTTATGCGGCGCCATGTGTCCAGCAACGGTTTCTCTGATGGTTACCACGCGCGCGTGGCCGCCCACGTGCCTGACATTACTAGACTTTTACACTTCTGCTACAGTGCAATAATTACCTTGGGCAGTGCAAACGTCCTTTCGTTTCAGCACATGCCAGGTAAATCCCACCAACTTCTACCAACCCGCACGTGCGGTCTACAACGTTTACAAACAGCGACAAGTGAAGAAAATCTCATGTACGCAGCATGCGGTTTTTATGGTTTCTTAAACCATAACGTAGACCGCATGTTGTTTTTTACATACCCCTCAAAATAGAAAAATATATATATACACTATGTAAAGGGGAATAACCAACACCTTCATAAATCCACACCCACACGTGGAATATGCGGAGGTGACACTCACGAGCCCGCATAGGTTTGTCAGATACTCAGAACCAACAATGTTCTTTGGACTGCGAAAACCGCTTCTCAGGAACAGGCAAACCGCATTACCTTAAAGCTTCTTCAAGCTTCAAATCCCTCGTGTCCGGTTCACAACCACAGAGGGGACGCAAACAGCTTCTCCATAGGGAAAAGGATAAGTATGATGAGCGACCGCACATTAGCAACCCAGACTCCTGATCCTTCAAGAGCTACATCCAAGTGGCACGCTCCTTTAAAATGAGTCTTTTGTTACAAACCGCAGACACTCATGAGTCACTGCGGCTGCATGTAACTATGCTAACGGTAGCTACGGAAGAGCCACGACTAAGTCATCACACGGATGAGCAAAGCTACTTCAAAGAAAACTGCTCTACAACTCCGTGTGAAGGAAAATGGCTACAGAACGAATGCGGACGAGTTTCACCTAGATTCCTAACTACCCGGGGTGATCTCATTGAGCAACAAACCAAGTAACAGTGGTAACAAGTCTGCTTCTGACTTTGTTTGCCCACCTATGGGCCGCATAGAATAAATAATGGTGGGCACTAACATGCCTATGACCATGTTTATTCGCCCATAGTTCAACTGAACGATTCACATTGTTCGACCAAACACGGCCAACAATGACACAAACTCCCCCACATTGTTCGACCAAACATGGCCAACGATACAAGGGAACGAGGTAACCGCAAAGTACGTGCAGTTACTTGAGAGCTAAACTGGAAGAAAACGAACACCCCACAAAATAGGGATCATCGTTCCATGTCCAGTTGATGAACATAAAGCGCCAGCAAGGCACTTAAAGCATTGCATCCGCAACCGCAAAGGTTACACCTAGAGTTGCAGACACTGACATCTTCAGTCACCGTCTCAAAGGTTGGTTCGGCACACCAACAGGTGGCAACCAAACCTTATAACATCAGAAAAAGGTAGACCACACTACCGGATCAAAATTCTCGGCTGAGAATTCCGCATCAGACAGAAAATACTCACCGGTACGAAAGAGACGTCACACGACTCTACCAGATCCCCAGCTTGATTTACTTGAAGCAGGAGCCACCGGTCTGGCCTAGAATCTTCTCCACTCCAACTTCCACAGTACCCACTCGACCTCATAGTCCAGTATTCCTCCCACATGCAACTTGCATGAGGAAACAACACTAGACTGGGGGACTTGAAGGGGTATGGTCCCAGATCTCGCACCAACATGGCCGCGAGTGACCATTACCCTTATAAAAAACCCCCCACTGGCAAGAACTTATCTATGTCCGTGCGGGCACGCGCGAACACAGCGGTCGAATCCAATCTGTCAAGTGATGGGAAGACTTACCTTGTGTATGAAAATGGGTGTTACACATAGCGATGCGACTTAGCACCGCAACCTATGAACATTTTCGTCACGACAAGGGATCTAGGTAACAACAACAGTCACCACAAGTGGCGATGCGGCCTAGCACCGCATCCCGCACGTGTCTTGACCAGGGCAAGGATGCGGAAACAACAGCAGTTACCGCGAGCAGCGATGCGGCCCATCACTTCATCCTGCCCACAAGGCAAGTGAGACTGACACCACAGAGCAAGTGGCGCCGATGACAGTTGCCTGTCAGCCCACACGTAAGCAACAGACTGACACCGCAGTAGGACGTGGCTTCACCTCCGTGACCGACAAGCCTGACACACCTGCATAGGGGCTGCGCGTTGTCAGTCTAGCCACTCAATTACCCTCCTTCACTCCTCGGCTATAAATAACCATCCAGACCAGGTTTGAGGTATCGCTTGTCAACTCTTTCACTACTACTATTATAGTACTATTACACACTTTGCTTCTCAAGCAAATTATTGATTCTCACGCCGGAGAGTGGTAACAAGGAGCACCACCCACCCCATCCTCCTTGTTACGAGTCACGGTGTGTTTCCCTTGTCAGTAGACAGATCAGCAGACGATCCAGCCACCGATCCTCGGAAAGAAGGGATTAACCCTACTTGACGAGACCAGTGAATTAACCTCTCTTGATTAACCACTGTTTCATAACGTTTCTTTCGGCCCTGGCACGTTCAACGGGCAAGATCCGCCACTGCTGGAATGTGGCAAAGAATTGAAATATAAATGAATTGGAATGAAAAATTTGGTTTGGTTTATAAACTTATAAGAGGATTTAGAGTTAAAAAAAAAATTACTCCTTTAACTAATTAACTCCCCCTTCCACATTCACTCACTTTGTCTCCCTAAAAGTTGCTTAACTTGAATCTCTCCTACTCTATCCTAATCATAATAGCATTTGTTAAAGCACAATTAAACGGAAAAGGAAACATGATCCCAAGTGTCAAGATGAAATTAGGTGTCAAGACCAAAGTAGATGTCGAGACAAAAGCATGATCGTTAATGCACATCAAAGTAGACGTAGAGACCAAACCAGTTGTCATTCAAAGCAAAGAAAGATGTACCACCTCTACTCTTGCCCATAAATGTGAACCAATACATGTATGTGCCCTCTGTCATTCATTATTTTCAAAGAGATAATATATCACCAAATTTATTATTTTCAAAGAGATAATATATCGCCCTCTGTCATTTATTATTTTCAAGGAGATAATAAATCACCAAATTTATTATTTTCAGAGAGATAATATATCACCAAAATTGAGTACAGGTGCAAAAAATATTCAGTACGGGACCGGTAGGTATCGGTATTTAAAGGTAAAAATCGGTAAAGGTACCATACCGGTACCAAAATCGCTAAAAAGTGTGTACCAAATCAGTACCGAATATAATTTGGTAGGGGAAATTCAGTACCGGTACGGTACCTGGCATTAAATGCTCATCCCTAGTGAATGTCGTTGGTTTGCTAGATTTCACCAAAGGGCAAGGTCACCAAAGATTTAGAAACTCTGACTACTTGGTGTGGAGGAGGGTAGTCCTCAAAGGATACCCCGCCACGTAGGCGTCTACGTAAGTGGGTGCGAGGATGGGCCTATAGGGGATAGACTTAGGGTGTAGAGGATAGGCCTCAAATATATATATATATATAAATATATATATATATATATATATATATATATATATGGTAAGGATAAATTGAAAACCCGGTTGAGTTAACTAAACCCTGAAAACCTATTAATCACCATTGATCAAACTAAATGAATAGGTGAGATTAAGTTTGAGCCATGTCCTTCTTTAGTTCCACTTTTCAGTATTTTTTTAATACACTGATTGTACGTTAAGGGTAATATGGGAAACATATTTTCACCTCTTACAAGAAAGACAAAAAGACTTCAGACCTCTCAAGATGTCATTTCCCAATGTAAGATAATATCAAAAAAAGGTAAAAAGTACAAATTCATCTTTCCCTAGAACTTGAAAAACAATCTCTTTCTCTCTCATAGTTGTTTTCAAACCTACACCATAATTCATCTTTCCTACTCTCTCTCTCTCTCTAGTATCGACCCTTTTTGTTTTCATTTTCAAATATATATGTAACACTTAATTCAAAATTTAATACCTACTGCATTTATTTTATATACATAATAAAAACTTGAACTATATATGTAAATAATTACAAGCAATAAAGTCATTTTTATCCAATGTTTGCAAGAATCTTGATCGGTATCTTCATAATCACTTACATCACTACACTCACATTATTTTTGTAACACAAAAAATGTAACAGTGTATATGACAATATATTTTTGTAACATATTTTTTTTGGTTTTGTTACATGTGTTACAAAGAAACGTAACATATAATTTTTCAATAATCAAATGTTACATAGAAACGTAACATATAATTATATTTTTTATGTAACACAAAAAATGTAACATGCATTTTTTCTTTAATTGTTACATTTTTTATGTAACACAAAAAAATGTAACAGGCATTTTTGCTTTGATTGTTACAAAAAAAAATGTAACGGGCATTATTTATGTAACACAAAAAAACGTAACTGGCATTATTTATGTAACACGAAAATGTGTAACAATGCACTTTATTTTCAGTAACATACATTATTTATGTAACACGAAAAAATGTAAAATGCATTTTTTTCTTTGATTGTTACATTACGTAACTAAGATGCAAAGAATTGTTACATCCAACAACACTAGATTTTTTAGATTCAACCATAAAATCAGCAATAAAAAAACAACATATCCAGAAAACAAGAACTTAATAACATTAATCTTCTTAAACAAGAAAATAAAAAAAAGTTGCAAATCTACAAAACACAAAAAATTGCAAATCTGGATGACCTTTTAGATCTGGAACACAAAAAAAATTCAAATCTGAAAATTACAAAAAAGTGAAGGATCTACAAAACACAAAAAAATGAAGATCTACAAAAACACAAACATACTTATGGATCCGGAGGATCTTATAGATCTGGAACATCATGTTCAACATCAAACATCTTTTGGATCATCTTCAACATCAAACCGTCATCTGAAACATCATCGAACATCTTCAACCGGATCTGGAGCATCCTTTGGATCTGGTAGCATCTTCCCGGAGCATCTTCAACCGAAGCATCTGGAGCATCTTCAACCGGAGCATCTGGAGCATCTTTTTTTATTCGGATCATCTTTTTTGTTAGGAGCATCTGGAGTTTTGGTGGTTGATTATGAAGGATTTTGATAAGAAAAAGAATTTTTTTTTGTTTCAGATCTTAGATCTGGAAAATGGTTATCTATAGAGAGAGAGAAGTGTGTGGGATGAGATAGAGAAATGTGAGAGTGATGAAGGTTTCTTTTTTTCACTCCACTCTCTGGTTCGAATAAATGAGATGTGAGATGATAGATATGAATATCTAAAAAGAACAAAAGAGAAGATATTAGAAAGATGTGAGAGATACACAAACAATTAATTAAAAGCATGAGAAGAAAAAGCAAAGTTGAAAAGTCTGCATGTGCAGACACATCACATGATCTCAAAAGGTAAGAAAGAAAATGACGATCATGCCCTTATTTCCTCTCAATCTAAATTCAAACGTGGATCAATCTTAGCCACATGTGAGAGTTTTCAGGGTTTACTCAACTGGAGTGAGTTTTCTCATTATAGTTAGCCTATATATATATAGGGGAAGGTTCAAATGAAAACCACTAGTTATTGTGAAAACTCGAAAACTAATTAAAAAAAGCCTAAAAAACATACAAAAAAAAATTTTTTTTAATTATTTTTTTTTGCAATCAAAATTTCGCAGGTTTTTTAATATAAAAAAAAAAAATTTGTGTAGTGCACATGTGTAATACTGCACATATGTATGTGTACTACACATGTGTATTATTACACATGTGCACTACACAATTTTTTTTTTTTTAAAAAAAGTTTTTTTTATATATAAAAACTAGCGATTTTTATAAAAAAAATTGAAAAAAAAATTTTGTGTGTTTTTTAGGCTTTTTTTAGTTAGTTTTCGAGTTTTCACAATAAAAGTGGTTTTCATTTGAACCATCCCCTATATATATATATATATATATATATATATATATATATATAGGGTAAGGTTCATGCGAGAACCACCCTTATTGCGAGAACCGCGAGAACCAATGTGAACACAAAATAAAATCTAAAAAAAATCAAAAAAGCACTCAAAAATTTTTTTTTATTTTTTTAATATTTTTTAACAAAAAATCGCTATATTTCGTTCCATAAAAAAAAACTTTTTTTTTTCGAGTAACAGTTATCCATGCACATGTGCATATGTATCATTACTTCAACAAATTCGGTAATACATTATCAGGAATAGACAATTGCACTTTAATTTACAATACCATTAGTAATACACTACTTTTTACATTACCAATATTCAAAATGCACATGTGCATAATTAGGTATAACCATGATATAACGTGTTTTGGTACAAAAAGTTTGTGATTTTGAATGGAGAAGTAGACCCATATACATGTTTTTTGGTTAGTTATATCTAGTGGTTGATGGTTTGGTTATAGTTGTCAATTTTTTATGTAATATGTTGATTGGATGGTATAAATGGTGTTTACATACATGTAATAAAGTGAAAATATTGTTAATGGTATTGTATTATGGATGGTAGGAGGTAATGGTATTGTATTATGGATGGTAGGAGGTAATGGTAGTGTATTATGGATGGTATGATAGATGAAAGGGAAAGTGTATTCAAAGTGGTGTACCAAAACACCTTATTTCATATTGATACATATAATGCACATGTGCATTTCTAATATTGGTAATGTAAAAAGTAGTGTATTACATATGGTAGTGTAAATGAAAGTGCAATTGTCTAATATATGTAATGAATTACGGAATTTGTCAAAGAAATGACAGAAATGCACATGTGCATGCTTGTGTATTATGGATGGAATGATAGATGAAAGAGAAAGTAGTGTACCAAAACACCTTATTTCCTGTTGATACATATAGATGCACATGTGCATTTCTAACATTGGTAATGTAAAAGATAGTGTATTACACGTAGTAGTGTAAATGAAAGTGCAATTGACTATTATTTGTAATGAATTACGGAATTTGACAAAGAAACGACACATATGCACATGTGCATGGATAACTGTTACTCGAATTTTTTTTTTTATTTATTTTTTTTATTAACAAAATATAGCGATTTTTTCAAAAAAAATAGTAAAAAAATAAAAAAATTTTTTTTTGGGTTTTTTAGATTTTTTTAGGAATTACTGTTTGTGTTCACACTGGTTCTCGCTGTTCTCGCAATAAGGGGTGGTTCCTAACGGATCTTTGTCCTATATATATATATATATATATATATATATATATATATATATATATATATATATATAGCGGAGGGTTCAAATGAGAAGAATTTTTTTGTAAGAAGAAAAAAAAAAGAAGTTTCAACCAATAACAATGCTTCATTTTAATTCATTTAATATTTGCATTTAATTTTAATATAAGAGTATATTGGTAAACTTACATAAATTATTAATTTGTATTCTTCCTCTTTAATAACTAACTAAATTAAATTTGTAACTCCTTTTCGAAATATATACTTTTTCCAAATTAAAAAAATAACTTAATTTAAAGTGTAGAATAAATTACTAGTTGTGTAGGATAAATTACGAGTTGTGTAGCATATATTTCGGGGCGGTAGGATAAATTTCGACTATGTAGGATAAAATTTTATAATGTGTAGGATATATGTAGGAAAATTTTGATGTGTGTAGGTTTGTAGATTATATGTAGGATAATTAATGATTAGTTAACTAATTAATTAAAGAGAGAAAAATTAATTATATGAGTTATAAATGAAATAGTATTTTACTGATATACCCTTTCTTCTTTTTCTTCTCACATTAAATTTCTTCTCAAATGAACCTTTCCCTATATATATATAGGGGGGATCGCTAAAATGAAAACCACCTCTAGTTGTAAGAACCATGGGAACCACTTTCTGGCCCTTAGATCAACTAGATGGATGGATGTGATTAAAAGTAGTTAATATTAATATTAAAAGTTTTTTGTCTTATTATGTCTTTAATATTATAATCCAAAAGGGTATTTAAGTAAAATCACTCTATTTTGTCTTTTTATATATATTAATTTTAAATTACCTTTTTTGTCCTATTCATTAATTAGTTTTTTAACTTAATTATTTTTTATTTATAAACAGATTTTTTTTTGTAAAACAATTTTTTGAAATCAAATTTTTATTATAATTTTTTTAATTTTTAAGATTTTTACGCCCGGCCTTTTCACGCCTCGTTTTTTGACGCGCCGTTTTTTCGCCCGGCTTTTTCACGTGTCGTTTTTTCAACACGCCGTTTTTACGTTTTACGCCCCGGTTTTTTACGTTAACGTTTTTTACACGCGCCGGTTTTTTACGTTAACGTTATTTACGTTTTACGCTCTGGTTTTTTGCGTTTTACGTCGCGGTTTTTTACGTCAACGTTTTTTTACGTTAACGTTTTTTTACGTTTTACGCGCCGGTTTTTTACGTTAACGTTATTTACGTTTTACGCGCCGGTTTTTTGCGTTTAACGCCCCAGTTTTTTACGTTTTACGCGCCGGTTTTTTGCGTTTAACGCCCCGGTTTTTTACGTTACCTTTCTTTACGTTTTACGCGCCGGTTTTTTACGTTTTTACGTTTTACTAAAAAAAATTTACGTTTTACGATTTACCTAAAATCTTTTAACGTTTCACGGAAAACTTTTTACGCTTTACGTAAAAACTTTTTACGTTTTACGTTTTTACGTTAAAAAGTTTACGGTTTAACTTTTTTTTTTTACACAAACGTTTTTTTTCGTAAAACTTTTTACGTTTTACGTTTTTTCGTTTTACGTTTTACGATTTTACGTTAAAAAAGTTTACGTTTTTACGTTTTAAGTTAAACTTTTTACGTTTTACGTTAAAAAAGTTTACGTTTTACGTTAAAAAGTTTACGGGTTTAACATTTTTTTTTACAAAAACTTTTTGACGCAACACGAACACACCCAGAAAACGCAAACTCGGTAGGTGTCTCAGATAGATTGTTATCGTCATCGACTAGGGAAAAAAAATATAAAAAAACCAACAACATCAAAACAAAGTGTATCTCGAAAAAAAACGCGGTTTGGCTCAGATTTTCCGATTATCAAAAAGGCTGCAAAGTGGGGTTGCAGGTTCAAAAACCTACCCTCCGCCGTCCTTGCCGCGCCATCGTGATCAAAATATACAGTTTTTTTTTTGCATCATCGCCACCCTATCGATCATATCAAAAAACCATCAGATTCAACACATCAAACCCACATAGTTTACTGTTCAAAATCACCATAGAATCAAGAACACATATCAAACACCCACCATTTTTCATAGAGAGAGAAACACATATCAACTACCAAAAAATCAAAACCCTATCATCAAAGATTCAAAAAAGCACCAGCAAGCCATTTTTTAACAGATCAAACCCTATCAACTGCCACAAAATTTCAAAATGAGCCCAAAAAATTCAAGAACACCCACCAAAAGAACACCCACAAAATTTCAAAATCAGCCACAAAATTTCAAAATCAGCCCAAAAGACATCAACAAATCCAGCAAAAAACAAGCAGAAAGCTTAACACTAGCTTATCCGTCAATCCTCACCACCACCACCACCGTCTCCGTCAATCCTCCACACCACCACCGTCGCCGTCCCCTTTCTCTCCACCACTGCCACAGTCGCCGTCGAAGTTGCAGGTGGGGTTTGTACCCACCGCCGTCTTCCGTTGCAGGTGGGGTCTGTGGGGGGCCGGAGTTGCAGGTGGGGTTTATACCCACCACCGTACAGCTCCGGCGATTACTGTATAGAGGGGGGGTGTTTGGCTGGTGGTTGTCGCCGGAAAACAGGGGGCACCGATGAGATAGATGAAAAATATGAGATGTAGTTGAATTTTAAAGAGATGAGATGTTTTGTTGACGTCGCTGACCGGATCAGAGCTCTCCGATCTCCTTCTCCGATCTTTCTCTCATCGAGATGGTGGATTTGAAGAGAGAGAATATGGAGAGATTTAAAAATGTCTGGTATCATAAATGGAGTTTTATAAGGAGATATAATAAAGTTTTGAAGAGAGAGAATATAGAGAGATTTAAAATGTCAGGTATCATTAATGGAAGAGAGAGAGGGGGATTTGATGTTTTGGGTAAATGACCAATATACCCTTTCTGTTGGCATATTCTGATTGGTTGAAAGTTGTTCTCGCGGTTCTTACAACTGAGAGTGATTCTTATTTTAGCGGCTCCCTATATAGGGGTAAGATCAAATAAAAAGTTTATTTTGCCTAAGTAGGATGAGAAGGAATCTTAACCATTAATTTTTCAAATCAATGGCTAAGATGAAAGTGTAGAAGAAAGGAGGAGTGCAAAGGTATCTTGGGAAAATCCTATTTATGAACTTTCTCTCTCCACATGCATATTCCACCCCCATTTTTTAAACGTTCATAACTTTTTTATACGACATTATTTTTTCATAAAAATTTCACCGTAAAATCGAGCGTCTTTTTATCTTTAATTTGAGTACCATATTGCTATATAAAATATGAAGACTAAAAAACTCATTAAAATGTGTTGTATTTCTATGTCGTATAACATTTTTTTATGCTGGATTTTTGTACTATATTTTTGTACTAAATTTTTTGTGCTGGATTTTTTTGTCTTAATTTTTTTTTCAATTTTTTGTGCTGGATTTTTTTGTACTACATTTTTTTGCTGAATTTTTTCGTGTTATATTTTTTGTACTAGGTTTTTTTGTGCTATATTTTTTTGCACTACATTTTTTGTGCTATATTTTTTTGTACTAGATTTTTTTTGTTGTATTTCTAAAAAACAAAAGAGGTGCCAAATGTCATTTTCACACCTATTTATAAGGACTAAAATGCCCTTTGTTCCTACTTATTAGGAGTGCCACATGTCATCATCACAATCCTTCTTAGACTACTTAGGCAAAATCCACTTTTTAGTGGATCTTTCCCATATATATGTATATATATTTATATATATATATATATATATATATAGGGGATCGTTAAAATGAAAACCACCTCTAGTTATAAGAACCATGGGAACCACTTTCTGGCCCTCAGATCAACTAGATGGATGGATGTGATTAAAAGTAGATAATATTAATATTAAAAGCTTTTTGTCTTATTATGTCTTTAATATTATAATACAAAAGGGTATTTAAGTAAAATCACTCTATTTTGTCTTTTTATATATATTAATTTTAAATTACCTTTTTTGTCCTATTCATTAATTAGTTTTTTGACTTAATTATTTTTTATTTATAAACAGATTTTTTATGTAAATCAATTTTTTGAAATCAAATTTTTGTTATAATTTTTTAATTTTTAAGATTTTTACGCCCGACCTTTTCACGCCTCGTTTTTTGACGCGCCGGTTTTTCGCCCGGCTTTTTCACGCGTCGTTTTTGCGTTTTACGCTCCGGTTTTTTACGTTAACGTTATTTACGTTTTACGCGCCGGTTTTTTGCGTTTTACGTCCCGGTTTTTTACGTTAACGTTATTTACGTTTTACGTGCCGGTTTTTTGCGTTTTACGTCCCGGTTTTTACGTCAACGTTTTTTTGCGTTTTACTCACCGGTTTTTTACGTTAACGCTTTTTTACGTTTTACGCGCCGTTTTTTACGTTAACGTTATTTACGTTTTACACGCCGGTTTTTTGCGTTTTACGCACCGGTTTTTTACGTTAACGTTTTTTTACGTTTTACGCACCGGTTTTTTACGTCAACATTTTTTTTGCGTTTTACGCACCGGTTTTTTACGTTAACGTTTTTTTACGTTTTACGCGCCGGTTTTTTACGTTAACATTATTTACGTTTTACACGCCGATTTTTTGCGTTTTACGCATCGGTTTTTTACGTCAACGTTTTGTTACGTTTTACGCGCCGGTTTTTTTACGTTTTACGCACTGGTTTTTTTACGTTTTGCACGCCGGTTTTCTTACGTTTTACGCACAGGTTTTTTTACGTTTTACGCACCGGTTTTTTTACGTTTTACGCACCGGTTTTTTACGTCAACGTTTTTTTTACTTTTTATGTTTTTAAATTTTACGTTTTATGTAAAACTTTTTACGTTTTAAGTTTTACGTTAAACTTTTTACGTTTTACTTTTTTAAGTTTTACGGTAAACTTTTTACGTTTTACGTAAAAGTTTACGGTTGAACTTTTTTTCCACAAAAACTTTTTTACACGAAAACTTGTTTACGCAAAGACGAACGCACCTATAAATCGCAAAGTCGGTAGGTGTCTCGGATATATTTTTATTGTCATCGACGGGGGAAAAGAATATAAAAAACCAACAACACCAAAAAAACAAAAGTGTATCTCGAAAAAAAAAGGGTTTGGCTCAGATTTTTTCCGATAATTAAAAGGCTGCAAAGTGGGGTTGCGGGTTCAAAAATCTACCCTCCACCATCCTTGCCGTGCCATCGTCATAAAAAAATACGTTTTTTTTTGCATCATCACTGCCAAGAACGATCGTCAATATCAAATGTCGGCGAAAAAAAGTTTCAGTCGGCACAACGGGGCACCCCCGGCACCAGCGGGCACCACGGGGCACCACCGGGCACTATCGGCAACCGCTGTACAGACCCATCATGTGAACATAATCAAAACAAACAACTGTCCAGGTACCACCGACATCGATCCAACAGAAACAATCAAAGAAAAACCCAACAAAAACATAATCAAAACAAAACAAGCTGTACATACCATAGCTCCAACAGAAACAACACAAGAAGTCTGGCCAGTAGCCACCACCCAAACAACACAAGAAGTTCGACCAGTAGCCACCACCCCTAAACAAACACCCTCTTCCTCCACCCCCCCCCCCCCAAACCGACATCGATCGCACCATCGACACCTCCCACCACAATCAAGAACACCAAACTTTTGGAATCAAAGAAACCCAATCAGGAACACCAACCACCTCCCACCACAATCAAAGAACCACAATCAAGAATCACAAAAACCCAAAATTCAAGAACACCATCTTTCGCCGCCACCACCGCCGACCAACCACCTCCCACCACCGTCTTCCGCCGCCGACCAACCTCCCACCAATCGTCAGTATCACAGTCACACCACCATCAAAAAACACAAATAAAGAATCCCAAAACCAACATAATCAGAATCAGAGAATCAAAGCATACCAAACCATCATAATCAGAATCAAAGAAACCCCAAACCCAATCAACCCCCAACATACCAAAAAAACCCAGCAAGGCCGCAAAAGAGTGACCGGAGAGATGGTGCTGAACGGTGGCGGAGGAGACGGTGACAGTGGCGGATGAGACGGCGGCGACGACGACCAAGGTTTTATCAGATCTGAGCAAGGTAACTGCCATCGTTGAGGGTGCTGGACTGTGGTGGTTGTTGGTAATCGGTGGAGGGGGACGCTTCTGCCGGAGAAACAACGGGGGTCGGTGACCGGCTGTGTTTCTTGGCCGTGAAAACGAGAGAGAAGGGTGCATGAAATGGTTGTGCGTGTGGCTGAGGGAGGAGGAGGATTTGTGCAGAGGATTTTTGGGGGTCTTTATTTGTGCAGAGAAAATATTGAAGAAGAAGAGATTTAAATGAAATATGAGAGAGGAGAGAGGAGAGAGGAGAGAGGAGAGAGGAGAGAGGAGAGAGGAGAGAGGTATATTAAATGAAGAGAGAGGAAAGATATGACATTTGGGGTAAAAGACTAAAATACCCTTTATGTTGGCGTAATATGATTGGCTAAGAGTGGTTCTCGCGGTTCTTACAACTGGAGGTGGTTTTCATTTTAGCGGCTCCCTATATATATGTGTGTGTGTGTGTGTGTGTGTATAGGTGTGTGTGTAAAGAAGAAAGAGGTGGCCCGTCTTGGGCGTCGAGGGGCTGCCGGTGAAGACGGGGACGGACCTAGGGGCGGTGTGCGGGGTGTCGCCGGCCCTAGGCCACCCCCATACCGTCTAGTTTTAGAGGAACGAATGTAGAAGGTTGGAACAAATAAAAGGGTTTTTGATGTTGAGAGTGGGGGGTAACGAGAGAATTTCTAGGGTTTTGTTTGTCAAAGTACATAAATTCTATTTGAACTTAAACATTCCATTGAGTTTGTGAATAACCTTTAGGGGCTGTTTGGCAATTTTTGAATGGTTAAGTGCTGAACCAGTAAGAGATCTGAACCATTAAGTGCTGAACCATTAAGAGGCAGTATAATGCTTAACCGTTTAGAGGCAAATGTCTGACCAATTCAGATTAGTGGTCTTAACCATTCAGACTTAGGGGCTGTTTGGTAGCCTCTGAATGGTCATTAAGAGGCTACCTCTTAATGGAACCATTAAGAATTTTACCAATGAGAAGGTAGAAGAATGTGACATATGATGATTTACCATTCAGAGGTTACCTCTTAACCATTCAGACTTGAGGTTACCTCTTATTCATTCAGAGGTTTTAAACCATTAAGAGGTAGCATCTGAATGGTCATTAAGAGGCTACCAAACAGCCCCTTAGTACAATGCTTAACCATTCAGAGGCAAATGTCTGAACTATTCAGACATATACTCGCGAAACAAACAGTGTAAACCATTAAATGCTAAACCATTAAGATTTTTGAACCATTAAAAACCTCATTAAGAAGTAAACAAACGGCCCCGTAAATTCCTTATGTTTATGAAGCTGCAAGGAATTAAAATCCTAATTGTAATTTCAGTTCCAAATTTCTCTTTAACCAACGAAGCATGTTTTTTTTCAATTTCAATTTCGTTGAATTTCACGTGCCTAATTAGCATAATCAATGAGATTGAGAATTCACGTGTGTGTTGGGTACTATGCCTATGTACCTTACTAGTTTCACATCTAATTTTTTTTTTTAACGGCCGTCGGCCGATAGAAAAATTTATTCATTGTAACAAGACGCTACACACCATAATTACAAGAAAACATTCACCAAATCAGATACGAGATTACATAGCTTTTAGCCAAAAAAAACCTAAACCGACACCACTCTTCTCATGTTATTACCATCTCCTTTGACCGACTTTTAACCCACAAGTATGCCATTGACTTCACCTCGTCCAGAACTTTTGTGGTGCTTGGTAATCCTTGCCCGAATGTAACCTCATTTTTCATCCTCCAACTACACCAAAGTGCAACCAAAACAATCTATATATATTAATAAATGAGATGATGTGGGCTATGTGTCTTTGAATGGTGAAACGATTTTGATGATGTGGCAACCATTGATTTAGTGGAGATTGATTTTGGGAGGGAATTGATGTAATTCTCTATAAACAAACCAATTTTGACAAAACACAAACCAGAACCAATGTTGGACGCGGGATCCGGGAGAGTTTGGGTCGGATATATGGGTTTTTATTGCACCGACTCACATTAAATTCGGATACTATATATTGTTTTTAACAAACCCTAATGCCTTCACAGCCACAGTTTTTGCTCATCGCTCTGTTCTTCTCCCACCGATTCAAACCCTAATTCCGATTGAAGATCAGGTTATCAATCATTCTCTAATGTTTCTTCTTCCTTTTATCAATCTATTTAAGGTTTTTCTTTCTTCTGGAGGTTTCTTTTTCGTTAGTGTTTCCTTCTGAACGAAGATGTTTGAGGTTTTTTCATTCATACATAATTTGATTGGGTTTTATTTCATCTTTTGTGACAAATGATCTAATTCAATGACTCAATTTTGTTATGATTTAGGGTTTTTTAAGTCTCTTTTTTACAGGATTCGTCGGTGGATGATTGGGGGCTCATCACCAGACGCCGAAACCCTAAGAGGGTGCCATCAACTCCGCCGCCGAATAGCCATTGTTGAGCAGGGAATGCAGTCTTCAAGATTAAATAATAATAGTTTAATGATCGGCTACAATGTTGTGAACTAAGGACGGGCCATTGTTAAACTAAGGACGGGCCAGTAGATTCTTCTGGACAAGTTATGTATACAAAAGGATATGCGGATCCTAAATATATTAAAACAGGTAACACTATTATAACTTCAGTATTCAAGATTCAATAATAATAGTTTAATGATCGGCTACAATGTTGTGAACCAACTGATGTAACAAATGATTTACCTAATGAACTGAAGGTCACTTCACCAAAAGCAGCAACATATACAGTTTCGGCGTGGTGCTTCTGGAACTCTTGACGGGGCAGCGGTGCATTGACAAGAACGGTCCAGAGGGTGAGCGAATACTGGTGGAGTTTGCTAAGCCTTTTCGGAACTCTAACGACGCTTGCAAGGAATGCAGTGGCAACAAATGTGATTTCGCTGGTTTTAATTCATGGAAACGACGACGGCTTCATGCATATTAGTGTTCTGTTTGGTTTCTCAGACAGATATAAAGGACGCAATGACTCGATCCGGTGAACAGGTGAAGGTGGCGCCAACTAAACTCAGGGTTACTACTGTCCTTACAGTCTTTATATAATGTTAAATGATTTATTGTTTTAGTTTCAAAAGACTCTTACAGAATAAATATATTCTCTACTCATATTCCAGTGAAAATATGTCTCATGCAATCTAAAGGTGAAGCTTCTATTGTTGTTAACGACGGTGTGCGGCACTTTGTCGGTTTCCAGTCAGTTAACCACCTCGAAAACCAAAAGCCCGAGACCAGGACGCAGACAAACATCCTTAACCGATCAATCTCGGGTCAAAATTTAAGACAACATGCAAGACTTCAAAGAGCATACTCCGACCACAATCTTTGTTATTCTGCTAATAATGTTCAGGCGTCGATGAATCAACCGAAGTTGAAAAAACAGCCGTTCAATGGGGGTTTTCAACTTGAAACCGTGAAGCTCGATTGTTGGTTATAATATTTGATGTTAGTTATGTTTAAACCCATTTACTTGAATGGGTCAATGTTAGTTATGTTTCAACTCAAACAGGTCAAGTTAAAAACATACGAGTTTGTCGGCTTTACGGTGTGCCATTTTCATGTTTCTTTGATTTTTGGTCTGGTTTGTTCTTGGATTTGAGCTTTATGTATCTGAATTTGATTTTATTGCTGGGTTTCTATATAATTATTGAGTTCGATGGAATGCTTTTGCTGTAACGGATTTGTATTTAGCCTCAGATTGATGTTTTTTTTTCTTCTTACTCATCTTATTTTGATTTTATTGGTGTCTTTTGGTTATATTAGGATTCCGGCGAACTGATTGGAGGTAAAACTGGCCAAACATCAGGACGAAAAATGACATTTTACTCTAATTTTCATAGATAAATGTTATTTATTTGTACCTTCCAGGTTGCTGGATTGTTGAACAAAATGTAGTTGCATGCGGAACAATCTGTCTCTGAAGATAACGAATGCACTTTTATTGTGTCGGTTCCCCCTACCAGAAGTGACGTTCTTCATGCATGTGATGTAGCAGAGGTATCGAGTGGAAGTACATTTATTATTACTAATAATGTTGTCGTGTTGTTTAAATCTTTGTATGATATTCAAGCACCAATAACAATGCCTCTTTTTTAATATAACTGACGTAAAATTTGTTTTATTGTAACAAACTCCAAAGGACGTGGCGATTGCTTATGGTTTCAATAAAATTCCAAAGCGGATGCCTGCATCTTTGAAGCCCTTGCTGCTGAATCAGTTCAGTGACCTTATTAGAACAGAGGTACATATTTTGCGTTAGTCGCGTTACATCGTTCGTTTAATCCAGTTCGACACGTTTTGCCATGTTCACATAGCTCAGGTGCTGATAGGTGTTAAGGGCTCGATTCAACGATTAAGTTATATAAAAAATTTTGTTCTAATTTTTCAAGAGCTAACAAATGAATTTTGGCGGTAGTAAATCATTTTCATAGTTAAGTAGTCAGAATTTTATATAGCTGGTCTTCACAGCCGCCTTCGGTAGGCCTTTAATCAGCAGTTAGGTTTAACAGTAGTAAATCATTTTCATATGGTTTTGCTATTAGGGTTAACGAACAAATGGTGAAAGGTAATTGGTTTGGTTTCACTAGGTTATTGTTTTAAGTTTTGATGTATTCCATTCGTTTGCTGAATGAAGTTATCTTATAATAGCATTATGCACTGAAACTTTGTTAATAAACAACCAACATAGCGTGATTACGTGAAAGGATACTCAATCTTTTGGAATATTGTATTGCGTTCATCTGTTTAAACAAAGAATATATTTCCTTTGTTCTGAAGAATAAAGATAAGCAGGGCCATTTTTTCAGTTCTAAAAGATGCATGTGTTCATCGATTGGGAATTGGGAATTTGGGATAATAATACTCTAACATAAAATTAATCTTTGTTTTTATTCTTTTCTTTTCAGAAACTGTTAGGTTGATTAAAAAAAAATAATGCTCATGATGTTTTACTAGGATTCATATCTTCCCCTGTCCCACATTGTTAACTATTGTTATCTTTTCCCTTTATGAGTTCTTGGTCATAGCGTCTCGACATACAAGTTACTAACAACTTCCCACTATGGGTTCAGCTTGGAGTTTTATGCAGCTGAGCTTATAGATGTGTGCCGAGGAGACACTTACAGAGGACTATATGTTTGCTGGATACAATTAGACAGTTGAGGGGTTTAAGGTATGCCTTAAAAACTGTATATAATGTTCTCATAATTCAAACCCAAAATTTGAACTTATACTCGGTTCATATTTTCTTATTTATTAAGTAGTTAGAAATAGTGTCTAATTCCAATTATTTTGAACTTTCTTTTGTAGGAGTCCCGAGATACATATCATTATCGTAAATTTCAACCTTCACCAAAGAGGAGTTAAATCTTTTATAGTTGTGGCGCCCTTGAAGATGAAATTGTAAAAGATTTTTGTTTTTTTATTAAATTATACAGGTACGTAGAAAATGACAGCATTTTATTAAACAGACCTGTGCATCATTGAATGCTATTAATTTTTTTCTGTTTTATCCAAAATTTATATCATTATGGTGAGATATGCCTGATAAACAGTAAGGCCCTTGCAAAATCCATCAATTGTTTAATAAGTACATCAGCCATACTTTTTGTCATTTATTGTTCAAAGTCTACTTCATCGATGGACAAAATCAACATTCAAGAAAAGCATAATGAGATTCTTAATAAAATTGAGCCACACAACTTAACATATAACCATCTTTCTGGAGTGCTAAATCATGTTTTATTGTATGTACTTCTCCTTGATCTGCCGAAAAGGTACATCAAAACATTTTGCCTCCGAGTTTCAAGAACTTAAAGAACCATTGAATATTTTTTATAGTTTCATTTGGTTGTTTTTGTAAAGCTTTTGTTGAGATGAAGCATGTAATTTCATTTGGTTCTTTTTTTATCAAGCAAGTTTTAAGCATTCGGGGACTCTTTGGGTGACATTGTATCCGTTGGATAACTCGACCTGTTCCATTTATAACCAAGCTTTTGTATATCCTTGCATTATTTGATGATTTATGCATCTTAGTAGACATGTATGTGATGTTTATCTGATCTTAACCAAAGAAATGTTTGTACTGTTTTAATTCTTTGATCAAACCTCTTCTTTCTTGCAATATTTACATGACCAAAAGTAGCAGCAGATCAGAACATCCCAAGTATTATCGCTATCTTAACTATATATTGTTTTAACTTTTCATCTCTGCATTTAGTAATCTTTATTCGAAATTTCAAAATTACTTTTTTGGCAATCATTTATCATTTTATTGTGAATTATTGATTAGTGTCTTATTTTTTTAATTTGAGGGTCAACGTGGTTTCCATATTTTCCCTTCCTAAATTTCCTTATTACATATTTACCCAACTCACAAAATCAATTACATATTCCCCTTTTTATTTAAAATTACCTAATTACCCTTGCCTTTGCCCTGTCTATACAATATTGTAACACGCGCCTTCACCAATCGCCACCGGAGTTATCTATCCTGCCGGTTAGGGTTTCGCTTGCCTTCACTAATCACCACCGGAGGTAGATGAAAGAGATAAATCGCCGACATTTGCTGTTCCATTCTATCATCTGCCGACTATTAACCAGGGGCCTAAATAATCTTTGAATTCGATCAAGGTACGTAATTCTTGATTTTGAACAATCATTGTCCGCTTAGATCGCGATTAGGCGTTAGGATTTTAGGGGATATTGTATGACACAGTGATGATTTTAATTCATAAGTGATTTCACGGTATGTGAAGAGTAGATATGCATTGACTAATTCCATTACTTTGGTGGTTGTGTTTTGAGTTTTGACCAATTCCATTCCTTATGTGATGAGTAGATATGTATTACTATACCAAACTGCAATAAAAAGGAAGACCAAATAAAAAGAACGTATAGCTCTTTTTCTTGGATATATATTGAACAATTAGCGCTGAAAAAATAATCAAAATAATATAGATTTTATTTGAACCATTTTCCAAACAAATGCATCTTCTAGACTATAAAGATTACTGAAATGGCAGACATAAAAAAAACTATATGTGGCAGAAATGAGCATATTTGATCACATGTCAAAACGGGTAACTATTAGTTTGGGTCGGGCAACTATCAACCCATTTCCTTTTTAGATATTTTTTGTTTTACTAGCATTAAAATTCAGGTTAACAATTAAAAAAACACAGGTTTGAACATTTCTAAGCGTTTTCTTCTGGTTAGACTCGATGTCGTTGTAATGAAAAAATTGCATGTTATAAAGGGCTAAAGAAAGGATCTATAGTTGGCTACACAATGCATGTGGAAGGGAAGGATTGCAAGGAGAGAGCTAAGAAAACTTAAAATGGTCACTATTGATGTTTAATTTCTTTTTTACTTAATAACATATTCATGTTTGTATGAATTTAGCCCGTAATATTGAGATGCATGTTTCACTTTTACTGCAGGCCACAAGAAACAGGTGCACTTAAAGAGCAAGTGAAGATTGCATTTTTTTAAACTTTGTGTTTTTGTTTTTGTTTGTGTTTTTTCTTTCTTTCTTTCTTTTTTTTTGATCAATTGATTATGAGTATTGTTGTATTGTTATTAGAAAGGGGAAACATGTAAATACTCATTTAATAAGTTCTTTAAGGGTAAAATAGTAATTCAATAATTGAAATTTTAATGAAAAGGGGAAATATGTAATATATATGGTTTAGAAAGGGGAAATATGTAATTGATTTTGTGGGTTGGGTAAATATGTAATAAGGGTACTTAGAAGGGGGAAATATGTAAAAAACTTTCTAAATTAACACCTAAAAGCAACCATAAAGAGAGGACTAGCATAATGCTCAATGGTCAAATGAAGCAATCACTACACAACGATATCACTAGGGGTCAATCGTGTCGGGTTGGCGGACCCATATTATTATTCGTTTGAAAGATTTCAACCCTAACCTGTATACACATGAATTCAGGCCAACCCGAACATGACCCTTTAACCCATTTTTTTCTAAGTGATTGATACATGTTGACCAGTTATAAGTGAGTTTTTGGGCCGTGTCAAGTATTGTCGCCCCTAATCATCACGTCAAAATTGAATCAAGGCTTGCTACGTCATATAATGATCTCAAGTTTATCGTCAATTTCTGATTTTCTTTATTACATCAATTTGTTATTTTAGTTGTGTAAACAATTAACTAAAATTTCATTACTTTTTGTCGGTCAGAACGTGGAGCGTGCTTATGGCTATAATAGGGTGAACAATAGATTTCAAGATGTAACTAATATAATTACTTTCAACCACTGCCCGTTGATGATATGGATGATTCTTATTGTTTTGAAGGTAATAACCATAATTATTGGAAGTAATTTATAAGTCCCATAATTCTTTTACACGAAGTTAGCCTTGATTTTAGCATGAAATGAGCCCAAATATCTATTTGATGCACGGTACAATGTTTTGTACTGTGGATAATGCATGTTATGGGTTGATTTTTGCATCTTATTTGGATCCACATTCAACACAACCGAGATGGAATACATGACACTCTTCAATTGAAGAAACTAATGTGTGTGCTAAAAACTATTATGTATGCTTCAGCTGTGTTTGGTTTGTAAATGTGAGCATTCATCATGGCATTGTTAATTTGTAAATTAGTAATATGAATATAGGTGAATTTTGTGCCTGGCTATTTGTGTTCTACTTAAAGACTCAATGCATATTATAACTTTATGATCTCACTTTCATGTGTGATTAGATCATGAATCTCTATGACACTAACATGAATCGTCAATTTCTAGGGCAAAACTTATAACACAGTTATGATTCAACACTTTAAGAATTGTAGTGATAGCAAGATCTCAAATATTTATTGCATGTTATGTGGTTGTTGAAGCAAGACGCGTAAGAGAGAAACGCCTTTCATGCTGTTGTGGTATTGGTATGGGCTGGTGCTTATAAGTCGTTATCTTTATCAATTTAGATTATTGTTGATTATGATTTGGCACGTAATAAGGGTGGTTGATGTGCTAATTCGATCTAATCTTGCTAAAATCTTTATGATGGTTCACACTTGGTTTCTTCATGGCTGTTATACCCTGGTATGTTGGAGCATTTTTTTTAATGTACGCCAGATTGTTTGCCATGATAAACCTGGATATATTGCATGCCTAATCGCTGTAGAGATTTCTACTTCTCATACCTTGGGTTGTTTGTATCCGTTTAACCCATTTCAAAGGTATTTTATATATCGCTCTCCACATTATCCAACAGCTCGTGAGTATGACTGCATACAAGGCCTTTCTTTTTTGTTTGTTCTCCACTTCGTATTTATGTATTTTAATGAGGTTCTTGAAGGAAAAAGCATAGATTGCAAGTATTCCACACTGATGTGATATTGTCGGCCATATGGTGTTTGCCTCCTCGCATTGAACGAACAGATGTCCCGCATCTTCTGGTTCATTGCGGCACATTCTACACATGATGGACCAAACTTCAACCCCTCTTTTATTTCTTATTGATATGTCACTATCTCTTCTAAAGAGATGAGTGTGATTGTCTTTAGAATTTGTGTTTTCTGTTTCAATAACTTTAATGAGAGTTGGTTTTCAGCCTACTGAAAATAGTATTAAAAAGGGATGTTTATAGGCCTACTAAAAATATTATTTTCACATTTTGCAGAGAGACAGGATTATCGTGCTTCTTATTTAAGATATACAATAGGAAGACAATGGTCTTCACCTTAGAGAAACTCTCCTGCAATATAGCAACTGATCATGTGATTTGGATTTGTAATTGTGGTGATTATACTTCTTATTAGTACTTTTATGTATGTACAAGCCACGTTATGGTGAAAAAATATTTAGTTATATGGGCCCTAATATGTAACAGCGGGTTCTTTTGTTCTTATTGTAAGCTTCTTGGTTGTGTATAAAATTTGGCCTTTCAACAAAATATGGGCCCAAATAATGAAACTTTTCACACATGGCTTTTAAGTTTTACTGCTATTTTAGTTATATGGGCCTTAATATGTAACAGCGGGTTCTTTTGTTCTTATTGTAAGCTTCTTGGTTGTGTATAAAATTTGGCCTTTCAACAAAATATGGGCCCAAATAATGAAACTTTTCACACATGGCTTTTAAGTTTTACTGCTATTTTCTTTAGTTTATGTTATTATTATTAATTAATATGTTTATGATTGGGATTAATACATAAAAGTAGGGCCTCCTAACTTTTGGGAAAGCAGGCTTATAGATAGCCAATAATGAAGTTGGGTCTCTTTTTCTTGCATTAGGGTGAGAGGGGCACTCCTCTCTTAGGGGAGTCCCCTCTCTTACTCACGGCCAATCAGCACGCGCCACGTCAACTTTCCTCTTAAATCCTCATTTTGCACTCAAACGTTGGCATCACTCCACTCACACAATTATTTTTTTATAAAAAAAGAAAAAAATATAATTGGTGGAAAAAGGGTGGACCCACATTGACAACCAATAACCCATTCTCTCTCTCAACCGCGCGGTAAATTATGGATGGTGGCGGTATACCCGCTCGGCAACTGAAGTCACCGCATGGGGTCACCGCATGTGCCCCGTGCACCCTTAGATGTTGAGAATCGGTAAGAAAACTATTTATAGGTTAATATTAAATATTTTAATTTTTTTCTCTATCTTACATATTATCTTTTAATACTATGTTGTTTAAATTTAAAATTTTACTTTTAGATTTACATTTCAACATGTCAGATTTTTTTCGTTTAATGTCCTGAACATAAAACTTCTAAATATTTGATGTCAAAATTTAATGTTTTTTTATTTATTTTCCAATATGGTCAATGTATTGATTTTTTTATAGCATGATAGTTATATGTTTGACATTCAAAATCAAATTGAAACCCTAAATGTAAATGCCGTCCACATGAATACCCCAAAATATTGAAGACAACACCTTTCTAATGTCCGATCCCACAGTTAATCTCAGGTTCGTTCGGTCTCCCCATCATTATTTTCTGTTTTTTTGGTTTAAATTGTTGAAACATCGCTTCCTCTAACATCGATTTGTACACTATATCTATCGATTTGTACACATATTGTTTACATATCGATTCAGGTTTGTGATTCTCTAACTCGCATATTGTTTACACATATTGCCCCAAAACAGGCTTCTTTTGGGTTGTAACACCCCCAATCGGACTCGAGACATGTCTAGGGCACGGGATTGTGGTTGCAGGCTTCACATTCGTCACAATAGGGTTTGAATTGACGATGGATTCTCTAACTCACATATTGTTGCTGTTGTTTGTTTTTTAAGCACATGGTACTTCATAATTTGTATTATACGCTTTGAGTTGTTTTTTTTTTGGTCCTGGTTTGAATTGTTGAGTCCTTAGGGTTTATCATGATTCATTAGGTTTAAATTGTTCGGTCTCCCAATCATTATTTTGTGTTTTTTTGGTGCCATGTATAAGCATTGAAATTGGATGTTAGAAAGGGACGCCCTTTCTGCTGCACTTCCAATTCTAAGAGCCATTGATTTTGTGATTGTTCGGTCTCCCAATCAGTATTTTCTATATTTTTTGAAACACGCCCGGTCAAGTTTATCCGGTTTTTCTAAATATATGGTTAATGATGTTTAATACATTAAAAATAAATTTCTGAGACTTTTAACCCATTTCCTTTTTAGTTATTTTTCATTTTACCTAATTGACCGGTTAGTTATTTTTCAACTCTTGGACTTTCGACCGGATAAAACATAACCCGAGGCGACCCATACCCATGAAAATTCCTATCTGATGCAGGTGAAGGTCATAGAACTAATTGATAACCTGGAAGTTACAAGACATGTGCCCTACATTGGTGGGTTCGGATGGATATCCTTTTCAGGGGAAATTTATCTTCAGCTTAAATTTGGAGAAGATGCTGTTAAGTGATGAAAAGCAATGTGCGGAACACATCATGCTGGTTGACTTAGGGAGGAATGATGTCGGAAAGGTTAGTTTGGCTTTTTTTTTCTTATAATAGTAAGATGCTTTCGTAGTTTATAATTATTTAAAATGTTTACTTTCTTAATGCAACTCGGATGTAGGTAACGAAACCTGGTTAAGTTAATGTGGAAAAGCATATGACCGTTGAACGGTACTCCCATGTGATGCATATTAGTTCCACCGTAAGACACTATTATTTTGTTTGTTGTTTCATGTTTTTTTTCTATTACAACAACAATCTATCGATAATCTTGAATCGTTATGGCTCCCTTTTGGTTCTTAAAGGTGACTGGGAGTTGCTCGATAATCTGACTCAAATTGACCCGGTTTTGATAAATACAACTCAAATTGAGCCACTCATAAATATTGTAAATTGGTTAAAATTGTGACTTATACTCCTGCTGAAAATATGATGTCTTTTGTTATAAAACGAACTGTTATTTTGTGTCGAGCTAGAATGCTTATTGTTTGTTCTTGTAGAATAGACTAAAAGTTGGTTCTTGGTTTCTTTAATTTATTTTAAAAACAAGTTAACAGTTTGGGAATTCTAATTGTTATTTTAATAACATGGGATGCAGATTTAACCATCAAATTGTACAAAAGTGCCCTTCTGATGCTAGAGCATTCAAAAAGTATGAATTTAGATGACAGAATATTGGAGAAGACTTTGATAGACCTGGCGGAGTTGCTTCATCTTGTAGGATGGTATGATGTATATGTCCTAGATTTTTCACACTTACGGGTCAATATTCAGGTTGTAATTTATTGATAACGGGTCAAGCATGTCATATGTAGAAAAGTAGATGATAATGAAACGGGTCAACAATTTGGATGAGTGTAAAATGGGCTGAAAGTTACCAAACTTGTATTTAAATGATTACAGTCTTTTAAATCATCTTATTTAAAAGAGTTTATCTTATTGTTAAAATCATAGATTTGTATAAACATATATGATACAGTAAATAGTGATACATTAAATATCTGTTTTGATATTTAAGTTTGGTCAAGATATGCCAAGCACTTGGTCTTAGAAACTTTATTCATATTCCCTGCATAGCGTATTTCTTTTAAAAATTTGTCATTTTCTTCGGCTCAAATTTTAAAAAGACCCGTATTATTGCTTTATATAGTGACTGAACTTATTTCTTTTGCAACTATTCTAGACGTGGTACTGAATTGGAAGGTAAAACAATGCATGCCCTTCAATGTCAACCTAAGATACCTTTTGAATGTTGTATCAACTGCTACCTAGATAGTAGTTTTAACTTTAAAATATATGATAAGTGATAGCAACAACATTAGGTTGGGATATGAATGCACGAGAGCACATTCTCTGTTTCAAATAAGATTAATTTATATGTAATTAGTCAACGAGTCTCAGTTCTTTCATGCATGATCAATATTTCATGTTTCTAAGTAAGTTTTTTCATGAAATGAAGTGGAACTTATTGACGCAGAAAAGGAAACTAGGAAACAACTAGAAGAGTTTTTGATTGTTAAATGGAAAATGCACTTTCATTCTTTGTTGTTTTTTTTTATTTTTTATACTTATCAAAATTAAATTGTTCTCACCCGTGTATCACACGGGTAGCTAACCTAGTAATTAAATACCAGAAGTTACATCTATATCTATACTTATACTATTTAATCAATTGAGACACATAGCAATCCCTCAACCACTCTCATTGTGTTTTCCCGCCTACATGCTACTCACTGTATTAGGTCGCACGCCGATTATTTTCGATAACCCATTATCAGGAAAACACATCATCAGACCCTTTAGTTCCATTTTTCAAACAGACGAATATCTTTTTCATTACTTGCCCTCTTTTCATAAACACTACCCTTCACCTATTAGCGGTTTCTCTCAATATCAGTACTACGACGATTCCAATGAACATCATTGGTACCTGTATCGGTTCTATCAGAACTGTTACCGATATTCGTTTATATGGTTTCCATTCGAGGTAAAACAAGCATCGACATCCTTTTGGACATATCACGAATTTATTTTTTGGGTTTTCTTTTTCAGTTGAACCGAACCAATGCCGACCAAAATACCGCCGCAATGCGCGGGAAATTGTACTAGTTATATCGACATATATGAAAGGGTGCCAATAGGGTGGTGGTTCATCGGCAAAGGCAAAACCTTTAAATACCTAGGTTTAGGAGGCAGGCCCGACTGAAAGGTAATCTAAATGAGGCAATGGCTTTGGGCCACATTTTATAAAGGGCCTACAATATTTAATAAATTAATTCTTTAATTATATATATGCAATAATCCAAATGATGCTTTTGATCAAGAATTGAGTTATATTTCCGGTGAAGAAACTATGATCTAATTCTGTTCGACTAGGTAACTACTTAGTAAAGAAAGTATGATCTAATTGCATTTGGCTAGGTAACTACTTGAATTGAAGATCTTTATTCGTATAAGGAAACTATAAAAGTAGACATTTTAATACATGTTACCCGCCCAACCTCTCCGGTTTATTTGGTCAGTTATACCGTTAGCCAGCTGACTTTAGGTTATTATTTTTTTTTACAAAAAGGCCCCAATTCTTGAACTCGCTTTATGCCTCGTAAAAGGTTGAGTCGGCCCTGTTAGGAGGAAAGGTCTTGGGTTCAAGTCCCACTGACAACATGGATTAAAAAAAAATCCGTTAAAAAACATATATGAAAGGGTGTCCTCACGTTAATATATGAGTAAATTGTTGTTTTAGTCCCTGTGATTTATTGCTTATTGCTATATTTTACAAAGTTGAAAACTCTTACAATTTACACATCAACGTTTCTATTTATTGCAATTTAACTCCCCTAAACTAACTTCATCCGCATTCATGTTAAATCCAGGTCTTATGAGAGACATGTGAGGGAGATTTTGATTATTAATTCTTCCATCTACGCATTGACCAGATTTACACACAACCTTTATTTTCTTTTCAGGAACTTGAACTATCTTAGTAAATTTTTCCATCTACGCATTGACCAGATTTACACACAACCTTTATTTTCTTTTCAGAAACGTGAACTAAAATCTTACAAACTATATATCCTTTAACTTTGTTAAAAAATATTTCAACCTAACATGAGTTGCTTGGCCAAGAAAAATAGAATGTTCAATGGTTCCTGTTGATGCAACAAATAATAGATCAAGGATAGTAGCTGGGCTGGTTAGGCAAAAGGGTTGAAGGGTTCAACTTTGCCTAACGCAGGTCGTGTGGCCCCCCCATGTTTGCAAGACGTGGAGAGAGGTTCACTAGTTAAATTTGGTTGTTTGCTCAAGATCCTCCACTGAAGTGTTCAGTTTCGGATGTGTGAACAAAAGGAATGTGTGTGTTGAATGTGAAAGAAAGTGACTTGCGTGAAGCAAGTACTAGAGGAGAATGACCAGAGATTTCAGGAATCAGAACTGGTCCTAGAATGTTTTTCACACTTAATGAAGCGTCTAATTTATAGGGAAAGCCATCGCTCAAAGAGGAAGCTGTTTGACTAGTGAACATGCTTGCAGTGGGGGTTTTGCCCTTTTTGGGGTTTAAGCCTTTTGACCTGCGGATAAGAGGCTGTGCTCTGTGGACTCGTGCTACTTTTACGGCTGGGGAGTTTCGTGAAGCAATCAGAGATGTGACTCTCTACTGTTCACGTACTGCTTTATCTCAACTCCTGGGTTTTCAACCTTCGAACCTTTTAACCTTTTAAGCCTTAATGTGTCTAAGTCATTTTATTTAGTCTTGGGCTACCCCCGTCATCAGCCCCCCAAGTCAGAGGTTTTTGGGAGTGAGCCCAAAGGCTTCTGACTTTTGCACATTTGCTTTTATTGCTTAAAGGCTTAAAGGCTTGAAAGCTTGACATCAGTTGAGAATTTTTTGATTTTTTTTTAGAAAACTGACAACTGATTTGATGTGTGGCAGTTTATAGGTCAGCGGTTTTTGCAGAGAGTAGGTTAATGACTGTTGTGCCATCATAACTTCTATTTGGGTTTTATTTTCATCATTCAAGACAAACAACAGTTTTCGTTTTCTCTTCAAGTTTTCTCCATATTTCCTTTCCATCTTTCAGGTTAGTTCCGATTTCCTCTGTTTGCTTTACTTTGTTCTTTATTTTGATCATGGATGCACGAAAGGATCACTCCGTTAGTTTTTCACGCCTCACTCAAGAGGAAGTTGAGAACTTTTGCATTGATTTTGGTATTTGTGACAACTCGAGTTTCCGAGATTTCCACTTTCGCATTTATTGCACGTTCACTGTTTGTTTAGTACTTACTTACACAATTTGTTTGCGTTGTAACTGTATACGTTGTGACTTGATAAAGTGTATTGTGATTGTTGCAAGGTTATGTGTTATTTTATGAATGATTGACAAATACATGAACTTGGTGATGAAACTGTAAATTATATGTGGAGTGGGTATTTTGTGTAAAGAATGATACTTAGGGGTGTTTAGTGGTAGTAGTGAAAACAAAACCAAACCCCTTAACCCTAATCATTCTCACTAATTTTCACCATACGCCACTTCAAATCATTCTCTCTACAATCATTCTCACATCATTCTTGGCTATCATTCTTGGCTACACAAGTTCTCTTGCATCAATCTTGATCTTCCAATCCATCTAGAATCAATCTAAGGTAAATGTTTAATGATTGTTTGTTGTTAATCATTGGTTAATTGATTCTTGCAAACCCTAGTTCTACATACAATAGTTCTGTGTTTATTGATTGATTCTGATTATTGTGAAATGGATATGATTGGTTGTGTAATCACTTGCCTGACACTAAGATGCCTGTTATGATAGAGATGTTGATTGATGATTAGATTACTGCAATGCAAATGTATGAAATTAGGGTTTCTTGATCGTAAGTGTAACTGTTCCATTGATTCTGTAACATGGTTTTGAAATTCACGCATATTGATAACTCAGAGTTAAGCGTCAGGGTTTTGTGAAGTCACAAAGTCCGAATTTTATTGGTATGTGTAATCCGAGTTTTGAACACATGAAGGTCCGAATTTTATGTGAATGTATGATCTGAGTTTTAATTGTAAACACATGGTCCGAATTTTATATGAGAAGCATAGTCTGAGTTTTGATTAAACTCTATATGGTCCGAATTTTATTGTACATATATAGTCCGACTGTTACAAAAGGATATAAGGTCCGAACTTTACACATGTTAGAAAGGTCCGAACTTTATACATATGTTTGGATCCGAGCTTTGTTACTTGATGATCTAGTCCAGTTTGTGCTTGATGATCTTGTCCGAGTTTTAAAGTATGATGCTTATCCGAGTTTTAAGCCATGTATATGGTCCGAGTTTTTAACTAAGAAGCCTTGTCCGAGTTTTATACATGATGCCTTGTCCGAATGTTACGTTTGATGCCTTGTCCGAATGTTTGGTTGATATGTATGGTCCGAATTATAAGAGGAAATGCCTAATCCGAGTTTTTATAAGGGGAAGGTTGTCCGAACTTTATAAGATATACATGGTCCGAACCTTTCAAGTGATGTGTAGTCTGAGCTTTATTAATGTTTATACAATCCGAGTTGTTGAGTTGTTAACAGAATCAAGCAAATGTTGAATGAAAAACACTTATCCTGCCACCACTGTATGTATGTTACTGTATGTTACCTACTGTATGTTGCTGTATGTTACGGTATGTTACCGTGCGATCTTTGGCATGTCAATTGGTAAACAATTATCACACAGAACACAGTTGCTTGGATACCAAAGACTTGTAAACCCTAATTAAATATAAACACTTACATCGAGTTTATGTGCAATGTACCCTAGGTCTTGTGTAACGGACCTAATCATTTATTTACACTAGAAGCACTAACAAACCGAGCAAATCAAGGTGAGTTCACACTCTTACCAAGGCATGGGATTCCCGGGGTTTGGGAATGGGATTGAAGGAATGAGATTGAATAGATACCTGTACTTACACTGTTACTAGACTATCTACCATCGTCCTCGGAATGCTAAGGATACATACGTAAAACCTACGTATACTTGTACTCATCACTGTCCTCAGGTTGCGAAGGACACTTACGTAAAACCTGCATAAACTTACACTCATTACTGCCTCGGGTTGTGACAGGAACTTACGTAAAACCTACGTAAACCCCCGCGTACCACTGTCCTCGGTTTGTGAAGGACACTTACGTAAAACCTACGTAAACCTTGTACGTACTACTGTTCTCGGGATTAAGAAGAACACTTATGGTTACAAATAGTCTAGTGTATATGCAACTATGGGAAGCCCCCACTAATAAAACATACTATCGGCCCAGTAGAGCCACACGTTACGAAACATACTTACTATTACGAACTTACTTACTGTGAACTCGCTCAACTAGTTGTTGACTCTCTATTACATGCCTTGCAGGTCGTTAGGTATACATGGAGCTTGCACTGGGAGGCGCGGTCGTTGTGGACAAGGATCGTGAATGCTTTGATTAAACATTTGACATTTCATACTTTACTTACGATTGGGCTTTTACTCATATGCTTCCGCTAAACGTTGAATTTATACTTATGTTTTGAACACCTTTCATATGGATTGGTTTGGTTTAATTACATTTACTTTTACTATTTACATGGTTCTATATGATTGGTGGTTTGATCCTGGTCAGTCACGCCTCCAAGCGGTGATACTCCGCGTGTGGATTTTGGGGGTGTGACAGATTGGTATCAGAGCCATTGGTTATAGAGAACTTGGTTTTAATAAGGGAAAAACGTTTTTATTAAAACCAGACTATAACCAGTACAGTGCTCAACGATCCACAACGACGCCTCGCTCCACGTGCAAGACTCAACATCCTAGGTAATAAGGTTTATGTTTATTGCCTACATGCTAGAATTACATAGAACTTTGCTCGTGGTATGCTTAGATTACATTGCCTACTATTCGTTATTGCTTGAGAACACTTGTGTGTTTACTCTCTTCTGTCATTGCACTATTCGCGAACCTCTCTCACTTATGTATTATTTGCTATGAAGATCATGGCCGGACGTATTAACTTGACACAAGCCCAGTTGACGGCTCTTATCAACGAACAACTTGCTGCGGCACTTCCAGCCGCACAAGCAGGAGGTATACCCTGCAGTCGTAACTCACACTAGGATCTTTAGATCCTACATTCCTAAACCAACTCTTGTGTTTAACCTTGTCCTGTTCTTATATACACAACAGGTCAACACGCTCAGCCACCTGTTTGCACTTTCAAGAATTTCATGGACTGTCGTCCAAGCACGTTCAGTGGCACGGAGGGGGCAGTGGGACTCCTCCATTGGTTTGAAAAGCTCGAGTCTGTGTTTGAAATGTGTGAATGCCCTGAGGCTCGCAGGGTGAAGTACGCCACTGGCACACTAGAAGGAATCGCGCTGACTTGGTGGAATGCGCAAGTCCAACTTTTAGGATTGGCAGCTGCTAACGCTACTCCTTGGAATGATTTCAAGGAGCTGATTAAACGGGAATACTGCACACGCGACGACATTCACAAGTTAGAAGTGGAGTTCTTTCATTTGAAGATGACTGGGTCGGAAATTGAGGCATATACTAAAAGGTCAAACGAGCTGGCCGTTCTGTGTCCAACTATGGTTGACCCTCCTATCAGACGCATTGAGTTGTATCTCAAGGGGTTGGCACCAGAAATTCAAAGCCATGTGACATCGGCCAACCTTGCTAACATCCAGGATATCCAGCGCCTTGCTCATCGTCTCACAGATCAGGCAGTGGAACAAGACAGGCTGCCTAAGCGCATCAGCGCTACTGCTACCGTTACCACTTCTGCTACTCCTGCTACCCCCAGTGACAACATGAGAAAATGGGAGGGGGATTCCAGCAAAGGTTCAGCTTCAGTTCAGTCTCAGGTGCAGCAGCGGAAGACTAACAACTATCAGAGCCCTAGTCAGCAATCTTCGGGCAGTCGCAGGCAGGGTGGTTATCGAGGGAACCTCCCAAGGTGTAACAATTGTAACAGACACCACAATGGCCAGTGCAACAAGGGTCGTTGCCAGAGGTGTCTCAAGATGGGTCATGAGGCCAAGGATTGTAGGAGTCCGCGGCCTGCGAATCAGAATCAGCAGCAACAGCAAACACCACAGAATCAGCAACAGGGCAACAAGGGATGTTTTCAATGTGGCGCTGAAGGTCACTTCAAAAGACACAACCCTCAGTTAAACCGAAACCAGAACAACAACAACAACAATAACCAACAACGGTGGGAACAACAACAGCAACGAAGCTAGGGTACGTGCATTTGTGCTGGGACAGGGTTATGCCAGAAATGATCCCAACGTACTTATGGGTAAGTTTCTTCTTGACGACTTTTATGTTACTGTATTGTTTGATTTGGGTGCGGATACAAGTTATGTGTCTTTGAAAGTTAGCCAAATGTTAAAACGTGCACCAACTCCCCTAAACACCAAACATGTCGCGGAGTTAGCTAATGGTGAAAGTCTAGAGGCCACACACATAGTTCAGGGTTGTAATCTTATCCTCGCTGGTCAGACTTTCTCCATCGACCTCATTCCTATAGTTCTGGGTAGTTTCGACATCGTCGTTGGTATGGACTGGTTATCCAAGCAGCAAGCAGAGATCCTATGTAAGGAGAAGATCATTCGTATTCCCCGTTCTGGTAAAGAACCTCTCGAAGTTCAAGGCGACAAGAGTGGTGCTGTGGTTGGCATCATCTCCTTCCTGAAGGCTCAGAAATGTTTACGAAAGGGTCACACTGCCATTTTGGCACTAGTTACTGATGCATCAACGAAAGAGAAAAGAATAGAGGATATCCCAGTTGTACGCTATTTTCCTTAAGTGTTTCCTGAAGATTTACCTGGTCTACCGCCTCATCGCCAGGTCGAGTTTCAAGTCGAGATAGCTCCTGGAGCAGCACCTATAGCTCGCGCACCGTATCGTTAAGCTCCAACTGAACTAGAAGAACTGTCAAAGCAACTACAAGAGCTCTTGGATAAGGGCTTTATTCGTCTTAGCTCTTCGCCTTGGGGAGCTCCAGTGTTATTCGTGAAAAAGAAGGACGGTACCTTCAGGATGTGCATAGATTACCGCGAACTAAACAAGGTGACAGTGAAGAACCGCTATCCTCTGCCACGTATTGATGACTTATTCGACCAGTTGCAAGGGTCGAGCTACTACTGCAAGATTGATTTAAGGTCAGGTTACCACCAGCTGAGAGTCCGGGATGAGGACGTCTCCAAAACAGCTTTCAGAACTCGCTACGGCCACTACGAGTTTCTAGTCATGCCGTTCGGGCTAACGAACGCGCCTGCAGTTTTCATGGATCTTATGAACAGGGTGTGCAAGCCTTACCTAGACAAGTTTGTGATAGTTTTCATTGACGACATCCTGATCTACTCCAAGAGTCAGGAGGAGCACAAGCAGCATCTACGTCTTATCTTGGAACTTCTTCGAAAGGAAAAACTGTACGCTAAGTTTTCAAAAAGAGACTTCTGGCTTCGTGAAGTCCACTTTCTAGGCCATGTGGTAAACAAGGATGGGATTCATGTTGATCCATCCAAGGTAGATTCGATCAGGAACTGGCCTGCACCGCGTACACCAACGGAAATACGCCAATTCTTGGGTTTGGCGGGTTACTACAGATGATTCATTAAAGACTTCTCAAAGATTGCGCAGCCGCTTACTCTACTGACACAGAAGGGTGTCACCTATCGCTGGGGTAATCCCCAGGAAACAGCTTTTCAGCACCTAAAGGATAGGCTCTGCAGCGCACCTATTCTCTCATTGCCAGAGGGCACAGATGATTTTGTGGTCTATTGCGACGCGTCGATTCAGGGTCTTGGCTGCGTATTGATGCAAAGGGATAAAGTCATTGCCTACACTTCGCGGCAACTTAAAGTTCATGAACGGAACTACACTACACACGATTTAGAGCTGGGAGCTGTTGTATTCGCGCTTAAGATATGGCGACACTACCTGTACGGTACCAAGTGCACTATTTACACCGATCACAGGAGTATCGAGCATATCTTCAAGCAGAAGGAATTGAACATGCGGCAACGTCGATGGGTTGAACTACTGAACGATTACGAATGTGCCATCAAGTACCATCCAGGCAAAGCCAATGTTGTGGCTGACGCTCTCAGTCGAAAAGATACTTTACCTAGGCGCGTGCGAGCACTGCAGCTTACTATTCAGTCTAGTCTTCCTGCACAGATACGAGATGCTCAGGTAGAAGCATTGAAACCAGAAAACGTCAGGGCTGAAGCCCTATGCGGCTCAAGGCAACGATTAGAACAAAGGGTAGACGGCGCCTACTATGTAACAGGACGCATTTGGGTTCCACATTATGGCAACTTACGCGAGCTGGTAATGGATGAAGCTCACAAGTCTCGCTACTCGGTACATCCAGGTTCGGACAAAATGTACCACGATCTTAGAACTACGTACTGGTGGCCTAGCATGAAGGCCCACATAGCAACTTACGTCGGCAAGTGTTTGACGTGTGCGAGGGTCAAGACGGAGTACTAGAAACCCTCAGGATTACTTCAGCAACCCAAGATACCGCAGTGGAAATGAGAGGAAATTTCCATGGATTTTGTTACTGGCCTGCCTAGGTCCCAGCGTGGGAACGATACTATTTGGGTGATCGTAGATCGACTCACAAAGTCTGCTCACTTCTTGGCTATCAAAGGAAATGACAAGTTCTCTACATTAGCAGACGTATACTTGAAAGAAGTTGTTTCAAGGCATGGAGTGCCAACCTCTATTATTTCGGATCGGGATGCACGATTCACTTCGGAATTATGGCAAGCAATGCACAACTCTTTTGGCTCTCGATTAGACATGAGCACAGCTTACCACCCTCAGACAGATGGGCAGTCTGAGCGCACTATCCAGACTCTAGAAGACATGCTTCGGGCGTGTGTTATCGATTTCGGCAACAGCTGGGAAAAACATCTTCCGTTAGTGGAGTTTTCGTACAATAACAGTTACCACACCAGCATTCAGGCCACTCCATTCGAGGCATTGTACGGACGTAAATGCCGGTCACCTCTCTGTTGGGCAGAGGTGGGGGATAGTCAAATCACAGGTCCAGAAATGGTAGTTGATGCTACTGAACGAATTGCGCAAATACAACAACGCATGGCGGCAGCTCGTGACCGTCAGAAAAGTTACGCTGATAAACGCAGAAAACCGCTCGAGTTCCAAGTTGGGGATCGAGTGCTACTCAAAGTCTCACCCTGGAAGGGTGTAGTTCGTTTTGGTAAACGGGGCAAACTCAATCCGCGGTACGTTGGACCGTTCGAGATCATTGAAAGAATAGGCAAAGTGGCCTACAAACTGAATCTACCAGCTGAACTCGGTGCAGTTCACAACGTATTCCACGTGTCGAATCTGAAGAAGTGTCTGTCAGATGAGACCCTCATAGTTCCTCTGAAGGAACTCACTATCAACGAACAGTTGCATTTCGTCGAGGAACCTGTTGAAATCACGGACCGGGATGTTAAGGTCCTCAAGAACACTAGAATACCTCTTGTACGAGTTCGTTGGAACTCCCGTCGTGGCCCAGAGTATACCTGGGAACGAGAAGACCAAATGGAACTCAAGTATCCCCAGTTATTCGGAAACCGTGCAACCACTACTGAGGCTGAAGCTACTATAGAATTTCGGGACGAAATTCCAAATCAACGGGGGGATGATGTGACACCCCAGGAAAACCAGTAAACGATACAACTTAACTAGCTTCCTCAGTAACCGCATGCTAAATTTCGGGACGAAATTTCTTTCAAGTTGGTGATAATGTGACAACTCGAGTTTCCGAGATTTCCACTTTCGCATTTATTGCACGTTCACTGTTTGTTTAGTACTTACTTACACAATTTGTTTGCGTTGTAACTGTATACGTTGTGACTTGATAAAGTGTATTGTGATTGTTGCAAGGTTATGTGTTATTTTATGAATGATTGACAAATACATGAACTTGGTGATGAAACTGTAAATTATATGTGGAGTGGGTATTTTGTGTAAAGAATGATACTTAGGGGTGTTTAGTGGTAGTAGTGAAAACAAAACAAAACCCCTTAACCCTAATCATTATCACTAATTTTCACCATACGTCACTTCAAATCATTCTCTCTACAATCATTCTCACATCATTCTTGGCTATCATTCTTGGCTACACAAGTTCTCTTGCATCAATCTTGATCTTCCAATCCATCTAGAATCAATCTAAGGTCAACGTTTAATGATTGTTTGTTGTTAATCATTGGTTAATTGATTCTTGCAAACCCTAGTTCTACATACAATAGTTCTATGTTTATTGATTGATTCTGATTATTGTGAAATGGATATGATTGGTTGTGTAATCACTTGCCTGACACTAAGATGCCTGTTATGACAGAGATGTTGATTGATGATTAGATTACTGCAATGCAAATGTATGAAATTAGGGTTTCTTGATCGTAAGTGTAACTGTTCCATTGATTCTGTAACATGGTTTTGAAATTCACGCATATTGATAACTCAGAGTTAAGCGTCAGGGTTTTGTGAAGTCACAAAGTCCGAATTTTATTGTGTATGTGTAATCCGAGTTTTGAACACATGAAGGTCCGAATTTTATGTGAATGTATGATCTGAGTTTTAATTGTAAACACATGGTCCGAATTTTATATGAGAAGCATAATCTAAGTTTTGATTAAACTCTATATGGTCCGAATTTTATTGTACATATATAGTCCGACTTTTACAAAAGGATATAAGGTCCGAACTTTACACATGTTAGAAAGGTCCGAACTTTATACATATGTTTGGATCCGAGCTTTGTTACTTGATGATCTAGTCCGAGTTTGTGCTTGATGATCTTGTCCGAGTTTTAAAGTATGATGGTTGTCCGAGTTTTAAGCCATGTATATGGTCCGAGTTTTTAACTAAGAAGCCTTGTACGAGTTTTATACATGATGCCTTGTGCGAATGTTAGGTTTGATGCCTTGTCCGAATGTTTGGTTGATATATATGGTCCGAATTATAAGAGGAAATGCTTAATCCGAGTTTTTATAAGGGGAAGGTTGTCCGAACTTTATAAGATATACATGGTTCGAACCTTACAAGTGATGTGTAGTCTGAGCTTTATTAATGTTTATACAGTCCGAGTTGTTGAGTTGTTAACAGAATCAAGCAAATGTTGAATGAAAAACACTTATCCTACCACCACTGTATGTATGTTACTGTATGTTACCTATCCTGCCACCACTGTATGTATGTTACTGTATGTTACCTACTGTATGTTGCTGTATGTTACAGTATGTTACCGTGCGATCTTTGGCATGTCAATTGGTAAACAATTATCACACAGAACACAGTTGCTTGGATACCAAAGACTTGTAAACCCTAATTAAATATAAACACTTACATCGAGTTTATGTGCAATGTACCCTAGGTCGTGTGTAACGGACCTAATCATTTATTTACACTAGAAGCACTAACAAACCGAGCAAACCAAGGTGAGTTCACACTCTTACCAAGGCATGGGATTCCCGGGGTTTGGGAATGGGATTGAAGGAATGAGATTGAATAGATACCTGTACTTACACTGTTACTAGACTATCTACCATCATCCTCGGATGCGAAGGATACATATGTAAAACCTACGTATACTTGTACTCATCACTGTCCTCAGGTTGCGAAGGACACTTACGTAAAACCTACGTAAACTTACACTCATTACTGCCTCGGGTTGTGACAGGCACTTACGTAAAACCTACGTAAACCCCCGCGTACCACTGTCCTCGGTTTGTGAAGGACACTTACGTAAAACCTACGTAAACCTTGTACGTACTACTGTTCTCGGGATTAATAAGAACACTTATGGTAACAAATAGTCTAGTGTATATGCAACTATGGGAAGCCCCCACTAATAAAACATACTATCGGCCCAGTAGAGCCACATGTTACGAAACATACTTACTATTACGAACTTACTTACTGTGAACTCGCTCAACTAGTTGTTGACTCTTTGTTACATGCCTTGCAGGTCGTTAGGTAAACATGGAGCTTGCACTGGGAGGCGCGGTCGTTGTGGACAAGGATCGTGAATGCTTTGATTAAACATTTGACATTTCATACTTTACTTACGATTGGGCTTTTACTCATATGCTTCCGCTAAACGTTGAATTTATACTTATGTTTTGAACACCTTTCATATGGATTGGTTTGGTTTAATTACATTTACTTTTACTATTTACATGGTTCTATATGATTGGTGGTTTGATCCTGGTCAGTCACGCCTCCAAGCGGTGATACTCCGCGTGTGGATTTTGGGGGTGTGACAGTATTGGTCTTGAGTTCAGTCCGGTTGCACCGACTTGTGATAAATCTATTGATCAGTGTCCCCCTGGTTCGATTGCCCTGTATTGCCGACATTTTGAGTTCTCCAACCTTCGCCATCCCTTTTCACTCTTTGTATTGAATGTTTTGGAGTATTACCGTGTTTCTTTTGGTAAAATCCATCCGAAGGGTATGGCTAGGGTTTTGCACTTCGAGGTTCTATGCCGTGCCCTTGGTTATGATCCTTCATTGTTGCTTTTTCGTCGGTTTTTTTGTTTGGCAAAAAACGGTGATTGGTTCACCTTTGAAACATCCAAGGTTGATACTTGTCTCATCTCTTCCATGGTTACCACACTTGGTACTTGGAAAGATCGTTTTTTCTGGGTTTCTGATTCTATTATCCCCTTCAAAATGGTGTGGAGGCACCCGAATGCTGTTCTCAATGAACCGAAACCCTCTGAATCCGATTTGAATGACGCTTTTCTTAAAGCCATCCGAGAGTGCCCTTCAAGGGTTCGTCCCTTCACTGAACATTTGCTAGTTCTGTTAGGGGTTAGTAAATTGTGGGAAAAGGCCAATCGGGATCCGGTTCTTATGAGGAATGGCCAGGGTATGTTTTTTTTCCTTGTTTCTGCCTTTTTTAAATGTCTTTGTTTGGTGATTTATTTGTTTTTGTAACAATTTGCAGTTATGTCTGCTTTGGACTTTATCAAGAGTGACGATACTTCTGACGTTGTTTTTACCGATGCCCAAGCCGTTGAAGGGGATGATGCTGTTGCTAGGGGTGTAAAACAGAGGTTTGAGGATACTGGGTATGTTAGTGTCTCCAATGTTAAGGGTTTTTCTAAGCCTGCTGCTCCCAAGGCTTCAACCTGTCGATCTACTCGCCGTTTGCTGAAGGGTGCTCCTCAATCCACTTCTTCTGAACCAGTGGAGTTGAGTGATGATATTGAGGTTTCTGAGGGTCAAGGTGTTGATGTGGATGTTGAGAAAGAGAAGAAATTGGTTCTTCATGGCAAGAAGAAGACTCCAGCCAAGAAGGTTATGGCTACTCCTGTTCATGCTTCTTCGAGTAGGGACGTTGAAGGGTTGGATCCTGATGAGGTTTATGTGCCTGGTTGGTCTGTGAAGCTTGATGACAGTTTTAAGGATGCTGCTGTTTGTGAAGATGTGCTGAGCCACATTGCTCCTCCTTCGGTTCATAGCACCATTGCTGAAATGGATGATGACATGATGATATCCCGCATGATTTTGAGTACTTGCAACCTTGCTACCATGCTTCCTCAGGGAATTGCTCGTTTTCGTAAGAGGATGCATGAGTATGAAGAATTTTCTAAGAAGAAAGAGAAAATGAAATCTTCAATGGCTGCAATGAAGAAAAAGATTAGTGGGTTTGCTGAGAAGGAAGAGGTCTGGGTCAAAAAGGTTGGTGAATTAACCAGGAGGCATGAAATTGAGTTGGGTGATCTTAAGAAAAGCTTTAAGGCCGATCGGTTGAAGCTAAAGGCTGATAGGGAGGCTTTGTCTATTCAGCAGAAAGCCTTTGATGAAGAGAAGGAAGGCTTAAAAGCTTTGGTTGCTCAAGCCACCGGTGATAACCAATGGCTAATCGAGCAAGGTTTCCAGCAGGTTGTTACTTACCTTCTTCATTCCAAGGAGTTCAATTCTGCTCTTGGTGAAGTTTATACTAAACTGCTCAACTTGGGGAAACATCAAGGCCTTATTGCTGGTTATAAGCTTCATGAGTCTGGCCAATCTTTAGACAAGTCTCCCTTATATCGTCCTGAAGCTTCTGAGGTCTTCAAGGGTTTTGTTGAATAGATGGAGAGGCTGACCTACCCGTATGTTAATCAAGTTTCTACTTGTTTTGGTAAGCCTCTTACTGTCTTGCAGGAGCTAAAACCGGAGGGCCTTAATGAAAAAGTTTGTGCCGAAGTCCTTGGTTCCCTTTCAAGAAAATGATCTTATTCGGGACCTTTTCAGAAGGATCCGCTGCTTCGAAGGATGCAAGCTTGGAGGCTTCAGCAGTTGGTGGTGATGGCAGCTTGAAAGCTAAGAAGTCGAAGAAAGCAAAGAAGGTTAAGAGTGATGGTTCCGGGGCTTCCAAACCTTCTACTGATGCTTGATGGACATTTGTAGCTTTCTTAGCACTTTTAAATACAATTTGTGGTTTGTAACACTTAACTTAAACAATTCTAGGTTTCACAGGAACCCTTAAGGTTCTTGTTATGTGGTTGTGGTTAGGCCTGTATGGCCGTTTGAACAATTTCTAAGTTTACAAGTCGCTAGGGCTTGTTTTAACTTTGTTTGGATGCTTGAAAGTTTCTAAGGCTTCCTTTATTATGCTACTATGTTTGACTATATGTCTTGTGTTATGTTTTTTATGCTTGTGCCTATTTTGTTAAGGCAGCTTGGTTGGCTTCAAGCCTTCAAGCTTTCTTGCTATCCCGAATGTAGGTTGAAGCCTTTAAGGTTTCTGGTTGTCACGCATTTAGCTTGGAGCCTTTAAGGCTTTTTAGTTTCATGTTTTGGTTTATGTTTTTGAGTTTTATAACTTTTCTTTCAAGTTGTTGTATTGTTCATTAGGTTATTTCTTTTTTCCTTGTAACTTTGTCTTTGTTGAGTTTGTGTTGCCTTTATGTATTTTATACCTTAAAGGGTTCAGTGCTGCAGTCACTTAGCCTTGGTATTTTTAACAAGAAGGCATAGCACCTATCCTATTCAATATTTTTCTTGTTTTCATTTGATTTCGTAAGCCTGTTTGTTGATTATTTATCCAAGGCTTAAGGAACTTTTGATGTAGGTTGTTCAAACCTGTCTATGAGACAACTTTGTTTTCAATGACGAGTCTCATGGAGTTGTATTGATTTAGGAACTCACCCCTTATATAGGTTCATTCAACCCTTGAACCTATCATATCATAATGTCGTCTAGATTTGCAGCAACTTGTTAGCGTATTGAGATATAAGAGCAATGCGAGTCGTGTGTGTTGATCGAAGTGATAGCAAAAATCGAATAATCCTCCACAAATTTAAACACATAAACAGGTAATTACACATAAAACACATAAAATCGACGAATCGTCAGAGTCGGCAGTTGCGGGCTCAGAATCGAAACACATAAAATCGAAAGATAGATTGTCTGCGGCTATCAGACATCGACTACCCAAAGCGATTCGACTATTCTCAATAGACTTGTCGTCACTTTTCGACTTTCGGGATCGTGTTTCTGCCTCGATTCTTGGGCATTCAGCACGTATTCCCTAGGTCATACTCATGAGTTCAGGTCGTTGGAGTCCGTCGAGGCTTTGGTGAGATGAGCAAAAGTCGGAATAAGTTGCCAAGGTTAGGGTTTCACCCCTGGCTTAGCAACTTCTTCCTTGTTTTAGTGAAATTGAGGAGATTATTCATCAAAATATGGATTTCACTCTTGATTTGGTATAATTCTCCTTGTTAAACAAGCGTTCGTTATCGAAAAATATCAAGAAGTCATTGATGAAACAATATTGACCAAGCAATTTAGTCGAGAGTTTGTGGTTTTCACACCTAATCCCGACTGAGTCACTTGTCGTTGTCTGAAAATTTCGAGTGCGGTGATGATGAGAATTAGTAGGATATATAGCACATAAGCTTGGTCTGTTGGTTCCTAACTATAGTCTAGGTCTCTAAGACTTCGACCCGGACTAGGTCGAGTTTAGCCTAATTCCCTATAGTTATGGCTCTGATACCAATCTGTCACACCCCAACCGATGGCAGAATCATCGGGGCATGGCATTGAGCGAAACAGATTGTCCAGAAGTTTCCATAACAATTATTATTACTATTCAATTTATATAATACGTCCCATACCGTACCTTAAATAGCAAACAAATTATTACAGATAACATCAAGTCAAATATTCTGTTCCGACAACTCAGATTTAAATATAAAAATTGTTCAAATGCTTCTAGAGACTCGATCTGCAAGATCTACAGACAAATATGCTCTAGACGCTTATTCTAAGCTCGCCTTCCTAGCAGATAAGCATCCTAATTGCCTGTCACATACGTTAAAATAAAGTCAATACATATAATGTAAAGGTGAGCATACAAGTTTGATAATAGCATATAGAGTTCGAAATAATTTACGCATAACCAGCATGTACACAGAGGAAAACGAAGCATGTTAATTATCGACATGGATCTATCGATACCAATGATTGCGGGTTGACTGCCCGAGGCAGTTTGCAATACATGATTACCACCATAATCCATGCAAGTAATTGTCCTTAACAACCCCTGTGTGAACGGGTGCTGAGTCCAAACTATAGTATTATCGTCGTTAAGGCAGGTAGACAGCATTCCACGTGTAAACATAACAACAAGCATTCATTTAGTCACGTAATACATGCGGTAACGGTTAGCGCTTGAAATAATTGAGTAGTGTGTTCGATTGTGATTTAGAATAAGTAACGTATGTAACACCCAAAAGTGCTAAAGCAAAAAGGGTTCGAGTATACTCACAGTGATTGATGGATTGAAGGGAGCATTTGAGAGTAGGGTTAGCCTGAATAGTTCGATAGTATAACGATAAGCAACGCGTAAAACGTAAACAAGTGTTGGAGGGTCAGACAGCCTGGCCGATCAGACGGTAGGTCCGATCAGACGACTGGATCGTTCGGTTAACCATTCCGTTCAGACAGTCTGTCCGGTCGGTCAGTAGGCCGATCGGATGGACTGTTCAAGTGGATTGTTTCTTCCCTTAAGAAGGATGTGTTTATGTATGATGGTTTGACCTTTTGAGGTTTTCGTTGTAGTATTTGAAAACATTGAAGTATGCTTACCTTTCAGGTCGATCGATCGAACAGACCGTTCGATCGGTCGGCTTAACCGATCGGTTAGGTACTTCAACAACAAGTTCTTATCAGGGTATCACCTGGTCGGATGGCTCGATCGATCGGGTGGCACTCCAACGTGTTGAACAAGTTGCAAATTGATTAAGTGTTGAAGCATAGTATCTCATGATCCGAAGAGTAATTCAAATCAGACCGTAGTCCAATCGAACAGCATTTCGTTCAATACTAGGCTTCATGAAATTGTTAAAGTGTGGGGCCAAGTGCTAGCCGATCGGTTGACCTGGTCGATTGGCTGGCTTGTCTGATCGGTTGGGCTGTCCGTTCGGACAGTCAGCCCGATCGGTCAGCTTCCTGACCTGGTCGACTTGTTCGTCTAACACTTGGATGTTTTGATTGTTTGACATTATATCGAGGTACTTTGACAACGAGTTGAACCATAGAACCCTCGTTCTTACTTGTTTCCCCTGCTCGGACAGTGTTCGGAACGGAGATTTAACGTTTAACCCGAAATCGGTGAACCTCGTGGATAGAACCCGAATCTTGAATCGCACAACTACTAGGATGATAAGTGAGTCGGTTCAAATTTCGTTTCTACTGGTTTGAAGGCATTAAGTGTAAAAGAGTTGAAAGAAAGTTGGAAAACCATCTTTCAATCCTTTTCACCGAAAAATGTTCAGATCTATGAAAGATCATTGCTTGCTTATGTGGAAATCAGCTAGATCCAAGTTATTCTTGGTGGATTGATGCCAAAACATGAAGTTTTTCAAGAACACCACGATGACATCATCCTAGAACAATTGTGTCTTGATGATTTCACGGTTAAAAATCAAGATTTGAAAGATAGAAAGGTGTAGGAGTGTGTGTAGATCAAGAAAGTACAAGATTTAGGATGAAATCTTACCGGAATTGGAAGGAATCTGAGAAAAGAAGGGGAGCACGAGCTGGTCAGTCAGAGCTTTCCAAAAGTGGTAAGCATGACAATGACAGGGGTATTTATAGGCTTCCAAAAGAGGAAAGGGCTGGCCGATCGGTCAGGCACCTCGATCGGACAGCCTGTCCGATCGGACAGCAGTCCGGTCGGCTGAGAGCCTGATCGTTCAGCTGCCTGATTCGAGCGTTCGATGCGACGATTTTTGATATTTCGATTTCGATTGCGATTGATGAGAATACGATAGAGTTTCCTATTCAAATTACTTTTAATCCCAACCACTATATCCAGCATACAATCACCTATATCTTTGTAACAACTCTCGCTAAAATTAATACTTAGTATGATTAATTAATCAGTTAATCAATATTAATTAAGCTAACAAGATTAATTAAGCTAAGTAAGGTTTATTAAAAATAGATATATATGGGGTCGTATAAGAACGTTTAATATTAATAATAAAATATATTATTTTTTTCCTTACTCCGTTTTTAATGAAACTTAGGTTAAAACGTAGATAAAAATATGCTCGTTCTAAAGACATATTCGTCGTTTTATAAAACGTTATATTTTAAAAGTTATACGAGAAAAACGAGTGAAGCAGCTGAATTAATATATATAAGCAAGCTAGCTAGCAGGTCAAGCAGGCAGGTAGGTAGGTCAATCTATCCCACATCGACAGAAATATGTTGAGGTGCTTGCTTGCTTGCTATAAATAAGAAGCTTAGGATTCATTTTTCTTTGCTCATTTCTTTTCTTCTTCTCTCTATACGTTGGTGTTCTAACCAATAATCACCGATACGATATTCTGTTCGGTCGATTCAGGAACCAACTAACGGAATCCAAAGTATTATACTTTGTGAGTTCGTTAAACGGAATCCAAAGTACTATACTTTGTGAGTTCGTTATACGGATGCCAAAGTACTGTCTGAATAAGACTACACTTTGTGAAGTTCGTTAAGGTTCGAATCTCGTAACTATCGTTGAGGTTTGATTTGGGTTTTACACAAATACGTATTCCATTCTGTTAAGCTATATGTTTAACTACCGAAAATACTCCCCACCACACACACATGCGAATCACTAATTAGTATAGCAGGGTGCTGCTACGATACAGGGTATTAACTCGATCGCTATTACGATTCATTTTCCGACCGATCAATATATCCAATGGATGTTTAAGTGCCACCCACATTAGGGTTATACTTTGTCGTTCGTCGTTAAATCGATGGATGTTTAAGTATCGCACTTTGTCGTTTGTTGTGAGAATTTGATCTCGTGAGTTATCGTAATTGTTGTATTAAGTTACCTACCTAGTTCGTGTGCACTCGGTTACAAGGCTAAATCAATAGGCTAAGCTTTGCCAGTATAAATCTGCAATATATCAAGGCTTATCTGTAGACTAAACTTTGGCCGTATGAATCTGCATGTTTATAATGTGAGTCATTCTTCTTTTTAAATTGTTTTCTCACAGTTTGTGAGTAAGTATTACAATACCTCAAATTATTTTCAAGGTTATAATTACAGGGATTAAGTCTTTGTAATCACCAAATTACAGCTGGTATGTGGGGTATTGTGCACATTACTATTTTTATCACTCTAGGTGAGTGAGTATCACTCTAGGTGAGTGAGCCGTCACTATTTGGGGCGACGGGACCCAATAGTGGTATGACCACAGTCACAGATCCGGTCGAGTGACAAATACCCATTCTTGATAATTGGTTGATAAAAACATTGTAATTGCTCTTAATACTGTGAATTATAACAAATCTGTTTTTATAAAACCTGAATGAACTCACTCAGTATTTCCCGCTGACAAAACCTTTTTAAAACGCGTTTCAGGTAATTACAGTAGATTGGAGTAAGGATTAGATCCAGCACTGAAGGACTTCAAGAAGTGGCTTATTTCATTAATCAAATCAAATTAAGAAATATCGTTTTTATATTAAAAGCTACCTTTGTAAAACATGGGTTTATCCCATCTATTTAATAAATAAAATCCGGTGTTTCTAAACTCTGATATTTTTCCTAACTCACGGTCCTGATGAAATTTCCGCTGCAATGTTTTTCAAAATAAAAATAATCACCGATACCACTGGACTGCTCACGGCACCCGATTTCGTCCAGGGTGGGTCGGGGGTCGTGACAGAAGGTGGTATCAGAGCCACTGCTTTAAGCCTATAAGTGTTGTGATAATAATACTTAAGCTTAAATAAAAAGAGTTAGGAGATTTCTATTAAATGGTAGCACAGCTGATAGCAGTTAGACTTGAACATAAGAAAAGATGCCTTAGTATAAGCTAAGCCACTGGTTTACACAATTAGGTGTTATAATAATACCTAAGTGAAACGGAGAATTAGAAACTTAATATTATCTGATAGCACTCCGGATGGTATTTAGACTTGAACTTAAGAATTTTGCCTTAAAATAAACTTTAAGGTAAATTACTTATATATGTATAATATAATGGATACTGGTATGACGGTTAGCAGGCAATAGCACTTAATTGCTATTTATTCTTGCTTATTGATATTATTTGGTCTAGAATAAGATATGTTATGGGAATACAAATTTCCTTGATTCTGGATAAAAGCCCTAATAAAAGAGGCACTTTTTGAAAAGATACTATTTATGGGAAATAGAAAATTTTCTCCGGCAAAACTGGGTATAGAGTAGCAGACTCTCCAGCTTGTCCGGACATATTGAGATTACCGCTCCGGCGCGAACCGGATAAGACGGGGTAAATGATATGTCAAATCAGTGACAAGATTTCCCTAAATAGTATCATGACCAAATACCTGAGTGGTTCTTGGAAATATGAATCTGTTAAATACATTGACCTTATAAAGGGTATGTATATTACAGCATGTGAAATATTTGATTATATAAATAGGATATCTATAAGGAAATTCCAAAAAAAAAAAAAACCATAAGGATTGATAAATTGAAATAAAGCACAAGCATCCGTGTCTAGAATTCTTTATCAGGAATCTCTTTTCCAATATCAAACATTATTTTGTTTGATCATTTACCTCGTAACTCATACAATGAGAACCCTTTAAAGATGGGATATCATCGAAAGTATAAAAATTTACAATGCACAAGTAAGAAACATATAAAGTTGTGCTAATGCACAAGAAAACACATGAAACTTAAAATATACATCCACAGACATATATCACACACGACTTTCCAAGGCAAGACCTTTGAAAAGTATAAATTGGGCACGATGACACCAATACTAATTCTGTCAGTAGAAAACTACTAATAAAAAGAAGCACTTTGCCACGTGATCCTACAAACGATCTACATTTCGCTGAGGTACGTTGGAACAAGATTTCACAATCATCGGTGCACAGTCTAAACTAAGTCATAATTATTATCACTGAAAAAGGAGTCACATACCTTTGCAAATCCCCTATTCCATTTCAGTTCATTCGACATTCCTTGATAATGGCACTTAACAACGGGTATCACACAAAATTCCAGATAAAAGTTCTTATATTCCTTTCGTAGCAATTCTAACTTCTGCCTATAATAAGTTGACTTTCGTGTTCTTTTAATGGTCATCATACCATAAAGAATTCTTTCATAATAGCAAATATTGATCCATTTCGTTTCTTGGTAAATCCATACGATACACATGCAGTATTTGTTGCGCATGTGGTTCATTTGAGTTATAAGACCCTAGGAAGGCTTCATTCCAAATTATTGTTTTATCCAACCTCAAATATCATTTCGCTATACTTGATCTTTGCATTGTAAACCGCGTTTTGCAAAATGATTACTCTTTGATATTTGATCGATAAATTTTTTTTTGAAAAACTCGATTTTCTTTTTGAAGGTTATACATGGTTTCTGTTGTGATCATGTCCGAACTTCCTTATTAAAACTCGTTTTATCCAAACCCAGTTAACTTGCTCTCAATACGTAATCAATTCGAAGTCCCATATGATGGATTGAAACCATCATATTCAAAATAGTCCCAACAAGCACTTCAATTCTCTTGAACCATAACATGCTTGTTTAGTCTTCGAATTCATCAAATCATTTCTTTGATCACGATCACTTTGTGATGACATTTTCATCAAATCATTTCTTTTAACACAATTATGTGCTAAGATAATGATCCACCATTTCATGTCCTAATTCCGTAGTCATTACAACCTCAATCGAGCCTTTCGTGATATTTCTTACCTTATCATCATTGATCGAAAAACATTATATAAACTTAATTGATTATATATAGAAACTTACAATATAGTATTCCTATATTTAAACCATTAAGGTAAAGAATTTATATTTTTACGTATAAAATTTTGTTTGCAGTATATTCTCATTTAAGTTTATGCATTTGTTATTGGTAATTAATATTAGTTTTATTATTAGTAATAATATATTAATAGTAATAGTGTTAGTATTATTTTCAGATACTAGAGTTATTATCAGGGGCATGTATTGAATAGCCTAGCCTTAATTAGGCATGGACTGGCCACCTATGCTTAAACAAGGCAGCACTAACCAATACCCAACCATGATAATAACCAGTTAAGGAGAAGACATATTTTCATAAAACAAATACAAGAATTAGATTAACGAATAAAATTATTTAAATAACTATCCAAGTAGTCATGGACAAGACATTTTATAAACAATTGTTCATCTTGATTAATATTCTACAACTATTAAATACTTATAGAAATATTATTTTATAATATATGTATTTGAATATATTAAAATATCAAATGTTATTTACTCAAGTCAATATTTAAAGTATATTTGGTATTAAAATAAACCTTTATTATTTTACTTCTATAATTTAAAATATCCTGTTATAAAATCTTATAGTTAAACATACTTGATTTTAAAAATGATAATCATAAGTTCTAGGATATTGGATAAACATATTTATAAAAATATATATCATTATTTTGTCAAAATTACCACGGGTTTTGATATTTTAAAACTCTCTATATTTATTATTTTACTTTATGATAACATAAAAGGAAAAGATATTAAATATCACCTATCTTTAATCAAAACATTTCTGCAATTATGTATTAAGACAAAAATACACTAACTCTATTGTCTTTTCGTATATCCATTCAATTCACTCATCTCAGCACATCATTTTTCTCATATCATAATTTAATATCTGACAAAAACATTTTCATGTTTTCATTTTATTTTGACCCGGTGAATCTTAAGTCTTCCTTAGGTACCAATCAAGGTAAGTTTTCTTCTGACAAAGAATTTTACTAATTCCAAAAAGTTCTTCACATTCATTTTAAGAATCTATAGATCATATATCTTTTGGCTTGAACCCAATCACCTTGAAAAAAAAATATACCATTTCATCTTATTCGTTTGAACATTTCATCTTTTGAAATATCCAGAAAGCCTCCTTGAAACTCTCAAATTCGAAAACAATAAATTTATTCGGTCATCATTGAATTCTTTACAAACCCTTTGCAGCGTCCGAATAGATTTGTAGCCTGTGCTAAACCCTATTCATACGCTATTCGTTTGATTTGTCATATTCTTTGTACAATTATGTACTCAGATTACGATATACTAAATTCTATTGTCCAGTACCATTTAAGTAAACGATATTGACTTTCGGATAATCATTGACAAATCATTTTCCATACTTCCATTCACAAATAGATATTTATCAATTCAGAATCTCCCCTAATTGATCAAAGTAAGTTCATTTCGGATATTGAATCCAATTGTTTCTATAAATCATTTCTATTTTTAAAATTCATACCCCTCAAAATATCTTTTGATTCCATTCCGCGATACATTGTTTCTCTTAATTAGAAGAAGAAACATAACCCAAGAAAATATCATAGTCCAAATCTCGAGGACGAGATTTTATTAAGGTGGGGAGGATGTAACAACTCTCGCTAAAATTAATACTTAGTATGATTAATTAATCAGTTAATCAATATTAATTAAGCTAACAAGATTAATTAAGCTAAGTAAGGTTTATTAAAAATAGATATATATGGGGTCGTATAAGAACGTTTAATATTAATAATAAAATATATTATTTTTTTTCCTTACTCCGTTTTTAATGAAACTTAGGTTAAAACGTAGATAAAAATATGCTCGTTCTAAAGACATATTCGTCGTTTTATAAAACGTTATATTTTAAAAGTTATACGAGAAAAACGAGTGAAGCAGCTGAATTAATATATATAAGCAAGCTAGCTAGCAGGTCAAGCAGGCAGGTAGGTAGGTCAATCTATCCCACATCGACAGAAATATGTTGAGGTGCTTGCTTGCTTGCTATAAATAAGAAGCTTAGGATTCATTTTTCTTTGCTCATTTCTTTTCTTCTTCTCTCTATACGTTGGTGTTCTAACCAATAATCACCGATACGATATTCTGTTCGGTCGATTCAGGAACCAACTAACGGAATCCAAAGTATTATACTTTGTGAGTTCGTTAAACGGAATCCAAAGTACTATACTTTGTGAGTTCGTTAAACGGATGCCAAAGTACTGTCTGAATAAGACTACACTTTGTGAAGTTCGTTAAGGTTTGAATCTCGTAACTATCGTTGAGGTTTGATTTGGGTTTTACACAAATACGTATTCCATTCTGTTAAGCTATATGTTTAACTACCGAAAATACTCCCCACCACACACACATGCGAATCACTAATTAGTATAGCAGGGTGCTGCTACGATACAGGGTATTAACTCGATCGCTATTACGATTCATTTTCCGACCGATCAATATATCCAATGGATGTTTAAGTGCCACCCACATTAGGGTTATACTTTGTCGTTCGTCGTTAAATCGATGGATGTTTAAGTATCGCACTTTGTCGTTTGTTGTGAGAATTTGATCTCGTGAGTTATCGTAATTGTTGTATTAAGTTACCTACCTAGTTCGTGTGCACTCGGTTACAAGGCTAAATCAATAGGCTAAGCTTTGCCAGTATAAATCTGCAATATATCAAGGCTTATCTGTAGACTAAACTTTGGCCGTATGAATCTGCATGTTTATAATGTGAGTCATTCTTCTTTTTAAATTGTTTTCTCACAGTTTGTGAGTAAGTATTACAATACCTCAAATTATTTTCAAGGTTATAATTACAGGGATTAAGTCTTTGTAATCACCAAATTACAGCTGGTATGTGGGGTATTGTGCACATTACTATTTTTATCACTCTAGGTGAGTGAGTATCACTCTAGGTGAGTGAGCCGTCACTATTTGGGGCGACGGGACCCAATAGTGGTATGACCACAGTCACAGATCCGGTCGAGTGACAAATACCCATTCTTGATAATTGGTTGATAAAAACATTGTAATTGCTCTTAATACTGTGAATTATAACAAATCTGTTTTTATAAAACCTGAATGAACTCACTCAGTATTTCCCGCTGACAAAACCTTTTTAAAACGCGTTTCAGGTAATTACAGTAGATTGGAGTAAGGATTAGATCCAGCACTGAAGGACTTCAAGAAGTGGCTTATTTCATTAATCAAATCAAATTAAGAAATATCGTTTTTATATTAAAAGCTACCTTTGTAAAACATGGGTTTATCCCATCTATTTAATAAATAAAATCCGGTGTTTCTAAACTCTGATATTTTTCCTAACTCACGGTCCTGATGAAATTTCCGCTGCAATGTTTTTCAAAATAAAAATAATCACCGGTACCACTGGACTGCTCACGGCACCCGATTCCGTCTAGGGTGGGCCGGGGGTCGTGACAATCTTGCACTGTCTTTTCGCCACCAATTATCATAATTCGATTTTGATTGAGTTTGATTGAGTTTCGAGTTTCGATTTGAGTTTCGATTGATTACCACACATAACATAAAGTAAACATGCACAAGTAACACATAAGGCACACACACGTATACTAACACCAGAATTCGCGTAATTCGAGTCTCGAGTTCGATAATGATTAGATTAGTTCGATTATTGATTAATTGACTTTATCGCATTGTTACTTCCTACTATTCACAGTCGTTTAGCGTTTCACATCGATTTGAACATTCGATTACTTTGATTAATAACACTTACTCCACATAATACAACTAACAAAAACATCAAAGGAGTCAATCTTGACTTTGACTTTGACATTCGGTAACACGGGGTGTTACAATCTTGATCTGACATTTTATTCATCAAACATGCTTTACTTTCTTCTGAAATATATTTATCCCGACTGAATCCTTTTGACGAACTTCCATCATCTTGATTAACAAGACACACTTTCTTTGAATCTTCGATTACCTTCCTAGCATGTGCAGTTTGTTGCTGTTCTTGTTGATACGACTGTTGAGCAACTTGATGATAAATTGCTTTTCGATAGTAGTCATTGTTTCCTAAGGGATTTTGAGCTCCACTTGCTTCACGATTTGTGCATTCTCTCTTAAAATGCCCTTTTTCCTTGCAATGAAAACAAGTAACTTTAGATTTATCAAATCCTAAAGTAGAAACATTTGCATCACGGAAATCATCTCTTCCCGTAATTTGTTTAAACTTTTCAGCTCTTCTCAACACGCTCGCTAAACACCATTTTATATCCATCAATTCCATCTCCTCAGCATCAACTTGATCGTAATCCTCTTTTGTCAACATCAGATTTCCGATCCTTCCCGCAACTAAACTTCCATACGACGCTAGCACAGTCACCAACAGAGACATATGACTTTTTGCAACTTCTTCCGAATAGTTTTGATCATTTTCAAGATTTAAAGCAATGTTACATAGAAGAAATTTCCCACTCTTTGTTGTTGAGAAATTTGGATTAAACGATGGATATGACGAAAATCCCATTTTGCTACTTGATCCCTGAGATGAACTTTCAGAAGAACTTTTCGCGTTGAAAGCAGTTTCAACCTTTGGTGAAATGTTAGTCTTCTCACTAACACCACTTTTGTAATACAAACCAATGTCTTATTCTCCATCATAGTTCTTCATCCTCACTATCTTTCGTTGCTCCAGCTGTGACACCTGTGTCACTTCAACCATCAAACAAATGCCAAACCAATGAAATATTGTATTTCATACTTGGGATTTGTAAAAACATGTGTATCATTTGCACACATCAACTCTTGTTCGATTTTAAGCTTTACATCGCTTTCTAGAGTGTTATACGCGCTCTAATGCGTAAAAATAACCAGTTTAATCCAACGAACACTCCGGAATAGTGACATAGGCTTAACATACCTTAAATAACCTATACCTAACTTAGAGATAAGTTTTGAAGGCTTTGGTATGACAAAAACAAGTTTATTCGCTCACAGGGACTAAACTTGACAAACTACGAAAGTATGACAATTCGTACTAAAACAGACATTCCGGAACATGACCATAAGTTAAACACACCTTCAATATCCTTTACAAAGCTGAGAAATAGGCTTTGAGGTGTTCGGTGTGCTAAAATAAACTTTTGGGTCATTCAGGGACTAAAAGCGTCAAAAAGTGCACAAGTTTGCACTTTCGCGCATAACTTACGTTCTGAATACATACGGATATCCAAAAATTTATGTAAGCACTAAAGTAATTTATTTTAATGTTTGGCATAAGAAAAATCCATTCGTCGCGTCATTTGGATCGTTTTTCGCATTTATGCGCATTCCGTCGTAATTGACCGAACATCGCGATCGTACGGCCAAACGAACCAACATCCGACATATTTTTGAGCATGTTTCATGTCCACAATGTTTAGGCATCATTTTAGGGCCTTAAAGTTGGCTTTATGGGCCTTAGAAGTGTCGGAAATGGCTTAAACATGCAACAGGGACCAAAACTGCCATTTCTGAAAGTATGTGCAGATCAGACATGCCCAGGCGGCCCGCCTGAGTTTTGTCTGATCCTGATGCGGGCCGCATGGCCCCTACAGTTGCAGAAACTTTGTTTTCTTGCAAAAATTAGCCTTTCAAACACTCCAAAGGGCAATGCCCTTTCACAATCAGTAGAGTTAAGGTCATTTTAAGCCACCACAACATCTTGACAAGTATACGCATAAGATCGTGGCACGATATTCAAGAAACGATCCTAACGGCTTTACTTTTCCTATAAATACCCCCCCATTTGTGTTAAAACCCACAAAACTGATCAAAGAGCTCTAAGTTGATGCTATTGCTTCATACCTGAGCTCCTGGATCAAGTTTAGCTTTCGAGGACCCTTCGTAAGTGTTCTTTCGTTCTTTTAATCGCTTTCTAGTCCGAAAGTCAAAGTTTTCTTTGACTTTCTGCATTGACCAGCCTATGGTCAACACGAAGTTCGTTCGAACTTCACAACGTGAGCGTGATCACGATGGTTATAGTCCGTAGTGACTATACCTACTGATTACCACGTTATCTAGGCTCAGTGACGAGTCGTAGTTTCGGCCAAAATGCGCATTCTTGCGTATTTTGTAACCACTACTTGTGAGCATCAAAGCCGTTTGTTTTGATGCCAAACCTGTTTTCTAAACTTAGTTAAGCATGTTCTAACATGCTTAGCTCGTCACTTTTAGTATAGTGCTTATATAGGGTCGTAAGGTAACCCGATCTAAACCATCGCTTATACTTTCGAACCCGACCCATTTGGTCGATCATTAGGATCCGACCAAACGCATTAGGTGACCATAGCTATAACCTTCCGAGGTTATACCTTATGGCCACGATGTTAGGCGTTCCAGACGCGTTCTATGCGAACGACGCGTTAAGGTAGCATAAGCTACTTAAACGGGTCGTAATGGGTCGCAAGCACTTAGGTTAGGTTTCATTTTAGTATGTAGGCTTTGTTAAACCATATTTCACGAGTCTCCATACTCGTTTGGTTTACGAACCCGCATACTATCCGATCCTCCGATTTAGGTCCGGTATATTAACATAGTTACCTATATTAGGTGTCGTTGATATCCGTGATCTCTAGCGTTATTTGGTTGTTATACATGAACTTCAAAGCAATCTCAGGTGAGTACATAGTCCCCTCTTTTACTGTTTTCAACTGTTTTGGGGTGAAGCATGTGTACCTATCTGTTATTTTCATGATTTCAAAGTATAATTGATTATACATGTTAGTACTTATCTTTTGACAAACTAAATGACTATCTATGGTTTAAACACTGATTTTTCAAAGATTATGAAATTAGTTGTTGGAATAGTACTTATTTTTGTTCACCAGACCGGTTGGTAGTATGATATAGCGCTATAGGACTAGACACCCCATTCCTGTTGTCATGGAATGTCTGAAACCAATTTGTTTCTCCATCCAAATAGGGATTTCCTTTGTGGTATCCTTATAGTCTCAAAGGTGTAGTTTGATGCACTAGGTCTGAATGAATTCTTAAATCGCACCTTTAAAGTATATTTTGATATACTCCCAAAAAGTATAGTTTGATATACTCTCATGTGTGGTATTGTACAGAACCAACATATGCATTTTATCAACAAACCAAAACATATTTTTAATATGTTATTTACAAATCCAAAGTATACTTTTAATATGCTACTATAAGGTTATTCGTTTAACCTTACATTATTTTACAAAGCATAATTTTTGATTTATTCAAACACTTTGTTTTGTACATTTTTACTTGTGGTTTAAGAAATCTCATTTTTACTTACCATACATAACCTTTGCTTATACATTACATGGTTTACATTTAACTTGAGTTATACAATAACATTGGACTATTGGTTTAAACAAGAACATTCTATATTGGTGGTTTGGTTTGCGTAAGTGACTTAAGTAACGAGGCGTGTGTAATATGATACAAGCATGGTGGATACGCCGCTGGTACTTCCTATATATAAGTGTTTGTATGGTATTACATATCGTAGTGTTATTTGAATCATTTCAATTTAAGTCATATAACATCTTATACAAATAACATACTTTTCATAAGACATTGTTTTACAACAACTTATCTTATACAAACTCATTTTTCATGGTTATTCATTTAACCATACATTATTCCCTTATTTATACATATCATCTGATCTTATCGTTTTTCAAATGATTTACAAGACAAAGCAAATTACAAGGTTCATGACTAAACATTTTCTTAAACATAAGTCATGAATTCTATTTTCACAAAACCTATGTATCTCACAGGCATTTTTATGCTGACGTACCTATTTTCACATGTGTTTCAGGATATGATGCATAGGACTTATCAAGACATACTTAGGCGGACCTGTGCTTTAGTGATTTAAAACGAGACAAGAACTAGTTAATTTATGTTATGTACTCTTTGGTTCTTGATAAAACAATGTAAACTTTCATGTTTGATTAATAAAACAAAACTTCAATTGCCATGGATTTGAAACAATTAATTCTGTTACAACACTCCCCGACATTTCCGCCACGTTTTGTATGTTCTACGTGGTCGGGGTGTGACACCATCTCTTGAGCTTCAAGCTGTTTAATAAAATCACTCAGAGTTAGATCGTTAAAATCCGGTTTATTTTTCAACATCATAAGATACGTGCCCCAATCATCATGTGGCAACGCATCAGCCAATTTTTCAATCAATTCATCTTTATCTTTTTGGATGTTTAATCATTTCATATTCTTCAATAAATTGCAATATCTTTCAATAATCTGCTTGGTGTTTTCAGTTCTCAATCCTCGGAATAAATCAAATTCCTTCTTCATAAGCGACTTTTTGTTCTTGATCATCTCATCACTTCCAAGAAACTTCGATTCTAATTCTTCCCATATCGAATGTGCACTTCCGTTGTGTTGAAGTAAAATCAAGATGTCTTCTTTAATAGCTTGCTACAAAAGACTAACCATCATTTTTTCATGTTTGTATTTCTTTTTCTCTTCAGCACCCAGATTTCTAATTTCAATTTTCACTCCATTGTCTCCAACTGGTCTACTATATTGAAATTCAGTATGTTCCCATGCATCTAAGTGATATGCCTGAACCCAGTTTTCAAAACGTTCGGCCCATCCACTGTATCCCTCAATACTCATGAGTTTAGGCGGTTTTTGCGTTGTCCCTGTTTCATTTTCTAGCATTGTACTCTGAGTAATAGTCATCGGACTAGCAAAGGCATTATTGAACTCGTTATCCATGATTCGGTTTTCAAAAATTTCACAAAATCAGATTTCCAAACGAAATGAATTTTTCAAACGAAATGGTCTTTGGTGTAGAATGACACTTTCAAGCGAAATGAACTCTTTAGCACTTAATGAACTTTCACGCGGAATGACCCTCTTCAAACGAAAACAGCCTTCGTGCGAAATGCACTGTTGATTTCGTACGAAACAAAAAAATGATTTCGTACGAAATGAAATCTGATCTCGTGCGAAATGAACACTAATTTCGTACGAAATAAACTCTGTTTCGTGCGAAATGAAGTAATGCTCAAATGAAATGATATCTTGTTTCGTGCGAAATGAAACTATCGGTCAGTTTTTCACAAAATTGATCAGTTTATACTTCGAATTTAGAGCTGATTCTTTCTAGGGTTTGTTAAAACAGTGTTTTGCACAACATATTTGAAAATCAAGTCATTTTATCTGTGAAATTTTGTTTAATTTTGAAAAGAAGGCGTAGAAATCAGAATTTGCAGCTGAAATAGTAAGAACTTTTCCTCCGGAGCTCTAATACCACTTGTAGGATAGTTTTCAGACCCAAACGAGTCGTTCAAAAGAGAACTCGACTAATACAAAAGGCGGAAACAGATGTATCGGTGTTATTTCAGCTGTATTGCACAAGAAATCACTTTAAACTGTCCTTCTATTGATATCAGATCGTATTACAAAGCTAGAGACACTTCGGCAGAGCTTTGCTACCGGAATCAGAACATTACAAATGATTTGGCACGACAGGTATTTATAGGAATAGCTATTTCGTACGAAATAGTTCACACGAAATAGTGATTTCGCACGAAACAACACAAACGAAATGACTTGCTCATTTCGTACGAAATGACTTGCTCATTTCGTGCGAAATGCCATAAACACACTATAGTCATTTCGTGCGAAATGGCTTATATCTCATTTCGTGCGAAATGCCATAAACACACTTTTCTCGTTTTACGTGCCCTGATCTTTCTAACTAATACAAGACTCGATACATGTCACACCCCCAAAATCTACATGCGGAGTATCACCGCTTGGAGGCGTGACTGACCAGGATCAAGCCACCAATCATATTGAACATAGCGTATAAATAAATGTAAAATCCAAACACAATATAATTGGTGTCCAATTAAGCTGTAAGCGGAAGCATAATGTTTAAAACCACAGTATAAGTTCAAAAGTATGATAAATGTTTAACATGGCATGTAACTATCCATGTCCCACAACGTCCACGCCTCCTCGTGCAAGCTCCAAAAGTACCCATTGACCTGCAAGGCATGTAACAACGAGTCAAGAACAAAGTAGAGCGAGTTCACAGTTGGTTGTTTAGTTTTACAAGTTCGTTTTGAAATCATATGTTGTTTCTTTCCCAAACCATAATCTTAAGTAGTGGGGGCTTCCCATGTGAACCACTAGACCATACCATATCGACTACTAACGAAATATAAGTTGTGCCCTGCATCAGTGTCTATCATCACTGACAGTTTGCCACAGTCCATTAGTACACGCCCGTTAAAACGACACGGTGTGAGGTTTGTTAAACCTAATAGCGCTATTAACTAATGACCCGCTCGCCATCGGCCTCGGCGATTAAGTCGATATAAAGAGGAGGGACTTCATGATAGAGTTTTGTCTAGTAAGTTAAGGTTGTTGTCCTACCCAAGGAGGACGAACGTACGTAGTTCTACCCAAGGAGAATACGCAGGAGTTATAGTGGCATCCTACCCAAGGAGGATGGCCGTACATATCCTACCCAAGGAGGATACGTAGTTTCCGTTTTAGTTTATTAACCCATTCCCAACCGTTGGGAATCCCATGCCTTGTAGAAAGTGTGAACTCACCTCGGTTTGCTCGGTAAGATTATTACTTACTCACAAATAATTCAATCCAATCCTATAGTGTTTATACATACGTAATGTCACACCCCCAAAATCCACCTGCGGAGTATCACCGCTTGGGAGCGTGACTGACCAGGATCAAGCCACCAATCATATTGAACATGTAATTAATGTCAAGTATAATAAATGTAAACAAACCATTCAATACGATTGATGTTTCAACAAAACATAATTTAAGTTGCGGAAGCATAGTAAATAATCCAACAATAGTTAATAGTTTTAAATGTCATAGTAGTTCAACGTAGAAACCACGATCCTTGTCCACAACGACCTGCTTCTCCAGTACAAGCTCCAAGTACCTAACGATCTGCAAGGCATGTAACAGAATGATCAACAAACTAGTTGAGCGAGTTCACAGTAAGTAAGTGCGTAACAGTAAGTAACGGGTGGCTCTACTGGGCCAATAGTAAGTTATGCAGGTGGGGGCTTCCCATGTTATGTGACCACTAGACTATTCGTATTATCCCTGTTCTTCGTCCGAGAACAGTAGCGCGTATGGGGTGTGCGTAGGTTTTACGCACGTATCCTTCGTAACCGAGGATAGAAGTAACATATGACCACGTAGGTGTTATCCCAACCTACGGAAGAAGTAAGTAATGCGTACACGTAGGTTTTACGTGCGTGCCTGACATCCGAGGCAGTAATGGCATATGACCACGTAGGTGTTATCCAACCTACGGAACCACGTAGGTGTTATCCCAACCTACGGAACCGTCCTGACATCCGAGGACCATGATAGGTGATAGTCTAGGAAAAGCGTTTGTACGTTATAAGTCAATTGAAACCTTTAACCCATTCCCACGACCCGGGAATCCCATGCCTTAGTAGGAGTGTGAACTCACCTTGGTTTGCTCGGTATGCTAGGTTATGTACTCACAAGTAATTAATCAAGTCCTATTGTATGCACGTATAACAAATCAGTTCACGTTCGAAATGATACGCATGTAATCTAATGTCGTATGGTGCTTGACAGCCAATATCATGTATCAATCATGTATCACGTAACAGTTAACCCATTCATGCAATTCACGTAATTCATGTGAACATATACAGGATCATGCATCTCACAAAAACTCAGACAAGTATGGGGGTGTCTCCCCTGTTCAAAACCCTGATAGCACACGAAATCATACAATAAACTCAGACTATCATGTTGCACACACAAGCTCGGACCCTTGATACATTCATTAAACTCGGCCCAATGTCCTCATATTAAACTCGGACCATGTTGATTTCATTAAACTCGGACACACAACATCCATTAAACTCGGTCCAAGGATGATCCAATAAACTCGGACCAAGCAATTATCATTAAGTTCGGACCATGTGAACTCTTTATGTTCGGACATCCTATTGTTAATAAACTCGGTCCAATAGACTTGTTTAAACTCGGACCACTATGTTTAATAAACTCGGTCCAAGCACTAGTTTAATAACTCAGACAAAAGGTGATCCATTATACTCGGACAAGCATATAAGGTACTTAAACTCGGACCAAGCTAGTATAATTAAACTCGGACCCTTGGTTAACTTGATTAAACTCGGACCAAATGGTCCAATTATATTCGGACCATAGTGATCCAATTAGGTTCGGTCCCTTATTTAAACCATTAAACTCGGACCTAAGTGTTTCAATTAATAAACTCGGGCAAGAAAAGGAGATTAAACTCGGACCTATATGCATACATTATATTCGGGCCATATGTAATCCATTAAACTCAGACGTCTCAAACAAATAAACTCGGTCATCATGCATCATTATAAACCTCGGACTTAACATAATTCATGAAGATTCAATTACATTGAAACGATTTCAACAGTTACGTTCTTGATCAAACCCTACCTTATACATTCATAGCAGAATCAATTCAACAATTAACATTTCTACATACCATGAATCTAAATCATCAGATAAACGATTGCAGGGCATATCAACAACATTATCACCACAATCCAAATCAAATCATCAATTACAGGATTAGCATGTGAAGAACTAGGGTTTACAAGTATTGCAAAAATCATGAACCGATATCAATCAAATAATCAACAAGCAAATATTAACAATTACCTTGAATGATTCTAGATGAGTAGAGTGATCAAACTCGTGATGATTATCTTGGTGATGATGATGGTGATGATTGCTAGAGCCCAAGAAATGAGAGTACGTGCTTTGGTTTTGGTGAAAGTGATTAGTGAATGATTAGGGAGGGGATTAGGGTTAAGTATTTAGGATTCCACTAATTACCATCTACATCCCTAAGTATTATAATTTACAAATGCACACCATCTCATAACTGTTTCATAGTTCCACCACCAAATTTACACATTTGACAAGTTTCACAAATAACCAACAACTATACACAATCAAACAATCATAACATATATAATTTCATGGCAATCAATACATGATCGTGCAATAAATACGAAATAGAAATCTTGGAAATTTGAGTTGTCACATTATCCCCAACCTAAAAGAAATTTCGTCCCGAAATTTGGTACGCACTCACTGAGGAAGCTAGGTAAGGTATATCGTTCACTGGTTTTCCTGGGGTGTCACATCATCCCCCCGTTGATTTGGAATTTCGTCCCGAAATTCAGTAGTAGTAGCTTCAGCCTCAGTAGTGGATGTATTGGTTTCGAATAACTGGGGGTACTTTTCTTTCATTTGATCTTCGCGTTCCCAGGTATACTCTGGACCACGCTGGGAGTTCCAACGAACTCGAACAAGAGGGATTCTCTTGTGCTTGAGGACCTTAACATCCCGGTCCGTGATTTCAATTGGTTCCTCGACGAACTGCAACCGCTCGTCGATAGTGAGTTCCTTAAAAGGAATGATGAGGGTTTCATCTGATAAGCACTTCTTTAAGTTCGACACATGGAATACGTTGTGAACTGCACCGAGTTCAGCTGGTAGGTTCAATCTGTAGGCTACTGGGCCTATCCTTTCTATAATCTCGAATGGTCCGACATACCGCGGATTGAGTTTGCCTCGTTTTAATAACACCCGGTCCCCGACCTGAAATTCCAAAGGCTTGCTACGCTTGTCCGCGTAGGCTTTCTGACGGTCGCGTGCTGCCGCCATGCGTTGTCGTATCTGCGCAATCTTTTCTGTGGCGTCCACTACAATCTCTGGACCCGTAATTTGACTATCCCCCACCTCTGCCCAACAGAGAGGTGACCGGCATTTACGTCCGTACAATGCCTCAAATGGAGCGGCTTGAATACTGGTGTGGTAACTGTTATTGTATGAAAACTCCACTAAAGGGAGGTGCTTTTCCCAGCCGTTGCCGAAATCGATAACGCACGCTCGAAGCATGTCTTCTAGAGTATGGATAGTTCGCTCAGACTGCCCATCCGTCTGAGGATGATATGCTGTGCTCATGTCTAATCGTGAGCCGAAGGATTTGTGCATCGCTTGCCAAAGCTCTGACGTGAATCGTGCATCCCGATCCGAAATGATGGATGTGGGCACCCCGTGCCTCGAAACAACTTCTTTAAGATAAATGTCTGCGAGAGTGGAGAACTTATCCGTTTCCTTTATAGCTAGGAAGTGTGCAGACTTGGTGAGTCGATCCACGATTACCTATATTGTATCGTTCCCACGCTGAGATCTCGGTAGGCCTGTAACGAAATCCATGGAAATTTCTTCCCATTTCCACTGAGGTATCTTAGGCTGTTGAAGTAGGCCTGCGGGTTTCTGATATTCAACCTTGACTCTCGCACAGGTCAAGCACTTGCCAACATAGGTGGCGATGTGGGCTTTCATACTAGGTCACCAATAAGTAGTACTGATGTCGTGGTACATTTTATCCGACCCTGGATGTACCGAATAGCGAGACTTGTGAGCTTCATCCATTACAAGTTCGCGTAGACCGCCATAAAGTGGGACCCAAATACGCCCCGTTACATAGTAGGCGCCGTCTTCCTTTTGTTCCATTCGTTGCCTTGAACCGCGTAAGGCTTCAGCTTTGACGTTTTCGGGTTTCAGTGCTTCTAGCTGAGCAGCTCGTATCTGTGCAGGAAGACTGGACTGAATAGTAAGCTGTAGCGGTCGCACGTGTGACAACTCGAGTTTCTGACTTTCACTTTCGCATTAAATGCGCGTTGACTTTGACTGTTTAGTTGTTTGGATTGTGAACTTGTAATTGTACACGTTGTGTTTTAATGAAGCGTACTGTCATTTTGCGTATATGTGATTACTTGCTGAAATGGAAAATAATATTATAACTATTATGAAGAACACTTAGTCTAGATCACTCGAAAATGGCACACAGTTCGAAAGACTCGAAGGACCACGAAAGATGACTTTCAATCCGAAGGATCAACCTTCGAATTAAAGGTTCCCGAAACATATCATTCGGCCAAAGACTTCATCCTTCGAACACGAAACATATCTTTCGACATGTTTCGGCCCAGCCATTCTGATGGGCTTGGCCCATTCCTGTAATATGTTTATATACGTGAATGCATGTAAACAGACGGTTATTTTCTGAAAAACCCTAGTTCCCTTGCGTGTGTGTGTGACGGCATAGCAAACCTATTCTCTGTTCGAAGGATTTCCGTTCCGTAATCCAGATTTCCGGTTAGTATGTGATGTTATTATGTTAATAGATGATGCTTTGAGTATACATAACTTCATGATTTATCGATTGTCTTGCAATATATTGTTTGTATATTAACCGAATATGTATGTTAATCGGACATGAATGCTAATCGAATACGTATGCTAATTGAATAGGTATGTTGATCAGATTTAGTTGATAATCGGATGCGTATGTTAACCGGATTGTTTGTATGATGTTAACCTGTTTAATCGATTACGTATGTGATGCATCCGAACGGTTCTGCTAGTATGATTGGTTGTCTATACTTGAGGCTTTGATGTTGTTTTAATAGAATCGCATGATAATGATTTAGGGCCGGTTCGGTGGTGATATTATTGTTCATGTGGTCAAGTTAGGGTTCATGAGACTTAATATGAAACTCCCCGTTTGATTTGATTCTGAGGTAATTGAATACTGAAATTGTGTTGATTGATAATGGTTATGTTTGGAAACAATGTAACAAATTCAGAAAATTTAGGAAACACGTAACTGATTGTAACCGAAAGATATCTGCTGCTCGAACCATAGCTGTGACCGAAGGATGCTTGTCCTTCGAATCATGGCTGTTGACCGAAGGATGACTTTACCGAACCATAGTAGTGTATGCCGAAAGATAATAGTTAGTCGAAACATAGTTGTAACCGAAAGATAGGTTGACTGAAGGATAACATTGGTTCGAAACATAACTTTGGTCCGAAAGATAACTGTGTATCGAAAGACGTGTCGAAACATAATTGTGACAATTGTGATAACTGTTAGACCGAAGGATGAGCAATGAATCGAAGGATGGGTGGTGTGAATCGAATGATAGCTTATGATTTAATGTGAAATACTACGTGTTGTGCTGTTATGCAAACTGACTGTTCTGTGAACATTTAACTTGCATGCGTATCGTTGTGAACATGAACTGATTTGTTATACGTGCATACAATAGGACGTGATTAATTACTTGTGAGTACATAACCTAGCATACCGAGCAAACCAAGGTGAGTTCACACTCCTACTAAGGCATGGGATTCCCGGGTCGTGGGAATGGGTTAAAGGTTTCAATTGACATAAACGTACAAACGCTTTTCCTAGACTATCACCTATCATAGTCCTCGGATGTCAGGACGGTTCCGTAGGTTGGGATAACACCTACGTGGTCATATACTAATTCCGTAGGTTGGGATAACACCTACGTGGTTCCGTAGGTTGGATAACACCTACGTGGTCATATGCCATTACTGCCTCGGATGTCAGGCACGCACGTAAAACCTACGTGTACGCATTACTTACTTCTTCCGTAGGTTGGGATAACACCTACGTGGTCATATACTAATTACTATCCTCGATGCAAAGGATACGTGCTACGCACACCTCATACGCGCTACTGTTCTCGGACGAAGAACAGGGATAATACGAATAGTCTAGTGGTCACATAACATGGGAAGCCCCCACCTATATAACTTACTATCGGCCCAGTAGAGCCAACCTGTACTTACTGTTACGTACTTATTTACTGTGAACTCGCTCAACTATTTTGTTGATCCTTTCTTTTACATGCCTTGCAGATCGTTAGGTACTGGGAGCTTGCACTGGAGGCGCGGACGTTGTGGACTTGGATCGTGAACGTCATATGAATCCCATATGATACTTGATACACATTTACATTGGATATTTTTATATATACGCTTCCGCTAAACATTGATAACCGACTTATGTTTTGGAAACACCTTTCATATGGATTTGTTTTGAATTATATTGCAATTACTTCTACTCTATACATTGTTCTATATGATTGGTGGCTTGATCCTGGTCAGTCACGCTCCCAAGCGGTGATACTCCGCGTGTGGATTTTGGGGGTGTGACAGATTGGTATCAGAGCCATTGGTTATAGAGAACTAGGTTTTAATATGGAAAAACGTTTTTATTAAAACCAGACTATAACCAGAACAGTGCTCTCAACGATCCACAACGACGCTTCGCTCCACGTGCAAGGCTCAACTTCCTAGGTAATAAGGTTTATGTTTATTGCCTACCTGATAGAATTGCATAGAACTTTGCTCGTAGTATGCTTACATTACTTTGCTCACAACTTGTTATTGCTTGAGAACACATACGTGCTTACACTCTTCTGTCATCGCACTATTCGTGAACCATTCTTACTTATGCTACCTTTACTGTTCGATCATGTCTGGACGTGTTGACATGACTCAAGCCCAGTTGACGGCTCTCATTAACGAACAAGTTGCTGCGGCACTTGCAGCCGCACAAGCAGGAGGTATAACCTGCTATCCCAGACCTATTCTAGGATGTTAGATCCTACACTCGTGACCCAACTCTCGCGCTTAATCTTGACCCATCTTTCTCGCGCAACGGGTCAGAACGCACATCAACCTCTCTGCACATTCCAGAACATCATGGACTGTCGTCCAAGCACATTCAGTGGCACATTCAAGAACTTCATGTGTGAACGCCCTGAGGCTCGCAGGGTCAAGTACGCCACTGGTACTTTGGTAGGAATCGCGCTAATCAGGTGGAACGCGCAAGTACAGATACTAGGGTTGGCAGCTGCTAACGCCACCCCCTGGAACGAATTCAAAGAACACATTAAAAGGGAATACTACACGCGTGATGACATCCACAAGTTGGAAGTGGAGCCTTACCATTTGAAAATGACGGGGTCAGAAATTGAAGCTCATACGAAACGATAGAACGAACTGGCCATCTTGTGTCCAACCATGGTGGACCCTCCAAACAAGCGTATCGAATTGTACCTCAAGGGTCTAGCCTCAGAGATTCAGAGCCAAGCTACATCGGCTAACCTCGACAAAATCCAAGACATTCAGTGTCTTGCTCATCGCCTCACGGATCAGGCAGTGGAACAGAACAGGCTGCCTAGTTGTAACAGCGCTATTACTACCGCTACCACTTCTGCTACTCCCGCTACTCCTAGTGACAACAAGCGGAAATGGGATGGGTATTCCAGCAAGGGTTCAGCTACCGTTCGGTCTCAAGCACAACAGCAGCACAAGAATAGTGATCGCCAGAGCACAGCAGAAGCTAAGGATTCAGGAACCCACGGCTTGCACATCGGAATCGCCAGCAGCAACAGCAAGCAGGAATCCTATACAAAGAAAAGATTGTTTGCATTCCTCGTTCTGGTCAAGAACCTCTCGAAGCTCAAGGCAACAAGAGTGGTGCCGTGGTTGGCATCACCTCTTTCTTGAAGGCTCAGAAATGTTTGCGGAAGGGCCACACCGCAACTTTGGCTCTCGTTACTGACTCATCAGCGAAAGAAAAGAAGTTGGAAGACCATTCAGTTGTACGCGACTTTCCTCAGGTGTCTCGCAAGGATTTACCTGGTCTACCGCCGCATCATCAGGACGAATTTCAAATCGAGCTCGCTCCAGGAGCAGCACCCATAGCTCGAGCACCGTATCGCTTAGCTCCACCAGAATCGAAAGAACTATCGACGCAGCTACCAGGAATCTTGGATAGGGGATTTATTCGTCCAAGCTCTTCGCCTTGGGGGGGCTCCAGTGTTATTTGTGAAGAAGAAAGACGGTACGTTCAGGATGTGCATCGACTACCGCGAACTCAATAAGGTGACGGTGAAGAACCGTTATCCTCTTCCGCGCATAGATGACCTATTCGACCAGTTGCAAGGGTCGTGTTATTATTCCAAGATTGATTTAAGGTCAGGGTATCATCAGCTGAGAGTCCGGGATGAGGACGTCTCCAAAACCGCTTTCAGAACTCGCTACGGTCATTACGAGTTTCTTGTCATGCCATTCGGGCTTACGAACGCGCCTGCAGTCTTCATGGATCTTATGAACAGGGTGTGCAAACCTTATCTTGACAAGTTCGTTATTGTTTTCATCGACGACATTCTAATCTACTCCAAGAGTCAGGAGGAGCACGAGCAGCACTTACGTCTTATCTTGGAACTTCTTCGAAAAGAGCAACTGTACGCAAAGTTTTCAAAATGCGACTTCTGGCTTCGTGAAGTCCACTTCTTAGGCCATGTGGTGAACAAGGATGGGATTCATGTCGATCCATCCAAGGTTGATTCGATCAGAAACTGGCCAGCACCACGTACACCGACAGAAATACGCCAATTCTTGGGTTTGGCGGGTTACTACAGGCGATTTATTAAAGACTTCTCAAAGATCGCGCAACCACTTACTATGCTAACACAGAAAGGTGTCGTTTACAGATGGGGTAATACGCAAGAGACCGCTTTTCAGTACTTAAAAGATAGGCTTTGCAGCGCACCTATTCTCTCATTGCCAGAGGGCACGGATGACTTCGTGGTTTATTGTGACGCATCGATACAGGGGCTTGGTTGTGTATTGATGCAGCGGGATAAAGTTATTGCCTACGCTTCGCGGCAACTCAAGGTTCATGAACGGAACTACACGACGCACGATTTAGAGCTGGGAGCTGTTGTTTTCGCGCTTAAGATATGGCGACACTACCTGTACGGTACCAGGTGCACGATTTACACCGATCACAGGAGTCTCGAGCATATCCTTAAGCAAAAGGACTTGAATATGCGTCAACGAAGATGGGTCGAACTTCTAAACGACTATGAATGCGCCATCAAGTATCATCCAGGGAAGGCCAATGTTGTGGCTGATGACCTCAGTCGGAAAGACACTTTACCTAAGCGCGTGCGAGCGCTACAGCTTACCATTCAGTCCAGTCTTCCTGCACAGATACGAGCTGCTCAGATAGAAGCACTAAAACCCGAAAACGTCAAGGCTGAAGCCTTGCGCGGTTCAAGGCAACAAATGGAACAAAAGGAAGACGGCGCCTACTATGTAACGGGGCGTATTTGGGTCCCACTTTATGGCGGCTTACGCGAACTTGTGATGGATGAAGCGCACAAGTTTCGCTACTCGGTACATCCAGGGTCGGATAAGATGTACCACGATATCAGAACAACTTATTGGTGGCCAAACATGAAAGCTCTTATCGCAACTTACGTCGGCAAGTGCTTAACTTGTGCAAGGGTTAAAATCGAGTACCAGAAACCATCAGGCCTGCTTCAGCAGCCTAAGATACCGCAATGGAAATGGGAAGAAATTTCCATGGATTTTGTTACGGGCTTACCTAGATCCCAGCATGGGAATGACACTATTTGGGTGATCGTTGATCGGCTCACAAAGTCTGCTCACTTCTTGGCTATCAAAGAAACGGATAAGTTTTCTACCCTAGCAGACATCTACATGAAAGAAGTTGTTTCGAGGCACGGAGTGCCCACTTCTATCATTTCGGATCGCGATGCACGATTCACGTCAGAGCTTTGGCAAGCGATGCACAAATCTTTCGGCTCACGATTAGACATGAGCACAGCATATCATCCTCAGACGGATGGGCAGTCTGAGCGAACTATCCAAACCCTTGAAGACATGCTTCGGGCATGTGTTATTGATTTCGGCAACGGCTGGGAAAAGCATCTCCCTTTGGTGGAGTTCTCGTACAATAACAGTTACCATACCAGCATTCAAGCCGCTCCATTTGAGGCATTGTACGGACGTAAATGCCGGTCACCTCTCTGTTGGGCAGAGGTGGGGGATAGTCAAATTACGGGTCCAGAGATTGTAGTGGACGCCACAGAAAAGATTGCACAGATACGACAACGCATGGCGGCAGCACGCGACCGTCAGAAAGCCTACGCGGACAAGCGTAGAAAACCATTGGAATTTGAGGTCGGGGACCGGGTTTTATTGAAAGTTTCACCCTGGAAGGGTGTGGTACGTTTTGGCAAACGGGGCAAACTAAATCCGCGGTACGTCGGACCATTCGAAATTACAGAAAAGATTGGCAAGGTAGCCTACAAGTTGAACCTACCAGCTGAACTCGGAGCAGTTCACAATGTCTTTCACATATCGAACTTAAAGAAGTGCCTATCAGATGAAACCTCATCATTCCTTTTAAGGAACTCACTATCGACGAGCGGTTGCAGTTCGTCGAGGAACCAGTTGAAATCACGGACCGGGATGTTAAGGTCCTCAAACACAAGAGAATCCCTCTTGTTCGAGTTCGTTGGAACTCCCAGCGTGGTCCAGAGTATACCTGGGAACGCGAAGACCAGATAAAAGAAAAGTATCCCCAGTTATTCGAAACCAATGCATCCACTCCTGAGGCTGAAGCTACTACTACTGAATTTCGGGACGAAATTCCAAATCAACGGGGGGATGATGTGACACCCCAGGAAAACCAGTGAACAATGTAACTTACCTAGCTTCCTCAGTGAGTGCGTACCAAATTTCGGGACGAAATTTCTTTCAAGTTGGGGATAATGTGACAACTCGAGTTTCTGACTTTCACTTTCGCATTAAATGCGCGTTGACTTTGACTGTTTAGTTGTTTGGATTGTGAACTTGTAATTGTACACGTTGTGTTTTAATGAAGCGTACTGTCATTTTGCGTATATGTGATTACTTGCTGAAATGGAAAATAATATTATAACTATTATGAAGAACACTTAGTCTAGATCACTCGAAAATGGCACACAGTTCGAAAGACTCGAAGGACCACGAAAGATGACTTTCAATCCGAAGGATCAACCTTCGAATTAAAGGTTCCCGAAACATATCATTCGGCCAAAGACTTCATCCTTCGAACACGAAACATATCTTTCGACATGTTTCGGCCCAGCCATTCTGATGGGCTTGGCCCATTCCTGTAATATGTTTATATACGTGAATGCATGTAAACAGACGGTTATTTTCTGAAAAACCCTAGTTCCCTTGCGTGTGTGTGTGACGGCATAGCAAACCTATTCTCTGTTCGAAGGATTTCCGTTCCGTAATCCAGATTTCCGGTTAGTATGTGATGTTATTATGTTAATAGATGATGCTTTGAGTATACATAACTTCATGATTTATCGATTGTCTTGCAATATATTGTTTGTATATTAACCGAATATGTATGTTAATCGGACATGAATGCTAATCGAATACGTATGCTAATTGAATAGGTATGTTGATCAGATTTAGTTGATAATCGGATGCGTATGTTAACCGGATTGTTTGTATGATGTTAACCTGTTTAATCGATTACGTATGTGATGCATCCGAACGGTTCTGCTAGTATGATTGGTTGTCTATACTTGAGGCTTTGATGTTGTTTTAATAGAATCGCATGATAATGATTTAGGGCCGGTTCGGTGGTGATATTATTGTTCATGTGGTCAAGTTAGGGTTCATGAGACTTAATATGAAACTCCCCGTTTGATTTGATTCTGAGGTAATTGAATACTGAAATTGTGTTGATTGATAATGGTTATGTTTGGAAACAATGTAACAAATTCAGAAAATTTAGGAAACACGTAACTGATTGTAACCGAAAGATATCTGCTGCTCGAACCATAGCTGTGACCGAAGGATGCTTGTCCTTCGAATCATGGCTGTTGACCGAAGGATGACTTTACCGAACCATAGTAGTGTATGCCGAAAGATAATAGTTAGTCGAAACATAGTTGTAACCGAAAGATAGGTTGACTGAAGGATAACATTGGTTCGAAACATAACTTTGGTCCGAAAGATAACTGTGTATCGAAAGACGTGTCGAAACATAATTGTGACAATTGTGATAACTGTTAGACCGAAGGATGAGCAATGAATCGAAGGATGGGTGGTGTGAATCGAATGATAGCTTATGATTTAATGTGAAATACTACGTGTTGTGCTGTTATGCAAACTGACTGTTCTGTGAACATTTAACTTGCATGCGTATCGTTGTGAACATGAACTGATTTGTTATACGTGCATACAATAGGACGTGATTAATTACTTGTGAGTGCATAACCTAGCATACCGAGCAAACCAAGGTGAGTTCACACTCCTACTAAGGCATGGGATTCCCGGGTCGTGGGAATGGGTTAAAGGTTTCAATTGACATAAACGTACAAACGCTTTTCCTAGACTATCACCTATCATAGTCCTCGGATGTCAGGACGGTTCCGTAGGTTGGGATAACACCTACGTGGTCATATACTAATTCCGTAGGTTGGGATAACACCTACGTGGTTCCGTAGGTTGGATAACACCTACGTGGTCATATGCCATTACTGCCTCGGATGTCAGGCACGCACGTAAAACCTACGTGTACGCATTACTTACTTCTTCCGTAGGTTGGGATAACACCTACGTGGTCATATACTAATTACTATCCTCGATGCAAAGGATACGTGCTACGCACACCTCATACGCGCTACTGTTCTCGGACGAAGAACAGGGATAATACGAATAGTCTAGTGGTCACATAACATGGGAAGCCCCCACCTATATAACTTACTATCGGCCCAGTAGAGCCAACCTGTACTTACTGTTACGTACTTATTTACTGTGAACTCGCTCAACTATTTTGTTGATCCTTTCTTTTACATGCCTTGCAGATCGTTAGGTACTGGGAGCTTGCACTGGAGGCGCGGACGTTGTGGACTTGGATCGTGAACGTCATATGAAACCCATATGATACTTGATACACATTTACATTGGATATTTTTATATATACGCTTCCGCTAAACATTGATAACTGACTTATGTTTTGGAAACACCTTTCATATGGATTTGTTTTGAATTATATTGCAATTACTTCTACTTTATACATTGTTCTATATGATTGGTGGCTTGATCCTGGTCAGTCACGCTCCCAAGCGGTGATACTCCGCGTGTGGATTTTTGGGGGTGTGACAGCACGCACCGAGGTAAAGTGTCTTTTCGACTGAGGGCATCAGCCACAACATTGGCTTTGCCTGGATGGTACTTGATGGCGCATTCGTAGTCGTTAAGTAACTCGACCCATCGTCGTTGACGCATGTTCAAATCCTTCTGCTTAAGGATATGCTCGAGACTCCTGTGATCGGTGTAAATCGTGCACCTGGTACCGTACAGGTAGTGTCGCCATATCTTAAGCGCGAAAACAACAGCTCCCAGCTCTAAATCGTGCGTCGTGTAGTTTCGTTCATGAACCTTGAGTTGCCGCGAAGCGTAGGCAATAACTTTATCCCGCTGCATCAATACACAACCAAGCCCCTGTATCGATGCGTCACAGTAAACCACGAAGTCATCTGTGCCCTCTGGCAATGAGAGAATAGGTGCGCTGCAAAGCCTATCCTTTAGATACTGAAAAGCAGTTTCCTGCGTGTTGCCCCAACGGTAGGTGACACCCTTCTGTGTCAGTAGTGTAAGTGGTTGCGCGCTCTTCGAGAAATCCTTGATAAACCGTCTGTAGTAACCTGCCAAACCCAAGAATTGGCGTATTTCTGTCGGTGTACGCGGTGCTGGCCAATTCCTGATCGAATCTACCTTGGATGGGTCGACATGAATCCCATCCTTGTTCACCACATGGCCTAAGAAGTGGACTTCATGAAGCCAGAAGTCGCATTTTGAAAACTTTGCGTACAGTTGCTCCTTTCGAAGAAGTTCCAAAATAAGGCGAAGATGCTGCTCGTGTTCCTCCTGACTCTTGGAGTAAATCAGAATGTCGTCTATGAAAACAATAACGAACTTGTCAAGATAAGGTTTGCACACCCTGTTCATAAGATCCATGAAGACTGCAGGCGCGTTCAATAATATCAAACCATCCATCATACCAAACATAAAATATACAGGTAAAATAATTCATAAAACCCAACATGATTAATGTTCAAACCAAACTTTGTTTGAGTAGCGTAAACATAATAATGAAAACCCAAGACAAGTTATAAGTTCAATTAGCGTTCATTGCGTCTCCTCCTCCTAACACGAAAACTCGACCTCTTGCCTCGTTGCCATTGATGTTGTTGTTTCCCCCGTTGTTGTTGTTATTGTTCCCGTTGCCCTGATTGTTGTTGTTGTTGTTCTGGTTCCTGTTTAGCTGTGGGCAGTGTCTCTTGATGTGACCTTCAGCACCACAATTATAGCACCCCTTGTTGCCCTGTTGCTGATTCTGCTGTGCCGGTGGCTGCTGCTGATCCTGATTCGCAGGACGAGGGCTTCTACAGTCTTTGGCCTCGTGACCCATCTTGAGGCATCTTTGACAACGGCCCTTATTACACTGGCCACTGTGATGCTTGTTGCAGGTGTTACACTTTGGGAGATTTCCTCGATACCCTCCCTGTCTGTGGCTGCCTGAGGAGTGCTGACTTGGACTCTGGTAACTGTCTGTCTTTCGCTGTTGAGCTTGCGACTGCACTGAAGCTGATCCCTTGCTAGAATCCCCATCCCATTTTCTCTTACTTTCACTGGGAGTAGCAAGTGTAGTAGAAGCAGTAGCGGTAGCAGTAGCACTGATACGCTTAGGCAGTTTATTCTGATCCACTGCCTGATCAGTGATGCGATGAGCGAGACGCTGGATTTCCTGGATGTTGTTGAGGTTAGCCGAGGTAACGTGGCTCTGTATTTCTGGTGCCAAACCTTTGAGATACAACTCAATACGCTTGTATGGAGGGTCCACCATAGTTGGACATAACACAGCCAACTCATTTGATCTCTTGGTGTAAGCTTCGATTTCCGACCCAACCATTTTCAAGTTATACAACTCGTCATCCAACTTGTGAATGTCTTCTCTAGTGCAGTATTCCCTCTTGATCAGTTCTTTGAAATCATTCCAGGGTGTGGCGTTAGCAGCTGCCAACCCTAAGATCTGCACTTGTGCGTTCCACCAAGTGAGCGCAATCCCTTCAAGTGTGCCAGTGGCGAACTTCACCCTGCGAGCCTCAGGGCATTCACACATCTCGAAAACTGACTCGAGCTTTTCAAACCAGTGGAGGAGTCCAACTGCTCCCTCCGTGCCACTGAACGTGTTAGGACGACAATCCATGAAATTCTTGAAGGTGCACACAGGTTGTTGCTGAGCGGGTTGACCTATTGTGTACGAATAGGGCAAAGTTAAGTACGAGAATTAATGTAGGATCTAAAGATCCTAGTGTCTATACTGCAGGGTATACTACCTGCTTGGGCGGCTGCAACTGCCGCAGCAATGAGAGCCTCTAGCTGGGCTTGAGTCATGTTAATTCGTGCGGCCATTGATCTTCACATCAAAGGCAACATAAGTGAGAAAAGTTCGCGAATAGTGCGATGACAGAAGAGTGTAAGCACGTAAGTGTTCTCAAGCAATAACAAGTAGTGAGCAAAGTAATGTAAGCATACTACGAGCAAAGTTCTATGCAGTTCTAGCATGTAGGCAATAAACATAAACCTTATTACCTAGGATGTCGAGTCTTGCACGTGGAGCGAAGCGTCGTTGTGGATCGTTGAGAGCACTGTTCTGGTTATAGTCTGGTTTTAATAAAAACGTTTTTTTTTCCATATTAAAACCAAGTTCTCTATAACCAATGGCTCTGATACCAATCTGTCACACCCCCAAAATCCACCTGCGGAGTATCACCGCTTGGGAGCGTGACTGACCAGGATCAAGCCACCAATCATATTGAACATGTAATTAATGTCAAGTATAATAAATGTAAACAAACCATTCAATACGATTGATGTTTCAACAAAACATAATTTAAGTTGCGGAAGCATAGTAAATAATCCAACAATAGTTAATAGTTTTAAATGTCATAGTAGTTCAACGTAGAAACCACGATCCTTGTCCACAACGACCTGCTTCTCCAGTACAAGCTCCAAGTACCTAACGATCTGCAAGGCATGTAACAGAATGATCAACAAACTAGTTGAGCGAGTTCACAGTAAGTAAGTGCGTAACAGTAAGTAACGGGTGGCTCTACTGGGCCAATAGTAAGTTATGCAGGTGGGGGCTTCCCATGTTATGTGACCACTAGACTATTCGTATTATCCCTGTTCTTCGTCCGAGAACAGTAGCGCGTATGGGGTGTGCGTAGGTTTTACGCACGTATCCTTCGTAACCGAGGATAGAAGTAACATATGACCACGTAGGTGTTATCCCAACCTACGGAAGAAGTAAGTAATGCGTACACGTAGGTTTTACGTGCGTGCCTGACATCCGAGGCAGTAATGGCATATGACCACGTAGGTGTTATCCAACCTACGGAACCACGTAGGTGTTATCCCAACCTACGGAACCGTCCTGACATCCGAGGACCATGATAGGTGATAGTCTAGGAAAAGCGTTTGTACGTTATAAGTCAATTGAAACCTTTAACCCATTCCCACGACCCGGGAATCCCATGCCTTAGTAGGAGTGTGAACTCACCTTGGTTTGCTCGGTATGCTAGGTTATGTACTCACAAGTAATTAATCAAGTCCTATTGTATGCACGTATAACAAATCAGTTCACGTTCGAAATGATACGCATGTAATCTAATGTCGTATGGTGCTTGACAGCCAATATCATGTATCACGTAACAGTTAACCCATTCATGCAATTCACGTAATTCATGTGAACATATACAGGATCATGCATCTCACAAAAACTCAGACAAGTATGGGGGTGTCTCCCCTGTTCAAAACCCTGATAGCACACGAAATCATACAATAAACTCAGACTATCATGTTGCACACACAAGCTCGGACCCTTGATACATTCATTAAACTCGGCCCAATGTCCTCATATTAAACTCGGACCATGTTGATTTCATTAAACTCGGACACACAACATCCATTAAACTCGGTCCAAGGATGATCCAATAAACTCGGACCAAGCAATTATCATTAAGTTCGGACCATGTGAACTCTTTATGTTCGGACATCCTATTGTTAATAAACTCGGTCCAATAGACTTGTTTAAACTCGGACCACTATGTTTAATAAACTCGGTCCAAGCACTAGTTTAATAACTCAGACAAAAGGTGATCCATTATACTCGGACAAGCATATAAGGTACTTAAACTCGGACCAAGCTAGTATAATTAAACTCGGACCCTTGGTTAACTTGATTAAACTCGGACCAAATGGTCCAATTATATTCGGACCATAGTGATCCAATTAAGTTCGGTCCCTTATTTAAACCATTAAACTCGGACCTAAGTGTTTCAATTAATAAACTCGGGCAAGAAAAGGAGATTAAACTCGGACCTATATGCATACATTATATTCGGGCCATATGTAATCCATTAAACTCAGACGTCTCAAACAAATAAACTCGGTCATCATGCATCATTATAAACCTCGGACTTAACATAATTCATGAAGATTCAATTACATTGAAACGATTTCAACAGTTACGTTCTTGATCAAACCCTACCTTATACATTCATAGCAGAATCAATTCAACAATTAACATTTCTACATACCATGAATCTAAATCATCAGATAAACGATTGCAGGGCATATCAACAACATTATCACCACAATCCAAATCAAATCATCAATTACAGGATTAGCATGTGAAGAACTAGGGTTTACAAGTATTGCAAAAATCATGAACCGATATCAATCAAATAATCAACAAGCAAATATTAACAATTACCTTGAATGATTCTAGATGAGTAGAGTGATCAAACTCGTGATGATTATCTTGGTGATGATGATGGTGATGATTGCTAGAGCCCAAGAAATGAGAGTACGTGCTTTGGTTTTGGTGAAAGTGATTAGTGAATGATTAGGGAGGGGATTAGGGTTAAGTATTTAGGATTCCACTAATTACCATCTACATCCCTAAGTATTATAATTTACAAATGCACACCATCTCATAACTGTTTCATAGTTCCACCACCAAATTTACACATTTGACAAGTTTCACAAATAACCAACAACTATACACAATCAAACAATCATAACATATATAATTTCATGGCAATCAATACATGATCGTGCAATAAATACGAAATAGAAATCTTGGAAATTTGAGTTGTCACACGTAATCAGTTAGTAATCACATAGTTCAAGTAACAGTCATGATCATAACGTATATGTAAGTAACAACTAACTCATAGCATTTATCAGTCATACAAGTTCATGCAAGTCATGCTTATCATTAACAACAGCTAACTAACCCAGTTAACCCTTAACAGACCTAACCGAGTTACTGTGCATGTTTAACAACTTGACGAAACACACTTGTTTCGTCGTGAATCCCCTTCGACGAAACTCCCCTGTTTCGTCATAATTCCCTTTTGATGAAACTCCCTGTTTCGTCGTACATCCCATCGGCGAAACGCACACGTTTCGTCGTGATTACCCTCCGGTGAAACACACCCGTTTCGTCATCAACAGCGTTTTGTCGGAAGGCATCAGTTACGTCGTGTTATCAGTTACACACAGAAACCCTAATCATTCTGAACAACCGTTTTACACCAATCTCGAACAACCATTTATCATATCACGCCATAATCATCAATCATTAAACAGAATCATACATTCAAGCATTCAATCAATATACACGGTTCCAATACTTAACATCCGACCAACATGAACAACGAACCCACTTGCATACGCTCCCAAGTATCAGATTCAGTTTCATAGGTTAGCAATGGAGCATCAGTTACTTACTATTTCATAACACTTTATTTAATCACATCATAATAAGTTTATCCGATTCACCATCTAAATCATACAATATACATATCGACATACATGTTCATCAATCAACAAGTAAACGAGATGAAACGGCTAAATATGACATCATGGAAATCAAGTGCACCAACAATTAAGTTAAACCCTAGCAACGATCTAATCATAAGAAATAGGGTATGCTAATCGATTAAGATACGAGACTAGCAAAGGTTCCAGGAGAGCTAGAGGCTGCCGTCGCATAGGAGAGGGAGAGAGATAGACCTTAGGGTTTAGAGATTGATAATTGATAAGCTTTTACGTAACCTTAAGTCATTATACATTCATATAGACGAGTTGGGCCCTTACTGGGCTTCGGCGAAACAGTGGGCCGGCGAAACGCCTGTTTCGTCGAGATGAGGATGGCGAAACACTCCTCTATTTCGTCGAAGTGGTTGATGGCGAAACTTTTTGTTTCGTCGGGTATAGTTCTAATCTCAAACAGTTTACAAGTTCATGTAACCAAACACTTTAATCACATTAAATAGATAACATATCAAACAAACATCTCAACGTATAATCCAACGTGTACAATTACAAGGCAAACAAGTCGTGTAAACAAACAACTTAACAATTAACGTGCAATTAATGCAATGGTGGAATCTTGGAAACTCGAGTTGTCACATTATCCCCAACTTGAAAGAAATTTTATCCCGAAATTTAGCATGCGGTTACTGAGGAAGCTAGTTAAGTTGCGTGGTTTACTGGTTTTCCTGGGGTGTCACATCATCCCCCCGTTCATTTGGAATTTTGTCTCGAAATTCTGCAGTAGCTTCAGCCTCAGTAGTAGTTGCATGGTTTCCGAACAACTGGGGATACTTAAGTTTCATTTGGTCTTCTCGTTCCCAGGTGAACTCTGGGCCACAACGGGAGTTCCAACGAACTCGAACAAGAGGTATTCTGGTGTGCTTGAGAACTTTCACATCTCGGTCAGTAATCTCTATTGGTTCCTCGGCGAATCGCAACTGGTTGTCTATAGTGAGCTCCTTAAAGGGAACTATGAGGGTCTCATCTGACAGACACTTCTTCAGATTTGACACGTGAAATACGTTGTGAACTCCACTGAGTTCTGCTGGTAGGTTCAGTTTGTAGGCCACTTTGCCTATTTTCTCGATGATTTCGAACGGTCCAACGTAACATGGGTTAAGTTTACCTCGTTTGCCAAAACGAACCACACCTTTCCATGGTGAGACTTTGAGTAGCACTCAATCCCCAACCTGGAACTAGAGTGGTTTCCTACGCTTATCAGCGTAGCTTTTCTGACGGTCACGAGCTGCTGCCATTCATTGTCGTATCTGAGCTATCCTTTCCGTTGTGTCTACTACAAGTTCTGGACCCGTGATCTGACTATCACCCACCTCTTCCCAACAAAGAGGTGATCGGGATTTACGCCCGTACAATGCCTCAAATGGAGCGGCCTGAATACTGGTGTGGTAACTGTTGTTATACGAAAACTCCACTAACGGGAGGTGTTTTTCCCAGCCATTGCCAAAATCAATCACACATGCTCTAAGCATGTCTTCAAGGGTTTGAATAGTGCGCTCAGACTGCCCATCCGTCTGTGGATGATAAGCGGTGCTCATGTCTAAACGTGAGCCAAAGGACTTGTGCATTGCTTGCCACAGTTCAGAAGTAAAACGTGCATCACGATCGGAAATAATAGAGGTTGGCACCCCGTGCCTCGAAACCACTTCCTTTAAGTAAACGTCTGCAAATGTTGAAAACTTATCCGTTTCTTTGATAGCCAAAAAGTGTGCAGACTTAGTCAATCGATCCACAATCACCCAAATAGTGACATTTCCATGTTGAGATCTAGGCAGGCCTGTAACGAAATCCATGGAAATTTGCTCCCATTTCCATTGTGGTATCTCTGGTTGTTGGAGTAGGCCCGATGGTTTCTGGTATTCAGTCTTGACTCTTGCACAAGTCAAACATTTGCCAACGTAGGTTGCTATGTGAGCTTTCATGCTAGGCCACCAGTACGTGGTCTTGAAGTCGTGGTACATCTTATCCGAACCAGGATGTACCGAATAACGAGACTCATGTGCTTCATCCATCACAAGCTCACGTAATTTTCCATAGAGCGGGACCCAGATGCGTCCTGTTACATAGTAGGCGTCGTCTTCCTTTTGTTCTAACCGTTTCCTTGATCCGCGTAGGGCCTCAGCCCTGACGTTTTCTGGTTTCAATGCTTCTACCTGAGCATCTCATATCTGGGAAGGAGGACTAGACTGAATGGTGAGTTGTAATGCTCACACACGCCTAGGTGTAGTATCCTTTCGACTGAGGGCGTCAGCCACAACATTAGCTTTACCGGGTGGTACTTGATCGTGCATTCGTAGTCATTCAAGAGCTCAACCCATCGACGTTGTCGCATGTTCAATTCCTTCTGTTTGAAGATATGCTCGAGACTCCTGTGATCGGTGTAAATAGTGCACTTGGTACCGTACAGGTAATGTCTCCATATCTTAAGTGCGAAGACGACAGCTCCCAGCTCCAGATCATGAGTAGTGTAGTTCCTTTCGTGAACTTTAAGTTGGCGTGAGGCGTAAGCAATGACTTTATCCTATTGCATCAATACACAACCAAGACCCTGAATTGACGCGTCACAATAAACCACGAAATCGTCTGTGCCCTCTGGCAAGGAAAGAATTGGTGCGCTACATAGTCTATCCTTTAGGAGCTGAAATGCAGATTCTTGTGCATCACTCCAACGATAGGTGACACCTTTTTGAGTCAGTGAAGTGAGAGGTTGCGCAATCTTGGAGAAATCCTTGATGAACCTTCTGTAATAGCCCGCCAAACCCAAGAATTGGCGGATTTCCGTTGGTGTACGAGGTGCAGGCCAGTTCTTGTTCGAATCTACCTTGGATGGATCAACATGAATCCCATCCTTGTTTACCACATGGCCTAAAAAGTGGACTTCACGAAGCCAAAAGTCGCATTTCGAAAACTTAGCGTACAACTGTTCTGTTCGAAGGAGTTCTAAGATAAGCCATAGATGGTGCTCGTGTTCCTCCTGACTCTTAGAATAGATCAGGATGTCGTCGATGAAAACAATAACAAACTTGTCCAGGTAAGGCTTGCACTCTGTTCATAAGATCCATGAAGACTGCAGGCGCGTTTGTCAGCCCAAAAGGCAGGACCAGGAACTCGTAATGCCCATAACTAGTCCTGAACGTTGTCTTAGAGACATCCTCGTCTCGAACTATCTGTTGATGATAGCCTGACCTCAGATCAATCTTTGAGTAGTAGCTCGACCCTTGCAGCTGATCGAACAAGTCATCAATGCGTGGTAGTGGATAACGGTTCTTCACAGTCACCTTGTTGAGTTCGCGGTAGTCGATACACATTCTGAAGGTACCATCTTTCTTCTTCACAAATAATACTGGAGCTCCCCAAGGCGAAGAGCTAGGACGAATAAAACCCTTATCCAAGACTTCTTGTAGTTGCGTGGACAGTTCTTCTAGTTCTGATGGAGCTAAACGATAAGGTGCTCGAGCTATTGGCGCTGCTCCAGGAGCTAGCTCGATTTGAAATTCAACCTAACGATGGGGTGGGAGACCAGGTAATTCCTCAGGGAATACCTCAGGAAAATCACGCAAAATCGGGATATTTTCGATCTTCTTTTCTTTCTTCGAGGTGTTAGTAACAAGGGCTAAAATAGCAGTGTGGCCCTTGCGCAAACACTTCTGGGCCTTAAGAAAAGAAATGATGCCCACCACGGCACCACTCTTGTCGCCATGAATCACTAAAGGTTCTCCATTTGTACGAGGCATGCGGACGATCTTCTCTTTGCAAAGGATCTCTGCTCGATGTTGCGATAACCAATCCATACCAATAACAATGTCGAAACTACCTAATACAATAGGAATGAGGTCGATAGAAAAAGTCTGACCAGCTAAGATGAGATTACAACCCTTAACTACGTGTGTGGCCTCTAAACTTTTACCATTTGCTAACTCTATGACATGCTTGGTGCTCAAGGGTGTTGGTGTTCGCTTTAACATTTGACTAACTTTTAAGGACACATAACTTGTATCGGCACCCGAATCAAATAAAACAGTAACAAAGAAGTCGTCGAGAAGAAACTTACCCATCACCACGTTAGGATCATTCCCTGCATCACCCTGCCCAATCACAAACGCACAGCCCCGGGCGCCATTGTTTCCCCCGTTGTTATTCCCATTGTTGTTCCCGTTCCCCTGATTATTGTTGTTCTGATTCTGGTTTAACTGGGGACAGTTTCTCTTGAAGTGACCCTCAGCACCACACTGAAAGCATCCCCTGTTACCATGCTGTTGCTGCGGCTGATTCTGTGGAGTCTGCTGTTGCTGTTGGCGATTCTGATTCACAGGTCGTGCGCCCCTACAATCCTTCGCTTCATGACCAAACTTATTACACCTCAGACAACGACCCTTGTTGCACTGCCCACTGTGATGCCTGTTGCATCGATTGCACTTGGGGTGGTTTCCCCTGTATCCACCCTGCCCTTGACTACCAGACGATTGCTGACCAGGATGTAGGATCGTTGTTGAACCCGAATGAGTCAATCAGAAGAGTCGTTTATCCGAATCAAAGGCGGAATCAATGAAACGGACGCTCAAACTAATTATAATGCCTCTTGTATTGATTTTACAGAGATTACAACCTGAGAGCAATTTGGCAGCACTTCGTTACAATTTCTGAATCCGTGCCAAATGAATGAACAGTGCACCTATTTATACTTGACCAGGTTTCGCTTATATGACATGTACATATGAGCGAAATTTGATGTTTCTGATTTCGCTTATATGACATGTACATATGAGCGAAATCACTCCCTTAACTCCTAAACATCGTTTCTCGAACCTCGTGCACTGGTTATTCTAACCTATCCTATTCTATTACATGATACAAGACGAAGTCAATAGACGTAATGCACTAACAGACTCCCCCTCGGATATTGACAAAGTCTTTAGTGTCTAGTCTCTATTATGACACCTCTTCTGTCTTGATCATTCTGCCTTCTCGTTCAGATTGTAACATTGAAAGCATCTTTCAATCTTTCTCTTTGATCAGCTTCTCTCTTTGACTCTTACACCAGGATCTCATCACTGGCTCTATCATTAACAGCTTTATCATCAGCAGGCTCCCCCTTTCGTCAAGCTTCCGTGCTTTTAGGGATCGACACCTATCTTTCCAGCTACAAGCTCCTCCTTACTTCCAGCTTGTCTTCAGACTCCCCCTTAGACTCAGCTCTCGGGATCGTAGTCTGGACTTTTCCTGCAATCACTCATACACTTGATAAGTAACAACATTTTAAGCTTCCAGATATCATAATCTGACAAATCAAACTTTTAAACACTCCCTTTATCATCAAAATACAAATAATTTGCAATTTCATCAAACAGGATCAAAACTAACTCTTTAACAGTATAAGCATCCAAATCCCCCACAGTTAATCATCCAAGTCCAACTTAATGACCTTGGAGACATCACAAACTGTTTTTGAATTTTTGATTTTAATACAAGTTTCAAATTAATGAACTTGTTTTATTTTCAGAAACACAATCAGCTTACTTAGATTTTGAAACTCAGCATCTCAAATATCGGTTGTCGAAAATAAAGTAGAAATCAAAATCTCTTTGTATTTTCTGAAAATATAAAGCAGTAAAGAAATATGTACAAACATATTTACAGACAATATTTTTGTTTGAGTATACGACAGAGGATTATATCAGTTTTTGACAAGTTACAAGTACCATTGAGCTTAATTTCACTTAAAGAATTAAACAATTCACTTAGATTGTCGATATACTGATCCACTTAAATTTTCATACACATTTCAACTGATTCAGGATATGATTTAGTTGTTTTAAAACTTAAACTCATTCATGTGTCCCACCTCTTGAGTATACTCCCGTATCCAGAATCCCAAATATTCAGTCTTACAGGTGGGTATACCACAAATGATATCTGTAAGGGGTTAAATGCGAGGGCCGTGAGAGCTCAGGTCGATACTTGCGTATACGCAGAGAGATGACGGCTTCGGCTTTTCGATGCGTCCCCTTTAGAGGATCTTTTAGTTACAACAGCAGCGACTATCAATTTTATTGTTTCATCAGCCTGCTGAGGGCGATGCTATGTTTCAAGCATGTGCAGAAAGTATTATTCGGGGACTAGGCCAGAACTTCCATTCAGCAGAAGTTCCGGAATAATACCCCAGATATCATTGAGTATAAAGACCTAGTATCTTAGAATATGGGACCTTTCAAACGAGATTTCAGGGGTTACCTATATATCCAAGTAGTGTTCCCCACGAAATAAGCAAGTGTTTGAATTTAGGTTTATATCCCGAAAAAGTTTACTAAATGTATAAAAACCTATCGACATATCATCAGTAAGACTGTTTAACGCTTATTTAATCATTACAATTCTTTAGCATACTGTAACAGTCTACTGATGTACTATCATTTCTTTTTTTACGCAAAATTCAATTTTTGAATTTTATTCTGTTTTTGTATTTTTCAAATTTTCTAATGTTTTTGTATTTTCTAACAAATTTTTCTCCCCCTAAAATGCGAAATCATTAAAAATTTGACAACACGATACTGATAGCTTTGTCTCGCCATCCATGTTTTGCTAACTATGAATCATTTGCACAAAAAGCAGTAATTACCCCTATGATTTACAACCCATTGATCTTTTACAGTTTGAAAACCGTTTTTTCAATCTGGTGAAAGTAATCATGTTTGTTCAGCCGTGAGGATTTCGGCGTATTCAATCAACATTTATTCAAACAAAACTAAAAACAAACATATTTTTGGTTTTTCAAATTTTACCAAACTAGAAGCATAATTTTGATTTTAATTTTTCATATTTTTAGGGTTTAGAAAATATTGTTTATTTATGTACAGAAAACAATCAAACTAAACTCCCTGTTCAACCAAACTAGGGTCCTGCAACCTATTCCTGTGCCAGGCTGCTCCAACTTCCCTTTACACAATCTTCAGCTTCGTTGAGCACCTGCACATTCAACAATTTGATCATTTGAACAACGCAACCCAAGCCTGTTTAGACTCAGGTAGTTGAACATGAAACTTTCCGGGTAAAACTGGATAGTTTCTTTCATTTTTCTCAAACACATTATCAATTTTAATCTCAACTTTTTCATCTTTTATCAAATTATCATTTTTCTTAATAGACCATGTTTGACCCGTCGGTGTTCCTCGTTTATAAAAATGTGATTCTTTTTGAACACTTTGTTTCTGAACAACAATTGGTTTCCAAAACTGTTGAGGTTTTGTCATATCAACTGATGTTTTCCAACTCTGTGTTGTTCTGAATCTGGGTGTGTGAGAATTCCAGGTCTGTCTTGAATCAAACCTGTTCGGGTTTGATTTCTAAGTTTGATTTGAAGCAAACTTGTTTGTATTGTACCTCCAAGTTTGTTTCGAATCAAATCTGGTTGACCGTGGTTTCACATCCTCAGATTTCTGTTTTTCAACATCAACATGCTTCGGATTTGGACACTTTCGTGCGACATGTCCAATCTGATCACATTTAAAACACACTTTCTTTGAAACATCCTTGGCCTGTTGTTGTTTCTTCTTCATAGCCTCAAACTCCTCATTAGACTGCTGTCCAAATTTGAGTTTTTCCTCTTCTTTCAAACTTTTTCCTTGAACAAAATTCAATTTTTGTTGCAAATCCTATTTTTCATTTTGTTTTCGATTCTGTTTCTTTTTATAACCCAAACCAGCCTTCATGTTTTTCTTCTTAAAACCAGGTTTGTTATAAAAAGATTTATGACCTTTACCAGCAAACTTTGAAATTTCCGACTTCTCAATCTCAACCATTTTGAAAACTTTATCGACCTTTTCTGAAATCACATTCTGAATCGGGAATACAACATCTAAGAATAGTTTGTCCGATCCAATCATGGTATAGACCAATCCCTTTGAATCATCATCCAAATTTTTCACGGATTTTGTGTTTTTTAGATAACCATCATGAAAATTACCTTCATCTTCATCCTGTGATTCAGACTTACCTTTTGTAGACTCATCTTTCAAAACGCTTTCAACAACCTTACTTACCACCTCTGAATCATTAGCATCATCAGATTTGGAGTAAGTCACATCGATACTTTCAGGTAACTGGTCAGCTATGTTCAAACCCTTTGCCACCTTTTCCTCATCATAAAAAGTATAATTGTTTCTCAATGGTGGTGGTACCTGATGAAACTCTGAACTAATACCCTTTTTGCAATTGTCAGTATCTTTGTTATCTGGTGTGATGTTGAAAATGCGTTCGAGAATGTACGAAGAGTTATGATAACTTTGAAGTTTTGTAACAACCTTTTCTTTTTCAGCCAAGACTTGTTTAAGATTAGCAATTTCATCAACACATTTGTTTAATTCAATTTGCTTTTCTTTAAACTTTCTTTCATACATTTCTTTAGTGACTAAAGTTTCTGACAATCTTTGATCAAAACTTTTGACTTGGCTCTTCAAAGTATCATAAGCTTCTTGTACTCTCTGACTCGACCACTTTAAAGAATCATACTGTTTTTGTAAATCTTGACATTTAGATTCTTTTTCAACACAATCAACACATTTAGCAGTACACTTTTCTTTCAAAATCTTATTTTCTTCTTCAAGACCATGACATTTCTGTGTTAGCTTTTCGACTTTTAATTTCAAAATTTCTTCTGTTTCAACCATTTATTTACATTTCGTTTTGAAAACATTTTCAAATTTGGTTGCTTCATTTTCTTTTATTTTTATTATTTCTTCTTTTTCAGTACAGGCTTTGCATATTTCTATGCACTTCCTGCACTTGTTTTCATGTTTATCAACAATTTCAACATTTGATAGATCAGAAGATTTTCTTACCTCAGTCTCTTTCAGCACCGATTCTTCTGTTTCAGCTTTCTTTTCCTCTCTGTTCTCCTTTTCTCTTCTTTCTATTCTTCTTCTATCTTCTGCTCTTCTCCAGCTTTCTGTTCCTCTCCAACAACAATCTTCACAACAGTCTTTACTTCTTCAATCATCTTCTTCAATTCTTCTTCTTTTCTCTTCTTCATTTCTACCACCTTCGGTAGACTTGCTTCACAAACCTCTCTTATCTTCTTCTCCAAATCAGGCAGATATGCTTTATCAGATAACCTTCGTGTGTTGAAAGTAGCCTGCCTTGGAAGCAAATTTTTTACAGCTTCGAAATCCACTTTTGATGGGTCAACAACTGGATTACCCCATGGATCCATGTAACATTCCAAATCATCATTCCATCGTTTTGCTCTCTGGGCTTCTTTGAATGATTTGTTTAATTTTCCGATTTCCCATCTTGCATAGTCTGCTTTCCACCATCTATCAGGATCAGCATCAACCACAAATGCATATCCAACTGAATCTTCTTCAGGGCAAACCTGACTCCAGTCGTAACCTTCATCGTCATATATAACTGCAAGAGCCCTTGATTTTTCTTCAGGCTGTTTCAATCTTGGTGGCTCAGACTTGTTCTGATGGTAAATCGCTTTCTTGTAATAATCGTCTTTGAACGGGTTTTCAGAATCATCATCAGCATACGCATTTCTCCACTCGCGCTTGAAGTGACCTTTTTGTTTACATTTGAAACATGCCACCTTTGATTTATCAAATCCCAGTTTGGTAGATGGTCCACCAGTTGACTTCCTCCCCGTGATCTCCATGAATCGTTGTGCCCGACGAACCGCACTGGCCATGCACCATCTTATATCCATTAGTTCCATCTCCTTGGGGTCTAATTGATCATAATCTTCTTTCGTCAAGTTGGTGTTGCCAATCTTCCCTGCAATGAGGCTTTCATACGATTCAAGTACAGATGCCAAGAAAACCATCTGTTGTTTCGCTGACTCTTCACTGAAATTCTGCCCATTCTGCAGATCCACTGCGATATTACACTGGAATAAATTCTTGGAAGCAGATTGACTTGAAGTGTTTGAAGAAGATCCACTGTGAAAACCACTATGAAGACTTTCATTATTTACTGATCTTGAACCTTCTGCAGAAAATGCTGTTTTTGGAGACCCAGCTTGTGATATGTTTCCTCGGTAGTAAAGTTCTACATTCTACTGATAAGCTGGATTGTTGACTTTAGATCTCTTTATCTCCAATTCATGGCTTTCAAGCCTTTCAATCAGCAAATCCACATTTAAATCTTCAGGCTTGATTGTATTTTTCAACATTAGAGTAAAGTATTACCACTCTTGATCATTTGGCAAAGAATCAAACAATTTATCCACCAGCTCCTCTTCAGAATATAAGATTTCGTGTCTGGTCAGCTCCATTTTCAGATGTCCAAATCTCTCAATCGTTTTACAAACAGACTCATTTTTCATACAGTTGAATAAATCAAACTCTTTACGCAACAATTTCTTTTTATTTTTAACAATTTCATTACTTCCTATACATTTTCTCCCTAACGCTTCCCACAAACTCTTTGAAGTTTTCTCTTGTTCAAGTAACGAGATAATATCCTCTCTCACTGACTGTTTGATCAATGTAATCATTTTATATTCAGCCACAACATTTTTTATTTCTATGTATGTGAAATCTTTCGCATCTATTAACTCTCCTCCCTCTTTTACTGGTTCAATATATCCATTTTTCAATTTTAACCAGCTTTCAGGAGTGAAAACTTTTACCCAACCCTGAAATCTGTTTTTCCACCAGTTATAATCTTCAACTTTCATTAACTTCGGTGGTTTCTGTTGGCTTCCATACATGTTCTCAAACTTCAAATTCTCTGAAATCTCTCTTGAATATTCTCTCATCTCAGATATTCTATCAGTCGATTCGGAAGTGAACGCATTGTAGAATGTGTTGTAGAACTCTTCACTGCTGTTTGATATCTTCAATCACCTGAGAGCAATCAAACAAACTCAATCAGTTTAAACAATATCCAATAATCTGAAATACACTGACACTTGGTTGTCGTGAAATGATATTGATGCGAAAAAGTTCACTTTCGAGCGAAATCAAGAAATGACACTTTGAGTGAAATAGCACACAAGGTACACTTGAGCGAAATCAAGTTTCTTTGTGACTCAAAAGCGAAATCATGCTGACATTGGAGCGAAATTAGAGTTTTGGTTCACAAAAGCGAAATCAGGTTGACGTATTAGCGAAATCACATGTGTCTGTATAAGCGAAATCACCCTAGAACCTTATGAGCGAAATCCCTAAGACCTAATCAGCGAAATCCCTTCAACATATGTACACATGAGCGAAAGTAGATGTACTCTGGAGCGAAATCCCAAGAAATTATGTTCACTGGAGCGAAATCCCAAGAAATTATGTTCACTGGAGCAACAATCCCCAGCATTTGAACCTGAGCGTTCCACCACGTAAGCGCTATACCTTCCAGAGTACCAGTAGCATACTTCACCCTGCGAGCCTCAGGGCATTCACACATCTCGAAAACAGACTCGAGCTTCTCGAACCAATGGAGGAGGCCTACCGCTCCTTCTGTGCCACTGAATGTAGTAGGTCGACTGTCCATAAAAGTGTTGAAGGTACATGCAGGAGGCTGAGCATGTTGACCTGTCGTGTGTGTAAGAAGAGACAAAGTTAAACACAAGTGTTGGTTTACGAGAGTAGGATCCAAAGATCCTAGAGTAAGTTGCAATGGCAGGTTATACCTCCTGCCTGAGCGACTACGAGTGCTGCAGTAACTTGTTCATTGATTAGAGCCGTTAGCTGGGCTTGAGTTAGGTTAACCCGTCCACTCATGATCTTCATATCAAAGGAAACATGAGTGAGAGATGTTCGCGAAAGTGCGATGACAGAAGAGAGTAAGCACACATGTGTTTTCAAACCACAGTTATTACGTTCATCTAAGCATACCATGAGCAAAGTTCTATGTAACTAGCAAGTAGGCAATACAAACATAAACCATACCACCTAGAATGTTGAGTCTTGCACGTGGAGCGAGGCGTCGTTGTGGATCGTTGAGCACTGTACAGGTTATATCTGGTTTTAACAAAAACTTTTTCCCCTTATTAAAACCAAGTTCACTATAACCAATGGCTTTGATACCAATCTGTCACACCCCCAAAATCCACATGCGGAGTATCACCGCTTGGAGGCGTGACTGATCAGGATCAAGCCACCAATCATATTGAACATAACGTATAAATAAATGTAAAACCCAAACACAATATAATTGGTGTCCAAACAAAACATAGTTTAAGTTGTAAGCGGAAGCATAATGTTTAAAACCACAATATAAGTTCAAAAGTATGATAAATGTTTAACATGGCATGTAACTATCCATGTCCCACAACGTCCACGCCTCCTCGTGCAAGCTCCAAAAGTACCTATTGACCTGCAAGGCATGTAACAACGAGTCAACAACAAAGTTGAGCGAGTTCACAGTTGGTTGTTTAGTTTTACCTGTTCGTTTTGAAATCATATGTTGTTTCGTAAACCACGAGTTAACAAGTAACCTTTTGTTTCCCAAACCATAATCGTAAGTAGTGGGCGCTTCCCATGTGAACCACTAGACCATACCATATCGACTACTAATGAAATATAAGTTGTGCCCTGCATCAGTGTCTATCATCACTGACAGTTTGCCATAGTCCATTAGTACACGCCCGTTCGAACGACACGGTGTGAGGTTTGTTAAACCTAATAGCGCTATTAACTAATGACCCGCTCGCCATCAGCCTCGGTGATTAAGTCGATATAAAGAGGAGGGACTTCATGATAGAGTTTTATCTACTAAGTTAAGGTTGTTGTCTACCCAAGGAGGACGAACGTACGTAGTTCTACCCAAGGAGAATACGCAGGAGTTATAGTGGCATCCTACCCAAGGAGGATGGCCGTACATATCCTACCCAAGGAGGATATGTAGTTTCCGTTTTAGTTTATTAACCCATTCCCAACCCTTGGGAATCCCATGCATTGTAGAAAGTGTGAACTCACCTCGGTTTGCTTGGTAAGATTATTACTCGCTCACAAATAATTCAATCCAATCCTATAGTGTTTACACATATGTAATCAGTTGGTAATCACATAGTTCAAGTAACAGTCATGATCATAACGTATATGCAAGTAACAACTAACTCATAGCATTTATCAGTCATACAAGTTCATGCAAGTCATGCTTATCATTAACAACAGCTAACTAACCCAGTTAACCCTTAACAGACCTAACCGAGTTACTGTTCATGTTTAACAACTTGACGAAACACACTTGTTTCGTCGTGAATCCCCTTCGACGAAACTCCCATGTTTCGTCATAATTCCCTTTTGATGAAACTACCTGTTTCGTCGTACATCCCATCGGCGAAACGCACCCGTTTCGTCGTGATTACCCTCCGGCGAAACACACCCATTTCGTCGTCATCAGTGTTTCGTCGGAGGCATCAGTTACGTCGTGTTATCAGTTACACACAGAAACCCTAATCATTCTGAACAACCGTTTTACACCAATCTCGAACAACCAGTTATCATATCACGCCGTAATCATCAATCATTAAACATAATCATACATTCAAGCATTCAATCAATATACACGGTTCCAATACTTAACATCCGACCAACATGAACAACGAACCCACTCGCATACACTCCCAAGTATCAGATTCAGTTTCATAGGTTAGCAATGGAGCATCAGTTACTTACTATTTCATACAACTTTATTTAATCACATCATAATAAGTTTATCTGATTCACCATCTAAATCATACAATATACATATCGACATACATGTTCATCAATCAACAAGTAAACGAGATCAAACGGCTAAACATGACATCATGGAAATCAAGTGCACCAACAATTAAGTTAAACCCTAGCAACGATCTAATCATAAGAAATAGGGTATGCTAATCGATTAAGATACGAGACTAGCAAAGGTTCCTGGAGAGCTAGAAGCTGCCGTCGCACAGGAGAGGGAGAGAGAGAGACCTTAGGGTTTAGAGATTGATAACTGATAAGCTTTTACGTAACCCTAAGTCATTATACATTCATATAGACGAGTTGGGCCCTTACTGGGCTTCGACGAAACAGTGGGCCGGCGAAACGCCTGTTTCGTCGAGATGAGGATGGCGAAACACTCCTCTGTTGCGTCGAAGTGGTTGATGGTGAAACTCTTTGTTTCGTCGGGTATAGTTCTAATCTCAAACAGTTTACAAGTTCATGTAACCAAACATTTTAATCACATTAAATAGATAACATATCAAACAAACATCTCAACGTATAATCCAACGTGTACAATTACAAGGCAAACAAGTCGTGTAAACAAACAACTTAACAATTAGCGTGCAATTAATGCAATGGTGGAATCTTGGAAACTCGAGTTGTCACATTATCCCCAACTTGAAAGAAATTTGATCCCGAAATTTAGCATGCGGTTACTGAGGAAGCTAGTTAAGTTGCGTAGTTTACTGGTTTTCCTGGGGTGTCACAATACAAGACGAAGTCGACAGACATATGCACCAACAGGTCTGAAAATCAAAGCGAAGAGCATATGTGAATTCTAACACTTCTGGGTTGATCAGAATGAGCCCAGCCCCTGACCCTTCAACGCTTGAAGCCCCATCGGTAAAAAGCTTTCAGGCTTCAAGGTCTGAGGGTTCAGTGGCAGCTGTGTTCACTTCAGTGATTGTTTGCTTTGGGACTTCTACAATGAAATCAGCCAAGACTTGGGCTTTGATGGCTTTTCTTGGGACATAGGTGATGTTATGCTTACCTAGTTCCACTGCCCATTTGTCAAATCGTCCCGAGTTTTCTGGTTTTTCAAGCACACTCTTAATAGGTTGGTCGGTGACCACTTGTACAGGGTGTGCTTGGAAATACCTACAAAGCCTTCTAGCTGTTTAGACTAGGGCTAGAGCAAGCTTCTCCAAGGGAGGATATTTGATTTCAGCCAATTTAATGGTTTTGCTGAAGAAATAAACGGGTACCTGAACCTGGTCTCGTTCAATGGTGAGGACCGCACTTATTGCTTCTTCAGCAACTGAAAGGTATACCGAGATTAATTCTCTCGTTTCTGGGACTGTAATGTCAGGTAGGGAAGCTAGGTGTTGCTTCATCTGGTTGAAGGCTTCTTCGGCCTCCTCAGTCCATTTGAAGTCCTTCTTATCAGAGCAACCCTTGAGTGTTTTGAAAAAGGGTAAAGACCTTTTAGCCAGTTTTGAGGTAAAACGCTTCAAGGCTGCAAGCTTCCCGTTTAAGCTTTCAACCTCCTTCTTGCTTCTCGGTGGTTTGGTTTCAAGAACAGCTTTTACCTTGTTTGGATTGGCCTTAATGCTTTGTTTTCCCACCATATGCCCCAGGAACTTACCTTCCTCAAACCCAAATGAGCATTTCTCGGGGTTGAGTTTCATGTTGACCTTCCTTAGGTTCTTAAAGGTTTCCCGGATGTCATCGAGCATTTGATATTCCATTTTGCTTTTGATCACCAAGTTGTCGACATATGCCTCCATGTTTCTACCAATTTGACTTGCAAAGGCCTTGTCAAGTAGGCGTTGGTAGGTTGCTCCAGCGTTTTTGAGGCCAAAAGGCATCTTTTGGTAACAAAAGATCCCTTTGTCTGTGTGGAAGGCGGTCTTCTCTTCATCTTCTTCCTTCATGAGGATTTGATGGTAACCCTTGTAAGCATCAAGAAATCACTTGAAAGGGTAACCGGTGAGGGAGACAACCTTGAGATCAATTTCTGGTAACGGGTAACAATCTTTGGGACAAGCCTTGTTAATATCCTTGAAGTCTATGCACATTCTCCAAGAATTGTCTGGATTTCGAACCATGACCGGGTTTGCAACCCAGGATTGATACTTGACTTCTCAGAGAATGCCGGCTGACACAAGCTTTTCAACCTCTTGGCATGTAGCCAAGCTTCTTTCAGGTTCTAGACTTCGTTTCTTTTGGACAACAGGCTTGACATTAGGTGGAATTTTCAACTCATGTTCAGAAATGCTTCGAGGGATGCCTGTCATATCTTCCGGGCACTAAGTAAAGACATCGCTATAATGTGTCAACAACTTTTCAAGATATGAGAGGGTTTCTTGTGAAAGGCTTGGATTGACCCTTATCCTCTGCTCAGGGTACTTAGGTTTTATGATTAGCCTTTGCTTGTCTTCTTCACTTTTGGAACTTTCACCTTCAACCATGTAGGCCTCCTGAGTAGGTTGAAGGGTTGCTATTCCCCTCTCGGTAGGAAATTTGACAGTGCCATGGCCAACAGACACAGCCATATAGAATGCACACTGCCCCGACCTTCCAATGATCACATCATAGTTTGAAGGTATATTGATAACCACAAAGGTGAGTGGTTGGACTCTCTCCTTCTGACCTTCACTGAATCGAACATCAAGGGTCAGTTGCCTTAAAGGCTTAAGGGGTATGTCGGCAATACCTTTTATGGAGGTCCCGGAGGGTTGGAGCCTTGAACGTTCTTCATTGCTCAAACGGTTGAAGAACTTCTCAAACATGATTTCGGTGGCAGCACCAGTGTCTATGTATGCTCTGCTCGTTTGTAATGTTCCCACAGTAGCCTCAACCACAAGAGGGTTTGAAAGAGGGTCTTTCTCCGTTGGAGGGAAGCAAACACACTGAAGCTCCCAAGCTTCCAACCGCTGCCTTTTGTGTGGAACCCTTCCATTAAAATCCACCATATTGACTTCCTTGCCCTTTCCTTCAGCCATTTTGTCTCTTACTCCCTTCACCAAGTGAGCAAGTTCCCCGGACTTAACGGCTTCTTCGATCCTTTTCTTAAGCTGGAAGCAATCATTGGTGTGGTGCCCCTTTTCTTCATGAAATTCACAGTACCGTGTGGAATTTTCGTTCTTCCTGCTTTTGGGGAAAGGCCTAGGAGGCCGAAAGTTTTGCTTGACTTCTTCTGTTGCAAGGATCTCCTGAGGGGTTTTGGTAAGGGGTGTGAAACTTATGCTATGACAACCTAAGTTTTCAAGGTCTCTACTCGACCAAACTTATTACTTATTTGCAAAGTGTGCTATATATATGTTTGATGTGTTAATAAAAGGCTTTGTATCTATAATGTATGTGAAAAATTAAAAGCAACAAAATGAACCCCAGCCGAAAACACCTCCCTAGCCGAAATCCTCCTCCTCATGAAAACACTCATGGACGAAAACACATTAGTGTTTTCGTCAAGAGCAGGCCGGCGAAATCAACTCATGGGCTTCAGTCCAGTAACGATTGAATATAGGATTTGTTTAATCTGTGCGCACAAATTCGATAACTGACAAACCCTAATCACCTATCCTTCTCTCTCTCGCTTTTCTTTGAAACCCGACGGCTGCCCTCCCCTTATTCGAAGTCAGATCCTCCGGGTTGGGTCGTTCTTTGTTTGGTTAGTGTTTTCACATTTAAATTAACTTCAGTTTCAAATGGATGTTCATAGTGCTCTGATTTTGCTATGCATGATAAGATCAGTTATATTATTGTATGTGAAACTTGATGATGATTTAGAGTTCTAGGGTTGATCTGATTGATATTGGATGATATGAATGTGATGAGGAATACGTGAGCATGTTAACTTGCTAATAGTGTTTGATGAGGCGTTATGTAATCAATTTGTTGTATGCATAAATGGAGTCTGTGTTAAAGTCATGATGAATACTTGATGATTTCAATAACTTACTGATGACTGGTTGACGATTGAATGATGATATGATGAAGAGATGTAACTGTTAGAGTGTAACTAGGGTTCTGTGATTATGTAACCGTGTTAATGATGAAAACACCGCCTAAACGAAAACACAGGACCAGCAAAAACACAAGTGTTTTCGCCATGCCTCTCGCCGACGAAAACCATCACTCGACGAAAACACTGCCCGACGAAAACCCTTAGGATTTTGTCACCTGGAGGGTTTTCGTCAATAAGGATTTTCGTCAACAAGTGTTTTCATCACATAAGGGTTTTCGCCGATAGGGGTTTTCGCCAAGCCTGTGATTTCGTCACATCTGATGTTCGTTAGTGTTCTGGCATATTAGCTTCGCTAAGTCTGTGACTCAGTTAAGTTATTTACTTGATTAACTCTGTTAGTTTGCTAAATCTGTTAGTTGTTAACTCTAGTAATTTATTAACTCTGTTAAGTTTATCAACCTTATTAGTTATTAATTCTGTTAAGCCTAGCAACTCTGTTAAGTATGTTAATTCTGTTTAGTTTATTAATTCAGTTAGAATATGTTAACTCTGTTGAACATGATAACTTAGTTAAGGAACTTGCAAGTACCTTGGAACCTTGTATGGATTGACTAACTGCTTATTTGTTACATGATGTTAACTGTCAAACACACTTTGTGGCATAGAGTGTATGTGGAACCTTACAAACATGTACTGATTGTGTATACGTGAAATACTATAGGACTTGACTGATTACTTGTGAGCACATAGTTTAGCATACCGACCAAACCAAGGTGAGTTCACACTTTCTACAAGGCATGGGATTCCCAAGGGTTGGGAATGGGTTAAAAAGAACTAAAACGGTAATCTACATATCCTCTTTGGGTAGGATATGTACGATCATCTTCCTTGGGTAGGATGCCACTATAACTCTTGCGTATTCTCCTTGGGTAGAACTACGTACGTTCGTCCTCCTTGGGTAGGACAACAACCTTAACTTACTAGACAAAACTCTATCATGAAGTCCCTCCTCTTTATATCGACTTAATCGCCGAGGCCGATGGCGAGCGAGTTACTAGTTAATAGCGCTATTAGGTTTAACAAACCTCACACCGTGTCGTTCGAACGGGCGTGTACTAATGGACTATGGCAAACTGTCAGTGATGATAGACACTGATGTGGGGCACAACTTATATTTCGTTAGTAGTCGACATGGTTTGGTCTAGTGGTTCACAGGGGAAGCCCCCCACAGATTATGGTTATGGTTTAGGAAACAAAAGGACTGGTTAACTTGTGGTTTACGAAACAACTCATGATTTCAGAACAAACTGGTAAAACTAAACAACCAACTGTGAACTCGCTCAACTTTGTTGTTGACTCGTTGTTACATGCCTTGCAGGTCGTTAGGTATTCTTGGAGCTTGCACGGGAGGCGAAGTCGTTGTGAGGACATGGACTGTTGAATCCATGTTAAACATTTACACTTTATAAACTTATTACTTATGTTGGGGTTTTTACATTTATGCTTCCGCTGAATACTTTAACTATGCGTTTGTTTTGAACACCTTTCATATTGTGTGGTTGAATTTTATTTAATACTTATAATGTTCAATATGATTGGTGGCTTGATCCTGGTCAGTCACGCCTCCAAGCGGTGATACTCCGCGAGTGGATTTTGGGGGTGTGACAGATTGGTATCAGAGGCATTGGTTATAGTGAACTTGGTTTTAAAAAGGGAAAAAGCTTTTTGGTAAAAACCAGACTATAACCTGTATAGTGCTCAACGATCTACAACGACGCTTCACTCCACGTGCAAGACTCAACACTATAGGTGGTATGGTTTATGCTTTTATTGCCTACTTGCTAGTTACATAGAATTTTGCTCATGGTATGCTTAGCTAAACGTAATAACTATTGTTTGAAAACACATGTGTGCTTACTCTCTTCTGTCATCGCACTTTCACGAACATTTCTCACTCATGTTTCCTTTGATATGAAGATCATGAGTGGACGCGTTAACCTAACTCAAGCCCAGCTAACGGCTCTGATCAATGAACAAGTTACTGCAGCACTCGCAGCCGCTCAGACAGGAGGTCAACATGCTCAGCCTCCTGCATGTACCTTCAAAACATTCATGGATTGTCGACCTACTACTTTCAGTGGCACTGAAGGAGCTGTAGGCCTTCTCCACTGGTTCGAGAAGCTCGAATCTGTTTTTGAGATGTGTGAGTGCCTTGAGGCACGTAGGGTGAAGTATGCTACTGGTACTCTTGAAGGAATAGCGCTCACGTGGTGGAACGCTCAGGTTCAAATGTTGGGGATTGTTGCTGCTAATGCCACCCCATGGAATGATTTTAAGGAACTGATCAAGGAAGAGTATTGTAGTCGCGATGACATCCACAAGCTAGAGGTGGTGTGACAACTCGTATTTTGAACTCATTTCTGTGTAACGTTACGTGATTGTGTGATTATGTTAATAGAATGATTAGGTGATTGTGTGATATGTGAATGTGTTTATGTGTTCCATGAACCAAACGTTTATCCGAACATCAAACCCATTCGGTCCATGTTGTTGGACTCGAGACCATGGGGCAGCCCAAGTGAGGGTTCGGCCCACTCCCTTCTTATACGTATACACGCAAACACCCTTAGGGTTTTGCTTCCCATTTTGTTGCAAAGCAAGGAACACACACTCTCTCTTTCTCGATCGAAACCGTAGGCAGCTGAACACCTCCCTTTCCATCGAAGCTTTTGGATTCGGATCATTCCTTTTCTCATCTCGGTTACTAGTATGTTTACCGATTGCAAGTTTTATATGTATGTTTAGATGATGATATTATTGTTAATCGGATTACATAATCGGTTAGGGTTTATGCTAGTGACTCGGTTCATATTTTGTATGATATGTTGTATGCATGATAACCGGATCGAAGTTTACTATCCTTGTTATTGTTCTTGTTGTAAAATCGGATTGACTGCATGATGGACTGAATTCTTGTTAATCGGCTGTGATGAGTATGACTTATGAGTGTGATTATGAATTAGGTTGCATGTTAGTCCATAACTTGGTTAATCACGTGATTCGGTAATTTGTTATGCATACGGGTAATTGATTGTTCTCGATGATGATGAATTGATATGTTGAATAGCGATTAACTGTTGTTGAATACGGAAATTATTGTGTTTGATCTGATTGGTGAAACTGTCAAGTTGTTAGCTGAAATTGCGGAATGATTGTTACTGATTAATTATGGAAATCTGTTACACATTGTCTCGATCAGGGTTGCGAGTCGAGAATCCTTAGTCTCGACTCGAGACCACATTGCCGACACACAACAACACAGACCGAGACCACGGTTGCGGGTCCGGTTGCGACTCGAGATCGTGTAGTCTCGACTAGACCATGATGACTCGAGATCTCCTTTGTTGCGACTCGAGACCCCGAAACCAATACAACTCGAGATCGTTAGTCTCGACTCGAGACCGCGAACACTTGAACACTATTGGACTTTCACTGTTACGAGCCCAACTGATTGGGCCGGATACTTGGACATGTTACGTGATTGCTATTGAACTGCTATGAATACTTGTGCATGCCATGATTATACTTGTGTACAGTCCGTGTAGAACATACGTGCTATACTTGAATACGAACCTGACTTGTATGATAACCATGCTAGGACGTGGTTGATCACTATATAGCTTAACCGAACTTTGTGTATCTGCCGAGCAAACCAAGGTGAGTTCACACAGCCAAGGCATGGGATTCCCGGGTTGGGAATTGGGTTGGAAGATTGGAATTGGATAATTACTCGTACTCACGCTATTGCTAGACTATATACCATCGTCCTCAGGTTAGTCAGGACACTTACGTAAAACCTACGTAAACTAGTATCTACCACTGTCTCCCGGGTCGGGAGGACACTTACGTAAAACCTACGTAAACTCATACCTACTACTGTCTCCCGGGTCGGAAGGACACTTACGTAAAACCTACGTAAACCCCATGCGTACCACTGTCCTCGGGGAAGGGCACTCACGTAAAACCTACGTGTCCTTGTACGTATTCCTGTTCTCGGGCTAAGAAGAACACATGGTTGAAAATAGTCAAGTAAGTATAAATATGGGAAGCCCCCACTAGTAATAAGTATAATCACGGGAAACCCCCCCCCCCTAGTAGTACCTACATACATGGGAAGCCCCCACTAAATGAATATACGATTTGTTGTTACGAACTTACTTACTGTGAACTCGCTCAACTAGTTGTTGACTCTCTAGTGCATGCCTTGCAGGACCTTAGGTACTTATGGAGCTTGCACAGGGAGGAGCAGGTCGTTGTGGGACTTGGATCGTGGATGCCATGTTAAACGTTTAAACATTTGAACTTATGATTCACTTTGGGTTACATACTTATGCTTCCGCTACTCAAATTATGTTTTGTTTGGTTTGAACATCAATTGTATTGAATGGGGTTTTACGAACTACTTTAATTATAAAACACTATGTTCAATATGATTGATGGCTTGATCCTGGTCATGTCACGCCTCCAAGCGGTGGTACTCCGCGTGTGGATTTTGGGGGTGTGACAGATTGGTATCAGAGCCATTGGTTATAGAGAACTTGGTTTTAATATGGGAAAAACGTTTTTATTAAAACCAGACTATAACCAAAACAGTGCTCCCAACGATCCACAGCGACGCTTCGCTCCACGTGCAAGACTCAACATCCTAGGTAATATGGTTTATGTTTATATTGCTTCCTTGCTAGATTGCATAGAACTTTGCTCGTCGTATGCTTAGATACACATGACACTATTGCATGAGAATACCTATGTGCTTACACTCTTCTGTCATCGCACTACTCGCGAACCATTCTAACTTATGCTACTTTTACTATGAAGATCATGTCTGGACGTGTTAACATGACTCAAGCCCAGTTGACGACTCTTATTAACGAACAAGTTGCTGCGGCACTTGCAGCCGCACAAGCAGGAGGTATATCCTGTAGTTATAACTCACACTAGGATCTTTAGTGTCACACCCCGACCACGTAGAACATACAAAACGTGGCGGAAACGTCGGGGAGTGTTGTAACAGAATCAATTGTTTCAAATCCATGGCAATTGAAGTTTCGTTTTATTAATCAAACATGAATGTTTACATTGTTTAAACAAAAAATCAAGTGTACATAACATAAATTAACTAGTTCTTGTCTCGTTTTAAGTCACTAAGGCACAGGTCCGCCTAAGTATGTCTTGATAAGTCCTATGCATCATCTCCTGAAAACACATGTGAAAATAGGTACGTCAGCATAAAAATGCCTGTGAGATACATTGGTTTTGTGAAAACGGAATTCATGACTTATGTTTGAGAAAATGTTTAGTCATGAACCTTGTAATCTGCTTTGTCTGGTAAATCATTTGAAAAACGGTAAGATCAGATGATATGTATAAATAAGAGAACAATGCAGGGTTAACTAAATAACCATGTAAAAATGAGTTTGTATAAGATATGTTGTTTGTAATTCAGTGTCTTGTGAAAAGCGTGTTATTTGTATAAAATGTTCTATGTATCAACTTGAAATGATTTAAATAACGCTACGATATGTAATACCATACAAACACTTATATATAGGAAGTACCAGCGGCGTATCCACCATGCTTGTATCATATTACACACGCCTCGTTACTTAAATCACTTACTCAAACCAAACCATCAAGATGAAATGTTTAACAACGGTAGAAATGTTTATGTATAGTCAAATGTCTATTGTCAACTGTAAGTCATGTCAACGGATACAACTGGTTTACACGGTTCAATGGTTACAAACGGTTCATATAATCGAAGGGTTAAGACGGTTCACATGGTCAAATGGTTACAACGGTTCAAAATGTAGTATAATGTGTTCATATGCTGGATGAGCATATGCAACAGAAATGCAATGTGAAACAATGTACTACGTATGCACACAATGGGCGTACGTAGCATGAAATGTATTGTAGAGTACAACGGTTCAAAATGTAGTATAATGTGTTCATATGCTGGATGAGCATATGTAATAGAAATGCAATGTGAAACAATGTACTACGTATGCACACAATGGGCGTACGTAGCATGAAATGTATTGTAGAGCAATGTACTAAGTACGCACACAATGGGCATACATAGCATGAAATGTATTGTAAAGCAATGTACTAAGTACGCACACAATGGGCATACATAGCATGAAATGTAGTTAAATCATGTACTAATATGTACTAACGAACGTAGCAGGTATATGATGTGAAAACATGGAAAACATGAAAGTAATAGGTAGGCACATGTGTTTCACCCCAAAATAGTTTGGAAAACAGTAAAAGAGGGGTTCAATGTACTCACCTGAGATTGCTTTGTAGTTCTTGTATAATGACCAAATAATGCTAGAGATCACAGAATATCAAACGGCACCTAATAGGTAGCTATATTAATATACCGGACCAAAATCGGAAGGATCGGATAGTATGCGGGTTCGTAAACCAAACGAGTATGGAGACTCGTGTAATATGGTTTAACAAATCCTACATACTACAATGAAACCTAACCTAAGTGCTTACGGCCCATTACGACCCGTTTAGGTAGCTTATGCTACCTTAAGGCGTCGTTCGCGTATAACGCGTTTGGAACGCCTAGCATCGTGACCACCAGGTATAGCCTCGGAAGGTTATAGCTATGGTTACCTAATGTGTTTGGTCGGATCCTAACGATCGACCAAATGGGCCGGGTTCGAAAGTATAAGCGATGGTTTAGATCGCTTACCTTACGACCCTATATAAGCACTATACTAAAAGTGACGAGCTAAGCATGTTAGAACATGCTTAACTAAGTTTAGAAAACAGGTTTGGCATCAAAACAAACGGATTTGATGCCCACGAGTAGTTTGGTTACAAAATACGCAAAAATGCGCATTTTGGCCAAAACTACGACTCGTCATTGAGCCTAGATAACGTGGTAATCAGTAGGTATAGTCACTACGGACTATAACCATCGTGATCACGCTCACGTTATGAAGTTCCAACGAACTTCGTGTTGACCATAGGCTGGTCAACGCAGAAAGTCAACAAAATGTTGACTTTCGGACTCGAAAAGCGAATAAAAGAACGAAAGAATACTTACGGAGGGTCCCCGAATGCTAATCTAGATCAAAATGGCTCAGGTATGAAACAATGGTTCCAACTTAGAGCCTTTAGATCAGATTGTGTGAGTTTTTAGTAAAATGGGGGGGGGGGTATTTATAAGAAAAGCAAAACCGTTAGGATCGTTTCTTGAATAACGTGCCATGATCTCGCCCGTACACTTGTCACAATGTTGTGGTACCTCTGTTCTTGCCCCTTATTGGCTGGAAGAGACAAGGGAGCTTTGATCTTTCACTACTTGAAGAGGCAACAACATTAAATGTTGAATCTGCTGTTCTGGGGAGGCCTTACGGACGGTATGGGTTTTGGCTTACGGTCCGTAAGCCCCTAGTTTGGCAGATTTACAGTTTTGGTCCCTGTTGTGCCAAAACTTGGTATTTGATGCATTTTTGACATGGTTAAGCCCCGTTAACCCCATTTCAAAGCTCTAAAATGAAGTTAAAGTATAGGGAACTTAAAATGTGCTAAAAAATATCTCGGATGTCGGTTCGTTTGGTCGTACGGTCGCGATGTTCGGTTAATTACGACGGAATGCGCATAAGCGCGAAAGACGATCCAAATTGCGCGACGAATGGATTTTTCTCATGCCATACACTAAGGCATAATATAAGGATGTTTACATAAATTTTTGGATGTCCGGATGTATTCAAAACGTAAGTTATGCGTGAAAGTGCGAACTTATGCACTTTTTGACACTTTTAGTCCCTGAATGATCCAAAAGTTTGTTTTAACACACCAATCACCTCAAAGCCTATTTCTAAGCTATGTAAAGGATATTTATGGTATGTTTAACTTATGGACATCTTCCGGAATGTCTGTTACAGTTCAAATTGGCATACTTTCGCAGTTTGGCAAGTTTAGTCCCTGTAAGCGAATTAACTTGTTTTTGCCATACCAAAGCCTTCAAAACTTATTTCTAAGTTATGTAAAGGTTATTTAAGGTATGTTGAGTATATGTTGATGTTCCGGAGTATTTGTCGCATTAAACTGAGTATGTTTACGCACCAGTTTGCGTATAATTCTCCAGAAAGCGATGTAAAGTTTGAAATTGAACAAGAATTGATATGTACAAAAGATATACATATTTATACAAGATCCCAAGTATGAAATACAATATTTCATTGGCTTGGTATTTGTTTGAGGGTCGCGGTGACAAAGGTGTCACAGTCTCCCCTACTTTAGGAAATTTCATCCCGAAATTTATTCGTAGGAGTCTATTTGTGACTTTGCCAAATAACCACCAGCGATATGCAAGGAAATATCCTGTCATTTCCTTGACGATTCATTCTTCATAAACGAAAATGAACAGACGGAGTCATTTTCCTCATCGAGTATTCTTCAGAAATGGAAATGACGGAATAAGCAAACGGATGTTCATTTCCTCATCGGACAAATCTTCAGAAACGAAAAATGAACAGACGGAGTCATTTTCAATGGTTGCTTCATCAGAAATGGAAATGAAGGATTACACAACGGATATTCATTTCCCCAACGGATAAATCATCAGAAACGAAAATGAACTAACGGAGTTATTTTCAACGGTTGCTTCATCAGAGTTGGAAATGAAGGATTACACAACGGATATTCATTTCCCCAACGGATCAATCATCAGAAACGAAAATGAACTAACGGAATCATTTTCAACGGTTGCTTCATCAGAGTTGGAAATGAAGGATTACACAACGGATATTCATTTCCCCAACGGATAAATCATTAGAAACGAAAATGAACTAACGGAGTCATTTTCAACGGTTGCTTCATCAGAGTTGGAAATGAAGGATTACACAACGGATATTCATTTCCCCAACGGATCAATCATCAGAAACGAAAATGAACTAACGGAATCATTTTCAACGGTTGCTTCATCAGAGTTGGAAATGAAGGATTACACAACGGATATTCATTTCCCCAACGGATCAATCATCAGAAACGAAAAATGAACTAACGGAATCATTTTCAACGGTTGCTTCATCAGAGTTGGAAATGAAGGATTACACAACGGATATTCATTTCCCCAACGGATAAATCATCAGAAACGAAAATGAACTAACGGAGTCATTTTCATCGGTTGCTTCATCAGAGTTGGAAATGAATAGGGTTAACTCTAGACACATGACAGAACTTGCTGAGATTTCTGTGCACTAAATTCCATAATTATGTATGCATCCATAATTACGTAATCCTTTGCACAGTCCGCACAGTTTGTTTTGTAATGTTTTGGGGAAGGATATCAAGCTTGTGATGAGGGTGACTAGGCTTCCATCGGGTCCTTTTAATTAGATCCACAGGGAATCTTCTTAGTTAGGCCACCAAGGAGTCCTTTCAGCTATATTGTCACATGATATCCCTAACCAGATTTTTGGATAAATCTGTTTAACTAGACCACTCAAGGGGTCTAATTATGAAGTAGTACTTTACAATCCGAGGGACTTAACTATAACGTAGAAGTCCATTGAGGATTTCAAGTAATACCTTTGGGTATCCTACGATGAATCTCTTGTACAAGGATATGTAAGATTCTACGAGGATTTGGATAGCATAATTTGGATCAAACACAACACATAAGGGAAACATAAGCACAAGGTCACAAAATTGTTTAACTTGATTATAATTTGTTATTAACTTGTTATTGATTGAATACGGATATGGAAACCAATCGACGGGTCTCAATGTTCACTGGAATCTATCTGAGAAGATAGAAAGATCTCCCAAAATTCGATTTTTTATTACAAGGAATTATCATATTCGAATTAAGGTATACAACAGTTAAGGACTTACGGGAAATCCTTAGGTACCCTATTAAGGATTTATAGTGGTACTTTGGGTATTCGTCATGTGTAGTAACTTGCGCCTTGTACTTCGTTTTTCTTAGAAGAAACGGGTACTTAGAAATTACGTGGAAGACGCAAGAGATCATAGAATGGGAGAATTTTGGGGGTAGTTTGTTCTTCAAGGAATACGGTTACTTGATTGTCGGTATTGTAAGGGATATGTCGTTTATACATGCAACCACAGAAATACATTGCAATGTAAATAAAAGATTTATTTAGAAACAACGGTAACAACTGTTTCTTGGACCTTGATAACAAAAGAAAATAATACATAAGACGTGATTATTTCTAAACGATGTTGTCTTCTAGTCAGTCAGATGATCATCCTTGTGCTGGATTTGCATTAGCAGCTTTGGGCAATTTCTTCGGAAATGACCCATCTCGCCACAGTTGAAACAAGAACCTGGTAGGAAACGACCTTGAGCGGGATTGTTGCCAGCTTGGTTTGGTGCAGCTGCAGCTGGGCAGATTCTTGTTGTATGGCCTATGAGTCCACAAGTTTGGCATTTGCGGCACTGTACATTGGCGTAATGATGGAGGCTACATTGGTTGCACAAGGGTGCAGTTCCATTGTATGGTTTTCTAGCAGGGGGTTGAGCTGGTTGGTTGGCTTGACCATTGTGAGTGACCACGGCGAAGTTCTGAGAAGCCCTTCGCTTCTTTGACTTTTTAGAGGATTCAGTCTGTTCATCCATGGTCTTTGATTCCCCGATTGGGTTCGATTCCCCGACCGGTTTCTTGTCACCTTTTCGAAAAAGTTTACCTTTCCTGATCTTTGATTCAGTCAAGGTTGCAGATAGCTCAATGGCCTGTATGACTGTAGTAGGGTTGCTACCAGTCACAATGTCTTGTATTGAGTCAGGGAGGCCATCAATGTACTTTTCGATTGCCTTATCCAAAGGTGTAACCATATCCGGGCATAACAAACTTAACTCCTCATAACGGTCCGTGTAGGCTCGATGCTCACCGCTAACCTGCTTAAGATCATCGAACTCCGTTTCCAAAGCCCTGATCTCGTGACGAGGACAGAATTCCTTCATCATCAGAGTTCGAAGCTCTTGCCATGTTTGAGCCAGTGCCACATCGGCACCCCTATCTCTCATCACACCATTCCACCATGTCATAGCTTGTCTCTCAAAGACGCTAGATGCGAATTCTACCTTTCGCTCGTTTGGACAATGAACATGTCTGAAGGTGTTCTCTAAACTCTCGAACCATTGTAGAAGTGCAGTCACTCCTTGAGACCCAGAAAACTTTGATGGCTTAGCTGAGTTGAACGTCTTGAAGTTGCAGTGGGCATTATTGTTGTTGTTGGCTTGGTTCCATTGAGCAAAGAGGTTTGGGAATTGAGCAGCCATTTGCTGTGCAATGATCTCTGCCAGTTCTGCAGTCGCTATCTGGTTTTCGCGTCGAGGAGGCATTCTAAATGAGAGACAAGAAAGAAAACAAATGAAATGGCATTGGGTAAGAATAGGATGTTACAATTACTGACCATAATCATGGTTGATGGTCATTTGTTTGAACCACGAAGCAAACAAACAACACCAAGGCTGAATCAAAGCAAATAGATCCTCATAGTGTATCGTGAAGACATGCTCGCCTATAAGTGGACACTCACCCCAAGAGTTCCCAGGTAAGAGTGACTGGTCCGATTATGTGGATTTGTACGAACACTCTAACCTTAGACATAAATCCTAGGGTACAGGCATTCACTCTTCCAGTTCGCACGTGTTCACACTATTTAGGACCCAAAACCTTGACGAGATTTTGAAAACCCAAAGGGGTTCAAAACCTTATAACAGAGGGTTCAAAACCTAGTAATCAATCATCCTAGAACAGATGATTAGTTTTCAAAGCGGTTTTGAAATTTATGTTCTTGTTGTGGTCGTCGCCTAAGGATAGGTGACGGTATTGTTTTGTGACTAAACGCAAGTAAACTCGCGTTAGGGTCCTAGGAAAGTTATAGACTAGGTCAAAGCATTACTAATAACCTAATTCCTTATAACCATTGGCTCTGATACCAACTTTTCTGTCACACCCCGACCACGTAGAACATACAAAACGTGGCGGAAACGTCGGGGAGGGTTGTAACAGAATCAATTGTTTCAAATCCATGGCAATTGAAGTTTCGTTTTATTAATTAAACATGAATGTTTACATTGTTTAAACAAAAATCAAGTGTACATAACATAAATTAACTAGTTCTTGTCTCGTTTTAAGTCACTAAGGCACAGGTCCGCCTAAGTATGTCTTGATAAGTCCTATGCATCATCTCCTGAAAACACATGTGAAAATAGGTACGTCAGCATAAAAATGCCTGTGAGATACATTGGTTTTGTGAAAACGGAATTCATGACTTATGTTTGAGAAAATGTTTAGTCATGAACCTTGTAATTTGCTTTGTCTTGTAAATCATTTGAAAAACGGTAAGATCAGATGATATGTATAAATAAGAGAACAATGCAGGGTTAACTGAATAACCATGTAAAAATGAGTTTGTATAAGATATGTTGTTTATAATTCAGTGTCTTGTGAAAAGCGTGTTATTTGTATAAAATGTTCTATGTATCAACTTGAAATGATTTAAATAACGCTACGATATGTAATACCATACAAACACTTATATATAGGAAGTACCAGCGGCGTATCCACCATGCTTGTATCATATTACACACGCCTCGTTACTTAAATCACTTACTCAAACCAAACCATCAAGACGAAATGTTTAACAACGGTAGAAATGTTTATGTATAGTCAAATGTCTATTGTCAACTGTAAGTCATGTCAACGGATACAACTGGTTTACACGGTTCAATGGTTACAAACGGTTCATATAATCGAAGGGTTAAGACGGTTCACATGGTCAAATGGTTACAACGGTTCAAAATGTAGTATAATGTGTTCATATGCTGGATGAGCATATCCAACAGAAATGCAATGTGAAACAATGTACTACGTATGCACACAATGGGCGTACGTAGCATGAAATGTATTGTAGAGTACAACGGTTCAAAATGTAGTATAATGTGTTCATATGCTGGACGAGCATATGCAACAGAAATGCAATGTGAAACAATGTACTACGTATGCACACAATGGGCGTACGTAGCATGAAATGTATTGTAGAGCAATGTACTAAGTACGCACACAATGGGCATACATAGCATGAAATGTATTGTAAAGCAATGTACTAAGTACGCACACAATGGGCATACATAGCATGAAATGTAGTGAAATCATGTACTAATATGTACTAACGAACGTAGCAGGTATATGATGTGAAAACATGGAAAACATGAAAGTAACAGGTAGGCACATGTGTTTCACCCCAGAATAGTTTGGAACACAGTAAAAGAGGGGTTCAATGTACTCACCTGAGATTGCTTTGTAGTTCTTGTATAATGACCAAATAATGCTAGAGATCACGGAATATCAAACGGCACCTAATAGGTAGCTATATTAATATACCAGACCAAAATCGGAAGGATCGGATAGTATGCGGGTTCGTAAACCAAACGAGTATGGAGACTCGTGTAATATGGTTTAACAAATCCTACATACTACAATGAAACCTAACCTAAGTGCTTACGGCCCATTACGACCCGTTTAGGTAGCTTATGCTACCTTAACGCGTCGTTCGCGTATAACGCGTTTGGAACGCCTAGCATCGTGACCACAAGGTATAACCTCGGAAGGTTATAGCTATGGTTACCTAATGTGTTTGGTCAGATCCTAACGATCGACCAAATGGGTCGGGTTCGAAAGTATAAGCGATGGTTTAGATCGCTTACCTTACGAGCCTATATAAGCACTATACTAAAAGTGACGAGCTAAGCATGTTAGAACATGCTTACCTAAGTTTAGAAAACAGGTTTGGCATCAAAACAAACGGCTTTGATCCCCACGAGTAGTTTGGTTACAAAATACGCAAAAATGCGCATTTTGTCCGAAACTACGACTCGTCATTGAGCCTAGATAACGTGGTAATCAGTTGGTATAGTCACTACGGACTATAACCATCGTGATCACGCTCACGTTATGAAGTTCCAACGAACTTCGTGTTGACCATAGGCTGGTCAACGCAGAAAGTCAACAAAATGTTGACTTTCGGACTCGAAAAGCGAATAAAAGAACGAAAGAATACTTACGGAGGGTCCCCGAATGCTAATCTATATCAAAATGGCTCAGGTATGAAACAATGGTTCCAACTTAGAGACTTTAGATCAGATTGTGTGAGTTTTTAGTAAAATGGGGGGGGGGTATTTATCGGAAAAGCAAAACCGTTAGGATCGTTTCTTGAATAACGTGCCACGATCTCGCCCGTACACTTGTCACAATGTTGTGGTACCTCTGTTCTTGCCCCTTATTGGCTGGAAGAGACAAGGGAGCTTTGATCTTTCACTACTTGAAGAGGCAACAGCATTAAATGTTGAATCTGCTGTTCTGGGGAGGCCTTACGGACCGTATGGGTGTTGGCTTACGGTCCGTAAGCCCCTAGTTTGGCAGATTTACAGTTTTGGTCCCTGTTGTGCCAAAACTTGGTATTTGATGCATTTTTGACATGTTTAAGCCTCGTTAACCCCATTTCAAAGCTCTAAAATGAAGTTAAAGTATAGGGAACTTAAAATGTGCTAAAAATATCTCGGATGTCGGTTCGTTTGGTCGTACGGTCGCGATGTTCGGTTAATTACGACGGAATGCGCATAAGCGCGAAAGACGATCCAAATTGCGCGACGAATGGATTTTTCTCATGCCATACACTAAGGCATAATATAAGGATGTTTACATAAATTTTTGGATGTCCGGATGTATTCAGAACGTAAGTTATGCGTGAAAGTGCGAACTTATGCACATTTTGACACTTTTAGTCCCTAAATGATCCAAAAGTTTGTTTTAACACACCAAGCACCTCAAAGCCTATTTCTAAGCTATGTAAAGGATATTTATGGTATGTTTAACTTATGGACATGTTTCGTGTCACACCCCCAAAATCCACCTGCGGAGTATCACCGCTTGGGAGCGTGACTGACCAGGATCAAGCCACCAATCATACAGAACATTGTATAAAGTAAAAGTAATCACATTATAATCCAAACCATTTCCATATGAAAGGTGTTTCCAAAACATAAGTAAGTTAACATTGTTTAGCGGAAGCGTATTATTGTAAAACCCATAGCAAATAAGTATCAGACATCAAAAGTGTTTAACAAGGTGATCACGATCCAAGCCCCACAACGACCAGCTCCTCCGTGTGCAAGCTCCAAGTACCTAACGATCTGCAAGGCATGTAACAGAATGATCAACAAACTAGTTGAGCGAGTTCACAGAAAGTAAATGCGTAATAGTAAGTTCGTTTGCAACAAGTGGCTCTACTGGGCCGATTGTATGTTCTATTGGTGGTGGTGTTCCACGTTACTGGTGGTGGTGTTCCACGTTTCCTGTGGTGGTGTTCCACGTTTCCTGTGGTGGTGTTCCACGTTTCCTGTGGTGGTGTTCCACGTTTCCTGTGGTGGTGTTCCACGTTTCCTGTGGTGGTGTTCCACGTTTCCTGTGGTGGTGTTCCACGTTTCCTGTGGTGGTGTTCCACGTTTCCTAACCACTAGACTACTCGTAACTATAGGTATCCTTCACAACCGAGGATAGTGATGTGGTAGTCTAGTCATAGTGTCAATAGAGTATCTAATCAACCTTCCAACCCCATTCCCAACCCCGGGAACCCCATGCCTTGGTAAGAGTGTGAACTCACCTTGGTTTGCTCGGTATGCTAAATAAGTGCTCACAGTTAATTAATCACGTCCTATGTATACACGTATAGCAAATCAGTTCATGCTCGAAATGTTACGCATGCAATTAATTGGTTCACATAGCAGTCAGTTTGCATATCAGTACAACACGTAGTATTACACGAATAAGTTCATCACCAAGCATGGCATGTAAATTAATTCAACATATGTTCCTCTGTTCAAAGCATTTTCAAAACCCTAGTATCTTTCGATTCATAATTCATCCTTCGACAGTCCATTATCCTTCGGACCGAAGGTTATGCTTCGGACCATGCCATCTTTCGGTCCAACTATCTTTCGGTCCAACTATCTGTCGGTCAAACTATGGTTCGGTCAACGAGTATCTTTCGGCCAAACAATCCTTCGGTCAACTACTATGGTTCGAGGGATCGGTATCTTTCGGTGTATTGATAAGTAACAGTTACGTTTATCCGATTAACCATTAACACAATTTTCACAAATCTGCTAACATCAACAAGATCAACCAAGCATGATTCTCATGTTTATCAAGAACCCTAATCTGAAACAAGATCATTCAAACTATCCGATTAACACATATGCGCCGATTACATAAACGTGTCCGATTACAATATTCTAAATCACAAGTTATCATCAAATCGTATTACCAATCATCCATTTAACAAACATAAATTTCCTATCCGATCGATCACCCTGACTGGATTAACTAGCCGATTAACAAAACGATTCGTAACACCGAACATGAAATCATTTGACCATAATCACAACAGATCCAATGTGCATACAATTCCGATTAATACCCATACACAATCATCTTACAAATCAGTTAACATACAACCAACATATTTACATACGATTGATAATTCAAGAAATCATGTACTGTGGACACTAACCGGGATAGTAAGCAAAAGAATTGATCAGCAAAGTCTCCGTAAGGGTTGTGGTTGCCGTCACAAATTAAAAGTGTTCTAGGGCTTTTCTCCAAAAACTGCCGACTGTGCATGTGTTTCGTATATAACATTTCACAGTAATGGGCCAAGCCCATTTAAAATGACTGGGCCGAAACATATCGAAGGATATGTTTCGTGATTCTTCGGGCCGAATGATGTCGAAGGATATGTTTCGTGCTCGAAGGATATGTTTCGTGGTCCTTCGAGTCCTTCGAACTATGTTTCGATCTAGACTAAGTGTTTAATAATAATTCTAATAATAATTCCAATATTATTTTCTATTATAGCAAGTAATCACATATAGGCAAAATGACGATATGTCTCATTAAAACACAACGAGTACAATTACAAATCCATAATTCAAACAGCTAGACAGTCAAAGTCAACGCGCATTAAATGCGAAAGTGAAAGTCAGAAACTCGAGTTGTCACATTATCCCCAACTTGAAAGAAATTTCGTCCCGAAATTTGGTACGCACTCACTGAGGAAGCTAGGTAAGTTACAAGTTACATTGTTCACTGGTTTTCCTGGGGTGTCACATCATCCCCCCGTTGGTTTGGAATTTCGTCCCGAAATTCAGTAGTAGTAGCTTCAGCCTCAGAAGTGGATGCATTGGTTTCGAATAACTGGGGATACTTTTCTTGCATCTGATCTTCGCGTTCCCAGGTATACTCTGGACCACGCTGGGAGTTCCAACGAATTCGAACAAGAGGGATTCTCTTGTGCTTGAGGACCTTAACATCCCGGTCCGTGATTTCAACTGGTTCCTCGACGAACTGCAACCGCTCGTCGATAGTGAGTTCCTTAAAAGGAATTATAAGGGTCTCATCTGATAGGCATTTCTTCAGATTGGACACGTGAAATACATTGTGAACTGCACCGAGTTCAGGAGGTAGGTTTAATCTGTAGGCTACCTTGCCAATCTTTTCTAAGATTTCGAATGGTCCGACGTACCGCGGATTCAATTTGCCTCTTTTACTAAATCGAACCACACCCTTCCAGGGTGAGACTTTCAATAAAACCCGGTCCCCGACCTGAAATTCCAAGGCTTGCTACGCTTGCCCGCGTAGGCTTTCTGACGGTCGCGTGCTGCCGTCATGCGTTGTCGTATCTGTGCAATCTTTTCTATAGCGTCCACTACAATCTCTGGACCCGTAATTCGACTATCCCCCACCTCTGCCCAACAGAGAGGTGACCGGCATTTACGTCCGTAGAATGCCTCGAATGGAGCGGCTTGAATGCTGGTGTGATAACTGTTATTGTACGAAAACTCCACTAAAGGGAGGTGCTTTTCCCCAGCCGTTGCCGAAATCAATAACACACGCTCGAAGCATGTCTTGAATAGTTCGCTCAGACTGCCCATCCGTCTGAGGGTGATATGCTGTGCTCATGTCTAAACGTGAGCCAAACGCTTTGTGCATCGCATGCCGTAGTTCTGACGTGAATCGTGCATCCCGATCCGAAATAATAGAAATGGGCACCCCGTGCCTCGAAACAACTTCCTTGAGGTAGATATCTGCGAGAGTGGAGAACTTATCCGTTTCCTTAATAGCCAGGAAGTGTGCAGACTTGGTGAGTCGATCCACGATCACCCATATTGTGTCGTTCCCACGCTGAGATCTCGGTAGGCCTGTAACAAAGTCCATGGAAATTTCTTCCCATTTCCACTGTGGTATCGTAGGCTGTTGAAGTAGGCCAGCTGGTTTCTGATATTCGACCTTGACTCTCGCACAGGTCAAGCATTTTCCAACGTACGTAGCAATGTGGGCCTTCATACTAGGCCACCAATATGTAGTGCTGATGTCGTGGTACATTCTATCCGACCCTGGATGTACCGAGTAGCGAGACTTGTGTGCTTCATCCATTACAAGTTCGCGTAAACCGCCATAAAGTGGGACCCAAATACGCCCCGTTACATAGTAGGCGCCGTCTTCCTTTTGTTCCATTTGTTGTCGTGAGCCGCGTAAGGCTTCAGCCTTGACGTTTTCGGGCTTCAGGGCTTCTGTCTGAGCAGCTCGTATCTGAGCAGGAAGGCTAGACTGAATCGTAAGCTGTAGCGCTCGCACGCGCCGTGGTAAAGTGTCCTTTCGACTAAGGGCATCCGCCACAACATTGGCTTTGCCTGGATGATACTTGATAGCGCATTCGTAATCGTTAAGTAACTCGACCCATCGTCGTTGACGCATATTCAAATCCTTCTGCTTAAGGATATGCTCGAGACTCCTGTGATCGGTGTAAATCGTGCACCTGGTACCGTACAGGTAGTGTCGCCATATCTTAAGCGCGAAAACAACAGCTCCCAGCTCTAAATCGTGCGTCGTGTAGTTGCGCTCGTGAACCTTGAGTTAACGAGAGGCGTAAGCGATAACCTTGTCGCGCTGCATTAACACACATCCCAGTCCCCGAATGGATGCATCACAATAAACCACGAAGTCGTCTGTGCCCTCTGGCAATGAGAGGATAGGTGCATTGCAAAGTCTATCCTTTAGGTGCTGAAAAGCAGTCTCCTGGGGCTCTCCCCAGCGATAGGTAACACCCTTCTGTGTCAGTAGCGTAAGTGGTTGCGCGATCTTTGAAAAGTCTCTAATAAACCGTCTGTAGTAACCTGCCAGACCCAAGAATTGACGTATTTCTGTCGGTGTACGCGGTGCAGGCCAGTTTCGGATCGAATCTACCTTGGATGGATCGACATGTATCCCATCCTTGTTCACTACGTGGCCTAAGAAGTGGACTTCACGAAGCCAGAAGTCGCATTTAGAAAGCTTGGCGTACAACTGTTCCTTCCGAAGGAGTTCCAAAATAAGACGAAGATGCTGCTCGTGCTCCTCCTGACTCTTGGAGTAGATCAGAATGTCGTTGATGGAGTCAAGAACATTTTGTCTAGGTAGGGTTTGCACACTCTGTTCGTAATGTCCATAAATACGGCGGGTGTGTTCAATAATATCAAACCATTTATCACATCAATCATAAAATATAGTAGTTGAAATAATTCATAAAACCCAAAACATTTGATGTTCAAACCAAACTTTGTTCGAATAGCGGAAACATAATAATGAAAAACCCCAAAAAGAAGTCATAAGTTCAATTAGCGTTCATTGCGTCTCCTCCTCCTAACATGAAAACTCGACCTCTTGCCTCGTTGCCATTGTTATTGTTGTTTCCCCCGTTGTTGTCGTTGTTCCCGTTGCCCTGGTTATTGTTGTGGTTCTGATTCTGGTTCAACTGAGGACAATCGCGTTTGTAGTGTCCTTCTGCCCCACACTGGAAACATCCCCGGTTTCCACGCTGTGGTTGCTGCTGCTGGTTCTGTGGAGCTGGCGGTGGGAGTTGCTGGTTCTGATTTGCAGGCCGTGGACTCCTACAGTCTTTGGCCTCATGACCCATCTTGAGGCATCTTTGACAACGAACCTTATTACACTGGCCACTGTGATGTTTGTTGCAGGTGTTACACTTTGGAAGGTTTCCTCGATACCCTCCTTGTTTATGGCTGCTAGAGGAGTGCTGACTTGGACTCTGGTAGCTGTCCGTCTTTCGCTGCTGAGACTGCGCCTGCACTGAAGCTGACCCCTTGCTAGAATCCCCCTCCCATTTTCTTTTACTTTCACTGGGAGTAGCAAGTGTAGTAGAAGCAGTAGCGGTAGCAGTAGCACTGATACGCTTTGGCAGTTTGTTCTGATCCACTGCCTGATCGGTGATGCGATGAGCGAGACGCTGGATCTCCTGAATGTTGTTGAGGTTAGCCGAGGTAACGTGGCTCTGAATCTCTGGTACAAGCCCCTTGAGATACAACTCAATGCGCTTGTATGGTGGGTCTACCATGGTTGGACATAGCACAGCCAACTCGTTCGACCTCTTGGTGTAAGCTTCAATCTCTGAACCCACCATCTTCAAGTTGTACAACTCATCCTCCAACTTGTGAATGTCTTCTCTAGTGCAGTATTCCCTCTTGATCAGTTCTTTGAATTCATTCCAGGGTGTGGCGTTAGCAGCCGCCAACCCTAAGATCTGCACTTGTGCGTTCCACCAAGTGAGCGCAATCCCTTCAAGTGTGCCAGTGGCGAACTTCACCCTGCGAGCCTCAGGGCATTCACACATTTCAAAAACCGACTCGAGCTTTTCAAACCAGTGGAGGAGTCCAACTGCCCCCTCCGTGCCGCTGAACGAGCTAGGACGACAGTCCATGAAATTCTTGAATGTGCACCCAGGTTGTTGCTGAGCGGGTTGACCTATTGTGTACGAATAGGGCAAAGTTAGGTACGAGAATTAATGTAGGATCTAAAGATCCTAGTGTCTATACTGCAGGGTATACTACCTGCTTGGGCGGCTGCAACTGCCGCAGCAACGAGAGCCTCTAGCTGGGCTTGAGTCATGGTAATTCGTGCGGCCATTGATCTTCACATCAAAGGCAACATAAGTGAGAAAGGTTCGCGAATAGTGCGATGACAGAAGAGTGTAAGCACATAAGTATTCTCATGCTATGACAAGTTGTGAGCAAGGTAATGTAAGCATACTACGAGCAAAGTTCTAAGCAAATTCTAGCATGTAGGCAATAAACATAAACCTTATTACCTAAGAAGTTGAGTCTTGCACGTGGAGCGAAGCGTCGTTGTGGATCGTTGAGAGCACTGTTCTGGTTATAGTCTGGTTTTAATAAAAACGTTTTCCCCTTATTAAAACCAAGTTCTCTATAACCAATGGCTCTGATACCAATCTGTCACACCCCCAAAATCCACCTGCGGAGTATCACCGCTTGGGAGCGTGACTGACCAGGATCAAGCCACCAATCATACAGAACATTGTATAAAGTAAAAGTAATCACATTATAATCCAAACCATTTCCATATGAAAGGTGTTTCCAAAACATAAGTAAGTTAACATTGTTTAGCGGAAGCGTATTATTGTAAAACCCATAGCAAATAAGTATCAGACATCAAAAGTGTTTAACAAGGTGATCACGATCCAAGCCCCACAACGACCAGCTCCTCCGTGTGCAAGCTCCAAGTACCTAACGATCTGCAAGGCATGTAACAGAATGATCAACAAACTAGTTGAGCGAGTTCACAGAAAGTAAATGCGTAATAGTAAGTTCGTTTGCAACAAGTGGCTCTACTGGGCCGATTGTATGTTCTATTGGTGGTGGTGTTCCACGTTACTGGTGGTGGTGTTCCACGTTTCCTGTGGTGGTGTTCCACGTTTCCTGTGGTGGTGTTCCACGTTTCCTGTGGTGGTGTTCCACGTTTCCTGTGGTGGTGTTCCACGTTTCCTGTGGTGGTGTTCCACGTTTCCTGTGGTGGTGTTCCACGTTTCCTGTGGTGGTGTTCCACGTTTCCTAACCACTAGACTACTCGTAACTATAGGTATCCTTCACAACCGAGGATAGTGATGTGGTAGTCTAGTCATAGTGTCAATAGAGTATCTAATCAACCTTCCAACCCCATTCCCAACCCCGGGAACCCCATGCCTTGGTAAGAGTGTGAACTCACCTTGGTTTGCTCGGTATGCTAAATAAGTGCTCACAGTTAATTAATCACATCCTATGTATACACGTATAGCAAATCAGTTCATGCTCGAAATGTTACGCATGCAATTAATTGGTTCACATAGCAGTCAGTTTGCATATCAGTACAACACGTAGTATTACACGAATAAGTTCATCACCAAGCATGGCATGTAAATTAATTCAACATATGTTCCTCTGTTCAAAGCATTTTCAAAACCCTAGTATCTTTCGATTCATAATTCATCCTTCGACAGTCCATTATCCTTCGGACCGAAGGTTATGCTTCGGACCATGCCATCTTTCGGTCCAACTATCTTTCGGTCCAACTATCTGTCGGTCAAACTATGGTTCGGTCAACGAGTATCTTTCGGCCAAACAATCCTTCGGTCAACTACTATGGTTCGAGGGATCGGTATCTTTCGGTGTATTGATAAGTAACAGTTACGTTTATCCGATTAACCATTAACACAATTTTCACAAATCTGCTAACATCAACAAGATCAACCAAGCATGATTCTCATGTTTATCAAGAACCCTAATCTGAAACAAGATCATTCAAACTATCTGATTAACACATATGCGCCGATTACATAAACGTGTCCGATTACAATATTCTAAATCACAAGTTATCATCAAATCGTATTACCAATCATCCATTTAACAAACATAAATTTCCTATCCGATCGATCACCCTGACTGGATTAACTAGCCGATTAACAAAACGATTCGTAACACCGAACATGAAATCATTTGACCATAATCACAACAGATCCAATGTGCATACAATTCCGATTAATACCCATACACAATCATCTTACAAATCAGTTAACATACAACCAACATATTTACATACGATTGATAATTCAAGAAATCATGTACTGTGGACACTAACCGGGATAGTAAGCAAAAGAATTGATCAGCAAAGTCTCCGTAAGGGTTGTGGTTGCCGTCACAAATTAAAAGTGTTCTAGGGCTTTTCTCCAAAAACTGCCGACTGTGCATGTGTTTCGTATATAACATTTCACAGTAATGGGCCAAGCCCATTTAAAATGACTGGGCCGAAACATATCGAAGGATATGTTTCGTGATTCTTCGGGCCGAATGATGTCGAAGGATATGTTTCGTGCTCGAAGGATATGTTTCGTGGTCCTTCGAGTCCTTCGAACTATGTTTCGATCTAGACTAAGTGTTTAATAATAATTCTAATAATAATTCCAATATTATTTTCTATTATAGCAAGTAATCACATATAGGCAAAATGACGATATGTCTCATTAAAACACAACGAGTACAATTACAAATCCATAATTCAAACAGCTAGACAGTCAAAGTCAACGCGCATTAAATGCGAAAGTGAAAGTCAGAAACTCGAGTTGTCACATTTCGGAATGTCTGTTACAGTTCAAATTGGCATACTTTCGCAGTTTGTCAAGTTTAGTCCCTGTAAGCGAATTAACTTGTTATTGCCATACCAAAGCCTTCAAAACTTATTTCTAAGTTATGTAAAGGTTATTTAAGGTCTGTTGAGTATATGTTGATGTTCCAGAGTATTTGTCGCATTAAACTGAGTACGTTTACGCACCAGTTTGCGTATAATTCTCCAGAAAGCGATGTAAAGTTTGAAATTGAACAAGAATTGATATGTACAAAAGATATACATATTTATACAAGATCCCAAGTATGAAATACAATATTTCATCGGCTTGGTATTTGTTTGAGGGTCGCGGTGACACAGGTGTCACATTTAGGTCCTACACTCCTAAACCAACTCTTGTGTTTAACCTTGTCCTATTCGTACACAATAGGTCAACACGCACCGCAACCAGTTTGCACTTTCAAGAACTTCATGAACTGTCATCCAAGTACGTTCAGTGGCACAGAAGGAGCAGTGGGACTACTCCATTGGTTCGAAAAGCTCGAGTCAGTATTCGAGATGTGTGAATGCCCTGAGGCACGCAGGGTCAAGTACGCCACTGGCACGTTAGAAGGAATTGCGCTAACTTGGTGGAACGCGCAAGTTCAGATTCTAGGGTTGGCAGCTGCTAACGCCACACCTTGGAACGAGTTTAAGGAACTGATCAAGAGAGAATACTGCACACGTGATGACATCCACAAGTTGGAGGTGGAACTGTATCATCTGAAAATGATGGGGTCGGAAATCGAAGCTTACACGAAACGGTCAAACGAACTGGCTATCTTGTGTCCAACTATGGTGGACCCTCCAATTAATCGCATTGAGTTGTATCTCAAAGGTCTAGCGCCAGAAATCCAGAGCCACGTGACATCGGCTAATCTCGACAACATCCAGGATATTCAGCGACTCGCTCATCGCCTCACTGATCAGGCAGTGGATCAGGACAAGCTACCAAAACGTATCAGCGCTACTACTGCTACCACATCAGCCGCTACTCCTGCTACCCCCAGTGACAACAAGAGAAAGTGGGAAGGGGATTCTAGCAAAGGTTCAGCAACAGTTCAGTCTCAGACTCAGCAACAGAAGACTGACCACTACCAGAGTCCCAGTCAGCAGTTTTCTGGTAGTCGTGGGCAGAGAAGGTATCAAGGGAATCTCCCAAAGTGCCACAACTGCAACAGGCACCACAGCGGCCAGTGCAACAAGGGTCGTTGCCAAAGGTGTCTCAAGATGGGCCACGAGGCCAAAGACTGTAGGAGCCCACGGCCTGCGAATCAGAACCAGCAACCGCAACTACCAGCTCCACAGAACCAGCAACAGCAGCAACAGCGATGCAACAGGGGATGCTTTCAGTGTGGTGCCGAAGGTCATTTCAAACGTGATTGCCCCCAGTTAAACCAGAACCAGAATCGCAACAACAACAACAATTAGGGCAATGGTAACAACGGTGGGAACAATAATGGCAATGAAGCTAGGGGTCGAGCTTTCGTGCTAGGTCAGGGTGACGCAAGGAACGATCCTAACGTGGTCATGGGTAAGTTTCTTCTTGACGACTTTTACGTTACTGTTTTGTTTGACTCGGGTGTGGATACAAGTTATATGTCTTTGAAAGTTAGCCAAATGTTAAAACGTACATCCACACTTCTAAACACCAAGCATGTCGTAGAGTTAGCTAATGGTAAGAGTCTAGAGGCCACGCACATAGTTCAGGATTGTAATCTTGTCCTCGCGGGTCAGACTTTCTCGATCGATCTCATTCCCATAGTTTTGGGTAGTTTCGACATCGTCATTGGTATGGACTGGTTATCTCAACATCACGCAGAGATCTTGTGCAAAGAGAAGATTGTTCAAATCCCTCGTTTTGGTCGGGAACCTCTCGAAGTTCAAGGCGACAAGAGTGGTGCAGTGGTTGGCATCATCTCCTTTCTAAAGGCTCAGAAGTGTTTACGTAAGGGCCACACTGCCATCTTGGCACTTGTTACTGATGCATCAGCGAAGGAAAAGAAATTGGAAGACATTCCAATAGTTCGCGACTTTCCTCAAGTGTTCCCTGAAGATTTACCTGGCCTACCGCCTCATCGCCAGGTCGAATTCCAAATTGAGTTAGCTACTAGAGCAGCACCGATAGCACGTGCACCGTATCGCTTAGCTCCATCAGAGTTGGAAGAACTCTCTACACAGCTACAGGAACTCTTGGATAAGGGATTTATCCAACCTAACTCTTCGCCTTGGGGAGATCCAGTACTGTTTGTGAAGAAGAAAGATGGAACTTTCAGGATGTGTATTGATTACCGCGAACTGAACAAGGTGACGGTGAAGAACCGTTATCCTCTTCCGCGTATAGACGACTTATTCGACCAGTTGCAAGGGTCGTGTTACTACTCCAAGATAGACTTAAGGTCAGGTTACCATCAGCTGAGAGTCCGAGAGGAGGACGTCTCCAAGACAGCATTTAGAACTCGATACGGCCACTACGAGTTTCTTGTCATGCCGTTCGGGTTAACGAACGCGCCTGCCGTATTTATGGATCTCATGAACAGGGTGTGCAAACCCTACTTAGACAGATTCGTGATAGTTTTTATTGACGATATTCTGATCTACTCCAAGAGTCAGGAGGAACACGAGCAGCACTTACGGCTTATCTTGGAACTTCTACGAAAGGAACAGTTGTACGCCAAGTTTTCAAAATGTGACTTCTGGCTTCGTGAAGTCCACTTTCTAGGCCATGTAGTAAACAAGGATGGGATCCATGTCGATCCATCCAAGGTAGATTCGATCAGGAACTGGCCTGCACCACGTACACCAACGGAAATACGCCAATTCTTGGGTTTGGCGGGGTACTACAGACGGTTTATCAAGGACTTTTCAAAGATTGCACAGCCGCTTACACTACTGACACAGAAGGGTGTCACGTACCGTTGGGGTAATACTCAGGAAACTGCTTTTCAGCACTTAAAGGATAGACTTTGCAGTGCACCTATCCTCTCATTGCCAGAGGGCACAGACGACTTCGTGGTTTACTGTGATGCATCCATCCAGGGTCTTGGATGTGTGTTAATGCAGCGCGACAAGGTCATTGCTTACGCTTCGCGCCAACTCAAGGTTCATGAACGGAACTACACGACGCACGACTTAGAGCTGGGAGCTGTTGTTTTCGCGCTCAAGATATGGCGACACTATCTGTACGGTACCAAGTGCACTATCTACAACGATCACAGGAGTCTCGAGCATATCTTCAAGCAGAAGGAATTGAACATGCGTCAACGTCGATGGGTCGAACTATTGAACGATTACGAATGCGCTATCAAGTACCATCCAGGCATAGCCAATGTTGTGGCTGACGCCCTCAGTCGGAAAGACACTGTACCTAAGCGCGTACAAGCATTGCAGCTCACCATTCAGTCTAGTCTTCCTGCACAAATACGAGATGCTCAGGTAGAAGCATTGAAACCAGAAAATGTCAAGGCTGAAGCCTTATGCGGCTCAAGGAAACGATTAGAACAAAAGGAAGACGGTGCCTACTATGTAACAGGGCGTATCTGGGTCCCACTTTATGGAAACTTGCGTGAGCTAGTGATGGATGAAGCTCACAAGTCTCGCTACTCGGTACATCCAGGGTCGGATAAAATGTACCACGACATCAGAACTATGTATTGGTGGCCAAGCATGAAGGCCCACATCGCTACCTATGTCAGCAAGTGCTTGACCTGTGCAAGAGTCAAGGCAGAGTATCAGAAACCAGCAGGTCTACTCCAGCAACCAAAGATACTACAGTGGAAATGGGAGGAAATTTCCATGGATTTCGTTACTAGCCTGCCTAGGTCCCAGCGTGGGAACGATACAATTTGGGTGATCGTGGATCGACTCACAAAGTCTGCTCACTTCTTGGCAATCAAAGAAATAGACAAGTTTTCTACACTAGCAGGCATATACTTGAAGGAAGTAGTCTCAAGACACGGGGTACCCACCTCTATCATTTCGGATCGGGATGCACGATTCACTTCAGAACTATGGCAAGCAATGCACAAAGCTTTTGGCTTACAACTAGACATGAGCACAGCATATCACCCTCAGACGGATGAACAGTCTGAACGCACGATACAAACTCTAGAAGACATGCTTCGGGCATGTGTTATCGATTTCGGCAACAGCTGGGAAAAAACATCTCCCTTTGGTGGAGTTCTCGTACAATAACAGTTATCACACCAGCATACAAGCCGCTCCATTTGAGGCATTGTACGGGCGTAAATGCCGGTCACCTCTCTGCTGGGCAGAGGTGGGGGATAGTCAGATCACGGGTCCAGAACTTATAGTGGACACCACGGAAAAGATTGCACAAATACGACAACGCATGGCGGCAGCTCACGACCGTCAGAAAAGCTACGCGGATAAGCGTAGGAAGCCATTGGAATTTCGGGTCGGGGACCGGGTTTTACTTAAAGTCTCACCCTGGAAGGGTGTGGTTCGTTTTGGCAAACGGGGGAAGCTCAATCCGCGGTATGTCGGACCGTTTGAGATAGTAGAAAGAATAGGCAAAGTAGCCTACAGATTAAACCTACCAGCTGAACTCGGTGCAGTTCACAATGTTTTTCACATGTCGAATCTGAAGAAGTGCCTGTCAGATGAGACCCTCATAGTTCCTCTGAAGGAACTCACTATCAACGAGCAGTTGCACTTCGTCGAGGAACCAGTAGAAATCACGGACCGGGATGTTAAGGTCCTCAAAAACAAGAGAATCCCTCTTGTTCGAGTTCGTTGGAACTCCCGTCGTGGCCCAGAGTTCACCTGGGAACACGAAGATCAGATGAAAGCAAAGTACCCCCAGTTACTCGCGAACAATACAACCACTACTGAGGCTGAAGCTACCACGGAATTTCGGGGCAAAATTCCAGATCAACGGGGGGAGGATGTGACACCCCAGGAAAACCAGTGAACGAGTACCAAATTTCGGGATAAAATTTGTTCTAAGTTGGGGAAAATGTGACAACTCGTATTTTGAACTCATTTCTGTGTAACGTTACGTGATTGTGTGATTATGTTAATAGAATGATTATGTGATTGTGTGATATGTGAATGTGTTCATGTGTTACATGAACCAAATGTTTATCCGAACATCAAACCCATTCGGTCCATGTTGTTGGACTCGAGACCATGGGGCAGCCCAAGTGAGGGTTCGGCCCACTCTCTTCTTATACGTATACATGCAAACACCCTTAGGGTTTTGCTTCCCATTTTGTTGCAAAGCAAGGAACACACACTCTCTCTTTCTCGATCGAAACCGTAGGCAGCCGAACACCTCCCTTTCCATCGAAGCTTTTGGATTCGGATCATTCCTTTTCTCAACTCGTTTAGTAGTATGTTTTATATGTATGTTTAGATGATGATATTATTGTTAATCGGATTACATGATCGGTTAGGGTTTATGCTAGTGACTCGGTTCATATGTTGTATGATATGTTGTATGCATGATAACCGGATCGAAGTTTACTATCCTTGTTATTGTTCTTGTTGTAAAATCGGATTGATTGCATGATGGACCGAATTCTTGTTAATCGGCTGTGATGAGTATGACTTATGAGTGTGATTATGAATTAGGTTGCATGTTAGTCCATAACTTGGTTAATCACGTGATTCGGTAATTTGTTATGCATACGGGTAATTGATTGTTCTCGATGATGATGAATTGATATGTTGAATAGCGATTAACTGCTGTTGAATACAGAAATTATTGTGTTTGATCTGATTGGTGAAACTGTCAAGTTGTTAGCTGAAATTGGGGAATGATTGTTACTGATTAATTATGGAAATCTGTTACACATTGTCTCGATCAGGGTTGCGAGTCGAGAATCCTTAGTCTCGACTCGAGACCACATTGCCGACACACAACAGCACAGACCGAGACCACTGTTGCGGGTCCGGTTGCGACTCGAGACCGTGTAGTCTCGACTAGACCATGATGACTCGAGATCTCCTTTGTTGCGACTCGAGACCCCGGAACCAATACAACTCGGGATCGTTAGTCTCGACTCGAGACCGCGAACACTTGAACACTATTGGACTTTCACTGTTACGAGCCCAACTGATTGGGCCGGATACTTGGACATGTTACGTGATTGCTATTGAACTGCTATGAATACTTGTGCATGCCATGATTATACTTGTGTACAATCCGTGTAGAACATACGTGCTATACTTGAATACGAACCTGACTTGTATGATAACCATGCTAGGACGTGGTTGATCACTATATAGCTTAACCGAACTTTGTGTATCTGCCGAGCAAACCAAGGTGAGTTCACACAGCCAAGGCATGGGATTCCCGGGTTGGGAATTGGGTTGGAAGATTGGAATTGGATAATTACTCGTACTTACGCTATTGCTAGACTATATACCATCGTCCTCAGGTTAGACAGGACACTTACGTAAAACCTACGTAAACTAGTATCTACCACTGTCTCCCGGGTCGGGAGGACACTTACGTAAAACCTACGTAAACTCATACCTACTACTGTCTCCCGGGTCGGAAGGACACTTACGTAAAACCTACGTAAACCCCACGCGTACCACTGTCCTCGGGGAAGGGCACTCACGTAAAACCTACGTGTCCTTGTACGTATTCCTGTTCTCGGGCTAAGAAGAACACATGGTTGAAAATAGTCTAGTAAGTATAAATATGGGAAGCCCCCACTAGTAATAAGTATAATCACGGGAACCCCCCCCTAGTAGTACCTACATACATGGGAAGCCCCCACTAAATGAATATACGATTTGTTGTTACGAACTTACTTACTGTGAACTCGCTCAACTAGTTGTTGACTCTCTACTGCATGCCTTGCAGGACCTTAGGTACTTATGGAGCTTGCACAGGGAGGAGCAGGTCGTTGTGGGACATGGATCGTGGATGCCATGTTAAGCGTTTAAACATTTGAACTTATGATTCACTTTGGGTTACATACTTATGCTTCCGCTACTCAAATTATGTTTTGTTTGGTTTGAACATCAATTGTATTGAATGGGGTTTTACGAACTACTTTAATTATAAAACACTATATTCAATATGATTGATGGCTTGATCCTGGTCATGTCACGCCTCCAAGCGGTGGTACTCCGCGTGTGGATTTTGGGGGTGTGACAGGTGGAGTTTTTCAACTTAAAGATGACGGGGTCAGAAATCGAATTGCTCATCGTCTCACTGATCCTCTCATCAAGCAAATCGAGTTGTACCTCAAAGGTTTAGTGCCAGAGATCCAGAGTCACGTGACAGCAGCAAACCTCGCCACTATCCAGCAAGTCACTCGACTTGCTCATCGTCTCACTGATCAGGCAGTGGAACAGAACAAACTGCCCAAGCGTATTGGTGCTACTGCTACAATTACTACTATTTCTGATGCCCCCAGCGACAACAAGCGTAAATGGGATGGAGTATCCAACAAGGGTTCAACATCGGCTCAGTCTCAGTCTCAGCAGCGGAAGACTGACGACTACCAGAGTCCTGGTCAGCAATCGTCTGGTAGTCAAGGGCAGGGTGGATACAGGGAAACCACCCCAAGTGCAACCGATGCAACAGGCATCACAGTGGGCAGTGCAACAAGGGTCGTTGTTTGAGGTGTAACAAGTTTGGGCATGAAGCAAAGGACTGCACGACCTGTGAATCAGAATCGTCAACAACAGCAACAGCAGGCTCCACAGAATCAGCCGCAGCAACAACAGGGTAACAGGGGATGCTTTCAGTGTGGTGCTGAAGGACACTTCAAGAGAAACTGCCCCCAGTTAAATCAGAATCAGAATAACAACAACAATCAGGGGAACGGGAACAACAACGGAAATAACAATGGGGGAAACAATGGAAACAATGGCGCCCGGGGCCGTGTGTTCGTGATCGGTCAGGGTGAAGCAAGGAATGATCCTAACGTGGTGATGGGTAAGTTCCTTCTCGACGACTTTTATGTTACTGTTTTATTTGATTCGGGTGCCGATACTAGTTATGTGTCCTTAAAAGTTAGTCAAATGTTAAGGCGCACACCCACACTTTTGAACACCAAGCATGTCGTAGAGTTAGCAAACGGTAAAAGTTTAGAAGCCACACACGTAGTTAAGGGTTGTAATCTCATCTTAGCTGGTTAGACCTTCTCTATCGACCTCATTCCTATTGTCTTGGGTAGTTTCGACATTGTTATTGGTATGGATTGGTTATCGCAACATCGAGCAGGGATCATTTGCAAGGAGAAGATCATCCGTATTCCTCATTCAGATGGAGAACCTTTATTGATTCATGGCGACAAGAGTGGTGCTGTTGTTGGCATCATTTCTTTCCTTAAGGCCCAGAAGTGTTTGCGAAAGGGTCACACTGCTATTTTAGCCCTCGTTACTGACACCTCGAAGAAAGAAAAGAAGATCGAAGATATCCCAATTGTGCGTAATTTTCCTGAGGTATTCCTTGAGGAATTACCTGGTCTCCCACCCCATCGTCAGGTTGAATTTCAAATTGAGCTAGCCCCTGGAGCAGCACCCATAGCTCGAGCACCTTATCGTTTAGCTCCAACAGAACTAGAAGAGCTATCCACGCAACAGCAAGAGCTCTTGGATAAGGGCTTTATTCATCCTAGCTCTTCGCCTTGGGGAGCTCCAGTATTATTTGTGAAGAAGAAGGACGGTACTTTCAGAATGTGCATCGACTACCACGAACTCAATAAGGTGACTGTGAAGAACCGCTATCCACTTCCACGCATTGACGACTTATTCGATCAGCTGCAAGGGTCGAGCTACTATTCGAAGATTGACCTGAGGTCAGGTTACCATCAACTGAGAGTCCAAGGCGAGGATATCTCTAAGACAACATTTAGAACTCGTTACGGGCATTACGAGCTTCTAGTTATGCCTTTTGGGTTGACAAACGCGCCTGCGGTCTTCATGGATCTTATGAACAGAGTGTGCAAGCCCTACCTGGATAAGTTTGTTATTGTATTCATCGACGACATTCTAATCTATTCGAAGAGTCAGGAGGAACACAAGCACCATCTACGGCTTATTTTGGAACTCCTTTGAACAGAACAGTTATACGCCAAGTTTTTGAAATGCGACTTTTGGCTTCGTGAAGTTCACTTTTTAGGCCACATGGTAAACAAGGATGGGATTCATGTTGATCCATCCATGGTAGACTCGATTAAGAACTGGCCTGCACCCCGTACACCGACAGAGATCCGCCAATTCTTAGGTTTGGCGGGCTATTACAGAAGGTTCATCAAGGATTTCTCCAAGATTGCGCAACCTCTCACTTCTCTAACTCAGAAAAGCGTCACCTATCGTTGGGGCGATGCCTAGGAGTCAGCGTTTCAGTATTTAAAGGAAAGACTATGCAACGCACCTATTCTCTCATTGCCAGAGGGCACATACGATTTTGTGGTTTATTGTGACGCGTCAATTCAGGGTCTTGGTTGTGTATTGATGCAACGGGATAAAGTCATCACTTATGCATCGCGCCAACTCAAAATTCACGAAAGGAATTACACTACACACGATTGGGAGCTAGGAGTTGTTGTCTTCGCACTTAAGATATGGAGACATTACCTGTACGGTACCAAGTGCACCATTTACATCGATCACAGGAGCCTTGAGCATATCTTCCAACAGAAGGAATTAAACATGTGTCAACGTCGATGGGTCGAGTTACTGAATGATTACGAATGCGCGATCAAGTACCATCCGGGCAAAGCCAATGTGGTGGCCGATGCCCTCAGTCGAAAGGAGACTACCCCTAAACGCGTGTGTGCGTTACAACTCACCATCCAATCTAGCCTTCCTGCTCAGATACGAGAAGCTCAGGTTGAAGCATTGAAACCAGAAAACGTCAGGGCTAAGGCCCTACGCGGATCAAGGAAACGATTAGAACGAAAGGAAGACGACTCTTGTTACGTTACAGGGCGCATTTGGGTCCCGCTCTATGGAAAATTACGTGAGCTTGTGATGGATGAAGCACATAAGTCTCGTTATTCGGTACATCCTGGTTCGGATAAGATGTACCATGACTTAAAGACTACATACTGGTGGCCTAGCATGAAAGCCCACATAGCAGCCTACGTTGGCAAATGTTTGACTTGTGCGAGAGTCAAGACTGAATACGAGAAATCGTCGGGCCTACTCCAACAACCAGACATACCACAATGGAAATGGGAGCAAATTTCCATGGATTTCGTTACAGGCCTGCCTAGATCTCAACGTGGAAATGACACTATTTGGGTTATAGTGGATCGATTGACTAAGTCTGCGCACTGTTTGGCTATCAAAGAAACAGACAAGTTCTCTACTTTAGCAGACGTTTACTTAAAGGAAGTGGTTTCGAGGCACGGGGTGCCAACCTCCATTATTTCTGATCGTGATGCGCGTTTTACTTCTGAATTGTGGCAAGCTATGCACAAATCCTTTGGCTCACGTATAGGCATGAGCACCGCTTATCATCCACAGACGGATGGGCAGTCTGAGCGCACTATTCAAACCCTTGAAGACATGCTCAGAGCGTAAATGCCGATCACTTCTTTGTTGGGCAGAGGTGGGTGATAGTCAGATCACGGGTCCAGAACTTGTAGTAGACACAATGGAAAGGATTGCTCAAATACGACAACGAATGGCGGCAGGTCGTGACCGTCAGAAAAGCTACGCTGATAAGCGTAGGAAACCACTGGAGTTCCAGGTTGGGGATCGAGTGCTGCTCAAAGTCTCACCGTGGAAAGGTGTGGTTCGTTTTGGCAAACGAGGTAAACTTAACCCACGTTACGTTGGACCGTTCAAAATCTTCGAGAAAATAGGCAAGGTGGCCTACAAACTGAATCTACCAGCAGAACTTAGTGGAGTTCACAACGTATTTCACGTGTCAAATCTGAAGAAATGTCTGTCAGATGAGACCCTCATAGTTGCTTTGAAGGAGCTCACTATCGATGACCAGTTGCGATTCGTTGAGGAACCAGTTGAAATCACAGACCGAGATGTTAAGGTCCTTAAGCGCACCAGGATACCTCTTGTTCGAGTTCGTTGGAACTCCCGTCGTGGCCCAGAGTACACCTGGGAACGAGAAGACCAAATGAAACTCAAGTATCCCCAGTTGTTCAAGAACAGTACAACCACTACTGAGGCTGAAGCTACTGCGGAATTTCGGGACGAAATTCCAAATCAACGGGGGATGATGTGACACCCCTGGAAAACCAGGAAACAACACAACACAACTAGCTTCCTCAGTAACCACGTGCTAAATTTCGGGACGAAATTTCTTTCAAGTTGGGGATAATATGACAACCCGAGTTTTCAAGGTCTCTACTCGACCTAACTTAATACTTATTTGCAAAGTGTGTTATATATATGTTTGATGTGTTAATAAAAGGCTTTGTATCTATAATGTATGTGAAAAATTAAAAGCAACAAAATGAACCCTAGCCGAAAACACCTCCCTAGCCGAAATCCTCCTTCTCACGAAAACACTCTTGGACGAAAACACATTAGTGTTTTCGTCAAGAGTAGGCCGGCGAAATCAACTCATGGGCTTCGGCCCAGTAACGATTGAATATAGGAGTTGTTTAATCTGTGTGCACGAATTCGATAACTGACAAACCCTAATCACCTATCCTTCTCTCTCTCGCTTTTCTTTGAAACCCGACGGCTGCCCTCCCCTTATTCGAAGTCAAATCCTCCAGGTTGGGTCGTTCTTTGTTCGGTTAGTGTTTTCACATTTAAATTAACTTCAGTTTCAAATGGATGTTCATAGTGCTCTGATTTGGCTATGCATGATAAGATCAGTTATATTATTGTATGTGAAACTTGATGATGATTTAGAGTTCTAGGGTTGATATGATTGATATTGGATGATATGAATGTGATCAGGAATACGTGAGCATGTTAACTTGCTAATAGTGTTTGATGAGGCGTTATGTAATTGATTTGTTGTATGCATAAATGGAGTCTATGTTAAAGTCATGATGAATACTTGATGATTTCAATAACTTACTGATGACTGTTTGACGATTGAATGATGATATGATGAAGAGATTTAACTGTTAGAGTGTAACTAGGGTTCTGTGATTATGTAACCGTGTTAATGATGAAAACACCGCCTAAACGAAAACACAGGACCGGAGAAAACACAAATGTTTTCGCCATGCCTCTCGCCGACGAAAACCATCACTCGACGAAAACACTGCCCGACGAAAACCCTTAGGATTTCGTCACCTGGAGGGTTTTCGTCAATAAGGATTTTCGTCAACAAGTGTTTTCATCACATATGGGTTTTTGCCGATAGGGGTTTTCGCCAAGCCTGTGATTTCGTCACATCTGATGTTCGTTAGTGTTCTGGCATATTAGCTTCGCTAAGTCTGTGACTCAGTTAAGTTATTTACTCGATTAACTCTGTTAGTTTGCTAAATCTGTTAGTTGTTAACTCTAGTAATTTATTAACTCTGTTAAGTTTATCAACCTTATTAGTTATTAATTCTGTTAAGCCTAGCAACTCTGTTAAGTATGTTAATTCTGTTTAGTTTATTAATTCAGTTAGAATATGTTAACTCTGTTGAACATGATAACTTAGTTAAGGAACTTGCAAGTACCTTGGAACCTTGTATGGATTGACTAACTGCTTATGTGTAACATGATGTTAACTGTCAAACACACTTTGTGGCATAGAGTGTATGTGGAATCTTACAAACATGTACTGCTTGTGTATACGTGCAATACTATAGGACTTGACTGATTACTTGTGAGCACATAGTTTAGCATACCGAGCAAACCAAGGTGAGTTCACATTTTCTACAAGGCATGGGATTCCCAAGGGTTGGGAATGGGTTAAAAAGAACTAAAACGGTAATCTACATATCCTCCTTGGGTTGGATATGTACGGCCATCCTTCTTGGGTAGGATGCCACTATAACTCCTGCGTATTCTCCTTGGGTAGAACTACATATGTTCTTCCTCCTTGGGTAGGACAACAACCTTAACTTAGTAGACAAAACTCTATCATGAAGTCCCTCCTCTTTATATCGACTTAATAGCCGAGGCCGATGGCGAGCGGGTCATTAGTTAATAGCGCTATTAGGTTTAACAAACCTCACACCGTGTCGTTTGAACGGGCGTGTACTAATGGACTATGGCAAACTGTCAGTGATGATAGACACTGATGTAGGGCACAACTTATATTTCGTTAGTAGTCGACATGGTTTGGTCTAGTGGTTCACAGGGGAATCCCCCCCACAGATTATGGTTATGGTTTGGGAAACAAAAGGACTGGTTAACTCGTGGTTTACGAAACAACTTATGATTTCAGAACAAACTGGTAAAACTAAACAACCAACTGTGAACTCGCTCAACTTTGTTGTTGACTCGTTGTTACATGCCTTGCAGGTCGTTAGGTGTTCTTGGAGCTTGCACGGGAGGCGAAGTCGTTGTGGGGACATGGACTGTTGAATCCATGTTAAAGATTTACACTTTATAAACTTATTACTTATGTTGGGGTTTTTACATTTATGCTTCCGCTGAATACTTTAACTATGCGTTTGTTTTGAACACCTTTCATATTGTGTGGTTGAATTTTATTTAATACTTGTAATGTTCAATATGATTGGTGGCTTGATCCTGGTCAGTCACGCCTCCAAGCGGTGATACTCCGTGAGTGGATTTTGGGGGTGTGACATATGCCTTTCTCCCTGCTAGAAGGGTTCCGGCCTTCAGACCTTCGTTGCTCTGAACCCTTTTGGCGTCTGTCATAGGAGTTGAAGTTCCCCCTTTTTCTAGCTGGGCTGTGGCCTCGCCAGCTAGATCCCCTTTTCCTTTGCTCTTTAATGTCTACTGCCTCCTCTCCCCGGATGTGGGCTTCAGCCCTTTCAAGAGCCTTTTCCAAGGTCTTGGGTAGGGATTTGTTGAAATCTCTTGGGAGATATTTGGAGGTAATGGCGTTCACAAAACCCGCCACTCTCATTTTCTCATCTGCCCCTACATATGTTAGACCTTCCTTCTTGTATCTTTCTATAAACTCTCGAAGGCTTTCAACATCCCTTTTTTTATCTGAAAGATTACTATAGCATCTTTTACATATCGCCTTTGCTGGGAGAAATTGGCTAGGAATCCCTTGCTGAGGTCATCGAAGCTTTGAACGCTTCGAGCAGGTAAATCGTTGAACCAGATTCTGGCTGATCTGACAAGGATTTGCATGAACATTAAACAACATTCAGCATTCGACCATTTCTCAATTCTTGTAGCACCAGTAAAGATCTAGAGATGGTATTCAGGATCTTCAGTCCCATCATATGTTTTGATGTGGGATGGCATCTTAATCTTTGTTTGAAAATCATAATCGGATATTTGCTGTGAAAAGCATGAGAGGTTACTCAGTTTATAAGCCTTGGCCAAATCTTCTTCAGCCCTTACACCCGCGTTGTTGCTGTTACTGTTGTTCCCTTGAGTGGCTAGCACCTGATTAATAAAGTGCTGCCATGGGAAGCTGGCCATCATCTGGGGCATAAGGTTGAAGCCTTGAAGGCTTCCGGGTGCAACTGGGCAACTAACTCCCAAGGGAGTGCTCATAACAGCACTTCGTGCCAAGTGGAGCATGGACAAGGCCTGTTCCCATGAAGTTGTTGTTGAGGGTGGAAGACTCGTCACTGGGGACTGTAGGAGCTGGTCAAGGGTCAGCTCATGGCCCAAAGGAGCACCATTTGTAGCTGGTTGGGACGAAAAGAGAGGATATGCTGTAGGATTCGGCCTCGTGGATAAATATGGGTTAGGGTTTGGAGGAGGATTACTGGGATGATGTGCACAAACTGCAACATATAAATTACATCAATTGTGGCATAAAACTAACCCTTTTGTTAGTACTAATGTTGGAAAAAGTGTGTTTTTGTCTTCCTTTTGTATTTTCAGGATTAAATGAGCTCAAATGAACAAAAGAAGCAAAAAGGCAGCTCAATCTAACATAAATACAAGAAAAGGAACAAACGTGGCATGCCCGACCCCCCGACAGCATCCTGCCAAGCAAAACAAGAGAACAGAAGGCTGAACACGCCCCGTGCTCAGTGAGCACGGGGGCGTGCCCAAATGTAAGCAGAAAAGACAAAGTTGTAGAAGCTTTTATCGCCCACCACGGGGCCATGCTCAGCGGACACGGGGCCGTGGTCAACTATAAGATTCGCAGAATCCAGGCAAATATTGATAGTACAGATACGCTTCTTCACACGGGTCATGCTCAGCGGACACGGGGGCGTGGTCAACTAATGCAGACAAACTGCAATTAATGAAGAAAAAGAGAAGGATGGACACGGGGCCGTGCCCGAGCTTCTGTTCAGCCTATAAATGTGAGTGCTTGGATCACTTGCAACTCATCCTTTGGCACACCACCTCTCTCACACTTCACCCACCACCCACCACCATCACAACACCATCATCCACCACCATCATCCATTGTCCATCATAGAGTGTGTGAGTCGTCTCGGGATCCAAGATTGATTGATCGTAAGAGTTCTTGATAATCAAAGGCCATGTTTGCCTAAGTCTCTTACATCACTTGGTGAAGACAAGTGTTTAGTGTAATAATTTTTATTTTTAATCTTTTCGCACTTTTTATTTGGTTATGTATTAATGACTTTAATAACTAGTTTCTTATGTTGAAGGTGATTCTTCCTTATCATTTGTCCGTGGTGTCTTGGCATTATTTTACTGTCTATATAAAATAAAAGATTTTCACCATTCATATCTCCACGGTCTATATGAAGATATGTTGGCTACCTGGTCGGGGGTTAAGGGAACGGTTTGGTAAGAGTCTTGCCATTGTTCAGTGTATAGATCCTGCAAAGGACCTGGGTCAAATTTAGTAGGACCTCCTTCAATACCCACCGGTATTGGATGGCGGGGGTCCAAACTCTTTGATCCCCTCATAAGTTAAACTACTATTAAAACTTTAACCCGGCTACTTATGACTGTATCCCTGCTGACTCAGACTACTTAGCCGAGGGTAATGTCACCTTCAAAAGAGGGGCCTACCACATTATGCATTAATAACTTAATTAATTATCTTTCAATAATCCGACCTTTTAGGATTGTATCCTTGCTGACTCAAACTACTGGGTTGAGGGTAACGTCACCTTCAAAAGAGGGGCCTACTACAATAACTAAGATAATCTCTTAAAATGTGCAAAAGTGCGGAAATAATCGAAGGTTACACTACACACGAGTCGGATCCAAGTGATTCATCTTGTCTATCTGTTTTTATTTTTATTTTATTTTTCAGCATTTTAGTTAGTTTTATTTTTCTAGTTTAAAAACCTGTTTTCTAACTTTTTGATTTGATTAGACGTTGAGGATAAACCGGTACTAAAAGCTCTTATGTCCTTGGACGACCTCGGTATCTTACCAACATATACTACGTCCACGATGGGTGCACTTGCCCATATGTGCGTTTAGTGTTAGTGAATATCGTGTTTTATAAATTTAAAACTTGGCTAAAAAGTGTAAAAAAGGGCTTAAAATATACACCTAAAATATATTACACTACTCACGCATCAAGTTTTTGGCGCCGTTGCCAGGGACACAAGGATTTTAAGAAAGCTTAAAATCGACGGCCTAATCAGTTTGTCAAAACTTTTTCAAAACGCGCGCACATTTTTCTGCATTTTAGTTTAGTTTGCATTTACAATAGCCTGAACACGGGCCGTGTTCACTGGACACAGGGCCGTGCTGCATATTTTTCATAAAACACCCAGATACAGAGTCTGAACACGGGGCGTGCTCACTAAACACGCCCCTGTGCTCAACAAGACCAGTGACTTTTATTCAGACGCCCAGATACAGACCCTGAACACGGGCCATGTCCACTGAACACGGGGCCGTGTCCAGCCTTTGTTTCCGTTTTTATTTTTGTTTTCTGGTCCCGAGACTCTGTTGTGGTCTGCTGAGTGATTCTTATGGATCAATACTCAGGAGGCTACAACTACACCTATGAGGAGGATGATTATAAGGGAGACTATTGCACTAATTGTGGTAACCCACACTCGGTTCAATATTACAACTCATTTCAACCATCCACTTCATACACCCACTATGAGGAGCCCAGGTACGAGCCATCGACTTCATACACATCCTATGAAGACCAAAGGTATGAACCTTCTCCCTCATACTCATATTTTGATGAACCAAGGTATGAGCCTTCATACTCATACTTTGAGGAACCAAGATATGAACCACCACCTTCATACTCTTATTATGAGGAACCATGGCATGAACAACCCACCTCATATGAGTACGATGAAGAACAAAATTACGACCCTTATCCATCATATACTTACAATGAAGAACAACGGTATGAACCATCTACTTCATATGAGTACTATGAGGAACCAAGGATCGGACAACCGGATTCAAGCTTTGAAAATCCCGATCCTTTCTCTATCACCGAAGTGACCGATAGGATATTAGAACACCTTAAAACTATCGAGCGATACATAAAAGAATCTCGCGCAAGGGAAGAGGAGTCCCACGCAAGAGAAGAATTAAATAAAGAAAAGATAGTTGAAGAGGTAAAAATGGAAGAACAAATAAGTGAAAAACCGACACATGAGTTAAACAATGAAAAAGGTGAGTCCGAAAACGTTAAAATCCAAGAAGAGTCTAATTTTGAAGAAATTAATCTCTTGTCACCTTCTTTTGAAAATCATTGTTTAGTACCCACTCATGCTAAGTTTTTAAAAGAGTTAAACACTAGCACTAAAATTGACGAAACGGTAAGTATTAAGTTAATTAACGATCAAACTTCACTAATAAAAGAAGACCCTTTTGAAATCAACATTACACCGGTTCCATGTTTTTTCAAAATTCCTTTATTAGTAATGTCACAATTGATAAAGATCTTTTTGTTAACATAATGCCTAATTACATTTTCGAAAAATTAAGTATTAGTGTTTTTTTCTCCACTTCAAATACCCATTTTTCTATCCAATCGGAAAATAATAAAATCAATCGGTATAGTTGAGGATGTCTTGGTTCAAACAAATCAATTGGTCATCCCAACCGACTTTGTCATCCTTGATGACGCTCCTCTAGTGTTGGGATGACCTTTTGTAAAAACTCACGAAGCTTTGAAAAACCGGAATTACAACAATCTACCTCTTCAATTAGGGGCATTCAAAAGGAGCATAGATCTTGAGCGCTCAATGAAATATCCTTTTGGCAATAATGACCCCCTAATTGAAGATGAAGATGAACCACCCGATACAAGTGAAAAGATGGACCACTTTGTTGAAGAAGAGGTTGCTATAGAACAAACTTTTAAAGTTCTTGATCAAAACGAGCAACCAAATAAGGAGTCTCCTAAAGACCCACCTCTTGAGCTCAAAGAACTTCTGAAAGGTTTGGAATATGCTTTTCTAGACAAGGATGGTAAATCTCTTGTAATTATTTCGTCTAACCTAAGTAGTGTAGAAAAAGAAAAATTAATTAAACTTTTGAAAAAACACAAAAATGCGATCGCTTGGAAGCTTGTAGATATTAAAGGAATAAGTCCTTCCATGTGCACGCACAAAATTTTAGTGAATGATGACTACAAATCGGTAATTCAACGACAACGTAGAGTAAATCCAAATGTCCAAGAAGTGGTTAAAAGCGAAGTCATCAAATTACGTGACGCCAGACTTATTTATCCTATCTCCGATAGTCCTTGGGTAAGTCCCGTTCAAGTAGTTCCAAAGAAAGGAGGTATGACGGTAATAACTAATGAAAAAAATGAATTAATACCAACGAGAACCGTCACAGGATGGAGAGTATGTATAGAGTATAAACGGTTAAATGAAGCAACAAGGAAATATCACTTTCCTTTGCCCTTTATTAACCAAATGCTAGAAAGATTATCCGGTCATAAATTTTATTGTTTCTTGGATGGTTTTTCAGGTTACTTTCAAATCCCGATTGCACCCGAAGACCAAGAAAAGACAACATTCACATGTCCCTATGGAACTTTTGCTTATCGACGCATGCCATTCGGTCTATGTAATGCCCCCGCAACATTCCAACGTTGCATGGTGGCCATCTTCCATGACATGATAGAAAAGACAATGGAAGTCTTCATGGACGACTTTTCTATCTTTGGAGATTCATACGACCAATGCCTCAATAACCTCGAACGAATGCTATCCCGATGTGAGGAAACTAACCTCGCCTTTAATTGGGAAAAATGCCATTTCATGGTAACTAAGGGAATAGTACTCGGTCACAAAATCTCAAGCGAAGGAATGGAAGTTGATCGAGCCAAAATAGACACTATTTCTCGATTACCTCCACCATCCTCCGTTAGAGCAATCAGAAGTTTCTTAGGGCATGTCGGATTTTATAGACGGTTTATCAAGGACTTTTCAAAAATTTCAAGACCTCTAACAAAATTACTTGAAAAAGATGCCCCTTTCATCTTTGACAAGGATTGCAATCAAGCATTTCTAACCCTCAAAGAAATGCTAGTCAATGCACCTATCATGATAACGCCTGATTGGAAACTACCTTTCGAAATCATGTGTGATGCAAGTGACTTTGCAGTTGGAGCAGTCTTGGGACAAAGAAAAGAAAAGCATTTTCACCCAATTTATTATGCTAGTAAAACACTTAATGATGCACAAGAAAATTACACAACAACTGAATAAGAGTTACTAGCTGTGGTATTTGCTTTTGATAAATTTCGTTCTTATCTTGTTCTTTCTAAAACAATAGTCTATACAGATTATGCAGCCATTCGATACTTTTTCAAGAAACAGGATGCTAAACCCCGTTTGATTCGGTGGATTCTACTCCTCCAAGAATTTTATATTGAAATCAAAGACAAAAGAGGAGCATAAAACACCGCAGCAGATCATCTTTCACGCCTAGAAGACCCAGCTTTGGAGGCAACCAGGGACGAGCAAATCAACGAAAAATTTCCAACGGAGTCCCTAGAAATGGTGGAATATAGACAAGAACCATGGTATGTCGACTATGCTAACTACTTAGCTAGTGGTATAGTCGCCAAAGGATGGCCACATCACAAAAGAAAAAAATTCTTTGCTGATGTAAAGCATTACTTTTGGGAAGATCTGTTGGTGCACAATGTCTGAAGTCTGTGTCTTTGTAATGCTAGTTTAATGTATAGGGTCCAGATAGGTCATTTTGTATAAGTTCAGGTGGTTAAAGTGTAATTTTATGATGTTTAGTTTGTAGGTCCGCTTTTGTGTCAAGTGTCCACAAAAGCGAACCAGCCAAGTTGTCAGGTTCGCTCTTGTGGACATGACACATGAGCGGACCACGCAGTCTATAAATACCCCTGTGCTGATTTCATTTGTAATGTTGTCTGAGATCCCACGTCGAACTGCTGTCCGTACGGCAAGCGTTATCAAGTGAAGAAAAAGTATTTTAAGTGTGAACTCTCTGTTTTTACTCCATTCTTTTACGGTTTTTCTTTGTATCATACTGAAAATGTGTTTCCGCCACATTCTTAGTAAGCACTAGCTCTGATTGACTCACTCGAGGGGTCAAAACTGATCCTACAATTGGTATCAGAGCCAGTTGCGAGTTAGTTTGCTAGATACGAAGCTTTTTACACGGACTTTTGTAGATTTGGACTGTCTGAACGGTGGAAATGGACTGAAATTTGGACAACAGGTGTAAAATACACTAATAACAAACCCTTGAAAGATTCAGATCAAAATACGGCCTAAAAGTGACATAAAAACCCTCGTGAAGTAGGTCCGCGTATTTGTCAGTCTTCTGGTTCGCTTTTCTGGTCCGCTCCAACGTACAAGTTGTGCTGGTTCGCTCCTGATTTTTGTTCTGGTCCGCTCGAAATGTCTGTTTTAGTTGCTGGTTCGCTCGTCTGGTCCGCTTGAAGAGCAGTTATTCTGGTCCGCTCCAAAGATCATTTGTTGGTTCGCTCGAAGTGCAAATTCTGGTCCGCTCCAGTGTTCATTTGTGGTTCGCTCGAAAGTCAGTCGCCTGGTCTGCTCTTAGTGCAACATTCTGGTCCGCTCTTAGTGCACTTTCTGGTTTGCTCAAAAATCATCTGGTGGGCTCGCTCATTGTTACCTGATTTGGTTCGCTCATAGGATCACTGTGGTTCGCTTATTCAGACTGTTTGAAAATTTCTTCGTTACGACTGAAAATGGAAAGCCAAGATTTTTACAACATGTTTGCGGGTAGTGGTGGAGTTACTCAGAGTCCTGCTAGCATCATGCAGAATGTAAATCTGGAAAACAAGCTTGGAACGATGCAGAAACCTCCTAAATTGATGAGTTTGGATGAATACTCAGTATGGTCCAGGAGATTCAAAAACTGGGTGCAGGCCAACCATCTAGAGTGCTGGATAAAAATCGAAAGGAAGTATGTTCCTCCGGTAGACGGGTTGAATATGTTGAAGACCATTGCCAGTCTTACAGATGCGGAACAGGTCGAGTTCAAAGCAGAAAAGAAGATGGTTAGCATCGTGCAGCAAGCGATAAAAGAGGATATTCTAGTTCTGCTACAGCACGATGATAGTGCACAGTCGATATGGCAAGCTTTGGAACAGAAATTCAAAGGCAGTGCGTCGATGATCAAGAGTAAGAAAGCACTGATAAAGAAAGAATTTGATATATTCACGGGAATTAAAGGTGAATCGACAAAGCAGCTTATCGAGAGGTATTGTCACCTGGTGGTAGAGATGAGAAGGTTGAATATCAAAAAGACGAATGAGGAGTGGATAGACAAGTTATGTGATGCGCTTCCCTACGAGGAATGGGGAACATACTTGATGATGTTGAAAAATAGTTCAGATTTCGTGAACTATAGTTTGAGCGTGTTTATAGAGAAAATTGAAGCTCATGAGTTGGAGTTGGTAAAAATTAAGAAGATGAATTCAGCGAATATGCCACAGGATGTGTCTTTGTATTACAAGAATAGTCCGGCAGCTACTAATGTTCAGAGTCCGAAGATTCAAACCGGGTTCAGTGCAGACAACACTTCATCTGCTGCTCCAAATGCCTATCAGTCGAGTCAGTCGACTCCATTTGCCAACTACGAGCCAAATGTCAAAGTTTCAGAGCAGAATTCTCCTCAAAGTTCTACAGGGTCAAATCAACAGACGTTTGTGTCCGGTGTGCAGTGTAACATTGCGGTTAACATCAAGAATGGGAATGAAATCACCGAGAATGCAGCCAAGCAGCACATCGCGTTACTGGCATCAGTTCTGGAAGCTTATGAAGGTTTGGTCGCTGGTAGGATCGGTAATCCTGATATGACTAAAGAGGATTACGATCAGATCGATCCGGAAGAACTGGAACTGATAGATATAAAGTGGTGCATGGCGAGTCTGGTTAGAAGAGCACAATGCTTTATGGAAATCACGGGTAGAAGCATTCTGTCAGGTCCTGATCAGAAATTAGGGTTCGATAAGTCAAAGGTGACCTGTTTTAAGTGCAAAGAACGAGGTCATTTCAAGCGCGAATGTCCGAATCGTGAAGTGCAGAATCATCAGAACCCGTTTACAAACGATTATTACAGACAAGCTATATATCATCGACCAAATCAACAATCAAAACTCCCCCAACCATTTGTAGATTTGGGGTTATCTCATCATCTTGTTTTCTTCAAACCTTTTAAAGATTTATCATTTCCAGTTTGATCCTAAACCATCAGTAGAAAATCAAGTACAAATTAATGTCCCTGATTTACCACATGTAAATCGAAAAATCAACAAAGTGAAATTTTCTCAAGAAATGTGCCGATACATGATCCACGATACCATCTTGGGATCTCCGGCAAGTCAGGTTTTTCATTTAAACAGATTCACCCAAGCCTGACGGTCCTTGGGTGATTTCGAATTCTTGTTCAACAATGGTGGAAAATTTGCATCATCCATTGCTAAACCTGAATTCTCCTTTTTTACCTCAACCAAAAGCTCCTCTGGTTTTAACGAACCAGAATCATTGCCTGCAGGTGGCTTGTCTGACTTTGACCTGTCAGATTCATTGCCAACCTTCTCCTTTTTCTTCTCCTCTTTTGTCCCAGATTTGTATCTGATGAATTCTTTTTTCTTGTTTTTGCGGCTGAGGGAGTCGATTCATCAAAACTTTTAATCTTTTTGTCCGGTGAACCCGAGGACAAAATCTTCTCGAGATATTCTCTCGCTTTCTTTCTCTTCTTCCTCAGTCGGTCTTTCTGCCCCTGTGAAAGCTTTACTTTCTTTTCTGGAGTTGACTTTACTGGAACTTTAGGTTTCCGAGCCTTCTGTTCCTGGGGCTTGACTTTGACTGGAATCTTTGCCATTTTCTGAGAATTAACCCTCAATCTTTCATTCGATTTCCTTGGGCAATCTCTGGCAATGTGACCTTTGATGTTGCAGTTGTAGCACCTTCTGGTCTCATAACTCCAACTCCGGCAGTTAACAGCAATGTGTCCATGATAGCCGCAGCTGTAACACACTCTGTTATCGTACCTATCACCATTTTGAGTCCAAACGCTCAAGTCAAAGCATTGTTTGGCTTGGTGATATTCCTTTCTCAACTTTGCTGGATTTGGCTTTGAAGCACTGTGGTCCGACCTGCACCACTTATTACCAACAATTTTTGAATTTTCATTTTTTACTTTTTGAATTTTTTGTTTTTGATTTGATGATCGACCCGATGAACTTTTATTCTCTTTTTGTTTCTGTTCCACTTTCTTCTTTAAAGGCTTTTGTTTAGAACATTCACCTTTTTCAGTTGATTGCAAAACAGTTTTCTGAAATTTTTCTTTCAAATTTAAAAACAATTTTTGTTTTTCTTTTTTAACATTTTCATCATCAGGTGTCTCATCACAATCTTCAACTTTGACAGAGTCAAAGTTTGTGACATCGTCACTTATTGGAACTGAATTGATCGGTTTTGGACAAGGAATATTTAACTTGTCAGATTTAGTCGCAAAACTGATCAATTTCTTTTCAAGTTCATCAATCTTGATCCTTGAACTCTTAGCTTCGTCTTCAAGCTTAGATATTCTTTTAAGACGAGACTTGATTGAATTTTCATTTTCATTTTTCAAATTTTCAAGAACAGTCTTTTCATTTTCCAAAATTTTTATCTGTTCTTGAAATTTTGATTCACTGGCTTTCAGGTTTTTGTTTTCAAGCTTGATCCAGAAATCCTCATCTTCTGACGATTTCTGTTTGTTTTCAAAAACCTTTATATTTCCTTTCAACTTCCTGTTTTCAAATGTCAAACTGTTCAAACCAACCAACAGTATGTCATTTTCAACTTTCAACTTTTCACAATTTTCCTGAACCAAAAGAATCTGTTTATCATCAGTTTGCTTCATATCTTTCAACTTCTTGATCTCCAATGCCAAACTTTCCGCATCTTTGATGAGTTTGTCATTATCAGTCTTGAAGCTGTCACATTTTGAACATGCTGATGCTGAACTTGAAGATCCAACTTCTACAGATTCTTCATTCTTTGGAGTATCCTTTGTTTCCTTCTTGTATGTACCTGCACAAACAATTTTTACAAAATCAAGAGGTTTTAAATTTTCATCAATATAACATCCTCTTTTATAATCATATCTCATGTTATGTTTTGCACCATAACATATACAGATTCTCTTATCAATCTCAGTAATCACATCCAAATTGATTTTATCTAAATTTCCCAGATTCAGTTTTTCTAGATTCTCTTTTACTCTATTCATCAATATCTTCTTTTCATCGAGATTTTTATAATAACGTTTTTGAAGTTTATTGATGAAATCAGATGGATGCAATTTCGAGAATTTAGGTTTTTGTTTTAACTCCTTTAAAACATCATCCCATTCAGCAGGTAAAGCAGCCTCCAACTTCAATATCTGCTCAGTATCTGTCAAATTTATATCAAATGATTTTAACTTCTCTATCATGTAATCGAATCTTTTTTCCATCTCTTTCAAACTCTCATTCTGTTGACAAGAAAAATTTTCAAGTCGAAGAGTCCAAACATGTTTATCATCTTGATTGAAAAACCTCGTACGATATCTCCCAAAATCATTTATTTTTCCAACAAACTCATTCTCCTTTTCGTCAAATATCATCGTCATTTTTCAAAATATCCAACACGTATTAGTTGACTAATAAGCGAAACAACTGTTGATCAGATAAGCGGCCCAGACAAGTTTGTCGAATAAGCGGTCCAAACAAACTGTCCTAATAAGCGATCCAAATGAATGTTATATGAGCGGTTCAAGCTGAAACTTTCGAGCGGTTCACACTTTTAATCTTTCGAGCGGTTCAGAAGTGTAATTTGGAGCGGCCCAGACGAATTTGACTAATGGGCGGTGGTATTGTTTGGGCAGCACAAACAACAAAATAGTGGGCGGTGGCTTTTGGGTTTAGTGGGCCGATAATGGGTTGGGCGGCAAGATTTGATTGGCCTTTAAAACAGTTGTGGGCTAGTAGTGGGGCGGTGGACAAAAGTGTGGGTTGGGCGGTGGGCTAGTAAACAACAACAACAGGCCAGTCAAAATGATTGGGTAGGTGGAATCTTTGGACGACAGTGTTTAATGGGCGGTAGAACTGTTCTTTTCACATGTACTTGAACCCTATTCCAATAACCACTTTAGCCGACAACCTTTTGCAAATGTCAACAACCTGTATTTCCTTTTCAGAACCTCACGTGAAGAAGACGACACATAAGCGATCCACGATCTGACACATAAGCGGTTCAGATGTTTACCAATAAGCGATTCAGAAGTTTAAGGTGATGACATATGAGCGGTTCAGAAGATTAATTACGAGCGATCCAGACATCAATTTCGAGCGGTTCACATGAAGATTTGGAGCGATCCTGGAAAAATGTCACAAAAGCGATCCAGCTGTTCAAAAAGCGATCCACAGCTGCGAATTCGGACCGAAAAATCGAGATTTCTCCAAAACGGCTTGGAGTTTCGAGCTGAAACTTGGTAGGGTTGTAGATCGGGTCTAAACGCACATCATATTCAAAAATCAGACGAAACGGACCGTATTTACCTGTTCAATTTGACGTTTTCAGTAAAAAACGTAAGAAACAAGTAGAAAGTGAAGAAATCGACGAAATTGGATCTGAATCGGCTCAAATCTGTACGAGAACGACGTGTTTGATCAAGCAATCGAGCTCCTAGCTCTGATACCACTTGTAGGACCGGTTTTGGCACCGTTCGATTGCGTAACGAACGTTTCACGTGCGGAATCCGTGAACGAACGTGACCGAACACACGATAACGTACTTTTAATGTGATTCCATTGCTAACTTTGACAAGATCGATACAAGAATCACGACTTTACAGCTTTCTCTCTCTACTTTCTCTCTCTAGAAAGTCTTCTCCAAGTCTTCTCCAAATCTCTATCTAAAAGTCTAACTAAAATCATGACATATCTCCTATTTATATGGTCAAGGCAACTAAATGAAAGTTTACACTAATTACAAGTTTGCCACCTTGCCATTTCTAACTAAATATGACAATATGCACTTGATTTCTTCTCGGCTTTTCACTACGACTCGGATTGACGAAGGCGATAGACAAAATATGCATCAACAATCTCCCCCTTAGATATTGCCGTAGTCAATCTCGTAGTGAAACTCGTAACGACTTGTCTTTCTCTCTCTCTAAGACTCGAACGAAGATGTAGTCGACAGACAACTGCACCAACACTGGTGACTGAAGCGTTAGTTCGCGAAGTGATGAATTTTCCTGACGAGGCCAACTATCCCACAAGATTTCCTGAACGTATGGTGAAGGGTTGTATGCTACGATTGGGATACAGAAATACTTTGAACACAGGGAACTATTTGAAGTCGAAATTTCAGAAATCATTCAAGTTTTTAATTCATTGTATTTTGATTACACTGAGCCACACAAAGGGCAGTTATGACCAGATGGGGGATTACCAGATGAACATGCTAACGGCGTTGGTGTTGAATAAGAAATATAGTTTCTCACATATAGTATTTCACTATATGGCGGAGAACATCACGACGAACGTTAGAACTTGGAAGTATCCGCGTTTTGTACAAATGTTAATTGATCACGCATACCCTGGGATTGATAGAAATACTAAAGATGATCTTCTTGTCCAAGCTCACATGTCTAACAACACTTTGAAGAACCTGGTCAAGTATCATCCTAATCATCCAGAGCCTGATTTAGTGATTGAAAACTTCGGATTGCTTAGAGATGCGAACTATGTGGATCCTGATCCGGAAAATCATCAAAATTGGAGAAATCAAGAGGAAATGAAAGAGGCGTTTTATGCTGTTGAGTTGAAAATACTTCAGAGTTTCAAATCAACCAAGAACGAGTGGTATGTGAAGGAATCAGGACGCAGACGTAGATTTGCAACTCCTATAGCTGAAGGTGAAGGTTCTTCTTCAAAGCCGAAGAAGAAGCAAAAGAAGAAAAAGCAAACAATGTTAATTGATGAATCTGATGAAGATATCTCTGAGATGAATGTTGAAAATGAACAAGAGATGACTGGTGCTGAAAACATTGTAATTGAGACAGATTTGTTTACAATAGAAGCATATTTTGTTGATAATGTTGTGGAAACGGTTACTTCTGATGTTCAAAAAGAAAAAGAGAAGGTGTTAGATGATGTTGAAGGTGACGACGTTGATAAAGACACTACTAGTTCTTCTAGTTCGTCTGAATATGAAGTGATTGATGCAAAAGAACGTTAAAGACGAATGAGAGAAGAGGTAGAACAGGAGAAGTTGATTAGAAAGAGGAAGAGGGAAGAGAAAGAAGATGCACCTTATGTACCTTCTCCGGAGCATGTTTCAGCGTCACTATCTACTCCGAGAGGCAAAAAGAAAGCTGCTGATCGAAAGAGAACTACACCAAAGATTAAAGTGTCGAAGCGCCCTCAGAAGATCATGCAAACGCATCCTACACCTCCACGTCAACCAACACCTCCACGTCAACCAACACCTCCACAATCTCCAATACATCAATCTCCTCCCAGACAACCAACACCACAACAATCACCAAGACAACCTACTCCTCCATCACACTCAACACCACCCAAACAACCTACTCCGCAACGACAACCATCTCCTATTTCTCAATCAACACCACCACCACAACAACCATATTATACTTCGCAAGATCTCTTTGGCACACCTCCACTCACCCAAGTACAACCTGGTTCTTCGAGTAAAGGTCTTCCGATACCGCAAGATAATCTACTAGACGTTGATTTTGACTTTGCAAACAATTCGCAAGTGTTGAAATTGGAAAAGAGAATTGAGGATGTGATAGCAGAGAATAAAAAGTTGGCGGCTGAAAGCAAAAAGATTGCTGATAGAGAAAAGACTCTTGCTGGTAGGGTGCAGAAGTTGGAAGGTGAAAACAAAGTGTTGACACAGAAAGTTGAAGCTGATTAGACGGAAATCGACATTCTGAAAGTTCGAGTGTCTGAATTAGAAGAAGAGAAGAATCGTCGAGAGAGTGAAAATGAATACTATAAGCTGAAAAATAAAGAACTTACGGTTGCTAAAGCGCTACATGAACATAAGTTTTACATGCTGAATAGAGTTGTGGAAAGCATGTTAGAGACGTCAGTGGAACAGAAATATGAAGAGTTAAAGGTAGAAGATCTGCGTGCTGAACGTCAAGCAGAAATGGAAAGGCAGATGAAAGATAAGGGTAAAGGGGCTGCAGGAAGCTCAGTTGTGCCTGAAATGTCTATTGTACCTTCGATGGTAATAGATAATCCTGAGCCTATATCTGTTGTTCCTGGCTTATTCGAAGAAGAAACTCCAACGCCTAAATTAATTGGTGGCGAAGATGAAGAGGATGATGAAGATGATGATGAGGATGAGTTTGTATATTCTGCGAGCAGTCACAGTTCTAAAGGTGATGATGATGATGACGCTGCAGGAGGTTCAGGTGTTAGAGTGACTGAAGCCTCAAATGAAAAAGTCGTTGAAGATTTGTTGAACGACAATCAATGAAGACGCAGATTGTTGAGCATCATGAGCCGTTGTTTGTGCGTCTAGAAGAATATAAAGAAATGCTTAAAAATGTAAACCCTGAAATTCCCTTCGACTTCGAAGAGGACTTAGAATCGTTTGATATCAATAAACAGCAAGATTATAAGTACGATTATGTTGAAGATGCTGATATCTACGATAGAGTTGAGGTTGAAGAATGTTCAGATAATGAAGAGGTTCCTGAAGATACTTCGAAACTTCCAACGTTAATGGAGTTCTTTGCTGCTGAGAATAGAGATGAATTACGTCAAAAGGTGACTAAAGCGGTGAATGATAATGCGTTTGAATGTTTGAGGAAAGAAGCTGAGCAGGAAGGCCAATCTAATGTTGATAAAGAAGGTCAATCAAAGGTTGAAGAAATTGATCGTTCTAAATGGTTTAAAGATTCTCATGAAAGAAAATTCAAGAGGCCGCTAAAGTTCTTCCAACGAGATCGAAATGTTTCGCTTGGCGATATTAATAGTTGGGGTTTTCTTCCGCAAGTTAACGCTTATGCTATTCGAAGAGAATATGGCGTCCAGTATTTTGCACGTTTATATGACATAATGTCATTACCGTGGTGGGACGTTGATGAATTAGCAAAGGTGAGAGTATTGGATTAAAAGGTGAGAAAGAATGATACCGCGATGTGGGGCTACATCAAATATGAACAATTAAAGTCATTTCGAAAGTGGAAGCCTCATCGTCCAAGGCGTGTTCAGAGAGTTGATCCGGAAACTGGGGCTGTAGAAATTATTCTGAATGTGAAGCCTCCGCGTATAATGAAGACAATTCTGATGCCAGAAATGGAGCTGGAATTTTATAAAGGCTTTATTCATTGGGTTTACAGTTGCAGAACGACCGAGGCAATAATCACGTACAGAGCTGGTGGAGAGTTGAGAGATATTCATGTTTACGACCCGATGTGGTTAGTTAATTGCTCAGCGAAAGACATCGAATGTCTATTCATTCACAAGATTCGCTACTCGCCAGCAGATAAAGAGCAAGCTCTTCAGTTCCAACGTGTAGTTTCTCTGTGTGTTCAGAAAGGTATCAACTCTGAAAACAAGTGGAAATCTTCGTGGTGGTCTTTAGACGAGAAGATGAAAAAGAAAGCGAAGCGTGAGCGTGAACGTGAGAATCAAAAGATGGAAGAAAATAGAGGAAAGTTTATGAAGCAACAAGAAAAGGAAGAAAAAGCGAGGAAGATAAAGAATGAGAAGATCAGAGTTGCGCTGGGAAGAAAGCCAAAACCTAAGGAAGAGAAATTCAAAGCTATCCGAAGACCAACTTTCAAGACAAAGACTGCGGCTTCATCCAAGGGGAAGTTTGTTGGTGCACAATGTCTGAAGTCTGTGTCTTTGTAATGCTAGTTTAATGTATAGGGTCCAGATAGGTCATTTTGTATAAGTTCAGGGGGTTAAATTGTAATTTTATGATGTTTAGTTTGTAGGTCCGCTTTTGTGTCAAGTGTCCACAAAAGCGAACCAGCCATGTTGTCAGGTTCGCTCTTGTGGACATGACACATGAGCGGACCACGCAGTCTATAAATACCCCTGTGCTGATTTCATTTGTAACGTTGTCTGAGATCCCACGTCGAACTGCTGTCCGTACGGCAAGCGTTATCAAGTGAAGAAAAAGTATTTTAAGTGTGAAGTCTCTGTTTCTACTCCATTCTTTTACGGTTTTTCTTTGTATCATACTGAAAATGTGTTTCCGCCACATTCTCAGTAAGCACTAGCTCTGATTGACTCACTCGAGAGGTCAAAACTGATCCTACAAGATCCTTATCTTTTCAAAATGTGTGCCGACCAACTCATCCGACAGTGCGTACATGGTAATGAAGCAAGAAGAATTCTCTGCCATTGTCATGAAGGTCCATACGGAGGACATCATGGTGCTGCTAGTACCGCACGAAAGGTATTTGATTCAGGATTTTATTGGCCTTCCATTTACAAAGACGCCCAAAGTCTTGTCAAGACATGTGACGCTTGCCAAAGATCAGGTAATATTTCTTCCAAAAACGAAATGCCACAAAATGGCATTCTTGTTTGTGAAATTTTTGATGTGTGGGGACTCGACTTCATGGGACCCTTCCCACCATCAAAAGGAAACAAATATATACTTGTGGCGGTTGACTACTTGTCTAAATGGGCCGAGGATGAGGCACTTCCAACAAATGATGGAAGAGTTGTGGTAAGATTTCTGAAAAAGTTATTCCCTTGTTTTGGAACACCTAAAGCATTAATAAGTGATAGAGGTACCCATTTTTGTAATCATCAACTTGAAAAAATCTTAACAAGATATGGGGTCTATCACCGGGTCTTAACAACATATCACCCTCAAACAAACGGACAAGCCGAAGTGACTAATAGAGGTTTAAAACGAATACTTGAAAAACCCGTAGGGTTAAATAAAAAGGAATGGGCTGATAAATTAGATGACGCCTTATGGGCCTTTCGAACTGCTTATAAAACATCAATAGGTACAACCCCATATAAGCTTGTCTATGGAAAAAGCTGTCACTTGCCGGTAGAAATAGCTCACAAGGCCTACTGGGCAATTAAAAATGTAAAATTAGTGTAGGATCGTTTTCAGACCCGAACGAGTCAATCAGAAGAGTTAAACTCAGTTTGCGCGGCGGAAACAAACAAACTAAGCTCAATTCAGCTAGAATGTCACTTTAAACTGTTGTTTCTATTGATTGAATGACTTGTACAGTTCTGACAACACTTCGGCAGCACTTCGTTGCAAACCGGAAGAACTAGATAATGATTTCGCTCGAGACATGCCTATTTATAGGGCTGTTGATTCCGCTTGAACATGCATGTTTAGTTCAAGCGGAATTACACACTATCAATCCAAGCGAAATCTGACTAAACTCACTTCAAGCGGAATCAGGAAGTATGGTGATTTCGCTTGAAAATGTCCTAAGACATTTCAAGCGGAATCTCTATGAATCATACTTTCTCGATTCTCGTGCCCTGATCCAGTACATTCTATACAAGACTCGATACAAGACGAAGACGACAGACGGATGCATCAACAAACTCCCCCTCGGATGTTGACGGAGTCTTCAGTAACGAGTCTTCACATCTTCAGTCTTTATCAGCCTCTGGGCTTCTCTTCATCAGCAAGCGAACATACACTCCCCCTCGAGTGTTGAATCGTTAAATTCATCGGCAGAAACAATCTTAGGATCAGAACCGGGCTCTTTGCAACTCAGACTCCCCCTCTCAGTCAGCTAGGATCGCAGTCTGGCTTTTACAGATTCAACAACCATTTCAAGATCGTGATCTGGCCCTCCTCCAGCGCAGGTTCAAAATCGTTGCCTGACTCAATTCTGCACATAAACTCTACCACAAACGTAAGTTTTATGATATAAATCTTTAATTCACTCAGACACCACTTGAAAACATCATAAAATGGTCTAAGATTTAGTCTCTGATGAACCACTTGCAAGAGTATCCTTTTTCAACAACATCTGATGACCACTTGTAAGATTTAATCTCTTAAACACACTCTCCCAAACCAACTGTCGTCATGTTTAGCACTTGAGATTTTGAAAATAAGCTCTTCAACACTAGTTGTCGAAAATCTTTTTGGATTTTTCAAAATTTATGCTAAAACACACTAAAATCTTTTTGGATTTTTCTGAAAGTACTGACATCATATGTAGGAATAAAAGTATGCAGAAATGAAATATTTACAGACAATATTTCTGTGAGTTTGTGTAAGAGGATCATATCAGTTTATGAGACAAATCACCAACACCGTTAAGCTTTATTTCATTTTAAGTTCTAAACAATTCACCTAGATTGTCAGTATACTGGTCCACTTAAATTTTCACACAAAGTTCAACTGATCCGACATACGATATTAATGTCTTAGACACTTCAACTTAATCACGTGTCCCATTACTTGAATATACTCTCGTATTCGGATCCTAATATTCAGTCTTACAGGTGAGTATACCTAGATGATATCTGTCAGGGGTTAGATGCGAAACCGTGAGAGCTCAGGTCAGAACTTCCGTTCAGCAGAGAGATGACGGTTCGACTTTAGGTGTGTCCCCTTTAGAGGATCTTTTGTTTCAACAGCAATGACTGTCAATTTTATTGTTTCATCAATTTGCTGAGGGCTGCACTTTTTCAAGCATTTGCGGAAAGTATTATACGGGGACTTGGTCAGAATTTCCATTCAGCAGAAGTCCCGGAATAATACCCCAGATATCACTAAGCATAAAGACCTAGTATCTCAGAAAGAGGGACCTTTCAAACAAGATTTCAGGGGTTACCTATATATCCAAGTAGTTGTTCCCCATGATATAAGCAAGTTTGAATTAAGGTTTATATCTCGTCACAATCTACTAAATGTATAAAAACCTACTGATACATCCGTAGTGAGATTGTTTATCACATTTTAACTATCCATTTTTTTAGCATGTTGTGATAGTCCACTTATGTACTATCATTTCCTCTTTTTCACAACAAAAATAATTTTTCATTTTATCATGTTTTTGGATTTTCAAAATTTTCTAATGTTTTTGGATTTTCTGAAACTTTTACTCCCCCTAAAATGCAAATACATTTTTAAAGAAAGTTTGAAAAACAAACTGAGCTCTTAACCCACTTTTTAGAAACAAAATTTGAAAACAAACTATACAAGTAAATTGACAATTGATATCAAATCACCTCAATTTGCCATTCACTCGGCATAAACAATCAGAAATCCCCCTATCAACAAACCTTTCCCATTATGATTTCAAAACACTTAAGTTGATTTTACCAATTGTAGGGACGGGGATGTGGTTCATCATATTGTCGTCAACCACTTGTATGAGGATTACATCAAGTTCAACTTAATGACCTTGATTAATCACCTTTTAAGAACCAACACCTGTACCATTTGTGCAACAAACATAATCAAATATAACGAAAGATGCCGATTCCTGTTCCACGCTAACCAACCTGGGAACTCCGGCAAGTCAGGTTTTTCTATTCAAAGAATATATCCACCCAAGCCTGACCAGCCTTGGGTGTTACCGAGTCATCATCACTCGGTTTCTTACCTTTCCTCTTCTTCTCATAGAACTCTTTAACCCCTTTGACCTTTTTGTCAATCATTTTTCCAAAAATATGTTTTAAAGTGGGATTAAATGCTTTTTCAACATCAAAAACCTTTTTATCATCATAAAATTGGTTTGAAATTTCCACTTTACCAATTTTCTTCTTAAAATTTTCAGCCCGAAGTGGTGGAAAATTCTCATCATCCACAGTCGAAACTGATCCTTCACTTTTTGAAACAACTTGTGGCTCATCTGACTTTGTGGAATCAGATTCATCGCCAAAAGATAGCACCTCTGATTTTGACTTATCAGAATCATCGCTAGAGCTATTCCCAGACTTCTTAACAACCCATTTCTGGTTGTCAGATTTAGCTCTCTTCTTGTAAAACCTGTTTGAACATTCACCAATTTCAAACTTTGAATTTTTGAATATTTTTGTTCTGTCAATTGGTGGTTCAAACTCAACCACTTTCTCTTTGAGTTTAGAAACTCCCTGTCTGGTTTGAATTGCTTGCAAACAGTTCACCACAAGATGTCCAATTCTACCACATTTGAAACAAGTTCGAGTTTTCTTTCTCTGACCAACATTCTTCATTTCTTCTTGCTTCTTTGCAAGGAAATCTCTATTTGATTGTCTCCAAAATGCTTTCTTTTCTTTTTCTGATGATGATGTACCTGAAACAAATGTCATTTTTGACTTAATAACACGAACATATTTTTCATTTTTCTGTTTTTCTGTTGGAGTAAATCCCAACCCTTTCTTTTTGAAATTACGATTCTGATTTGGTTTCTTTTGAAAACCAGAACCATAACCTTTTTTCTTGTTTTCTCTTTGCTTAACTCTTGAGGTGTATTTTTTAGGTTTATCAGTAAGATTTAAATCTTTTATTTCAGAAATATTGATTTCTATTAGTTTGAAAACCTTGTTTATCATTTCCGTTTTGACACCTCTTATTGGAAATTCCTCATCAGAATATAATTTGTCTGAATCATTTAAAGTATAAGCTACTTTAAATGTTTCATCACTCAAATTAGATTTTGATAACAGGAATTCTTTGTCATAAACCCTTTTGCCCTGTTTTTCATTTTGACCCAGAATGCTGGACTCGGACTTTGACTCAGACATAGACCCCGACTTTGACTCCTCAGTTTCATCGTTATCTAACACATGATCCACCACTTTCTTCATCAATTGAGATTGTTGATCAGTGTCAGACGATGTAAACGTGGACATCAATACTGTCTTGCAAATTGACTGAGGACTCCGACTCCCACTGTAAGTTTGTAGCCTTTTTGACTCTTTCATCATTTGGATTTCTGGGCAAATATCCATTATCCAGCGGGGGTGGACACTTGTTGTAACTGACACCTTGTTTCTTACCAGAATTCTTCTTGTCAGTGTTTTTCTTTGTATCATTCTTCTTCTCATTTTTCTTTTCAGGAGTCTTTTCATCAGTAGTCTTTTGCTCTTCAGTTACTTCATCATCTTCGAATGCCTTCATGCCTTCAACAGTTGGATAAATCCTGTCAATGACATAAGAAGTACATGAGTAACTTTTTAACAAACGATTTACTCTTTCAGTCTCAATTCTTTGTAACTCAAGCTTTTGTTCCAAAGCAGCACACTTTTCAATATAATTGTTCACAACTTTCTGCTTTGTTATGAATGCTCCTTGAAGAGTTTCATAGTAGATGCCTGTTCTTCACTTGTGTCATTATACATGTTCATTGCTTTGTTCAACACATCGTAAGATTCCTTCAACCTGTTCATGTTGTTGATCAACTCACTGTTTTTCTTTTTCATGATCTCACATGTTTCACAGTTCACAGGAATCTCTTTTGCAATAACCTCTTCATTAATTTTGAACTTTGGAACTTCTTTCACTTTTCTTTTTACCACCGGAGCTTCATCATCACTGCTCACTGGTGTCTTGATCTTCTTCTTTTTCTTCTTGGCTTTCTCATCTTCACTGTCGCTTTCAGCCATCATCTTCAGATGTTCTGCCATTCTTCTTGCATAGTACTCAGTATCATCATCACTATCTTCTTCAACTCGAGCAACAAAAGCTGTGTGAACAGGAGCTTGATCAGGAATATAATCATCCCAAGTAAAATTCTCCCAGCTAAATCCTTGAGGTAGCTTTTCGTCATCTTGATCCATCACACATGCTTTAGTATCAGATGAAATATATTTATCCCAATTGAACCCTGTTGGTGTCTTCTTCTCTTCTTGATTAACCACACATGCTCTCTTTCCAGAATCTTCAATCACATTCCTTCCATGTGTAGTTTGTGCCTGATGTTGATGTTGTTGAGTTGGTTGTTGGGCAACTTGATGGTAAATGGCCTTCCTGTAGTAATCATTGTTGTTGAAAGGATTCTAAGCTCCACTTGCTTCGCGATTGGTGCACTCCCTCTTGAAGTGTCCTTTCTCCCTGCATCGAAAACAAGTGACTTTAGATTTGTCAGAACCTAAAGTAGAAACACCAGCCTCACGGAGATTATCTCTTCCAGTGATCTGCTTGAATTTCTCAACTCTCCTCAACACGCTAGCCAAGCACCACTTTATGTCCATCAGCTCCATCTCTTCAGTATCGATCTGGTCATAATCCTCCTTAGTAAGCATTGGATTTCCGATTCGACCTTCAACAAAACTACCATAAGATTCAAGAACAGTTCCCAATAAAGGCATATGGCTTTTTGCTATTTCCACAGTATAATCTTGATCATTTTCAAGATTTAACAACATGTTGCATTGAAGCTTTTTGCCATTTCTAGATGTTGAAACATTTGGATCAAATGATGGAAATGATGAGGAACTTGTGTTGCTATTTGATCCTTTGGATGAACTTCCAGATGAGTTCTTTGCATTGAATGCAGTTTCAACTTTTGGTGACATGTTGGTTGTTTTATCATTCAACCCGATGTCTTGTTCACCATCAAACACTTTCATTCTGGAAATCATTATTTGTTCCATTTCATGAGCCTCAATCTTTTCAATAAATTTGCTAAGTGTCAAATTGTTGAACCCTTTTTTGTTTCTTAGCATCATCAAGTATGTACCCCAAGTTTCATGTGGCAACGCATCAGCTAACTTCTCAATTAACTCCTCATTTTCTTTGGTGATACTAGCTCTTTTCATGTTCACCAATAGATTGAAGTATCTTTCAATTATCTGCTTTGTGCTTTCGTTTTTCAAACCACGAAATAAATCAAACTCTTTTTTTAGTAGTGATTTCTTATTCTTGATCATTTCTTGGCTTCCAACAAACTTAGATCACAATGCTTTCCAAATCGAATAAGCACTCCCAGTGTGTTGCTATAAAACCATGATATCCTCTTTGACTGCCTGTTGCAGTAAGCTAATCATCATCTTTTCATTTTTGTATTTCTTTTTCTCATCGGGACTAAGATCTTTGATAGGAATTACATCTTCGTCATCATTGATTGGTCTAATGTACTTAGTCTCAGTGCATTCCCAAGCATCTAGATAATTAGCTTGCACCCAGTTCTCAAAATGTTCTTCCCAAGTCTTATACTCCTCAATGTTCATGAGTTTGGGCGGTTTTTGCATAGTTCCCGTTTCGTTTTCCAACATTGTTTGCTAAGCAACTGTGATCGGTGTAGCAAAGGCATTATAAAAATCCTCGTTGTCCATGTTTCGGTTTTCAAGAAATTTTCAAACAGTCCTTCAAACGAAATAACCACAATTCAACAATAACTGTTCAAGCGAAATCACTAAACACTGATTCAAGCGAAATCGGTTAAACTTTTTCGAGCGAAACCTTAGTTTGAAGCGAAATCAAACTGAATGTTTCAAGCGGAATCCCAAGTAACCTGGAGCGGAATCATAACACACTTTGAAGCGGAATCAGTAGAGATTCTCAAGAGCGATCTCGTTTTCGAGCGAAATCAGATAAAAAATCAAGCGGAATACCGTTTCTGAGCGGAATCAAAAACTAATCTCAAGCGGAATCACTTGTGACGTCATCATTCTTTCGAGTGATTTCAAGCGGAGCCTCAAAAATGACCAGCTTTAGTTCGTATTTTAGTCTGAAACTTATAAGGTTTTGTCAATACAAGACTCCGAGCAGTGTGTGCAAATCTGAGTCGATTCTGACCGTGAAAGGATGTTCAATTCGAAAAAGAAGGTGTAGAAATCAGAAATCGCAGCTGAATTGATATGAACTCTTCTACCTGAGCTTTGATACCACTTGTAGGATCGTTTTCAAACCCGAACGACTCGATCAGAAGAGTTAAACTCAGTTTGAGCGGCGGAAACAAACAAACTAAGCTCAATTCAGCTAGAATGTCACTTTAAACTGTTGTTTCTATTGATTGAATGACTTGTACAGTTCTAACAACACTTCGGCAGCACTTCGTTGCAAACTGGAAGAACTAGATAATGATTTCGCTCGAGACATGCCTATTTATATGGCTGCTGATTCCGCTTGAACATGCATGTTCAGTTCAAGCAGAATTACACACTATCAATCCAAGCGAAATCTGACTAAACTCACTTCAAGCGGAATCAGGAAGTATGGTGATTTTGCTTGAAAATGTCCTAAGAAATTTCAAGCGGAATCTCTATAAATCATACTTTCTCGATTCTCGTGCCTTGATCTAGTACATTCTATACAAGACTCGATACAAGACGAAGACGACAGACGGATGCACCAACACTTAGATTTAGAATTCGCGGGTAAAAATCGATCTTGTCAATTAAATAAATTAGACGAATTATGGAATTATGCATACTCTAACTCTGAAATTTATAAGGAAAGGATGAAAAATTTGCATGACAAACGTATTTTCCCACACGGTGCAGTAGAAATTAAATCTCGGAATGGAATTCCATTCAAAGTCAATGGCCAACGGCTGAAACTCTACCAAGGATTCATTGAGGATGAGGAAGAAGAAATCTCGCTTCAAACGGTCGAAGAGTAAAAGCATCAACATTATACCTAGTAAGTTACGAACAAGCGGATAAACATCGAAATCAGTAAGTCTTCTAACCAAGTTTTGGGAAAACAGGGCACTCACACGAGCACTTAAAAAAACGCTCGGCACGAGGCCGTGTCCACTGGACATGTGGCTGTGTCCGCGCGACTGTCGGGATAAAACCCCTTTTTCATAACAGTTAGCTCATTCCACACGCCCCGTTTCCTCGAAAACTCTCTGGCTCAGGCGATTTTTCGTAGAATTCCGACGTTCCCTCTCCTTCTAACAACATCAAGGTATGATTCTATCATCATTAATAGTTAGAATAGATACTTTCATGTAGTTAAAACATCAAAAATTTGGGGAAAAATCTAGGGTCCTTGAACTTCATCCGGATCAAACCCCAAATTTTTGCATAAATATGTTAGCATTAGTTTAGATTAGTGTTATGGGAAGTAAATCCACTTGTATTGTTCATAGATTCGCCTGATTTCTCACAAAAACCCCTAACCCTTGTTTTGGGACCGAAAAAGATAAAATCGAAGGGGTAAACGGTTTGTTTTGGGAAAAACGGCACTTGGGATTTCATTTTTGGGGGAAACCGCACCTACTTGACCAAGAATTTTCAAGTTTTTGGGACCGGGTAGAAAAATGAAGCTTTTGAGTAACAGACGCCTGGACATGGGGTCGTGCCCGCTGAGCACGGGGCCGTGTCCAGCCCACTGTTTTCAGTTTTCTCCAAAAATTTCACCGTTTCATGCTAAGTTTTGGTGTATTCTTTCAGATGTCGAAGAAATTCACAAGGTTCAACGCAAGTGAGCTCGATGCCAAGGCAAGATATGATACACTTCGAACAAGACAAGAAGAATACCCAAGACAAATGTGTTCGGATCTTTTGGGATTAGTGAACCAATGGGACCGTTTCAACAACGTAGTCACCGGACCGCTGTGAGTCGCCCTTACTACTCGCCTTCGTTCGGTTCCCGAATACACTTTGGAATTTTATAGCACATTTGTGTTCAACTCAAGGTGTGAGCCATTTGACAATAATGGTGTGGAGTTCCGATGTGGGGGAACCATGTACTCAATTTCAATGGCACAGTTTGGGTCAATGGTAGGGTTTTATGAGGAGGAAGACATGGGCAATGAAGAAAACACTGGCGGGTTACGTGAACTTGCTGAAGACGAACGCCAAGCTGCATGGGCACAAATCGGAGCTGGGCACTACAACCCAAGCAGCACTAAGAGTACTAGGCTAAGGGACCCTCTTTACCGTTACATCCATCGAGTGCTCACCTACTCTCTTAGTCAAAGACATGATAGCAGTGGCGTTGTCGGGTTGAGTGATCTGATAGTACTTCATTGCATCCATAACCGCAGACACCTCGATGTTCCATACCTCTTGCTCCAAAACATGCATTGGAACCGGCTTGCTACTCCACCAACCCCTATCTTCTTCGGGGGTTGGATATACCGTCTCTTCAAGAGCTTCGTGAACATGCCTCGGTCTTTTGAAAGGAGTCCATGGTCGGGGAGAGTAGATATACACATCTGCCGCTCCATGAACTTAATCTATAAAGCCAAAGATGGGTCAATCAGCTTCCAAAGAGTCCAAGGGCATGCTTGGAACCCACAAGAAGCACTTGTCCTTCACGCTCCACAGTTCCAACCAACCCCATGGTGATCCGGGCCAGTCCTCCTCACAAGGAGGCGGTTTTCCTAACTTTCAAAGTTTACATGATTTGTTGCAGGAGAACCTCATGTGCACCAGGAACACCTATAACTTGGCCAGCAACACGTACAACCGGGTCGGAGCCATTGAGAGAAACATCTCCGATATTCAAGATGACATCGGGAACATATGGGGGTACATGGCGGGGCACGGAGGAGGAGGTGATGATGAGGACATGGACTAGGCAGGTGGAGTAGGAGCAGGAGCAGCAGGTTGGTGATCCCACAGTTTAACCCCTCTTTTTTCTATCGAACAATTTCCGGCCTGCGTGCCGAGTGTTGAACAATTTACTTTCCCTTTAACTCTTTTTATTTTCTGCTTTTGTTTTTATTTTTAACTTTGTGGTTTGGATGTTGAACTTGGTAATCTAGGGTGTTTGCTATGGTTTGGTGTAGTGTTTATTGATAAAACAGGTACATATGAGGCTTAGAGTACTAAATATTAGTGCTACTAAAGCCGGGACAGGAAAACCGAAGCTAGAACCCTGTTTTTCACCTTTGCAGATTGTCTACACGGGGTCGTGTCTGGCCGACACGCCCCCGTGCCCACCTCCTAGACCTGCTGTTTGTTTAAATTCTGCAGATTTTTGCCAGACACGGGGTCGTGCCCAGCCAACACACCCCCGTGTCCACCTTCTGTAAGTTTTCATTACTGGCACTCTAAACACGTGGCCGTATTCACCCGACACGGGGCCGTGTCGAGACGACCAGTAACACAAATCTTTGTTTTTCACACCTTTTTACACATTCAATTAACCTAAAAACTTATTTTTGGGACACATTGAGGACAATTTGTAATTTAAGTGTGGGGGGGGGGGATGCTAAAACTTTGAATCTTGCAAGTCCTTATTAACAAGCCTTACACAAAACTCTATTGGAACCGCTAATCACCCCAAATGTTTTCAAAAAATTTTCATTTTTTTTACTTGTCTAGGTTTAAGTTGGGAATTTCAAAATTCTAAAAAGGTTATATTTTTATAAATTTACAACCGATAGCGTCGTGATAAAAGAACCAACATAAGAAAATTATGAAACGACATGACAAACTTAGTTCAAATTTGATTGTATATACTTGATCACATAAAAACCCATTCCCACAAAAGTGAGTTTTGAGCCTTTAGTGAGCATACAAATACATATCTTTAAACTAAATGCTCATTTTTCGTTTCTTGTGTGAATAGCTGCTTAGTTCTTACAACTCTAGAACTTTCCACGACGATACATTCCCGGTCCTTACCAACTTAAACCCGAGTAAGTAAATGATGGAGGCATTAGGACTAACCCTTTTTATTTCTACACCATTACTTTTTCTTTTTTGTTTACCACCTACCCAAAATCCCCCTAGTTAACCCCTTTGAGCCTAAACCTTTTCATTTCTTAACCCAATTCAAAAACCCTTTACCCACGTAAACCTTTTTTTATTTTAAACCCTTTATTTTAGTAACAAAGCTCGGTTTTCCTATGACTTAAAAAAAATAAAAATAAATTTTGAGGATGAAGCCAAAGAAATAAACAAACAAGTGTATAAAAAAACAACTTTGTTTGAAAGAAATGCTTCATCAAAATAAAAAGTTTTGAAAAGTAACGAGTCTTATGAAAACCGACGCCTTTTACGCTTTTCGCACTAACCACTAACCCAACCACCCACCTTTAGCCCAAGCCTAACCCTTCACCCAAAAAGTCGTCTTGATATTTACAAAGGTGCATAGTTAAAAAGGAGGAGGTATGATTGCTTAGCAAGCTTATGGTAGGAGTAAGTTCCATGCCGCTCTCGAGTGATTCACTAAAAATACACCTTCGGCCGAGTGTTGAGTGATCCCCCGTGAGGTATGTGAACTTGTATATAAATGGAATTTTAAAAAGGTATATTATGCCCTAATAAGTAATTTATCTTATGAAACGTTTTTAATAAATCATGACGAATAGGATTGTAAATAAAGAAAAATAAAACTTAATAAAGAATCTTGGGAATCCCGAGACTCTATGACAAGCCCAAAAACCTTCTCTTCTACCCATTCCATTTGGGAGTGTAAAGCCACATTATAAAGAGTTCTGCTTGAGGACAAGCAAAGATTCAAGTGTGGGGGTATTTGATGTGCACAAAATGCAACATATAAATTACATCAATTGTGGCATAAAACTAACCCTTTTTTTAGTACTAATGTTGGAAAAAGTGTGTTTTTGTCTTCCTTTTGTATTTTCAGGATTAAATGAGCTCAAATGAACAAAAGAAGCAAAAAGGCAGCTAAATCTAACATAAATACAAGAAAAGGAACAAACGTGGCATGCCCGACCCCCCGACAGCATCCTCCCAAGAAAAACAAGAGAACAGAAGGCTGAACACACCCCGTGCTCAGTGAGCACGGGGGCGTGCCCAAGTGTCAGCAGAAAAGACAAAGTTGTAGAAGCTTCTATCGCCCACCACGGGGCCATGCTCAGCGGACATGGGGCCGTGGTCAACTATAAGATTCGCAGAATCCAGGCAAATCTTGATAGTACATATACGCTTCTGCACACGGGGTCGTGCTCAGCGGACACGGGGGCGTGGTCAACTAATGCAGACAAACTGCAATTAATGAAGAAAGAGAGAAGGATGGACACGGGGCCGTGCCCGAGCTTCTGTTCAGCCTATAAATAGGAGTGCTTGGATCACTTGCAACTCATCCCTTGGCACACCACCTCTCTCACACTTCACCCACCACCCACCACCATCACAACACCATCATCCACCACCATCATCCATTGTCCATCATAGAGTGTGTGAGTCGTCTAGGGATCCAAGATTGATCGTAAGAGTTCTTGACAATCAAAGGCCATGTTTGCCTAAGTCTCTTACATCACTTGGTGAAGACAAGTGTTTAGTGTAATACTTTTTATTTTTAATCTTTTCGCACTTTTTATTTGGTTATGTATTAATGACTTTAATAACTAGTTTCTTATGTTGAAGGTGATTCTTCCTTATCGTTTGTCCGTGGTGTCTTGACATTATTTTACTGTCTATATAAAATAAAAGATTTTCACCATTCATATCTCCACGGTCTATATGAAGATATGTTGGCTACCTGGTCAGGGGTTAAGGGAACAGTTTGGTAAGAGTCTTGCCATAGTTCAGTGTATAGATCATGCAAAGGACCTAGGTCAAATTTAGTAGGACCTCCTTCAATACCCACCGGTATTGGATGGCAGGGTCCAAACTCTTTGATCCCCTCATAAGTTAAACTACTATTAAAACTTTAACCCGGCTACTTAGGACTGTATCCCTGCTGACTCAGACTACTTAGCCGAGGGTAACGTCACCTTCAAAAGAGGGGCCTATCACATTATGCATTAATAACTTAGTTAATTATCTTTCAATAATCCGACCCTTTTGGATTGTATCCTTGCTGACTCAAACTACTGGGTTGAGGGTAATGTCACCTTCAAAAGAGGGGCCTACTACAATAACTAAGATAATCTCTTAAAATGTGCAAAAGTGCGGAAATAATCAAAGGTTACACTACACACGAGTCGGATCCAAGTGATTCATCTTGTCTATCTGTTTTTATTTTTATTTTATTTTTCAACATTTTAGTTAGTTTTATTTTTCTAGTTTAAAAACCTTTTTTCTAACTTTTTGATTTGATTAGACGTTGAGGATAAACCGGTACTAAAAGGTCTTGTGTCCTTGGACGACCTTGGTATCTTACCAACACTATACTACGTCCACGATGTGTGCACTTGCCCATATGTGTGCTTAGTGTTAGTGAATATCGTGTTTTATAAATTTAAAACTTGGCTAAAAAGTGTAAAAAAGGGCTTAAAATATACACCTAAAATATATTACACTACACACGCATCATGGGACCAGCCTCATCCCTAGACACCAAAGGTTGTGAGTTTGCAAAAGGAGGGATGGGGGGGTCCAGAAGATAGTGTTGGCTCCAGCTCGTCATAGTCTAAACGAATCCTCACTCCCTTGTCCCTTTCCCTACTCACATATTGGTTGAGGAGAGACCTCAACTCAAGGAAATTGTCGGCGACCCCCTCAGGGGTAAGCTAAACATGTGATGGGGTGCTAGAGAAAACGATATTAGGGGAAGGGACCCCTGATCTGGATGGAGTTGGAGTGCTGAAAGTGAGAAACTCAGGAGTGCTTCCTGGTGTCGAGAAAGAAGTTGGTATAGCCACATGAGCTTGGCTAGTACCTGGGGTAGAAGTGTTTGGAACCTGATTCACTTCTCCCGGGGATCCACTTTCTGATATGGTAAGTTCAAGAGAATGGAGCTACACTGCGAGGTCTTTTGAAGAAAAATAGCGGCGTAGCCCCACGGTGGGTGCCAACTTGTTGATGCAACAAATAAGAGACCAAGGATAGTAGCTGGGCTGGTTAGGCAAAAGGGTTGAAGGGTTCAACTTTGCCTAACGCAGGTCATGGGATCCCCCCACGTTTGCAAGACATGGAGAGAGGTTCACTAGTTAAATTTGGTTGTTTTTCTCAAGATCCTCCACTGAAGTTTTCAGTTTCGGATGTGTGAACAAAAGGAATGTGTGTGTTGAATGTGAAAGAAAGTGACTTGCATGAAGCAAGTACTAGAGGAGAATGACCAGAGATTTCTGGAATCAGGACTGGTCCTAGAATCTTTTTCACACTTAATGAAGTGTCTAATTTATAGGGAAAGCCATCGCTCAAAGAGGAAGTTGTTTGACTAGCGAACATGCTTGCAGTGGGGGTTTTGCCCTTTTTGGGGTTGAAGCCTTTTGATATGAGGATAAGAGGCTGTGCTCTGTGGACTCGTGCTACTTTTGCGGCTGGGGAGCTTGGTGAAACAATCAGAGATGTGACTCTACTGTTCACGTACTGCTTTATCTCAACTCCCGGGTTTTCAACCTTCGAACCTTTTAACCTTTTAAGCCTTAATGTGTCTAAGTCATTTTATTTAGTCTTGGGCTACCCCCGTCATCACTTCCTATTAATTAAGATATCTTTCACTTTTGGTTTAGACATACTTTTCAATAAAGGGACCATGTTGGATTTATTGATCACCAACCATATATCTTGGTCATGCCATTTTGAAAACTGAAGTAAAAAAAAAAATTGATATCAAATCAAGGGTTACAAAAATGGCTTAGAACACTCGTAGTAGTAGTAATGTGAAGTGGTGTGATATTGCTACTTCACGCCTCAAAATGTCGGCTACACCGCCACCATGGTCGTGATTCGTTAAAAAAAATCCATGGGCGTGTTTGTTAAAACGTCGGACAACTTTTGATTTGTCCAATAGAGCAGTTGGGGAAACGGTCAAATTAAAAAAAAAACTACAATATCTATATATATAAATGAGTAAACTGTCAAAATGGTCCCTGATGTTTGGTCACCTTTGCCACTTTAGTCCAAAACTCAAACCTTTTGAATCTGGGTCCATGTGGTTTCAATTTTGTTGCCATTTTCATCCAAAAGCAGTTAACATCCATTTTTTTGGTCTTTTTTCTCCCTTTTAATGAAGGGCAAAACGGTTAGATTTTTTAATTTGTTATAGTAAAACGTTAAAAGACCATTTTGCCCTTCATTAAAAGGGAAGAAAAAGACAAAAAAGTTGGATGTTAACTGAAAAATCTGACTAGATTTTGATTTTGGTTGAAAATGGCAACAAAATTGAAACCATAGGGATCCAGATTCAAAAGATTTGAGTTTTGGACTAAAATGACAAAAAACCAAACCTCATGGACCATTTTGCCAGTTTACTCTATATAAACTCATACTCACACCTCTCTTACAAACAAACAATCACATGCTCACACCAAATACATAAAAATGGATTCCATTACTTCTACCTCATCCATTGCAAATTATTTTTACAAAGAGTTTTTAGCCGATGATGATGACATGATCGACAAGGAGGTCGAGCAAGAGGTGGTTACGAGCGAGTGTCAGCTCGCGACAAGGTATATGAAACATGTTAGTCCGCCTGCACGCCGGACTAGCACATTGCGCGTCAACGTTGGATTTGTTCCAACATGCGTGGTCGGTTCCGTATATTCCAAACGAGGGTGAAGACGAAGGCGAAGATGAAGATGAGTATGGCGAAAGCGAAGATTAAAATTAAGATGAATAGTATTATTTGTGTGTTTTTTATTATTAATGTATTTCTTAATTTAATGTAATACTATTTGATGTATTTTTCTAAAAAAGAAATTAAAAATAAATACTTGGGTAATCATTGCAAGGGGCATTATACCACTACACTACTTTTTAAATTCAAGTCCCATGATTCCCCTTGCTAACTGGGATGCCATATATTGCATAATGCCCAAGAAAGAGGCTTGATATTCAAACTCCACTACACTTAGTCTTAGGCAAAGAACACTGATAGTAAAGGGGATGGTATGCATTGGATTGACATACTTCCTCCTTGTAAATAAGAAAATGAAGGGCTATGGTCCTAAATCCTACGCCGACCATACGAGTCAGCTCAGGTCACTCGCGAGACCATACCCAAGATAAACCAAATTGATAACTTTCCCGACCTTACGCCAACTAAACAGATATGTTCCAAGTCACGCGCAGGATCAGGATCAAAACAAGATCAATTTTGACACTTAGCTCCTTAGATAAAAGACCTGGCTTCCTTGCCCTTGCGCCAACTACATATGATATGCCTAAGTCGGGCGGAGGCAAGAAGCGTAGGTAAACATCGGATATGTACCAAAGGTACAAGTGGCCGAGCAGTGGGCCAATAAGCGTCCAACAGGCTGTATCTGATCGTGTTGCACGATGGACAATCGTACAGGAGATGAAAAGATACACAAGGACGTATACGTGTATTAGGATCAGAGGCTCTCATGATTGTGTTTGTTTGTATAAATTGAACAGTCAGAATATATGAAATGATATAAAGTGCAGCGGAAATGAATACAAACTTTGTAAACACAATTCAGAGAAGAGAATAGTATGATAAACAATTGCTTTACATTAAGTCAAATGATTGCAAACATGCTTACAATACTAAGCTCCCCCTCAGCCTGATACACCAAGGCTGGTTGTACAAGATGAAAGGATTGGACTGGAGAAGAAGAATCTACTCAGTCAATCAAATGTAACAGTACAGGGTACTGCTCCATTTATAGGCAATCCAATCCACTGACGCATCTCAGCTGACTTCACCATGAAAGTGACATCTAACAACCTAACAAACTCTATCTACTGATCTATACAACTACTGCTTTGCTAACTACTGATATTATATTGTATTACATGAGATAAACATAAATTGCTGCTGCATCCTTCCACTGCTGTAAACCCAGCAGTACTTGTCATGATCAGCAGTGCTTGAACCAAGGCAGTAGATTGAGCAGCAAAGCTTTTCGTCTTCATCAGTCCTTGTGTAGAATCAGCAGTTGTAGGTCAGCAGATGTTTATAGAAGCAGTACTTTGGAGCATATCAGATGTTTGAGCCACATTCCAGGGGAAAGCAAGGTGTAAACTGCTGCTTATTGTTAGTCCACTGATGTGATCCGGTTTTGGCTTTACATTATCTGTTCCTCTGGTAGGGTTCAATCCCAACAATCTCCCCCTGGAACAGATAATGCCAAAACCCTTCATTATTCAGGACCTTTATTTCTCATCAAGAGTTCCTTAGCTTGTTTCCTGAATTCAGCTTCAAATTCCTTGGCACTCTGGTCATCTTCATCCCAACACAGTGTAAGTTCAAGGAGATCCTGCAAATCTTCAACACTTAGGCCAAGTGCTTCTTTCCTTGATATGTACTTCACTTCACCATTGGTTCTGATAAGAGTCAATACGTGGGTCTTTTGATCAGATATCCACTTTAGTATTTTTAAACCAAATGGGTTTCTTGGGACAGATTTATTCTTTGATGACTTAGGAGATAATGGCCTTGTAAACACTTGCAGACTTTCAGACATTCTTTTGAAGCCTTCTTCAATGACTTTTTTTGCTATAGCTATGTCTTCTGTAGTTTCTTTCTCAATCTGCTCTTGCCTTTCAATTTCTGTCATGTCTGTTGCAGTGTTTGGTGATGCAGGTTTGTTTAATACCTTCTTAACAAGGTTTTGAAGCTTTGTTGAGCTGTCTTCTTTTAGACCCATTTTCATGATGGTGTCCTTGAAGTACTCTGCTTCCTTTTCTTTGACCTCTTTTTCAGTCAGCTGTTTACCTTCTTCTTGGTTCATCACAAGAGTAGGATTGTCTGCTGATTTGAACAATGTTATGAGGTTTTCAATCTGCTGTTCAAGCTTCATCATTTGTTCACGTTTCTTTGAAGCACTTGAAACAATTATCTTTCTTTTCTTTAGCCTTTCATAGGCTTCATCAGTCTGCTGCCTGGACCATTTTGATATGGCTTCAGCAGTATCCATTTTTGCTTCCACCAGCTCCTTTTTCTTTCCTTTATACTCTGCAATGAGGTCAGCAATGAGCTTTTTGTATTTACTCCAGTTTGGAGCATTCTTCTTCTTTGTAGGATCATTCTTGATTTTCTCAATCCTTTCTGCCTCATGCTTTAGAGCAACTAATGGCCATTCTTTGAACTGTTGTTCTTCAGCAGGATAGAATTTCTCTTTCATGATGTAGGCTAGATATTGTTTTCTTAACCTTTTCTTTTGATCAGCCTTTTCTTTGTTTAGCTCTTGTGCAAATTCTTCTATCTGCTTTACTTTTGTGAAGTAGAACTCCAGTCTTTTAGCAATGCCTTCGTTACTTAGACCTTCACTTTCACTCTCAACTTTAGCTCTTAGTTTAGCTTGCCTTGCCTTGATCTTGAGGTAATCATCCATTTCCTCTGGTGGCATGTAGCCTATGAGTGAGGAGAATCTTCTTTTTGAAGGATCTTCTTCTGTATAGAATTGCCTCATCTCATTTTTGATAGCTTCAACTTTGAATGTGAGCTTTTATAGCTTTTATATCCGCCTGAGTATCCTTGAATCTTGATTCCACCATATTGGTCAGCTTTTGAACATGTATGGCATGCTGCTGATCTGCCATCTGCTTTTGTCTTTCCAGCAGTGGTTGGAATAACTTCCATAACTCATTTGTAGCAGGTGCTTGTTGAGCAGGTGCTTGAGCAGGAGGAGCAGTGGATTGGGCTTTCTGAGCTTTTAATAGCTGCTGCACCATATCTTTTATTTCAGCAACTGAGATTTCAAGGTTTTCAACCTTGCCCGTCAATTCCTGATATCTTGAATCATCACCTGAGTTAACAGGATCATCTGAATCCCCACCAGCAGTGGTTTTACCAATGAATGACTTAGGAACAGAGTCCCAAAAGTCAGCCATTGATGCCCCTTGTTCTTGGTACTGGGGACTTCTTTCTTTAGCACTTAATAACCTTTTGATGTTGCCAGTGGTTAAAACAAACTCACTGGTGGTTCTCAGTGGTGCTATAGAAGAAATTTCCTTCAAGGGAGTCTTACTAATGAAACCACTGTCCAAGTGTAAACCTGTAGATTCAACACTTGTAGTGGCTGCTCCACTTGAACTACTGACAGGAATTACTTGTAATTCCTACAGTGTAACCTCCTCAATTGTTGCTGGGATAACAGAGATATTAACATCAGACTCAGTCACCTGCTGAAGTATACTCTTAGTGATAGGTGGTTGCTGGGATAACAGAGATATTAACATCAGACTCAGTCAACTGCTGAAGTCACCTGCTCATCAGCTGCATGCAACAAGGTTATGGTGGATGGTGGTATTATTTGAGGTGAGGGTAAAGGGGTTGAAAGAGACATGTCCTTGGGATCAGGACTGTGGAAGATGGATCCGAGTGGGTCCAGAGCTTCATATTGTGGGGTCCCTGTGCTTACAACTTGATCCTTTTGTGAGGATGCAAGAGGAGTTTGAGGCTGGGGTTGAGATCTTTCTTCCAACTACTGTGAGGAAGTAGCAGCAGTGGTTATTGGTGACTTTTGTGCTGTCACTGGTATTATCTCTGGGATCTCATCTTCCAGAGATGCCTTTGTTTTGGTTTTGGTGGGCTTTCTGGATATTTTTCTTTTTGTCTTTTTAGTGGTGGCAGGTGTGGGTTTCAAAACAGTGGGTATGCTACTTTGATCACCTGGAGCAGTGGGCTCAGCAGCAGATACCTGAGGAGCAGTTTCATCTGCTAAATTCTGCTCAGGCACCTCTGCTTTTGTTTTTATTGGTGCCAACATTCTAGAGAATGTTTCAGGTGTTAAGCAGTTTATTTTAAAAGAGGCACCTTGTTTGGGCAAATCTACTTCTTTCTCTACAAACTTTTGTTCAAAATAGTAGCTTAAAAATCTTGGAAAGAGCAGAAATGCTTTATTATCAACGTTTTTTTTACCAAATCATCAAATATTTCCTGGGAGTAATTAAAGTTTTTATTATTTAAAATTGCATACCCCAGGCATTGAATTTTTGTTGGTATTTCATTAAAAGACGTTGTTTTATTAGAAACACACATTAACAGTGTGTGAAATAAAAATCTGGGTGCAGAAGGAAAATAACCTTTTTGTAAGGTATCCCTTTTTGGTTGCTCTGCATAGACTCTGTTTATGAAATCCTTTTTCAACTCGTCTTTAGAAAATGAGGTTTTTCCTTTCAAATCATCGAGTTTAAAGATTTCAGAAATGGATTGTGGTGTTATTTGAACCTTCTTACCCTGTATCGAGGAGTTGATGGTTGTGATGATGTCTCCTTGTTTTTCAAGGGTGGCATTTTTCCAGAACTCTCTCTGGGTTTGAAGATAAATTTTAGCGTCTGCTATTATCAAAGTTTTGTACTTTGATGCAGATAAGATGTCAATGATGGAGTCGAAGGTGTTGTCAGTTGTGGGTTTTGTGAATATACCCACATAGTTGTGAGGAGATTTGTAGCGAATCTCCGTAGTTTCAGCGGCCATTTGAGTGGCGTCTGATGGGGTGGAAGAAGAAGATGGTTTTGATTTTGACTTCGATTTTGGTTTCGTCATTTTTGATGAAGAAGATCGAAGAAGGTTTTTGGAGTTATGAGAGGGAAACTGCTTTGTGAAGAGAATGTTTGGAATTCAATTCGATAGTGTGAGCCCCTGTTTGGGTTTAATCAGGGTTTTATTCAGGGAAAAAGTGAATGCTGATGTGGCAGCGGTTATAATGATCTGACGGCTAAAAACTGACCACGTGCCAACCCCTGATGAAATGGTAAATAATGGAGGACAGTTGTTTTGACAACCACTGATGGATCAATCATCAGTAGTTACAACGGTAATGAAATGAAGAAGTGGGTGTATCAGTGGATGGAACAATGATTTTAAACATCAGTGTTTTTGCAAGAACAGAGGTTGACTATCAGCAGTGGACAGACTTTAGAGGGCAGATGTTGAAGCACAACAGCATTTAAGGTACAACAGTGGTTAAAGACAATAATGAGGATCATTTGTATAACAACTGTTTGTGCAACAGTGTTTTGACTTTTGACAAATAATTTTAGCATCTGCCTGTTCAGATGTAGGAATTGATTTTGTCTTGTGAAAGCACAATATCTTATCTAACATCTGTTGAGCACCAGAAATGCTATTCTTAACAAAATACATTTTAGATGTATATTATCATGATTAAATTGCCAGCAGTCATCTACAGAAACTTTTGTTCAAGGTTTTGCCAAAAGTCCATTATTCCAGACAGTGGTTTAGCATCCCAAAAGATGAAGACATTTCTACTAAAGCTACTCATTTTGTGTCTAATTACTTGAACTAGAACATGAGTATCTCAGTAGTTCAAAATCAATTTGCAATCAATTTTTGATCAGTGACAACCAAACATGAGCTTAACATGACCTTGATATGTGTGCCATTTCCTTTTGATCAGATTTAAGGACAGTAATTTCACACAAAAATAAGGAAATTGCATCCTGACCAGAGATGAACTTTTACTATCAAAAATGAGTAAAAGTACAAAATATATTTTATAAAAAGTGATATATATATCTGGTTTTATTTAGAGAAAAACACCTTAAAAAAAATAAAAGGAGTTTTGAAAATTATCAAAAGGATCTGACAGCTTTTCAAATAAGTTCATGATCATGCCATTCTCAAGTTATTTTGACCATTGTTTGGGGTCATTTTCTTGTCAATTGATTGTAAATTCTTCTTTTAAGGACAATCACTGGAGATGCCATAGTTACCTGACGATTCCTGTATTTGATGAAAGCACTCAGTTGCATGATGACCACTGTTTACCCAAACTTTGACCTCATAAGTGTTTTATGCTTATTCTCTTTTTCTTTTGGATTCAAAAGTTTTGAGATAACCACACTTTGAGATTTGCTCATTTCCCTTTTCCCTTTTTACCCTTTCAATTCACATGTTCAGAAATACTCACTGGGAGATTTTTATTTTGAACACGCTTAGTCCAGAATCATTTTGAAGTAATGTTTTGAGAGATCTGGCCACATTTGCGCATGTTTTATTATCAGATCTCACATTACATAAGATTATGACTGTTTTGACACCTTATTTTATTAATGTGTTTTGACAAAGTTGATTTGGTCCTTTTGAGGATTTTCAACCTGCCTTTGAGCACATAAGAATTTTGACTAAAGCTTTATTTCCCTCTTTCTATGTCAGCAGAACACTAGTATTTAGATGAACATAGGTTTTGCTGATCTGAGGTGCATACTTTAGTGTAAAATGTAAAAACATCACAAATTTCATGACAACAACTGAAATCAATTTCGAATGAAGATGAACACACCATAGCTTTCAGATAAGTTTCCAGATCTGGAAAGTATGAGTGATTTGTGCATGACATCACCGGGTGTATGAGATTTGTGAATCTTATGACATCTTGGTTGTTTTACAGGGCTTTTGAGTCATCATTTTGAACATGATTTCTCGTTACTCTGTTTTACAGCTGAAATACGACCAACCTTAGTATCAATGGATTGTGAGCTGAACTGTTATGTCAAATTGATTGTTAGATCGAATTTGACTGTCAAGGCTCCGATACTAATTGTTAGGATCGGAGGCTCTCATGATTGTGTTTGTTTGTATAAATTGAACAGTCAGAATATATGAAATGATATAAAGTGCAGCGGAAATGAATACAAACTTTGTAAACACAATCCAGAGAAGAGAATAGTATGATAAACAATTGCTTTACATTAAGTCGAATGATTGAATTACAAAGCAAATGATTGCAAACATGCTTACAATACTAAGCTCCCCCTCAGCCTGATACACCAAGGATGGTTGTACAAGATGAAAGGAATGGACTGGAGAAAAAGAATCTACTCAGTCAATCAAATGTAACAGTACAGGGTACTGCTCCATTTATAGGCAATCCAATCCACTGACGCATCTCAGCTGACGTCACCATGAAAGTGACATCTAACAACCTAACAAACTCTATCTACTGATCTATACAACTACTGCTTTGCTAACTACTGATATTATATTGTATTACATGAGATAAACATAAATTGCTGTTGCATCCTTCCACTGCTGTGAACCCAGCAGTACTTGTCATGATCAACAGTGCTTGAACCAAGGCAGTAGATTGAGCAGCAAAGCTTTTCGTCTTCATCAGTCCTTGTGTAGAATCAGCAGTTGTAGGTCAGCAGATGTTTATAGAAGCAGTACTTTGGAGCATATCAGATGTTTGAGCCACATTCAAGGGGAAAGCAAGGTGTAAACTGCTGCTTATTGTTAGTCCACTGATGTGATCCGGTTTTGGCTTTACATTATCTGTTCCTCTGGTAGGGTATAGGATCGTATTCTGACCTGAACGAGTCGTTCAGAGGCTTTCTCCTTGGTTTCAGGTGCGGAATAACAAGAAACTAAGGTAGAAACAGCAGGCAAATCACTTTAACTACTTGTTTTACTGATTTCAAACGTTTACAGCTCAAATCTCGCACCGGCAGAACTTCGGCACGATTTCTACGCAACACTACAAATGGAATCGCTCATTGGACTATTTATAGAGCACTGGGACCGCTTATTGGACAGGCCCAATAAGCGGCCCATGACATTGGAGCGGTCCAGACAACTAGTCATACGAGCGGTCCAAACATCATGTCATACGATCACTCGAGCGGTCCACTAACCCAATGGTCCTAAGAGCGATCCATCCATCTAATTTGACTCTAAAAGCGGCCCAACATCTAAAACCTATACATTTCACTATTTCTAGTATTACGTGCCCAGATCTAACTTTCTAAGACATTGACTCGATACAAGACGGAATCAGCAGATGTAGTGCACCAACAGACTCCCCCTCAGATGTTGATGGAGTCGACTATCGAGTCACAACATGCTGTATCTTCAGTTCTTCAGTCTTGATCAGTCTTTGGGCTTCACTCTCTTTATCATTCTATCATTCTAAGACACGAACGAAGATGTAGTCGACAGACAACTGCACCAACAGACTCCCCCTTGAATGTTGACGGAATCTTCAGTGAGAGTCTTCAAACATTCACAACTCTTCAATCTTGTTCGGCCTTCTTCAGGAACTCAGCCTGGAATAATATCTTCTTCAGGAAATTCTTTCCTGGAATCACATGCCTGGATCATTCTCTGGCTCTAACTTTCATCAGACTCCCCCTATCATAATGCTAGGATCTCTGTCTGGAAATCATTATCACCATTGAAATCAACTCCTGGCTTTCTCTGTTTAAGCTCTCCTCTGGTTCTGATGTATCTCCTGGCTATTCGTAGCAACAGGATCAGAAACCTGCAAAACTCAACCATACTATTACAAACTAATACAATTTGCAATTCAACTTAATGAATCAACAAATCATATAAGAAAAATTATGAAGATCAAACTGTAGGTTACCATTCAACTTATTCATCAAGTTAATGAACCAAATTTGCATTTCAAATCTTCACAATTTAACACACACTCCCAAACCACAAGTTCAACATGTTGAGCACTTGAAATATCAAATATCAGTTCTTCACACTCTGTTGTCGAAAATCTTTTTGTAGTTATCAAATATCAAACAAAAATACAATATTTTTGGATTTTTGAATTTTGAACAATACAGAAATGAACACTATTTTTGAGAGATTGTGCAAGAGGATCATATCGGTTTTTTTTTAGACATATCACCAACACCGTTGATCTTGATTAATCAGCAAATGTTAAAAACAAATTTACTTCTGATTGTCAGTATTGTTGTCCACTTAAACCTCTACACAAATTTTCAATTGATTCAAGATACGTATTTAATGTATTAGCACTTAAACTTATTTGAGTGTCCCACCTCTTGAATATACTCCCGTATCCAGATCCCAATATTCTGATTTACAGGTAAGTATAACTACAAACGATATCTGTATATAAATTAGGGGAAAAATGCGAGAACTGAGGGATCTCAGGTCAGAACTTCCGTTCAGCAGAGAGATATCAGCTTCGACTTAGCAGTGGGTCCCCTTTAGAGGATCTTTTCAGCTACAACAACTGATCATCAATTTTATTGTCTAATCAGCTGAGGGCTTTATGCTATGTTTCAAGCATATTGAAGCAAGTATTAGCCAGGGACTAGGTCAGAACCACCGTTCAGCAGAAGTCCCGGAATAATACCCCAGACATCATTTGAGTACAAGAACCTAGTATTTCAGAATAAGAAACCTTTCAAACGAGATTTCAGGGGTTACCTATATATCCAAGTAGTGTTCCCCACAAAATAAGTAAGTTTGATTTTATGTTTATATCTCGAATACAATTTACTAACTGTGTGAAGCCTACTGACACATCATTAGTAAGACTTGTTTAAAAAACACTTTTGTCTTTACAAATCTCTAGCATGCTGTGATAGTCCACCGATGTACTATCATCTCCTCTTTTTGCAACAAAACTCATTTTCATTTTTCAATTTTTTTTTAAATTTTTCAAAATTTTAATACTCCCCCTAAAATCAAAATATGTTTCAATTTTGATTTTCTGAAGAAAAAAAATTGAAAACAAACTATACAAGAAACTTGACAACACAATGTGAATTACCTCAATTCACCATTTTCGTGCAAAAACAATCAGAACTCCCCCTCACAACAAACTATTTTCCCATAATGATTTCAAAACACTTAAGTTTGTTTCAATCAAAATGGTTTTTCCGGAAAAATTAGTTTGTGTTCCAACCATTTGTAAGTTCGGGGATATCTCTTCATCTTGTTTTCTTTAAACATTTCAAAGATTTATCATTTCCAGTTTTATCATAAACCATCAGTAGAAAATCAAGTACAATTTAATGTCCCTGATTTACCACTTATGAGGCGAAAAATCACCAAAGAGAAATTTCTCAAGAAATGTGCCGATTCATGATCCACGATACCATCTTGGGATCTCCGGCAAGTCAGGTTTTTCATTTAAACAGATTCACCCAAGCCTGACGGTCCTTGGGTGATTTCGAATTCTTGTTCAACAATGGTGGAAAATTTGCATCATCCATTGCTAAACCTGAATTCTCCTTTTTTACCTCAACCAAAAGCTCCTCTGGTTTTAACGAACCAGAATCATTGCCTGCAGGTGGCTTGTCCGACTTTGATCTGTCAGATTCATCGCCGACCTTCTCCTTTTTCTTCTCCTCTTTTGTCCCCAGATTTGTATCTGATGAATTCTTTTTTCTTGTTTTTGCAGCTGAGGGAGTCGATTCATCAGAACTTCCAATCTTTTTGTCCTGTGAACCCGAGGACAAAATCTTCTCGAGATATTCTCTCGCTTTCTTCCTCTTCTTCCTCAGTCGGTCTTTCTGCCCCTGTGAAAGTTTAACTTTCTTTTCCTGAATTGACTGTACTGGAACTTTAGGTTTCAGAACCTTTTGTTCCTGGGGCTTGACTTTGACTGGAATCTTTGCCGATTTCTGAGAATTAGCCCTCAATCTTTCACTTGATTTCCTTGGGCAATCTCTGGCAATGTGACCTTTGATATTGCAGTTATAGCACCTCCTGGTCTCATAACTCCAATACCGGCAGTTAACAGCAATGTGTCCATGATAGCCGGAGCTGTAGCACACTCTGTTATCGTACCTATCACCATTTTTAGTCCAAACGCTCAGATCAAAGCATTGTTTGGCTTGGTGATACTCCTTCCTCAATCTTGCTGGATTTGGCTTTGAAGCACTGTGATCTGTCCTGCACCCAACAATTTTTGAATTTTCATTTTTTAAATCTTTTGATTTCTGATTGCGATTGGATGATTTAACTGATGAGTTTTTTTCTTCATTTTTAAATTTTTGTTTCTGTTTTACAATCTTCTTCACAGGTTTCTGCTTAGAGCATTCTCCCTTTTCAGTCGAGTGTAAAACAGTTTTCAGAAATTTTTCTTTTAATTTCAAAAATTTTTCCTTTTTCTTAATTTCAGCATCAGATTCTGTCTCAGACTCATCTGCTGAATAAAATTCCTCATTTTCATCATCAGTTTTCTCATCACAATCTTCAACTTTTTCACTTATCGGCATAGAATTGATTGGTTTTGGACAGGGAAAATTCAAACCGTCAGATTTAGTCACAAAACCTTTCAATTTCTTCTCAAGTTCATCAATTTTGTTCCTCGAATTCTCAGCTTCACTTTCAAGCTGAGATATTCTCCCAAAATGAGACTTGATAGTTTTCTCATTCTCAATCTTCAAATTTTCAAGAACAGATTTTTCATCCATCAAAACTTTTATCTGTTCCTGAAATTTTGATTCATTCGCTTTTAGGTTTTTGTTTTCTAACTTGATACAGAAATCTTCATCTTCTGATGATTTCTGTTTGCTTTCAAGTTCTTTTTCCAACTTTTTGATTTTCACTTGAGCGTACTCACCTTCTTTTTCAAGTTTAATGATTTTCTGAAGATGGGAATTTAACACTTTCTGTTTTTCAATGTTGTTTTTACTAAACACATTTCTCCCATCTTCAAGAATTTTCATTTGATTTTGAAAATCTTTCTCAATTTTTGATTTTTCAATTTCAAAATTCTTAATTTTCTCTCCAAAAACCTTTTCTTTTTCTTTCAATTTCTTGTTTTCAAATGTCAAACTGTTCAAACCAACCAACAGTTTGTCATTTTCAGCTTTCAACTTCTCACAAATTTCCTGAACCATAAGAATCTGTTTATCATCAGTTTGCTTCTCATCTTTCAGCTTCTTAACTTCGGATGTCAAACTTTCCACATTCTTCAATAGTTTGTCATAGTCAATCTTGAAGCTGTCACACTTAAAGCATACTGTTGCATTCTTCACAGATTCTTTAGCTTTTGAAGTTTCTTCTTCTTTTTCCCTGAATGTACCTGCACAAAATATTTTAACGAAATCAAGAGGATTTCCATTATTATCAATATAACAACCTCGTTTGAAATCGTATTTCATCACATATTTTGCTCCAAGACATACACATATTCTCTTATCTATTTCGCCAATCACATTCAAACTTAGATTCTCTAGGTTTCCTTTTATCTTGTCAATCAATTCTCTTTTAATTTTATCATTCTCATAACTATGTGTTTTGGGTTTTTTAAAAAACTCTGATGAATTCAATTTTGATAACCCAGAGAAACCAGAATTCGATCTTATATTCGTCAAAATATCATCCCATTCTGTAGGTAAAGCATCTGCAATTTTTGATACTTTTTCTCCATTTGTCAACCTTATCTCATATTTTTCCAATTTGCCCAGTAAATAGTTAAATCTGCTTTCCATCTCCTCCAAAGTCTCATTCTTTTTGCACAAAAAATTTTCAAGCCGCATAATCCATATCTGTTTATCATCTTGTTGTTCATAACTACTATACAAACCATATCCGTCATTTAATCTTTCAAGATGATAGTTCTCCTGTTCATCAAACACCATCGCCATGTTTCGCTAAAATCCGATACGTATTTGTTGACTAATACGCGAACCAGGTGTGACAGGAAAAGCGAACCAAACAACAATTTTGCCAAATAAGCGGTCCAGATAAGCGTATCAGAATCGGTCCGGATAAGCGGTCCACAACTAGTCCAAATAAGCGATTCAGACTTGATCCGAATAAGCGGTTCACAAAAGAATTGAATTTGGAGCGGTCCAAGATCAATCCGTCTGAATGAGCGATCCAAGATCTTGTCCGGATAAGCGGTTCAAAATCGGTCCAAATAAGCGGTTTGAGAAGATGTCCGGATGAGCAGTTCAAGAGCAATCCGACCGAATGAGCGGTCCACGATCTGTCCGGATGAGCGGTTCAAGAACTTGTTCGATCGAGCGGTCCACAATCTCAAATCCAATTTTGACCCACTAAAACTTCGAATTTTGATCCGAAACTTTCAAGGGTTTGTCACGGTACTATTTTGCACAATCTGTGAGAATTTGAACGAATTCCGACCGTGAAATCTTCCCGAATCAGAAAAAGAAGGTGTAGAAGTAAGAAAAAGTGACGAAAACCGGCTAATTTCTGCAGAGAACCTCCTCCTGAGCTCTGATACCACTTGTAGGATCGTATTCTGACCCGAACGAGTCGTTCAGAGGCTTTCTCCTTGGTTTCAGGTGCGGAATAACAAGAAACTAAGGTAGAAACAACAGGCAAATCACTTTAACTACTTGTTTTACTGATTTCAAACGTTTACAGCTCAAATCTCGCACCGGCAGAACTTCGGCACGATTTCTACGCAACACTACAAATGGAATCGCTCATTGGACTATTTATAGAGCACTGGGACCGCTTATTGGATAGGCCCAATAAGCGGCCCATGACATTGGAGCGGTCCAGACAACTAGTCATACGAGCGGTCCAAACATCATGTCATATGATCACTCGAGCGGTCCACTAACCCAATGGTCCTAAGAGCGATCCATCCATCTAATTTGACTCTAAAAGCGGCCCAACATCTAAAACCTATACATTTCACTATTTCTAGTATTACGTGCCCAGATCTAACTTTCTAAGACATTGACTCGATACAAGACGGAATCAGCAGATGTAGTGCACCAACATAGGGTTCAATCCCAACAACGTGGCACCAATTCGTGTGCGCCGACCGCTACTCCATGATCTCCACTTAGCTGCTGATGACAGACCAGACAACAAGGACAACCGTCAGGACATGTGGATCCATTCAGCATGCGCCAGCTACCCTCTCGCCTGGAATCACTAACGGTCGTAGCAGAGGGAGCAGAACGGATATTCCTTGTTATTCTCTTTAGGCCCAAGGCTCATCAGCCTATCTCCTTTACAAACCACCTCGGCTATAAATAGGGAACTTCACCTCCAGGTTTAAGGATTGCTCTCTTGCTCTCTCACTTAATACACACACTATTATCCTCAAAACAATTAGTTATTCTCACGCCGGAGGGTGGTTACAAGGAGAACCACCTATTCTCATCCTTGTAACGAGCTTACTGTATGTTGATTGTTTTGTAGGATCATCATCGCTGTTTAGATGAGAATGAAATAAGATTAACCTCTTTTGGACGAGACACTAACCACAAGCTAATCACCAGATTAGTTTGGTGTTTCTTCATTGGGCCCGATCAATTTATACAATCACTTTTTCATCTCCTTTCTGAGCTATTACTCTTGATCAATGGTTGATCAAGGTTTTCCATTTCCACCATTCGGTTCACACTCTCAAATGGGTACGACGACGGACAACTCGCACGTCCAAAACCAGCCCATTGATGAGTACGCCGAAGGTGAATGCACAGATGTTGGAGCCATGGGGTGCAAGCGGTACTCGTACTGCCCAAACGGTGACTCCAACAAATCAAGGCGCTGGTCCTTCAGCACCTGTGATGTAAGGATCCCCGCGATCTCCGGATTTCCAGAGGGGGAGACTCCCGCCTCATGGTATGCAGAAAGTCAGACAATGCTGAACCTCATTTACGCACAGCTCTGTGCGCAAAAGGGTCCAGAACAAGCCCAAATACACCAAACTCCGATGGTGACACCAATGCCAAGGCAACTGAACTATGAAACGCTGCACCAAGAACGCGCGCGAAAGTAACAATAGGACAGGTCACCATCACCCCGAAAGCAAAGGGCTCGCAACACGCGCGACACTTAATACGAAACAGAAAGCTACTATGAAACTCATTCTCAGTCCCATCGAAAAACTCCATTGAGTAGCTGGCTCGGGCCGCGCAACATAAACGATGAATGGGGTAAAAACACTGACGAAGCCGACTCAACGTACCAACAAGAGGAAACTTTGTCAGTCTTTAGCCGTTACCGAGAAACCATGAGTCTTACAAGCCAAAGACGTGCGCAGCGTACAATGAACTGGTTGGGCATGATTTCAGCCTCGTTTACCGGCCAGCAGCAGAGCATTCCAAGTTCACCCGGAAGATCCTCTGGCACCATTGGAAAAAGCCAAACTTCCACAAGCTGTGGGTAAGTTTAACAGCTTAACTGACCCAGATGATCATATACAACTGTTTACAAGTGTTGACGTGGTGGGTGGATGGACCATGCCTATGTGGTGTCGTCTTTTCATACAAACCCTAATAGGGGCGGCTCGCGTGTGGTTCGACAGCCTCTATGCAGGTAGAGTAAAATCAAGGCCAGATTTTCAAGAAAAGTTCCTTGCTCATTTTAGCCAACAGAGGCGTTACAAGCGCGACACGTCAGTGGTAATGAACATCTGGAGGTGTGAAAAAGAAGGTTTGGAAGATTTCATCACTCACTTTAACAAGGAGTGTCTAGAAATAGGGGGCGTTAGCGAAGATCTCATGGGCGCTCACTTCAAGAAAGCAATACGCTGTGATAGCCTGATCAGGACTATCATAGGATGAGATGGGATGCTGAAAGACTGGGATAAGCTGATGGCGGCAACAAAGATTGTGGCGCAAACTGAAAAGTCATTGACTAGGGGCAGATCCAGTTATTACTCAGAAGATCAATACAAGAGGATCAACGACGCGCAGGACTGTAGCAGGCGTAACAGGAAAACAGGAACTCTGGCTGAAAGTCAAACCAGTTCAGCAGTTATGATAAAAGGCCACACTACGGGGAAAACGTGCACGCCATAATCGATAAAATTGGGTATAAAAAACGAACAAAAATGAGAATCGGGAGAAACATTGGACTCCGCTATCCAAGACCCCCAAAGAGGTTCTTTTGACGGAGAACCATGATTTTAAAGCCCCCTAACCCATGAGAAACAAGAAAGGCCAGGACCCAAACCTGTATTGTGATTTTCACAGGGACGCATGTCACCTGACTGATGATTGTATCAGTCTGCGCATAGAAATTGAGAAAGCCCTTAAAAGCAGAAAGCTTGGGCATCTAGTGAAGAATGTGTGTAAGGAAACTGCACAGATATAGAGAACAAAGAACTGATGAAGGGCGCCAAAAGAAAGTACGCCGACTAGAAACCCATATGGTAAATGGAGGACCGCGAAGAAGCGCGAAAAGCAGGGGCAAGCGCCCGATTGATGAATCATGGCGTGAACAGCAAGTCATATTCTCAGTGGTACGAGGGGGGCCACACGCCACATTCCCTGTCATCATCACCGGTATCCTGGGCCACTATGAGACAGATTACATATTCATCGATCTAGGGAGCACGACCAATGTCATTTACAAACAATGTTTCAACCAGTTCGATCTAGAGGATAAGGCGCGCTTGGAGTCAGTAGATTATCCCTTATCAGGTTTCTGCAACAAAACAGTTTTTGCTCTAGGCCAGATTTCTTTCCTGGTTACGCTTTCAGACGGGAAAAATTCAAGAACGACGGAGGTAAATTTCACCGTTATCCAAGACCCCCAAAGTGGTTCTTATAATGGAGAACCATGATTTTAAAGCCCCCTTGTCACACCCCCAAATTACCACATAGGGAGTGTCCCTGTTAGGCGTGTGACATACCAATAACGAGCCACCAATTACATTGAACCCATACAAGTTATAAATAAAATCCCCAGTATTAATAAAAACATCTTCAACAAGTTTAAACGAAAATCAATAAGTTCAGCGGAAGCAAATAGTAAACGAAGTTAAGCTGTTTCAAAACCAAAGTATAGTATCAAGAAATCAGTCACATAAATCCTTCCTGTCGACCCATGACCACTTCGACTACTCCAGACAACAAGTTCCCAAATCCAGGATATCTAACAACCTGCGAGCATGCAACAAGTGTATCAGACACCGCTGGTGAGTTCATAGTTTTACGAAAACGTTAGTTACCAAGTGTTTAATCCAGTTCATTGAATACCATTTTGAAAACAATGTTGATAATACCCCATTACAAGACGGCTTCTGATTATTTTGCCCTTTCTCCAATGCTCCTATCAAAGCATTGGTCATGACTAGGTCATTAGTTCAACACCCGCCCTCCCAGGAACGGGGTGAGGTTGCCAAACCTAAGTAGCGCTACTAACTAATACCATGTTACCTTCCCGGTAACCAAACAACACGGAGGGACTTTAAAGGTGATAGGAAGAGTATATTATCCAACATTCCCGTTTTTACCCAAAAGACTTATCCCTCCTCGGGATACCCACTGACTGTCCCAACCACCGGGACGCATGCTCAAGAGAGATGAACTCACCTTTGAGTGCTCGGTATGATAAGTTACACTACCCGTTCTGATTGATCAACCAAACCCTAATGTGGTTACCGTTAAAAGTCAGTCACATGCACAGAGAACACATAGTCTATACACATACTGCACTTATAGCATATATAGTTAGCACACATCATTACACAAGTCACTATAGTATTTCATAAGACATACTAACTCAGTAGTATCATATAACCACGTAGTGAGTAGTCGGTTCAATTATTCGTTCGCTTTACAAATCCACCCTTAACAAAACTCATAACAATTACTCTAGCACCACCTATTACCCCGGTCACCACTTAGTGGTGCAACCCAACAACATAATTGTATTATGTAATACATCTAGTCATGTAGTGTATAACAGTTAATAACATGTATATAACATTCAACTTGCATCCCAGTTCATTCACTAATCCAAGTTTGATCCACCCCTTAACAGTGTTCGGCCAAATCAAAACTTCCGGACCCAACCTTCATACAAACCGTACCACCAGCCCACTAACCATAAACCCACATCAAATGCACTATATTGAACTAGTTAGTGGCCCATTAAGTTAAACAACCCAAGTTATGATTGGTTCAGTATTGCTACCCATTAGAATGGGGCAGCCCATCCCTTATAACCGGCCTAGTCAATTAAAGCTCCAATTAGAATTGCGGCCCCATACACTATGCACCTCTCAGCATATGATTGAGCCCACAAGTGTTAGAAGTCTCCTATTCCAACATGTGTTCCCCACAAAACTCAAGACATACATGGCAACCTACTGTACCTCTAATGCAATTAATGTGTAAATTCATTATGTGTGAAAATATCGAGGGTCATGTGTGTGGATAATTATGTAGCCCTGTTACATGTAGGATACGACTTTTAAACACCCCACACTCATCCCAAAGCCTAATTAATTCTAATCCCTTATCCAACAATCTGACAACAATAGGATTTGCACATGGCTCTCACTTTGATCAATACTACAAACACACTCTCATTAGCCGCCATTTATCTTATTCAAGATTATCCCACTTTGTGAAATCATTACCTTCAAATATATATTGAACCGATAACCTACTGTTACATCAATGCTAATTATGAATCACATATCATTCAATATTATTCCCATCATCATTCTTGCACCCAAAATATTTACTATCAATCCATCACCATAATATTTCTTGATTAGATCTACGAGTGAGTTTAATAAAGTGTTTATTATTATTACACATATCATGCTTACATAAACACAAAACAATCAACAAGATAGACAAACAAATAGAATACTAACCGGTGCTGGTGATCTCGACTGGGAGGGGGTTTGCGATCGCACAACAGGAAGAGGAGAACAATGCCTTAGGGTTTTATTTGAATTATCATCTAATAACTAGCCTAACACATTTGATATATACGATAAGGGGTTGAGGCGGTCACAGGACATCCGAAGTGGGCTTAAGCCTAGCTACTTGGGCTATCAATAATACTTGAAAGGATCCTAAGATAACCGGCCCCCAACCAAGGCAATTGTACATTTGGGCTCTATCCGGACCAATCATTATCTTAGTGTGTGTGTGGAGATGTGACCCAATATACGTGGCCCAACATACTAACATGCTAATTACTCGAGTTATCATAAACGCTGAAGTTTAACGGAATTATAAAAGACGCATTGGAAAGAAATAACAATGACATACGATCGCAAGGTTAAACATTACTAACCTCGAAGGTTCGGGTTGTCACATCATCCCCAACTTGAAAGAAATTTCGTCCCGAAATTTAACAAGTAAGCACAAAGGAGTGAAGTGAGAAATCAAGATTGTTGTGGATTTTTCCTCAGGTGCCACATTATCCCCAACTTGAAAGGAATTTCGTCCTCGAAATTCACCAGTTGCATCAGAATTGATTCAGCAGATTCGTACGATTGCGGATACTTAGTATCAAGTTCCAACGAACTCTCATAATTGGAATTTGACAGTACTCGCAAACCTTAACCTCCTGGGGCATGATTTCAATAGGCACCTTACCAACGGCATCTTGTCGTCAATCTTCAGCTCTTGGAACGTCACAATCAGGGTTTCATCAGACGTCAGTTAAGCTCGCCACGCTTCCCAAGGGTTTCGAGTACTGGTCCTAGACCAGTAATTAAGTCATCCACCATCTCAATCTAACAAGAAGATTGACATTATTGTCTAGGTAATGCCTCAACAGAGCTGTTTGGTTACCAGAGTGATAACTGCCATAGCAGCACTCAACCATAAATAAGAGTTCTTCAAATTTGCACCAAAGCCAGTTACACACATGCTCGCAGCATGTCCTCGAGTTCCAGGAGAGTTCGTTTATTCTGACCATTTATCCTACGGTGACAAGCAATGCTCATGTCTAGACGTAAGCCAAGGATGTTGTGTGTTGCCTGACATGAATCAAGGATAGATCAAAATCCGAGATGACAGGAGTTGGCACCTCGTGCCTAAAAGTCGCCTCTCTCAGAGGAACATTCACAGCTGTGAAGACTTGTCAGTTATCTGGATTGCAAGAAAGTGTGCTAGTGATATCGAGGCCCGTGTGCTTCGCCTGCACCAGTTCCCTAAGGTTGCTGTATAGTGAAGTCCACATTCGTTCCATGAAGTAGCAAATATCGTCCGTCCTGCCAAAGGTTGCTTCCCCAGGCCTCGCATGGGTCAATCTTGAGAACTCTCTTCCCTCAGTCCTTCCATTTGAACAAGGCGAGTCTGATCAGGTATGTTAAAGTCAATAGCGAGATGCAAAGCTCGTGCACGTCCGGGTTTCATGGTCGTATTTATTCCAAAGTTCCACTCAGCGTTGCCATCACATGTTTAGCTCTCTTGGAATAAGGGTACGCGGGAGGCCCTTGTGATCGGTCTAGGTAGTGCATTTGGTACCGTCCAAGTATTGCCTCCAACTTAAATCAAAAGACTACGGCTTCCACCGCAGGTTGTGACTCGTGCAGTCCTTCCTGTAAGTCCACCACCTAAGCCGTCGCCTTCTCATGTTGTATCGGTGCGTAACCGGGACTCTAATTCGAACCATCATGATATACCGCCAGACCATCAGTACCCTCAGATAGGAGTAATGCTCAGTGCGTTGCAGAGTTGGGTTTCAAAAGCTGTAAAGACGTTCCGCGACTTTGTTTCCCAAGAATTCACAGCTCCCAGCTGTGCTAAGGAGGTTGTAGTTACGCAATCTTCAAAAATCCCATGATGAATCTGTGATAGTATCCAACGAACCCAAGGAATTGTTGTATCCTAGAAGGAAATCAGGATTTTCATAAGGTCAATCTGAAATTCCACCTAACGATGTGGAAGTAAACCAGGTAACTCTTCAGAAGACACGTCAATTCATGAATAGCTGGAAGATACTCGATCTTCCTTTCTTAAAGTGGCGAATCGGTGACAAGAGCTAGTATAGCAGAGTAGCCCTTCCGTAGACACTTCTGGGCTTTCACGACTGAGACGATGCCAACAATGGCACCACTACGATGATCTTTAACTGATAAGGATTTCCCACTGGGAGAGGGATACGCACGATTTTCTTTTTGCAGAGAATTTCTGCTTGATACATAGATAACCAAGTCCATGTCAACGACCACGTCAAAACTTACAAGGGTATCAAGAAGGAGGTCAATGTCAAACACTTGACCCATGAGATCAAGTTTACAACCTAAAAGAACATGAGAAGCTTCTATCGATTTACTACCAGTTAATTATACTACATGCTTATTTTACAAGAGGGGTGGGAGTCAGTCCTAACTGACGACTGTACCCCAAAGACACATAACTCCAATCGGCACCAGAGTCGAATAAAACAGAAACAAAATATCATTCAAAGAAAACGTACCGGTCTCAACATTGCCCTTCATTGCGAGCTTCCCCAGCGCCAATAGTAAACATTCTTCCACGTGCTCCGTTCCCACCATTGTTACCATTGTTGCCATTCCCAGTATTGTTGTTGTTGCCAGCATTCTGATTATGCTGAGGGCAATCCCTCTTAAAATGACCCTCTTCACCACACTGAAAGCACCCCTTTTGATTTCCCCGATTCTGTTGGGGCTGCTGCCTCTCCTGTTGCTGCGGCGGCTTCGGGAGCCAGACCCTACAATCTTTAGCCATATGGCCCACCTTGTTGCACCTATGACATACCCGGGTGCATGGCCCGCGATGGTGAAACATACACTTATCACACTTTGGTAACTTTCCCGCGTTAGAACCCTGATTTGAATTGTTGCTCTGATTCTGGTTCATAGAAGACGACTGGCTGAAACTACGGTGGATGCTGTTGTCTGCCCTTTTCTGAGATTGGCTGGCACCGGTTGCTTTGTCAGTATCGTTCCATTTTCTCTTGTGATCACTAGCAGGTGTGGTAGCTGTAGCAGTCGAGGTAGTAGCAGAAACGCGTGGCGGCAAGTTGCCACGTTCGACCTCTTGGTCAGTAATCTTATGTGCCAAACGGACAATACGGGGCAGACTATCTAGGTTTGCAGCAGTAACGTACCCCTTAACAGCTGGTGCTAAGCCCTTGAGATATAACTCAATTCGCCGAGGTGGGGGTCGAGACATGTTAGGGCACAAAGTTGCTAATTAGACCTCCTAGTGTATGCTTCAATCTCAGATCCCTCCATTTTCAGGTTGTAGAACTCGTTCTCCAGTTTCTGAATCTCATCACGAGGACAATACTCCTCTCGCATCAACTCCTTGAAATCATCCCAGGTAGTGGCATTCGCCATCTCAATACCCAACATCTGAACCTGGGCATTCCATCATGTCAGGGCACTATCCTCAAGTGTGCCCGTAGCATACTTCACTCTGTCCCCAGCAGGACAGTTACACATTGCAAATACCGATTCTGCCTTCTCAAACCATCGAAGGAGTCCTACAGCCCCTTCAGTCCCACTGAAGGTCTGTGGCTTACAATCCATGAACATCTTGTACGTACAAACAGGTAGAGCAGGTGGATTGTTTTGATTTGCAGGTTGACCTAAAACGTAAGAACGTACAACGCACACGTAAGATTCGAGTATACGACACAAGGATATAAGGTAATTGGCACATATCGTACCAGCCTGGTAAGTCACTAGGGCTTCAGCTACACGAGTGTTGATCAAGTTGGTCAGCTCAGCTTGGGTCATCGCGATATGACCACGTCCATGTCCTCGTCCACTCATGATTCTATAGGAGAAGAGGGAAAAGGTTACGGGTCAAAATGAGGTACAGGTCAAGTATCACGTTGAAATCTACAAACTACCAAGTTTACACACAATAGGGCAGAACCCTTCTCACGCTCGTTAAGCCTCACTGGGACTTGCATGCACCTCGCGTTATTATTACGTGTGCACCCATAATAATAAGGCGATTTGCATGCTTATCCCAGTGCCTCTTAACTTGCGCTAAAAGGCTCCCCACATTCAAATAGCAAGCGAAAGGTTTTACATGATCAAGAGTCACAATAGTCGAAGGGTAGTGTCACACTAACAGTTCACATAACAGGGGTTGATAACATGAGGACTCATACTGCAGTGTCAGGTGTGCATTTACGTGTAATGTCATACATAAGTGTACACTAGATATACTATGCAATAGTAAATGAGAAACGAACCTTGCAGTCTGGAGCTGAGTGTCATGGTCGATTTCGGATCTGTTCGGTTATAGTCTGGTTTTCTAAAAACGTTTTAAAACCAAGTTCACTATAACCAGTGGCTCTGATACCAAACTGTCACACCCCCAAATTACCACATAGGGAGTGTCCCTGTTAGGCGTGTGACATACCAATAACGAGCCACCAATTACATTGAACCCATACAAGTTATAAATAAAATCCCCAGTATTAATAAAAACATCTTCAACAAGTTTAAACGAAAATCAATAAGTTCAGCGGAAGCAAATAGTAAACGAAGTTAAGTTGTTTCAAAACCAAAGTATAGTATCAAGAAATCAGTCACATAAATCCTTCCTGTCGACCCATGACCACTTCGGCTACTCCAGACAACAAGTTCCCAAATCCAAGATATCTAACAACCTGCGAGCATGCAACAAGTGTATCAAACAACGCTGGTGAGTTCATAGTTTTACGAAAACGTTAGTTACCAAGTGTTTAATCCAGTTCATTGAATACCATTTTGAAAACAATGTTGATAATACCCCATTACAAGACGGCTTCTGATTATTTTGCCCTTTCTCCAATGCTCCTATCAAAGCATTGGTCATGACTAGGTCATTAGTTCAACACCCGCCCTCCCAGGAACGGGGTGAGGTTGCCAAACCTAAGTAGCGCTACTAACTAATACCATGTTACCTTCCCGGTAACCAAACAACACGGAGGGACTTTAAAGGTGATAGGAAGAGTATATTATCCAACATTCCCGTTTTTACCCAAAAGACTTATCCCTCCTCGGGATACCCACTGACTGTCCCAACCACCGGGACGCATGCTCAAGAGAGATGAACTCACCTTAGAGTGCTCGGTATGATAAGTTACACTACCCGTTCTGATTGATCAACCAAACCCTAATGTGGTTACCGTTAAAAGTCAGTCACATGCACAGAGAACAGATAGTCTATACACATACTGCACTTATAGCATATACAGTTAGCACACATCATTACACAAGTCACTATAGTATTTCATAAGACATACTAACTCAGTAGTATCATATAACCACGTAGTGAGTAATCGGTTCAATTATTCGTTCGCTTTACAAATCCACCCTTAACAAAACTCATAAAAATTACTCTAGCACCACCTATTACCCTGGTCACCACTTAGTGGTGCAACCCAACAACATAATTGTATTATGTAATACATCTAGTCATGTAGTGTATAACAGTTAATAACATGTATATAACATTCAACTTGCATCCCAGTTCATTCACTAATCCAAGTTTGATCCACCCCTTAACAGTGTTCGGCCAAATCAAAACTTCCGGACCCAACCTTCATACAAACCGTACCACCAGCCCACTAACCATAAACCCACATCAAATGCACTATATTGAACTAGTTAGTGGCCCATTAAGTTAGACAACCCAAGTTATGATTGGTTCAGTATTGCTACCCATTAGAATGGGGCAGCCCATCCCTTATAACCGGCCTAGTCAATTAAAGCTCCAATTAGAATTGCGGCCCCATACACTATGCACCGCTCAGCATATGATTGAGCCCACAAGTGTTAGAAGTCTCCTATTCCAACATGTGTTCCCCACAAAACTCAAGACATACATGGCAACCTACTGTACCTCTAATGCAATTAATGTGTAAATTCATTATGTGTGAAAATATCGAGGGTCATGTGTGTGGATAATTATGTAGCCCTGTTACATGTAGGATACGACTTTTAAACACCCCACACTCATCCCAAAGCCTAATTAATTCTAATCCCTTATCCAACAATCTGACAACAATAGGATATGCACATGGCTCTCACTTTGATCAATACTACAAACACACTCTCATTAGCCGCCATTTATCTTATTCAAGATTATCCCACTTTGTGAAATCATTACCTTCAAATATATATTGAACCGGTAACCTACTGTTACATCAATGCTAATTATGAATCACATATCATTCAATATTATTCCCATCATCATTCATGCACCCAAAATATTTACTATCAATCCGTCATCATAATATTTCTTGATTAGATCTACCAGTGAGTTTAATAAAGTGTTTATTATTGTTACACATATCATGCTTACATAAACACAAAACAATCAACAAGATAGACAAACAAATAGAATACTAACCGGTGCTGGTGATGTCGACTGGGAGGGGGTTTGCGATCGCACAACAGGAAGAGGAGAACAATGCCTTAGGGTTTTATTTGAATTATCATCTAATAACTAGCCTAACACATTTGATATATACGATAAGGGGTTGAGGCGGTCACAGGACATCCGAAGTGGGCTTAAGCCTAGCTACTTGGGCTATCAATAATACTTGAAAGGATCCTAAGATAACCGGCCCCCAACCAAGGCAATTGTACATTTGGGCTCTATCCGGACCAATCATTATCTTAGTGTGTGTGTGGAGATGTGACCCAATATACGTGGCCCAACATACTAACATGCTAATTACTCGAGTTATCATAAACGCTGAAGTTTAACGGAATTATAAAAGACGCATTGGAAAGAAATAACAATGACATACGATCGCAAGGTTAAACATTACTAACCTCGAAGGTTCGGGTTGTCACATCATCCCCAACTTGAAAGAAATTCCGTCCCGAAATTTAACAAGTAAGCACAAAGGAGTGAAGTGAGAAATCAAGATTGTTGTGGATTTTTCCTCAGGAGCCACACCCCTAACCCATGAGAAATAAGAAAGGTCTGGACCCAAACATGTATTGTGATTTTCACAAGGACGCAGGTCACCTGACCGATGATTGTATCAGTCTGCGCATAGAAATTGAGAAAGACCTTAAAAGCGGAAAACTTGGGCATCTGGTAAAGAACGTGTGCAAGGAAAATACACAGATATAGAGAACAGAGAACTGATGAAGGGGGCCATAAGAAAGTTCGTCGGCTAAACACCCATATGGTAAATGGAGGACTGCGAAGAAGCACGAAAAGCTGGGGCAGGCGTGAACAACAAGTCATATTCTCGGTGGTACGACGGGGGCCTCGCACCACACGCCTTGTCGTCATCACCGGTATCCTTGGCCACTATGAGACAGATTACATCTTCATCGATCCGGGGAGCACGACCGATATCATTTACAAACAATGTTTCAACCAGTTCGATCCAGAGGATAAGGTGCGCTTGGAGCCGGTAGATTATCCCTTATCAGGTTTCTTCAACGAAACAATTTTTCCTCTAGGCAAGTTTCTTTCCTGGTTACACTTTCAGATGGGAAAAATTCAAGAATGACGGAGGTAAATTTCATGGTCATGCCAGCCAACTCAAGGCATGATATCTTGATTGGTAGAGAAACTCACGTCATCTGAGCATGGTGACGTCCACTCCACACTCCATGGTTGGTTTCTCGACTGAAACTGGAGTGGCGATCATCTATTCAAGAAAAGAGGTGTAACACCCCCAAAATACCACCTGCGGGAACCCCCGCGAGGCGTGTTACACATCAGAGTCTGAGCCACCAATCACATTGAACCAATAGAAAATACTTAATAAAACATGTTATCAATTCAATAATGTTGAGTAGCGGAAGCATATAGTAAATTGTTTAGTAATCATTTCAGAATAAATCAAAACCAATGTGTCAATACGAGTAATCCAATAACTTCAATCCATGACAACCCCAGCACTTCCAGACAGCAAGTCCACGTTCCAAAGTTAACGACCTACAAGCATGCAACAAGTGTGTCAGACTACGCTGGTGAGTTCAAGGTGTTATTACGCGTTGTGTTACCAGATCTATGTTAATACGATTCAATGATATGTTACGATGTTGCTCAAGTTAGATTACCCTAGGGACTACGCCCTTACGTAACCGAGGAGTGTGCCTCTTAGCAACCCACTTGTTGTTCAGTTAGTTACCCTAGGGGAACCGCCCTTACGTAACCGAGGAGTGTGCCTCTAAACAACCATAGTGAAACCCAAATAATTAGTTCACCCCCGTCCTTACGGCCCGGTGTGAGGTTTCCCACCTAATAGCGCTATCAACTAATTACCCACATTGCCCTCCAGGCAATAACCAAAACCGATTAAGTTGTTTACCCAATGTTTCCCTTCCAAATGTTTACCAGTTGTCCCAAACCACCGGGACGCATGCTTGAGAAAATGCAATGAACTCACCTGGGATTGCTCGGTATGATTCACACAGTTCAATTAAGTTACAAAGTGATCAACCCCGTCCTACCAAAGTTATTATGCTAGTCAGATTCGTATACAAGTTGTACAAGTATTCGACATCATATTCCACGTATAGGCATCGACGTAAACAGTCACGTAAACAAGCAAAGTCCAAGTGTTCAGCCCAATCAGTTGGGCTCGTATTGTGCAGGCCCAATATCAGCATGTACAGTTATATGGTCTCGAGTCGCAACAAAGAAAGGTCTCGAGTCGCAACGAGGGGTTTCCGAGTCGCAACAGAGATTACGAGTCGCAACAGTGGTTTCGGTTTGTCATGGTCTGGTTACGAGTCGCATCCTGACTCGCAACAGTGGTTTCGGTTCATGCTGTTTTGTGTCGGTGTGCGTTGGTTACGAGTCGCAACTGGACTCGCAACCACGGTTTCGAGTTGTGCTATGTGTGTACCAGTGTGGGGTCTCGAGTCGTAACTAGACCCGCAACTATGGTCTCGACTCGCAACCATGTGTCGCAACCAAGTGTGTAACAGTTTTCCTGATTTGTAGCATCTAAATTCCGTAACAGATTATGCATAATTTTGGCAATTCAATCAGAATCAATTAACAGTTTTGTTTACCATTCAAATGAATCAAACAGGCAGTTTTAACATAAATCTCGTGAACCCTAGTCATGATCAAAGCGTGAACATCAATTTTTCACCAAACATAAATCGGTTTAGACCCTAAAGCATAACAATTTCCCAGCTAAATCATAATCAAACCCAAGATACCATTAACACATCATACAATATATCCGGTAATCACATATAATAGCCGATTCATGAACATTAACAGTTAACATCAAAATCAAACATACTATCATGAACCCTAGATCATCATACTAGATTATCACACATAGAATAATATCATCAATCATAATCAGACACTAACCGATTAGAGTACACAAAGGTGATCCGAGTAAGAAAGATCTTCGGTTGTGCGTGTGGATTCCATCGGGTTTCAGCCTAAGCCGAGAGAGAGAGAGAGAGACGAGAGTCTTGTGTGTGTGTGTTGTTACTAACTAAGGGCAATAACCCCTAAAGAGGTGTTTGTTTGCGGGCATGAGAGTGGGCCGAGCCCCACATCTCGAGTACAAATATTACGGCCCAATGGCCATGTTGTGTGGTTCGGTTTGTTTATGACATACATACATGCACTCATATAACACAAAACACAGAATCATAACGTCATATCAATCGTAATAGTTCACATCGGCACATAATGTTACACAGAAGTGGGCTCGAACTACGAGTTGTCACAGTATCCCCAACTAAAAGGAAATTTCGTCCCGAAATTTAGTACGTACTCACTGAGAAGCTAGATAAGTTAAAGCTAGGTAGGTTATGTCGTTTGCTGGTTTTCCTGGGGTGTCACATCCTCCCCAACTTGAATGGGAATTTCGTCCCGAAATTCACTAGTTGTGTCAACACTAGGTTCACTAGGTTTTGACTGGTCTTCAGGGAACAAATGTGGATACTTAAGTTTCATCTGGTCCTCGCGTTCCCACGTGAACTCTGGACCACGTCTTGAGTTCCAACGAACTCTCACAATCGGTATACGGCTGTGTTTACGAACTTTAACTTCCCGATCCATAATCTCAATTGGTTCTTCGACAAACTGCAATTTGTCATCTATCTTTAGCTCTTGGAATGGCACTACTAGTGTTTCATCAACCAAACACTTCTTTAGCTGCGATACGTGAAATACATCATGGACATTACCCAACTCCGCCGGTAATTCCAATCTGTAGGCCACCTTTCCAATCCGTTCCACAATTTTGAAGGGTCCTACATAACGAGGGTTTAGTTTGCCGCGTTTCCCAAAACGCACCACACCCTTCCAGGGTGAAACCTTTAACATAACGCGGTCATTAACTTCAAATTCCAGTGGTTTGCTACGCTTGTCAACGTAGCTTTTCTGACGATCGCGGGCTGCAGCCATACGATTTCTGATCTGTACGATGCTTTCTGATGCTTCAAGGACAAACTCAGGGCCTGTGATCTGGCTGTCACCCACCTCATGCCAACAGAGAGGTGAGCAACATTTCCGTCCGTACAGTGCTTCGAACGGAGCTGCCTTAATACTTGAATGGTAGCTGTTGTTGTAGGAGAATTCTATCAACGGTAGGTGCTTCTCCCATCCTTTTCCAAAGTCGAGTACGCATGCCCGAAGCATATCTTCAAGTGTTTGGATGGTGCGCTCGCTTTGACCATCCGTCTGCGGGTGATAAGCGGTACTCATGTCGAGTTGGGAACCAAATGATTTATGCATTGACTGCCATAACTCTGAAGTGAAACGCGGATCACGGTCTGAAATGATAGAAGTTGGCACTCCATGCCTAGAAACCACTTCCTTAAGATACACTGCTGCCAACTGAGAAAACTTGTCTGTTTCCTTGATTGCTAGGAAGTGTGCTGATTTCGTGAGGCGATCAACAATCACCCAAATAGTGTCGTTCCCAGCCTGAGTTCTTGGTAGTCCTGTCACGAAATCCATAGCGATCTGCTCCCACTTGCATGTGGGTATTTCTGGTTGCTGCAGTAGACCTGAGGGCTTTTGATGTTCTGCTTTGACTTTAGCACAAGTCAAACATTTGCTGACGTAGGTTGCTATATGAGCCTTCATGCTAGGCCACCAGTACGTAGTTTTTAAGTCATGGTACATCTTATCTGATCCAGGATGTACGGAGTAACGTGACTTATGTGCCTCTTCCATTACCAGTTCCCGTAAGTTGCCAAAGAATGGGACCCAAATGCGTCCAGTTACATAGTAAGCGCCGTCTCCCTTCTGTTCTAGTCGTTGTCTCGAGCCACGTAAAGCTTCAGCTCGAATGTTCTCTGGTTTCAATGCTTCCAACTGAGCGTCTCGTATCTGGGAAGGGAGGTTGGACTGAATCGTGAGTTGCAATGCTCGCACACGTCTAGGTGCATTATCCTTTCTGCTGAGGGCGTCAGCTACAACGTTCGCCTTGCCCGGATGGTACTTGATGGCACATTCATAATCGTTCAATAACTCCACCCATCGTCGTTGTCGCATATTCAACTCTTTCTGGTCAAAGATGTGCTGGAGACTCCTATGGTCGGTGTAGATGGTGCATTTGGTACCGTACAGATAGTGCCTCCAAATCTTCAACGCAAATACCACCGCTCCTAGCTCCAAGTCGTGTGTCGTGTAGTTCTTCTCGTGCACCTTCAGCTGACGAGAAGCATAAGCGATTACCTTCTCGCGTTGCATCAACACGCAACCGAGACCCTGAATTGACGCGTCACAATATACCACAAAATCTTCGGTACCCTCTGGTAATGACAAGATCGGTGCACTGCAAAGTTTCTGCTTTAACAACTGGAAGGCCTCTTCCTGCTTCGTTCCCCACGAGTACGCCGTGTTCTTCTGTGTCAGTGAGGTGAGAGGTTGCGCGATTTTCGAGAAGTCTTTAATAAACCTTCGATAGTATCCAGCGAGACCAAGAAATTGACGCACCTCAGACGGAGTCTTTGGTGCCGCCCAATTCTTAACTGCGTCCACCTTCGCAGGGTCCACATGTATTCCTTTCTCGTTAACAACGTGCCCAAGGAAATGCACTTCCCGAATCCAAAAGTCGCACTTAGAAAACTTCGCATACAGCTGTTCCCTTCTCAAGAGTTCCAAGATGAGACGTAGGTGACGCTCGTGATCTTCCTTGTTCTTGGAATAGACTAAGATGTCGTCAATGAACACTATAACAAACTCGTCGAGATATGGCTTGCATACGCGGTTCATGAGATCCATGAAAACTGCTGGTGCATTGGTCAATCCAAACGGCATGACCAAAAACTCATAGTGTCCGTAGCGCGTTCGAAAGGCTGTCTTGGGAACATCCTCTTCCCTAACCCTTACCTGGTGATAACCCGACCTTAAGTCGATCTTTGAATAGAAGCTTGACCCTTGCAACTGGTCGAACAAGTCGTCGATGCGTGGTAACGGATAGCGGTTCTTAATGGTCACCTTGTTGAGTTCTCGATAGTCGATACACATACGGAATGACCCGTCTTTCTTCTTCACGAACAGAACTGGGGCTCCCCAAGGCGAAGAACTGGGTCGAATAAAGCCCCTGTCCAACAACTCCTGTAGTTGATTAGACAGTTCCTGTAACTCTCCTGGTGCTAACCGGTAAGGAGCTCGAGCAATTGGAGCCGCTCCCGGTGCAAGATCAATCTGAAATTCTACTTGACGGTGAGGAGGTAACCCTGGTAGCTCCTCTGGAAATACATCAGCGAATTCTCGCACCACTGGTAGATCCTCAATCTTACTCTCTTCAGACTGAGCGTTGGTAACTAACGCTAACAGTGCAGGATACCCCTTTTGTAGATACTGTTGTGCACGCATGGCCGTGATAATCCCAACCATCGTCCCACTACGATGCCCCTGAACCAACAGTGACTCTCCATCAAGGAGAGGAATACGCACAATCTTCTCTTTACATAGAATTTCTGCTTGGTGCTTAGACAACCAATCCATGCCTACCACTATGTCAAAACTACCGAGCGTAACGGGAAGGAGGTCAATGTCAAACACCTGACCCACGAGATCTAGTTTACATCCAAAGAGGACATTCGAGGCTTCTATCGTTTTACCATCTGCTAGTTCCACTATTTGTCTAACCTCTAAAGGTGTTGGGGTTATCCCTAATCGTTGACTAAACTCTAGGGACACGTAACTCCAATCGGCACCCGAATCAAATAATACAGAAGCAATACGATCATTAACAGGAAACGTACCAGTTACAACGTTGCCGTCATTCCTGGCATCCCCTGCTCCAAGCTGGAACACTCTGCCCCGAGCACCATTACCCCCGTTGTTGCCGTTGTTGTTGTTGTTTCCAGCATTGTTGTTATTCGGGCGGTTGTTGTCGTTGGCGTTCTGGTTTAACTGAGGACAATCCCGCTTAAAGTGGCCCTCATCACCACACTGAAAGCACCCCTTCCTGAAACCCTGGTTCTGCTGTGGTGGTTGTCCCTGTTGTCTCTGATTCTGCTGGTTCTGTTGCTGCTGGTGTTTGGGTTGTGAGGTTCTACAATCCCTGGCCTCATGGCCTGGCTTACCACACTTGTTACACGTCCGACCACACGGCCCCCAATGATGATAGCCACATTTGTTACACCGTGGCTTCCTCCCTGCATATGAACCCTGGCTGTGGCCACTTCCCTGGCCTTGATTGACAGAAGACGACTGGCTGACGTTGCGGTTGCTGTTGTCTGGCCTTTTCTGAGTCTGACCAGCACTGGATGCTTTGTCGTAGTCGCTCCACTTTCGTTTGTTATCATTAGCAGATGTAGTAGCAGTGGGTGTCGCAGCAGTAGTGGCTGAAATGCGCGGAGGTAACGAATCGCTTTCCACCTCTTGATCCACAATCTTGTGAGTCAGAAGAACGATCTGTGTCAAATCATTGAGATGGGTTGCAGTGACCAAGCTCTTCACACGCGGAGGCAACCCTTTGATGAATAACTCAATCCTCCGGGACATAGGCCGAGACAAGTTCGGGCACATGTCGGCCAGTTCGTACGATCGCTTCACATACGCTTCGACTTCAGATCCAACCATCTTCAAGTCGTAGTATTCGTTTTCCAGCTTCTGGACCTCGTCCCGAGGACAGTACTCCTCCCTGATCAGTTCTTTAAAGTCTTCCCAAGTTGTGGCATTCGCTGCCTCGATGCCCAACAACTGTACCTGGGCGTTCCACCACGTTAGGGCACCATCTGCCAAGGTACCCGCAGCATATTTCACCCTGTCCCCAGCGGGACAGTTACAGATAGCGAACACAGACTCTGCTTTCTCGAACCATCTTAGAAGTCCCACAGCCCCTTCAGTCCCGGTGAAGGTCTGTGGCTTGCAGTCCATAAACATTTTGAATGTACACGCAGGCTGGTTAGGTTGAGGTTGCGCTTGTTGACCTAATTAACGGGAAGAAACACATTATAGGAATGAAAAGACGTGTACGTGGTATAAGAGTAAAGAGTACTTGGTACATTCCGTACCAGCTTGATAGGCTGCCAAAGCCTCAGCCACGCGGGTATTGATTAGGTCATTCAACTCAGCCTGAGTCACACGTCCGTGTCCTTGTCCACTCATGTTTCTATAGTGGGGAATAAACCGATTTAGAGATCGAAATAAGATAGGAGTCAAGGACCATATTGATATTTACGTACTACCAGGTTCACACATAGTAAGGCAGAACCCTTCTCACGCTCGATAAGCCTCACTGGGACTTGCATGCACCCCGCGTTATTATTAAGTGTGCACCCATAATAATAAGGCAATTTGCATGCTTATCTCAGTGCCTCTTAACTTACGCTCGAAGTTTCCCCCGTTCAAACAACACAATAGATGATATCACAGTTCTATGGTTTACATGAGTCGAAGAGTAGTGTCACACTATCAAGTCACTATGGTGTTAAACGTTTCAGTTCATATACGTTGTGGGTGTGTGACTGCTAAGCAAGTAATGTATAAAGTGGGAGAGAAGCGAACCTTGCAATCTGGTGCTGAGTGTCATGATCGATTGTCGAAGTTGTTCGGTTATAGTCTGGTTTTACAAAACGTTTTAAAACCTAGTTCACTATAACCAGTGGCTCTGATACCAAACTGTAACACCCCCAAAATACCACCTGCGGGAACCCCCGCGAGGCGTGTTACACATCAGAGTCTGAGCCACCAATCACATTGAACCAATAGAAAATACTTAATAAAACATGTTATCAATTCAATAATGTTGAGTAGCGGAAGCATATAGTAAATTGTTTAGTAATCATTTCAGAATAAATCAAAACCAATGTGTCAATACGAGTAATCCAATAACTTCGATCCATGACAACCCCAGCACTTCCAGACAGCAAGTCCACGTTCCAAAGTTAACGACCTACAAGCATGCAACAAGTGTGTCAGACTACGCTGGTGAGTTCAAGGTGTTATTACGCGTTGTGTTACCAGATCTATGTTAATACGATTCAATGATATGTTACGATGTTGCTCAAGTTAGATTACCCTAGGGACTACGCCCTTACGTAACCGAGGAGTGTGCCTCTTAGCAACCCACTATGTTGTTTAGTTAGTTACCCTAGGGGAACCGCCCTTACGTAACCGAGGAGTGTGCCTCTAAACAACCATAGTGAAACCCAGATAATTAGTTCACCCACGTCCTTACGGCCCGGTGTGAGGTTTCCCACCTAATAGCGCTATCAACTAATTACCCACATTGCCCTCCAGGCAATAACCAAAACCGATTAAGTTGTTTACCCAATGTTTCCCTTCCAAATGTTTACCAGTTGTCCCAAACCACCGGGACGCATGCTTGAGAAAATGCAATGAACTCACCTGGGATTGCTCGGTATGATTCACACAGTTCAATTAAGTTACAAAGTGATCAACCCCGTCCTACCAAAGTTATTATGCTAGTCAGATTCGTATACAAGTTGTACAAGTATTCGACATCATATTCCACGTATAGGCATCGACGTAAACAGTCACGTAAACAAGAAAAGTCCAAGTGTTCAGCCCAATTAGTTGGGCTCGTATTGTGCAGGCCCAATATCAGCATGTACGGTTATATGGTCTCGAGTCGCAACAAAGAAAGGTCTCGAGTCGCAACGAGGGGTTTCCGAGTCGCAACAGAGATTACGAGTCGCAACAGTGGTTTCGGTTTGTCATGGTCTGGTTACGAGTCGCATCCTGACTCGCAACAGTGGTTTCGGTTCATGCTGTTTTGTGTCGGTGTGCGTTGGTTACGAGTCGCAACTGGACTCGCAACCACGGTTTCGAGTTGTGCTATGTGTGTACCAGTGTGGGGTCTCGAGTCGTAACTAGACCCGCAACTATGGTCTCGACTCGCAACCATGTGTCGCAACCAAGTGTGTAACAGTTTTCCTGATTTGTAGCATCTAAATTCCGTAACAGATTATGCATAATTTTGGTAATTCAATCAGAATCAATTAACAGTTTTGTTTACCATTCAAACGAATCAAACAGGCAGTTTTAACATAAATCTCGTGAACCCTAGTCATGATCAAAGCGTGAACATCAATTTTTCACCAAACATAAATCGGTTTAGACCCTAAAGCATAACAATTTCCCAGCTAAATCATAATCAAACCCAAGATACCATTAACACATCATACAATATATCCGGTAATCACATATAATAGCCGATTCATGAACATTAATAGTTAACATCAAAATCAAACATACTATCATGAACCCTAGATCATCATACTAGATTATCACACATAGAATAATATCATCAATCATAATCAGACACTAACCGATTAGAGTACACAAAGGTGATCCGAGTAAGAAAGATCTTCGGTTGTGCGTGTGGATGCCGTCGGGTTTCAGCCTAAGCCGAGAGAGAGAGAGAGACGAGAGTCTTGTGTGTGTGTGTTGTTACTAACTAAGGGCAATAACCCCTAAAGAGGTGTTTGTTTGCGGGCATGAGAGTGGGCCGAGCCCCACATCTCGAGTACAAATATTACGGCCCAAAGGCCATGTTGTGTGGTTCGGTTTGTTTATGACATACATACATGCACTCATATAACACAAAACACAGAATCATAACGTCATATCAATCGTAATAGTTCACATCGGCACATAATGTTACACAGAAGTGGGCTCGAACTACGAGTTGTCACAAGAGGTAAGGGCCACCGATGAAGCTCGCCCAGTAAAGATAAGTAAGAGCACTCTGCGCATAGAGCCGGAGAAGTGGGTTTTGAACCAAAAGTATCCTGAGAAAACAGTGACCCTCAGTCCTACAATGTCCGAGAACATTCGGGCGTTTCTGAAGCAACTGCTCTTCAAGAATATGGACATCTTCGCCTAGTCGCCATCCATCGAACCTCTTGTTCAGAGAAAGCGCAGTCTTGGTTCTGAGAAGACCAAAGCAATGAACGGACAAGTTTCAGAATTATTGAAAGCAGGCATCTTGCGCGAGGTGCGATATCAAACTTGGGTTGCGAACCCAGTAATGGTCGAGAAGTCAAGCGGGGGGTGGCGCATGTGCATGGACTACAAGGATCTTAACAAGGCTTGCCCCATAGATTGCTATTCTCTTCCCAAGATAGAAAAAAGGATTGACTCTCTCACGCCATTTCGATGGAAGTGTTTTTTGGATTGTTACAAGGGTTATCGTCAAGTGCAAATGGCCCTCAAGGATGAAGACATGACGACATTTCGCACCGAGGTGGGCACTTTCTGCTATACCAAGATGCCATTCGGCTTGCGCAATGCCGGCGCAACCTATCAGTGCTGGATCAAACCCTTGGCGATGACATTGGTAAGCATGTTGAAGTGTACATTGACGAATTGGTAACTATGAGCCCAGAAGAGGATCAGATGTTGAAAGACATTGAAAAAACCTTCAGATTATTGCTCAGCGTCAACATGAAGCTCAATCCAAGCAAGTGTTCGTTCGAAATGGAGGAGGGTAAATTTTTAGGATTTAGGGGGGTCGGGACACCCCGTGATACAACAAAGTTCACGCGTCAAACAACGTGATATACCCCCGCCACCATCGAACTTCACGCGTGAATTGTATAACTCGTGGCCACCATGACGTGTGAAGGTTTAAAATTTGGAACGTTATGTTGCCGTTTTTTACTGTTTGAAACAAGATTTTTTATAAAAAAATTACCATCTCATCTATATATATACACTCTACATTCTTTCAACCCACAAAAAAAATACAATCATTCAACCCACAAAAATACATCTCTCCACTCTACATTCTAATTTTAAAAATGGAATTTCCAACTGATTCATTTTCGCTAGACACTGATAGCTCTTCGTCTTCCGACAATGACATGCTTGAATTTTTCGAGAAGGCGTATAACGAACTTGAAGGTTTGAGCTGCCCAAAGAAGAAAATGGTGGATCGTGATCGTATACATGCCAATGAAGTGTTAATGAAGGATTATTTTGTGGAGAATCCGGTCTACAATGCCGAAACAATTAGAGATCAGTTTCGTTTACCAAAAGATTTATTTTTAAAGATTGTAGGAGACATCGTAGCAAGCGAAGAATGGTTTCAAGAACATTAGGACAGGATGGGCAAACGAAGTTTCACGCCGATACAAAAATGCACATCCGCCATTCGCCAAATAGCGACAGGTAACCTTCCTGGTCAATTTGAAGAATACTTAGCTATGTCGGACAGAACTTCACGTGAATGTTTGCAATTCTTTTGTAACGCGATCATTAAATTGTATGCCAAAGAGTTTCTACATAAACCGACGAGACATGACATCGCACGTAATTACGCCGTGCATGAGGCTAGATGGCGTTTTCCAGGGATGCTCGGTAGCATCGATTATACACATATCGTATGGAGATATTCTCCAAGAGAGTTGCGAGGGGTGTATGTTAGGGGTGACATCAAAAGACCAACCATCATACTTGAAGCGGTGACTTCGAATGATTTATGATTTTGGCATTCATATTTTGGTGTTCCTGGTTCAAACAATGACATCAATGTTTTGTACACATCGCCATTGTTTCAAAGCGTAACAAATGGTACCGCACCCTTCTGTCCATTTTTTGTTAACGGAAGATATTACAGGTGAGGATATCTTCTTGTGGATGGTATCTACCCATCATGTTCTATTTTTGTGAAAGCTCCTTCATTTCCTATCGAGGTTAAAGAAAAGATGTTCAAGAAGCTGCAAGAATCGGCAAAAAAAGATGTTGAGAGAGCTTTTGGTCTTTTAAAGGGTAGATGGGGCATACTAAACTCACCGGTTCGTGCAATGAATAAAAAATAATCCATACCATAGTATATGCATGTATCATATTGCACAATATGCTAATAAAAGAAGATGGACGTGCACTATCTCCAGATTGGGTGCCGGATCCTCCTACACAAGTTCCAGTTCCCGAAAATGTCCAACAAGACTTGCGCAATGAAGAACTGCACTTTCAGTTGAGATATGATTTAATTGAACTTGTAGGTTCTTTAGGTTTGGAAATTCCAGATTCAGACGAGGAGTAGGTTTTCTTTATGTATCTTTTTATTTTTATACGTTTTTATAAAGTTGTAACTTAAAATGTGTCTAGAAATATTGCTTTTTATTTAAATGAAATTATTTATTGTTAATTTATAATTAAAAAAACCATCACTAGTGATGGGCACCCCTAGTAAAATCCATCACTAGTGATGGAATCAAGCTTAATGACGTGGTGGACAATGATTGGGCATGGTGAGTGATAGAAAGTGGGGCACCCCTACCCCCTTATGGTGTGTAAGATCGCCTACCGAACCTCAAACACCGAACAGGAACACCAAACATGAAACACCTACTCACGCGGTGTGCAGAATCCACCACGTGATGCAAACCACTACGAGGATCATGATGTAGAAGGTGTAGAAGAACTGATGATGATTGACAATCTGTGAATCTACAAAGTATTCACAGATTCACAATGCACACAAGAACACATAGTTAGGGTTTTGCTTCACAGAGAGAAAACTTGTACAGAAAGATATTCCCCAAAAAGTCTTGTCTTGCATTTCATTCACTAAGTATAAATACAAGATTATGTTCGGACACATAAGTCCTTACAAGAAACACACTTGTAACACCCCAACCTGAACAGGCTGACGTGTCACTCATACAGATATCAAAACTAAACCAATCCGTAATGTTGAAAACAAAAGATCCTAATTACATTTTCATTACATTACCGAAATAAAAAATAAATCCTTATCTTCACTACACTCTTCACTTATTCCCCACGTTTCCCAAATCACCCGTCAAACAAATAAGACAAACACAAGAAAGAAACTACGGCTTAGCCAAAAAGTTGCTCAGTAACGGAGAAATCAATTGTACATATAAAGACGAGTAAATGAGAACGAAACACCGCATACGGAAACTGAACTAAAACTAACATTGAAACCACATTTGAAACTTTGAAAATATATATTTAATAAAAAAATAATTTAGATAACCCAAGTTTTGAAAACAGAGTCATTTAATACTTATAAAATTTTGTAAACCAATACCGGAAACAAATCAGTTCTAAAGACAATAAACTGAGGCGGACACCGGAACAAATGCTGAAACATATACTGGCGAGATACTGAGACAAAACCGATATAGATACTGAGTCGAAAGAACTATAACTAGAACAAAACAGAACTAAATATTGAACATAACGACATGCATACAGAAAGAAACATCAAATGGTAGAGTTAGTGGTAGATTTAAGACTTTTGCTCATTTGACTTTTAGGAGATCTAATCTTAGAGAGAGAAAGTCTAGAGAGAGAAAGTTCTCTCACGTGATTCCCGGCACCTTGTACTCGTTATAATCAATTGAATCACGGTTATTGTACGTTCTTGTGTGTTCAGTCACGCACGTTCACGGATTCCGCACGTCGAACGTGTTGTTACGCAATCGTACGGTGTCAAAACCGATCCTACAAGTGGTATCAGAGCAGGAGCTCGATTGCACTGATCAAACAACAAGATTCGTACCGGATTTCATCGATTTCAGATCTGAATTGCATCATTTCTTCATCTTCTACTCATTCTTTCACGTTTTTCACTGTTTTTCGTCAAATTGAACGGGTTTTTATGGTCCAAATCGGCTGATTTTTTGATATGTTGTGCGAAAACACTTGATTTACAACCCTACCAAATTTCAGATTCAAACTCCTAGCCGTTTAGGAGAAATTTGAGTTTTTAGGTCCGATTTCGCGTCAAAAACCTGATTCCGCTTGAAACTTCAACCTAATTCCGCTTGAAAACACTTAATTTCGCTTGAAAAAGTCTAATTCCGTTCGAAAAAAACCTGATTCCTCTCGAAATCATCATTGTTAGTTCAAACTGAATCAGATTCCGCTCCAAAATTGTTGATTCCGCTTGAAATTATTTGCTGATTTCGCTTGAAATCGAAATTGGTGATTCCGATCGAACGTTATCTCGCCTGATTTTGCTTGAACGTGAACATAACAGTTGTTGTGTCGTTACTTTGATTGTGTCGGTCCATTGCATGTTATCTGATCAAAAGACATTAAGTCTAACAAATCGGTCCAATCAATTCATTTCAATTGAAACTCATTGAACGGCCACATGACATATTGAGTTCACATAGGACGGCCCAATCGGATTTGTTTGAAATATATGCTATCGGCTCATTAATCAATTGTTAAAGTCATCGATAATCACAATTAGAATTAATGAAGTTGTCGGCCTAGTGGTTTATTTGGTCCAATCACAATTGAATTCAATTTAGTTCATCAAGTGAACATTAATTCAGCGGCCCAATCATAGTTTGATATAACAAATTGTTGTCGGTTAGTGGTTTATTTGGTACAATCGTTTGGAAAGTGTTGTCAGCCCAAGTAAGTCATCGGCCCAAGGTCTAGTTGTTGTCTGCCATATACTTTTGGGGTCCAATAGGATTAAAGTGAGCTTGTGAACATACCACGTGAAATCTGAATACGTTTATTGTTTATCGGATTTTGCATGATTATCTGATCAATAATCACTAAACAGTTAAAGCAAATTGTTCGGCCCAATCAAATTGTTGAGTGATTCTAAATTGTTGGCCACATTTAATAGAATTCAAGACGTTGAACAAAGAATTTGTGGTTAAAAATGTTTGACGAACAGGAAAACACTAAACTTGAAAGAATTAATAGTTGGTTTGATATGAATTGGCAATACAGGAAAGAAGATGAGAAAAAGGATGCTTGGATTAAAAGATCTGAATACTTTTTGTGTAAAAAATTTGAAAAGTTTGATGATTTGACTAAGAGATATTATGAATTGCTTGATAAGTTGAAAAGGTATGAGATTAAGATGACAGATGCTGAAAAGATATCAAAATTTGTAGATGCTTTACCTTTGGAATGGGATGAGGTTTTAGGAAAATTGAAAAAAGATTCTAGGTTCTCAAAATTTAATCCATATGATTTCATTAGAACGCTTAAAAAACACAATGATGAGAATGAAGAGAAAAAGAAAGAGTTGATAGAAGAATTAAAAAGAAGTTCAAAATATATAAGTTTGGATGTGATTCTTGAAATAATCAAAAGAATTAGAAATGGTCTTGATGCAAGAAGTAGGATGAAATATGATTTCAAGAGAGGTTGTTTTTTAAATGAAGATTTGAATCCTGCTGATATGGTTAAAATTTTTCTTGCAGGAACAGACAAGAAGGAGACAGAGCAAACATAAAAAATTGAAGAATCCAAGAAAGATGAAACTTCAAAATGTGAAGTTGTGTGCTCAAAATGCGAAAAATCTGCAGCAGACAATGTTAAACTCTTGAAAGATATGGAAAGTTTGACATTGGAAAACAAAAGTTTAAAAAATGAATAACTGAAATTGGAAAAAGATTTTGAAGAAATTAAAATTGAAAATGAAAATGTTTCTTGGATAAAATTAGAAAATGAAGTTTTAAAAGAAAAAGAAACAGAATTTCAAGATCAGATAAGAGCGTTTGAAAATGAAAAATCTGTTCTTGAAGAGAACAAAATTGTGAATGAAAAGGCAATCAATTCTCATCTTGAGAAAATCTCTTAGCTTGAAAAAGAAGCTGAGAATTCAAGGAACAAAATTGAAGAACTTGAAAAGAAATTGAAAGGCTTTGTGACTTCATCATCATTACCAGATCTTGTATGTCCAAAACCAATCAATTCTGTTCCAATAAGTGACAATGTCACAAATTTTTACAAAGTCAAAATTGAAGATTGTGATGATAAATCTGATGATGAAAAAGAAAAAGAAGAGAAAAGAAAAATATTTTTGGAATTAAAAGAAAAAATTAAAAGTACTGTTTTGCAATCTACTGAAATAGGTGAATGCTCAAAGCAAAAACCTGTTAAGAAGATTGTAGAACATAAACAAAAAGTTAAAAATTCGAAAATTTTTCAAAATGAAAATAAAAGCTCATCAGTTCAGTCATCCAATCATTATGCAAAATCACAAAAATCTGAAAATAAAAACTCACAAAAAGTTGGTAATAAGTGGTGAAGGTTTGACCACAGTGCTCGAATGCCAAATCAAGGATACAAGAGGAGACATGATTACCACAAGGCAACTCAATGCTATGATCTAAGTGTGTGGTATGAAAATGGTGTGTGGTATGAAAGTGAGGAAAGGTTTGATAACAGAGTGTGTTACATATGTGGTTTTCAGGGACACATTTCTGTTAACTGCCAAAGTCAGAGATTTGAAACGAGAAGGTGTTATGAATGCCAAATCAGAGGACATATTGCAAGAGATTGCCCAATGAGATCAAAGGGAAGATCGAGGGCTGAATCTCAGAAAATGGTGAAGAACTTAGTCAAGGTCGAAGAATAGCCCAAAGAAAAGAAACAGAAGAAACAGAAAGTGAAACTTTCACAAGTGCAGAAAGACAAATTGAGAAAGAAAAGAAAGAAAGTAAGGGAGTATCTCGAAAAGATTTTGTCCTCGGATACAACTGGTAATCCGAGAAAAAGTTCTGATGAATCGATTTGCTCCACTAATAAGGATCAGTCAAGCAAAACGAACTCATCAGATACAAATCTGAGGACAAAGGGATTGATAAAGAAAGAAAAATTAACTAATCAAAACAACGAAAAATCTAAGAAAGTTAATTTTTCAGATAAAGCTTTTATCAAAGTGTTTAAGTATAACAAAGATAATGAAAAATCATGCACGTCACGAGTTGACAAATTTGGAAAGCTTAAACATTGTAGAGAATGGGTTCCAATAGAAAATGGCAATGAATTTGTTTTTGAGAAAACAAAAGAGCCATCTTCTGGCAAGGAATTTGTTTCTTTGGAAACAAAGGAGCCACGTGTTGGCAATGAAACTAACTCAACAAAGTCAGAAGAGCCAAGTTTTGAAGTAAAAACTGTCAAACCCAAGGCTGGTCAGGCTTGGGTGAATCTGTTCAAGTAAAATCCTGACTTGCCGGAACTCCCAGGTTGGTAATTGGGGAGTAGGAATCGGCATCTTTCTTGAGAAATTCACAGGTTGGTAACTGTGATATTTTGAATTACAAAAGACTAATCAAGGACATTAAGTTGTACTTGATTTCTCTTTCCGACAAGTGGTTAAAGAAGAACAAAGTGATGAAGTAAACCCCTAGCCTACAAATGGTTTGTGAAAATCAACAAAACTAATTTTTCGGAAAAACCATTTTGATTAAAACAAACTTAAGTGTTTTGAAATCATAATGGGAAAATAGTTTGTTATAAGGGGGAGTTCTGATTGTTTAAGCCAATTGAATGGCGAATTGAACCGATTTGATATCAGTTTGTCATTTTCCTTGTACAGTTTGTTTTCAAATTTTCCTAGAAAATCAAAATTGAAATATATTTTGATTTTAGGGGGAGAAAAATTTTAAAAAATTTGAAAATTTGAAAATGCCAAAAATATTAAAAAATCAAAAATGAGTTTTGTTGAGAAAAGAGGAAATGATAGTACATCAGTGGACTATCACAGCATGCTAAAGAAATGAAATGTCAAATGTGATAAACGGTCTCACTAAGGATGTGACGATAGGCTCAGCTAGACTAGTAGATTTGCGATAACGATACAAGCTAAATGAAAAAGCCTAGTTCTAGTGGGAAACATGGTTGAAAGCATAGTACTTAGTTTTGTCCTTCGTGATTGTGTACCTACTCAGTAATCGTTGAATGCTAAAAGAGCATAAAAACCGGTCAGTTTGTGAACTTTCACAACTTGCTGAAAAAGTGGTTGTGATTGTGCATTTTATTTAGCAAAGATTTAAACTTGTTTTATTTCTTTATTTTGTTTAAGCATTGGACATCCTCTGCGTATACGTGAGTATCGAACTGGATGTTATTGCCTAAACGTTCTGCCTTATTTTATTTGGTGTTTCGTTTAAGCTTTAGATCACCTCTGCGTATACGGAAGTATCGACCTGGTGGTTAAAGCCTAAACAACTTCAACTTGTTTTATTTTCTTATTTTGTTTAAACATTGGACTTTCTTTGCGTATCGAAAGATCGACCTGATTGTTAATGTTTAAACATTCTGCTTTGTTTTTGCACATATCACAGTTGATGAAAGTTTAAAAGCATTACTTGAGTTAGTGTATTGCATGATGAGGGGATATGCTGAGATCGTGGGGTCCATAAGAATTTAGTGCAAAATTAATATACCTTAAACATATCGGTAAGCATTTCGAAAGTTTTTAGATTGAGTTTAAGAGGACAACTATATCGTCAATCTATGTGAATCGTTTAGAACTTAAAATGATTAAAGCTTAACGGTGCTAGTGATTTGTCTCATGAACTGATATGATCCTCTTACACAAACTCACAAAAATATTGTCTGTATATATTTCTTTACTGTATTTCATTCAAAAACAAAAATCCAAAAAGATTTTCGGAGTGTTTTAGCATAAAATTTTGAAAAATTCAAAAAGATTTTCGATAACTTATGTTGAAAAGTTGATATTCAAAATTCTGAGTGCTAAACATGATGAACGACATTGGGTTGGGAGAATATGTTGAAAACTTTGAATGTTATATACAAATGTTTTGAAAGATTGTGTGCTTAATTAATCAAGGTCATTCATTTGAACTTGATGTAACTATAGAGATTGATGAATGAATGATTTCGAGCAGTAAGTTTCTTAAATCTAAGTGTTATAAATTTGTGAAACTTATGTTGAGGTAGAGGATGTGCAGGTTAACCAGGTTTCAAATCCTGAGCAGATACAGAATAGAGCCAGGAATTGATCCTGAACTTGTAAACCTGTAAAAGCCAGACTACGATCCCGACAGCTGAGTCTAAGGGGGAGTCTGAAGACGAGCTCAACGCAAGAAGAGGCGTGGATTCAAAGAGCCAGATAACTATCTTGGAGGAGCTTGTATACGGAAAACCAGGTGACGATCCCAAAAGCACGGAAGCTTAACGAAAGGGGGAGCCTGAAGGAAAAAGAGTCTAAGAAGAAGGGGAGCAACGGAAGCTCGAAGACAGATCCACGGGGATTCTGTTCGTGAAGGAGAAAAGACAAGACGCTACGAGATTGACTACGGAAATATCCACGGGGGGGGGGGGGGGTCTGTTAGTGCATTATGTGTCTATCGCCTCCGTCAATCAAAACCATAGCAGAAACCGAAGAAATCTAGATTTTATGATGTAATATGTAGTAAAGGCAAGGTGGCACTTTTGTAAATAATGAGATTTCTCATTATATCCCTTGGCCTATAAATAGAGGACTTTTTCTCATTTAACTTTTAGGAGATCTAATCTTAGAGAGAGAAAGTCTAGAGAGAGAAAGTTCTCTCACGTGATTCCCGGCACCTTGTACTCGTTACAATCAATTGAATCACGGTTATTGTACGTTCTTGTGTGTTCGGTCACGCACGTTCACGGATTCCGCACGTCGAACGTGTTGTTACGCAATCGTATGGTGTCAAAACCGATCCTACAAAGACATACGTGACAACATATAATAGTAAAACAAGTCACGTAATATAGAAGCACCCACGAGCCTAAACAAAGGGGTACATAGCTAGCTAGTCCATGCACCGAGACGGTGCGTGTAGGCGTACACACATTATTCCATCTCAACAGGAGTCAGGAGTCAGGAGTCAGGAGTCAGAGCTAAGATCGATCTATTCGCCTCTAGGGGCCAGGTGCTACACAAGCACAAGCTAGAGACGCCGTGAACTTTAGTTACGCACCGTCACGATGAGTGCCATGCCGTTGACGCCCCAACGACAAGTCTAAGCGTATAATTGCTCTGGTGACAGAGTACAAAGCGTATCAGAAATAAAAGTATCTTGACATAAGTCTAAAGGGAACATGCAATAACGAGCACATGGTATAAGGTCTATTGCATGCTACAACAAATACTAATCACTAAACAGAAACAACTAGCGAAAACATCCATACTACAAAGTAACGGACTTGAATAACAATACTATGATGAAAAGTAAACAGAATCCGTACCTCGGGTTTAGCAAAGCGAAACCAAAACAAAACAAGTCGTCCCCAAATGCACGGGAGCCTACATTTTAATTCTCGTTGATTTAAATTTACAAAACACTAAGTTGGTTAACAGATTCGTTGGCGTATTGATTTCCGGCGACGAAGACGTTTCAGATTGCTATTTAATAACTAGGCCCTTAATACAATATCAAATCATATATATAAAAGTTTTTATATAGTTGATTATTGAAAGTGTTGTTTTAGATAGATGTATTTATTCTAAATTACATTCTACATGATAACAGGTTCATATATAATAATGATATAAATTATGATATTAAGGATGCTATGATTATTAGCTTTAATTCTAGCCAACCATATATACGTATACATGGACCTTAAATGATATTAACATGGGTCCATATTTAGTTTTTTTTTTAAACACATGAAAAGGAACATGGGTTTGTAGGTTGGATTGTGATTCCGCCATCAAAGGAAATAGAATCGGAAATACCCGGTTATGATTTAGCCTATAATGACATTTGCTTTTTAATCAACTTTACAAAATTATTCACGAACATGAACACATCTTAAATGTAGAATTCGTTTGATCTACCTTTTTTGTGAACTCAAAATAAATATGGTTTATTCTTAATGAAATTCAACCCATTGGTCTAAACAACATACTATTACTTACCAAACTATAAACATAAATTTCTTGCCTTACTGGTCTTCATAAGCATTTATTATTGTGTAGGCGATTTCTGCCAAACCACGACCGAACAGAGGACAACTAAAACTCGATTTCAGTTATGGTTACATGGCTTAATCTAATGTAAGTTCAAATAGACAAACAATTAAACTAATGCAACTCTTGGCCGCCGGAAACAATCCGATAAATATGTCTAATTGAACTAAAATCACGGGGTCAAAATCTTACCACCAGAAATCGGAATGAGCAGAACAGATCAAGAGGCGTTGCAGGTTCCAAATCTCGATCTCACGGTTACGAGTAGCCAAGAATGACTGTGGTGGCTGGTTTGTGGCGGAGATCTAAAACAACAACAGGGAGGTGGTGCGGCGCGACCGAAAGCTTCGGCGAACAAAGGTTTATGTTGGACTTTTGACGGAACAGAGCTTAAGCGGTTTTGAAAGTAATGTTTGAAGGGTTTATAGAAAGGCTGAAGGTTGGTAACCATAACAATCATCGCCCCATACTTCGGCAGATTTGTTTGACTTTTATAAAAAAAAAACTTGATTTTAAAAATATAGGATAAGGCCTTAACAAAATGAACGAGATGTGCAGTAGATTGTAGATTCGCTTAAAGAAATATTATCATATTTAATGTTTATTTTTTTATATATAGTAACATAATTCGTTAGTAAAAAAACGAATACATATATGTTTGATCAAATTAAACTATTACTAAAATTTTTGGGTATTACAATTCTACCCCACTTAAAAAAATTCCGTCCTCGAAATTGCTAAAAGCACAGATACGAACGATTTCCCATGTAACGGGCATGGAATAGACTTTACACATAGCAAACATTTAGACATCATACATACTAAGGTACGAAGTTTCTGAGATGGCAAATAATCGGATACTAATTCAAATCCAAACAAGTAGCCCTAAAATGAGCAGATGTAACTAGAGGATACTCGAAAGTAGTGGATAAGGATTTCAAATACTTAGCAGATAAAAGTGATAAAACATACATACACACTTAATTATCAAAAGTTTAGACAAATAATCTAAGAACTGATCATCAAATTCTATGTAGAATTTTTATTCGTTTTATTATAAAAAAATATAACTTTTATTTTCGAATATTACAATTTTACCCACTAAAAAAAATTCGTCCTCGAAATTGTTAAAGTATGGATGATGAGCAATTTTAGATATAACAGTTACGAAACGATTTTTAAACATCGTATACTTATATATGAAACATACTAAAGTGTGGAGTTCTGAGACGGTCAAAAGACACATACAGGACAAATTCAAATTCAGAAATAACAAAACAAGTAAAGTGAGACTTAGAATGCTAAGACACAACAAATTCGGGTACATACTAATCTACAGAATAGGAGTCCAAAAGCGCACATATGTACCTGTAATTCACGATTATGTTCGCGACCATAATTGTCAATTACCTCACATAAGTGTCCTAACGGTCCTCTTATCATGCATCTCAATGACCTATTAAAATTGTAAAGAAAGGTAGTGTGGCGATAAACAAATCATAATTAGCAATAGTTCAAAAAACAAATAATGTAGTGATATTTAAAGTACTTGCGACGACTCCGCAAGGATACATATTACTGATGTGAAACGCCTCTTGAAGCACGTAAGATAGCAAGGTCCACGGGGCGCGTACTTGAGTTTGTTCGATGACATAGTCACTTCGGGCGTGTAATCAACCATGTTCCGAATCATTTCATGATTTCGATAATGGAACATTAATGACGATGGAATAACGATAGGATACAGCCGAGATACATTTAATAACTATACAATTGTTTTTTTCTTAGAACAAGATAAACAACAAAACTGTTCACTTTAAAAATAGACATTTCGACATAATCGAAAACTAGTAATTCCTCAAATTATTATCCCGATTAAAATAACGAAATTTCTACAACTGGAAACTTTATACTCAAGAAAAACTAACTTAGGTAACCTAGACATCAAAACAAAGTACTTGAGAACTCATGGAAATATCGTAAACTGATCTGAAACTAATACGAAAATGATACAAAACGGATGTCAGACAGAGGCTAGAGCGATACCAAACCCAATACATAAATTGGCACCAAGACTGATACACCGTTAATAATGATAAATTTAAACACTTATCATTTTATGAACAATTTTCTCTTAAACATCGTTTCATAATCCTTCGAATTTAAAATCAAGTTAGTTGTCATTATTATATAAAAATCCCAAAAGTATCATCTTTATATAAACGTTAACCATTACATTAAACAATTTTTTTTCGCTCTCTCAAATAGCTTATTACTTATAATATAATATAGTTTAACAATCTCTCTTTCTTTAAAACAAGAGAAATGTTGAAATTACTATATTATAAATAAACGTTTAGACGTAAATCAAAATCGAATGATAACTCGAATTTCGTAGCAAATCACTTTTAACCAAAACAACTATATTTCAAACTTTTGAAAATATATTTAAATATTTAATAAATAAAATAATTTAGATAACCTGAGTTTTGAAAAACATGTAAACCGATACTTGAAACAAAATAGTTCTAAAAACAAATACTAAAGCGAACACCAGAACATATGCTAGAACATATGCTGAAAACAATTACTGACGGATACAAACTAATGTATAACACGACACATGAATCTAAGTCGAAACTAAAACAAATATTAAGACGAACACTAAGACAAAACTGATACAGATACTGAGTCGAAACAGATATAACCAGAATCGGATTCGACCATGATCATAAACAAGTTTGGTAGCGATTGACAAAAGAAATGCCTCGAGCAGATAAACCCAAGACAACAAACTAACGAGTATGAAAATTGATCAGAAGTTGAAATCCTAACCCAACGTCTACCCATAACCTCACAGGTTTAGTTTTTAAGGTTTAAGTTTTCTACAGAAAAGAGCTTGGCTCTGATACCATAATTGTAACACCCCAACCTGAACATGCTGTCGTGTCACTCATACAGATATCAAAACTAAACCAATCCGTAATGTTGAAAACAAAAGATCCTAATTACATTTTCATTACATTACCGAAATAAAAAAATAAATCCTTATCTTCAATACACTCTTCACTTATTCCCCACGTTTCCCAGATCACCTGTCAAACAAATAAGACAAACACAAGAAAGAAACTACGGCTGAGCCAAAAAGTTGCTCAGTAACGGAGAAATCAATAGTACATATAAAGACGAGTAAATGAGAACGAAGCAACGCATACGGAAACTGAACTAAGACTAACATTGAAACCACATTTGAAACTTTGAAAATATATATTTAATAAAAAAATAATTTAGATAACCCAAGTTTTGAAAACAGAGTGATTTAATACTTATAAAATTTTGTAAACCAATACCGGAAACAAATCAGTTCTAAAGACAATAAACTGAGGCGGACACCGAAACAAATGCTGAAACATATACTGGCGAGATACTGAGACAAAAACGATATAGATATTGAGTCGAAAGAACTATAACTAGAGCAAAACAGAACTAAATATTGAACATAACGACATGCATATAGAAAGAAACATCAAATGGTACTTTTATAACTTGAATCCCAAACCTTATACTGAACAGATGACATACACTGAACATAATCTGATGCAAATAAACATATCAAACATATCATAACAGAGACAAGACATACGTGACAACATATAACAGTAAAACAAGTCACGTAATATAGAAGCACCCACGAGCCTAAACAGAGGGGTACATAGCAAGCTAGTCCATGCACCGAGATGGTGCGTGTAGGCGTACACACATTATTCCATCTCAACAGGAGTCAGGAGTCAGGAGTTAGGAGTCAGAGCTAAGATCGATCTATTCGCCTCTAGGGGCCAGGTGCTAAACAAGTACAAACTAGAGACGCCGTGAACTTTAGTTACGCACCGTCACGATGAGTGCCATGCCGTTGACGCCCCAACGACAAGTCTAAACGTATAATTGCTCGGGTGACAGAGTACAAACCGTATCAGAAATAAAAGTATCTTGACATAAGTCTAAAGGGAACATGCAATAACGAGCACAAGGTGTAAGGTCTATTGCATGCTACAACAAATACTAATCACGAAACAGAAACAACTAGCGAAAACATCCATCTTACAAAGTAACGGACTTGAATAACAATACTATGATGAAAAGTAAACAGAATCCGTACCTTGGGTTTAGCAAAGCGAAACCAAAACAAAACAAGTCGTCCCCAAATGCACGAGAGCCTACATTTTAATTCTCGTTGATTTAAATTTACAAAACACTAAGTTGGTTAACAGATTCGTTGGTGTATTGATTTTCCGGTGACGAAGACGTTTCAGATTGCTATTTAATAATTAGGCCCTTAATACAATATCAAATCATATATATAAAAGTTTTTATATAGTTGATTATTGAAAGTGTTGTTTTAGATAGATGTATTTATTCTAAATTACATTCTACATGATAACAGGTTCATATATAATAATGATATAAATTATGATATTAAGGATGCTATGATTATTAGCTTTAATTCTAGCCAACCATATATACGTATACATGAACCTTAAATGATATTAACATGGGTCCATATTTAGTTTTTTTTTTTTTAAACACATGAAAAGGAACATGGGTTTGTAGGTTGGATTGTGATTCAGCCATCAAAGGAAATAGAATCGGAAATACCCGGTTATGATTTAGCCTATAATGACATTTGCTTTTCAATCAACATTACAAAATTATTCACGAACATGAACACATCTTAAATGTAGAATTTGTGTGATCTACCTTTTTTTGTGAACTCGAAATAAATATGGTTTATTCTTAATGAAATTCAACCCATTGGTCTAAACAACATACTATTACTTACCAAACTATAAATATAAATTTCTTGTCTTACTGGTCTTCATAAGCATTTATTATTGTGTAGGCGATTTCTGCCAAACCACGACCGAACAGAGGACAACTAAAACTCGATTTCAGTTATGGTTACATGGCTTAATCTAATGTAAGTTCAAATAGACAAAAAATTAAACTAATGCAACTGTTGGCCGCCGGAAACAATCCGATAAATATGTCTAATAGAACTAATATCACGGGGTCGAAATCTTACCACCACAAATCGGAATGAGCAGAACAGATCAAGAGGCGTTGCCGGTTCCAAATCCCGATCTCACGGTTACGAGTAGCCAAGAATGACTGTGGTGGCTAGTTTGTGGCGGAGTTCTAAAACAACAACAGGGAGGTGGTGCGGCGCGACCGAAAGCTTCGGCGAACAAAGGTTTACGTTGGACTTTTGACGGAACAGAGCTTAAGCGGTTTTGAAAGCAATGTTTGAAGGGTTTATAGAAAGGCTGAAGGTTGGTAACCATAACAATCATCGCCCCATACTTCGGCAGATTTGTTTGACTTTTATAAAAAAAACTTGATTTTAAAAATATAGGATAAGGCCTTAACAAAATGCCTTAACAAAATGAACGAGATGTGCAGTAGATTGTTGATTTGCTTTAAGAAATATTATCATATTTAATGTTTATTTTTTTATATATAGTAACATAATTCGTTAGTAAAAAAACGAATACATATATGTTTGATCAAATTAAACTATTACTAAAATTTTTGGGTATTACAATTCTACCCCACTTAAAAAAATTTCGTCCTCGAAATTGCTAAAAGCACGGATACGAACGATTTCCCATGTAACGGGCATGGAATAGACTTTACACATAGCTAACATTTAGACATCATACATACTAAGGTACGAAGTTTCTGAGATGGCAAATAATCGGATACTAAATTAAATCAAAACAAGTAGCCCTAAAATGAGCAGATGTAACTAGAGGATACTCTAAAGTAGTGGATAAGGATTTCAAATACTTAGCAGATAAAAGTGATAAAACATACATACACACTTAATTATCAAAAGTTTAGACAAATAATCTAAGAACTGATCATCAAATTCTATGTAGAATTTTTATTCGTTTTATTATAAAAAAAATATAACTTTTATTTTCGAATATTACAATTTTACCCACTAAAAAAAATTCGTCCTCGAAATTGTTAAAGTATGGATGATGAGCAATTTTAGATATAACAGTTACGAAACGATTTTTAAACATCGTATACTTATATATGAAACATACTAAAGTGTGGAGTTCTGAGACGGTCAAAAGACACATACAGGACAAATTCAAATTCAGAAATAACAAAACAAGTAAAGTGAGACTTAGAATGCTAAGACACAACAAATTCGGGTACATACTAATCTACACAATAGGAGTCCAAAAGCGCACATATGTACCTGTAATTCACGATTATGTTTGAGACCATAATTGTCAATTACCTCACATAAGTGTCCTAACGGTCCTCTTATCATGCATCTCAATGACCTATTAAAATTGTAAAGAAAGGTAGTGTGGCGATAAACAAATCATAATTAGCAATAGTTCAAAAAACAAATAATGTAGTGCTATTTAAAGTAGTTGCGACGACTCCGCAAGGATACATATTACTGATGTGAAACGCCTCTTGAAGCACGTATGATAGCAAGGTCCACGGGGCGCGTACTTGAGTTTGTTCGATGACATAGTCACTTCGGGCGTGTAATCAACCATGTTCCGAATCATTTCATGATTTCGATAATGGAACATCAATGACGAAGGAATAACGAAAGGATACAACCGAGATACATTTAATAACTATACAATTATTTTTTTTTCTTAGAACAAGATAAACAACAAAACTGTTCACTTTAAAAACAGACATTTCGACTTAATCGAAAACTAGTAATTCATCAAATTATTATCCGATAAAATAACAAAATTTCTACAACTGGAAACTTTATTCTCAAGAAAAACTAACTTAGGTAACCTAGACATCAAAACAAAGTACTTGAGAACTCATGGAAATATTGTAAACTGATCTGAAACTAATACGGAAATGATACAAAACAGATGTCAGACAGAGGCTAGACCGATACCAAACCCAATACATAAATTGGCACCGAGACTGATACACCGTTAATAATGATAAATTTAAACACTTATCATTTTATGAACAATTTTCTCTTAAACGTCATTTCGTAATCCTTCGAATTTAAAATCAAGTTAGTTGTCATTGTTATATAAAAATCCCAAAAGTATCATCTTTATATAAACATTAACCATTACAATAAACAGTTTTTTTTCGCTCTCTCAAATAGCTTATTACTTATAATATAATATAGTTTAATAGTCTCTCTTTCTTTAAAACAAGAGAAATGTTGAAATTACTATATTATAAATAAACGTTTAGACGTAAATCAAAATCGAATGATAACTCGAATTTCGTAGCAAATCACTTTTAACCAAAACAACTATATTTCAAACTTTTGAAAATATATTTAAATATTTAATAAATAAAATAATTTAGATAACCTGAGTTTTGAAAAACATGTAAACCGATACTTGAAACAAAATAGTTCTAAAAACAAATACTAAAGCGAACACCAGAACATATGCTAGAACATATGCTGAAAACAATTACTGACGGATACAAACTAATGTATAACACGACACATGAATCTAAGTCGAAACTAAAACAAAAATTAAGACGAACACTAAGACAAAACTGATATAGATACTGAGTCGAAACAGATATAACCAGAATCGGATTCGCTCATGATCATAAACAAGTTTGGTAGCGATTGACAAAAGAAATGCCTCGAGCAGATAAACCCAAGACAACAAACTGACGAGTATGAAAATTGATCAGAAGTTGAAATCCTAACCCAACGTTGTCACACCCTGACCACGTAAAACAACAAAACGTGGCGGAAACGTCGGGGAGTGTTGTAACAGAATCATTGTTTCACAACCATGGATTAAACAAATTTCGTTTTATTGAATTAAATGTATTACAATGTCTTAACAACAAAGAAAATATAACATAGTTAACTAGTCTTGCATCTTTTAATGTCACTAAGGCACTCGTCCAATCCTATGTGAGCATGCATCAATATCATCATCAAAGATCATCAACTATTGTACCTGAAACACATGTGAAAATACGTCAGCATAAAAATGCCGGCGAGTACATAGGTTTTATTAATTTAGGATTCATGACTTATAAGTTTAGAGAAAGTTGTTTAACAAAAGTCAGTCATGATCCTTGTAAAATGTTTTGTTTTATAAATCGTTTGAAAATCGATGATAGATACGTATAGTAAAAAAAGAATGATGTAAGGTTAAATGAATAACCAAGTAAATGAATTTGTATAAAACTAACTGTTTTTGTAAAACAATGTCTTGTGAAAAATATGTTATTTGTGTAATATGTATAAGTCCAAATTGAATGATTTAAATAACGCTACGATATGTAATATAATACAATCACTTATATATAGGAAGTACCAGCGGCGTATCCACCATGCTTGTATCACATTACACACGTCTCGTTACTTAAATCACTTACCCAAACAAACCACCAATGTAAATTGCCCATGTTTAAACCAATTGTCAAATATCTTTGTGAAAACCATGTCAAAATGTTTATGTCAAAAATGTAGTTCATGAAATGTGTATATCGATATCAAAATGTCTATGTCAAATGTCAGTCAAGTAATGCGTAAACAAAATGTCATGTATGGCAAGCGAAATATGTATCAACTAAACCATAGGTAAGAATGCACAAACAATGTACTAAGTATGCGACAAATGGGCAATACATAGAATGTGATGTAAAATGTATTAAGTATTATGAACATACATAGCATGAAATGTAAAATGTACTAAGTATGATGAACATACATAGCATGAAATGTCATGTAAAACGATGTACTAAGTATGCACACAATGGGCATACATAGCAAAAACATAAAGAAATCATGTACTAATAGTGTACTAATGAAAATAACAAGTATATGATATAAAACATGGAAAGCACGAAAGTAACAAGTAGGCACATGTGTTTCACCCCAAAATGTTTGAAAAACAGTAAAAGAGGAGTCTATGTACTCACTTGAGGGTGCTTAGAAGTCTTGACTAACAACCAAGCAAAGCTAGAGGGATCACGGAAATCAAACGACACCTAATATAGGTAACTATGTAAATAACCGGACCTAAATCGTGGGATTGGATAGTATGAGGTTTCGTAAACCAAATGAGTATTGGAACTCATATGATATGGTTTAACAAAGCCCACATACTAAAATGAAACCTAACCTAAGTGCTTACCACCCATTACGACCCGTTTAGGTAGCTTATGCTACTTTAACGCGTCGTTCGCGTAAAACGCGTTCGGACCGCCTAACTAGTCCTATTACAAGTAGAATATGCCTTAATCATGTCTAATATAGTTGCCTAATCAGTCTAGATGTCAAAATTTAGGTTACATATGTTTAAAATGAATTTATACGTAAAAAGGGTATTTTGGTAATTTTCCTAAGGCATATAAACTACCTATCATACAACTACTTAAACGACGTGACCATAAGGTATAACCTCGGAAGGTTATTCCCTATACAATTAAGGTCACCTAATGTGTTTGGTCGGATCCTAATGATCGACCAAATGGGTCGGGTTCGAAAGTATAAGCGATTGATTAGATCGCTTACCTTTACGACCCTAAACAAGCACAAATCTAAAAGCGACGAGCTAAACATGCTAGAACATGTTTAGTAAAGTTAGAAAAGAGGTTTCGTATCAAAACAAACGGTTTTGATACCCTAGAGTAGTTTGGTTTCAAAATACGCGAGGAAACGCATTTTGGCCGAAACTACGACTCGTCACTAAGCCTAGATAACGTGGAAATCAGTAGGTATAGTCACTAGGGACTATAACCATCGTGATTACGCTCACGTTATGAAGTTCAAACGAACTTCGCATTGACCATAAACTGGTTAATGCAGAAAGTCAAACACAGTTTGACTTTAACGCTAAAACGAACGAAAAACGTGAAAGAATACTTACAGAAGGTCCCCGCAAGATTTGACCCGATTCGCTCTCAGGTAGGAAGCATAAACTTCCACTTAGAAAGCTTTGAATCAGATCAAATGTGAGGGATGAATGAAATGAAGGTGGGTATTTATAGGAATGGCACAACCGTTAGGATCGTTCATCGCGAAACGTGCTTCGATCTCGGCCGTCCAAGTGGGCACATGGTATTTGGATACCATGGGCTCTTAAAAACCATCAAATTTGGCCCTTAGAATGCTTAAAAACCAGGTTCAATGGTGTTGAACAACTGGTAACAGCTGGAACAGATTTTTTGCTGATCTGGGATTCTCACACGGCCCGTGTAAGAGTTTATGGTAGTCTTACGGGGGCCGCCTGGCCAACTATTACAGAATTGCAGTTTCGGTCCCTGAACTTCAGAAACATGTGTTTTGATGCATTTTTGGCACGTTTAAGCCCCGTTAACCTCATTTCAAGGCTCTAAAATGATGTTAAAGTATAAGGGACATGAAATATGCTCAAAAATATCTCGGATGTCGGTTCGTTTAGTCGTACGGTTGCGTTGTTCGGTTAATTATGACGGAAGTCGTAACGAACGCAAAAACGATCCAAATTAAGCGACGAATGGGTTTTTATCATGCCAAACACTAAAATATGCATGAAAATGCAAACTTATGCACTTTTTGACGCTTTTAGTCCCTAAATGAGCATAAAGTTTATTTTAGCACACCGAACACCTCAAAGCCTATTTCTAAGCTATGTAAAGGATATTTAGGGTGTGTTTAACTTATGATCATGTTCCGGAAGGTTTGTTACAGTACAAATTGACATACTTTCGTAGTTTGTCGAATTTAGTCCCTGTAAGCGAATAAACTTGATTTCGGCATACCAACCCATCCAAAACTTATTTCTAAGTTATGTAAAGGTTATTTAAGGTATGTTAAGCCTATGTCACTATTCCGGAGTGTTTGTTGCATTAAACTGGTTATATTCACGCATCAGATCGCGTATAACCTTCCAGAAAGCGATTTAAAGCCCGAAATCGAACAAGAATTGATATGTGCAAATGATACACATATTTTTACAAATCCCAAGTATGAAACATAATACTTCATTGATTTGGTTTTTGTTTGATGGTCACGGAGGCACAAGTGTTACAAACGTCTACCCATAACCTCACAGGTTTAGTTTTTAAGGTTTAAGTTTTCTACATAAAAGAGCTTGGCTCTGATACCATAATTGTACCACCCCAACCTGACCAGGCTGACGTGTCACTCATACAGATATCAAAACTAAACCAATCCGTAATGTTGAAAATAAAAGATCCTAATTACATTTTCATTACATTACCGAAATAAAAAATAAATCCTTATCTTCAATACACTCTTCACTTATTCCCCACGTTTCCCAAATCACCTGTCAAACAAATAAGACAAACACAAGAAAGAAACTACGGCTGAGCCAAAAAGTTGCTCAGTAACGGAGAAATCAATAGTACATATAAAACCGAGTAAATGAGAACGAAACACCGCATACGGAAACTGAACTAAGACTAACATTGAAACCACATTTGAAACTTTGAAAATATATATTTAACAGGAGTCAGGAGTCAGGAGTCAGGAGTCAGGAGTCAGAGCTAAGATCGATCTATTCGCCTATAGGGGCCAGGTGCTACACAAGCACAAACTAGAGACGCCGTGAACTTTAGTTACCCACCGTCACGATGAGTGCCATGCCGTTGACGCCCCAACGACAAGTCTAAACGTATAATTGCTCGGGTGACAGAGTACAAACCGTATCAGACATAAAAGTATCTTGACATAAGTCTAAAGGGAACATGCAATAACGAGCACAAGGTATAAGGTCTATTGCATGCTACAACAAATACTAATCACGAAACAGAAACAACTAGCGAAAACATCCATACTACAAAGTAACGGACTTGAATAACAATACTATGATGAAAAGTAAACAGAATCCGTACCTTGAGTTTAGCAAAGTGAAACCAAAACAAAACAAGTCGTCCCCAAATGCAGGGAGCCTACATTTTAATTCTCGTTGATTTAAATTTACAAAACACTAAGTTGGTTAACAGATTCGTTGGCGTATTGATTTCCGGCGACGAAGACGTTTCAGATTGCTATTTAATAATTAGGCCCTTATTACAATATCAAATCATATATATAAAAGTTTTTATATAGTTGATTATTGAAAGTGTTGTTTTAGATAGATGTATTTATTCTAAATTACATTCTACATGATAATAGGTTCATATATAATAATAATAATGATATAAATTATGATATTAAGGATGCTATGATTATTAGCTTTAATTCTAGCCAACCATATGATATTAACATGGGTCCATATTCAGTTTTTTTTTTAAACACATGAAAAGGAACATGGGTTTGTAGGTTGGATTGTGATTCAGCCATCAAAGGAAATAGAATCGGAAATACCCGGTTATGATTTAGCCTATAATGACATTCGCTTTTCAATCAACTTTACAAAATTATTCACGAACATGAACACATCTTAAATGTAGAATTTGTTTGATCTACCTTTTTTTGTGAACTCAAAATAAATATGGTTTATTCTTATTGAAATTCAACCCATTGGTCTAAACAACATACTATTACTTACCAAACTATAAACATAAATTTCTTGCCTTACTGGTCTTCATAAGCATTTATTATTATGTAGGCGATTTCTGCCAAACCACGACCGAACAGAGGACAACTAAAACTCGATTTTAGTTATGGTTACATGGCTTAATCTAATGTAAGTTCAAATAGACAAACAATTAAACTAATGCAACTCTTGGCCGCCGGAAACAATCCGATAAATATGTCTAATAGAACTAATATCACGGGGTCGAAATCTTACCACCACAAATCGGAATGAGCAGAATAGATCAAATACAACACTAGTCCGAATTTGTTACATAAACAAACATGGACATATAAGTTCTACCAAACAAACTCTACCAAATAAACTCTACCAAACAAACTCTACCAAATAAACTCAACCCAACAAACTCTACCCAATAAACTCTACCAAATAAACTCTAACAAGTACCGACAACAATATTGAAACAAATTCGGACTAACAAGCACCTATCTATCCAAATTCGTTTATACTAAAATATAAACATAACAACAATTACAATATAGGCCCTGAAGAATCTTCAAGGAGCAGCATCCAACATTTATCATCCAAAGGTGCACTTACAGACTCCCCCTTGATACATGCGGGATCTGCAAGTCTTGAGAAGTTCTTCATCAAATTTTTGAGTAATCACTTCCTGCTCCAACCTTATTCCTTATACAGAATTGTACGACACGAATAAAAGGAAGAACAAGCTCTCAGTCTTCAGGCAGGTATTGGAGAGACAAATGTTTCAACTTCTTTAGGTCTGAAAGCTTGAAGTTTACGAGCCACATAGGATCAAGCACTTTCACAATCACTTCAGTTACTTTCTTCTTCGTGATTACGGGTTCTCCTGTTTTACAATCAATGTACCAATACCCGATCCCCTTTATACTGTCTAGGTCGAACATCTCATTGGAATAGTCCTCAAACATAATGTAGGTTGGTACACAACCATGTACTTGATTTCACCTGAGAACTTATCTTTTGTTTTGACTCGACGACCCACAACAGGTTTGAATCGCTTCCACTTGCTTGCTAGGATCTCTTTTTCCAAGGCTTTCTACAATGCTCCAATAATACCATTAGACGTCGGAGTATTTAAATCGAGCTGAGCAATATGATGAAGGTTATGACCTGGAAGTGAACTGAAAGTTTGAAACCGCGGTTTGAAGTACTGAACTCCATACATTCGCTTAATTAACACCAAATTATTCTGCTCATCAAAATCCCAGCTTCTGATTTAGCCTGAGTATTGACGTGCATGGGGGTGTATATATTTTAGTATATTTTAGTTATGTTTACTCGCTGATTCAAGTTTTAAATTTATAAAACACGATATTCTACTGTCACTCTACACACACGCTAGGGCAAGTGCACCCATCACGGACGTAGTATAGTGATGGCAAGATACCGAGGTCATCCAAGGACACAAGAGCTTTTAATACTGGCTTATCGTTAAAGTCTAATCGAACCAAACTTTGAAGAAAAGATCTTTAAACTATGAAAAAGATAAACTAAAAAGAAAAAATAAGATATAAGGAAAAACAAATAGACAAGAAGGAATCACTTGGTTCCAACTCCTCTTTCATGTATCCTTTTGATGATTTTCGCACTTTGGGCATTTTAAGAGATTATCTTTGTTATAGTGGTAGGCCCCTCTTGTGAAGGCGATGTTACCCTCAACCTATTGGTCTGAGTCAGCAAGGATACAGTCCCGCAAGGTCATATTATTGAAAGATAATTAAGTATGTTATTAATGCAAAAAGTGGTGGGCCCCCTTCCAGGCAGCGATCACCCTCAACCCTTTGGTCTGAGTCAGCAAGGATACAGTCCTCGCAGGGTTGATTTAAAGTTCTAATAGTAGTTTATAAATAAGGGGTTCAAGCGGTTTGCACTTCTCTCGCGATGGGTAATGCCCGCTCCAGCTCGTGAAGTGTTACATTGAACGAGGCATAAAATTTACCCAACCACCCTTCTAACCCCCTTCCAGGAAATTAACACGCTTTATATAGACCGTAAAGACATGAATATGTGAATCAACAACATATGAAGAATGATTAGATAAATTTGTCTTCAATATAAAAAACTAGTTATTACAGTCATTAATACATACCCAATTAAAAAGTTGCCAAAGATTGGAAATCAAAAAGGAATATATAAAAGATTTATCTTCACCAAGTAATGTAAGAGTTTAGCCAAGCATGGCCTTTGTTTGACAAAGACTCTTACTATCAATCTTGGATCCCGAGACTACTACACACACTCTAAATGATGGAAGTTGGATGATGGTGGTGGATGATGGTGTTGTAGTGGTGGTGGAATGGTGGCAAGTGAGAGAGAAGTGGTTTGCCAAGGGATGTATTGGAATAAAACCAAGCACCTCTATTTATAGCTAAAACAGAACGTCCACCAAGGACCGTGCCTGCCTGCAACGGCCCCATGGCCATCAGTCTCTCTCCTCTTCATTAACTGCACCGTCAGACTTCGTACTAATACGGCCCCGCGTGTCAACGCACGGCCTGTGGCTAATGTACTTGCTGTACTATCTCAGATTCTGGAAATCTTAGAGTTGACCACGCCCTGTGTTGGCTTAGCACGGACCCGGGTTGAGCTTTGGATTTGTCTTTTGTTGTTGTCTTTTTCTTCTGCAGTGAATTCCCACTAGGCACGACCCATGCTAGGTGAGCACGACCCTGTGCCAAAGCTTCTGATTTTGTTATTTCCTTGGTTTGGATGTGGATGGGGGCTTGACGAGTTATGTCGATCCTTCTTCATTGTATTTTATGTTGGTTTTTGCTGTTATTTTGCTCCTTTTGTGCATTTAAGCTCTTTTGAACCTGTTAATCAAAAAGGAACAAAGAAACAGGCTTTTTCCAACATTAGTACTGAAAAAGGGTTGATTTTACGCTGTATTTGATATAATTTATATGTTGTATTTTAAGCACATCAAATACCCCCACACTTGAATCTTTGCTTGTCCTCAAGCAAAACTCTTTATCGTGGCTTACACACCCAAACAGAATTGGTAGAAGAAAAGGTTTAAGACTTATCTTTAGAGTGTCAGGAATCCAAGTTCTAATTTATTTTGTTTTTATTTTATTTACAGTCTTATTTGTCATGACTTATTTACAACACAATTTAAGAAAAATTATTTATTTTTGGGCGTAGCTTACCTTCATAAAATTCTTTTTAATTATATACATGTTTAACACACCTCACAAGTAATCACTCAACACTCGGCCGAAGATGTATAAGTGAAGTCGCTCGTACCCGATTTGGGGAATACTCCTACTATAGGCTTGACATCGAACCTCCTCCTTTTTGACATTTTAATCCTTGTAAGTATCGAGAGGACTTTTAAAGGGTAGGCTATGGCTCGGGTAGGTGTGTTTTATTAAAAGTGGCTAAAAATTGTAAAATGTCGCCTATTTTGAAAAATTTATTTGTTTTGTGACTTTGTAAAAGCTATATAATGAGCAATAATTTTTTTGATAAGATACTAAGTCACTTCTTTTTATGTTTTCAAAAATGCCGAATTTACTAAAAATAAGGGGTGTAAAAATAAAAAGGCTGGTTTTGGGTGATGGGTGGTTGGTTTTGCAAAACTATGTTTTTGCGGGTTTATGAAACGAAAGGTTTAAGGCTCAACCGGGTTTATCTAGGGGAGATATTTTTGGGAAAAGCAAGGAAAAATATAAGTTTTGAATGAAAATGGTTTTAATCCTAATGCCTCTATTATTTACTTACTAGGATTGGTGTCGGTAAGGACTTGGAACGTATTGCTTTGGCAAGTTCTAGATTTGTAAGAACCAAATGGGCTATTCACACAAGAAATGGAAATTTGAGCAATTAGTATAGATATGTATTTATGCTCGATATATGACAACTGGCACTTTTCTGTATATTCTGTACAATGTTAAACAGTAATTAGTGCTTTAATGACTGTGCTGATTTAACTTAATGACATGAATGCTTTCTGATTATTGTCATATACATACATGTGCATCACATATTGCATAATGTCATATCATTATTGCATGCAACACTTTATTGATTCAAATGATGCACGAAACAAAGTTAGCACAGTTATCAGACAAACTAGAAGTACTGACGGGAGTTCAGTACTCAGACAGACATGATATTAAGACACAGAATGAGCCCAAAACCAAGAGTTACACAAGAACAGTGTGTAGGAAAGTAGGGATCACAAAACTGCTTACCTAGTGATGATTTAGGTACCAGAAAGTGCTAGAAACACACTAAAACTGCAGAATTCTGCAGAAAATAACCAAATTCAACACTTTTCAGTAATTTAACAACTAAATATAATGCAGAAATGTGGCTTAATGGTCCAGAATACTTTTGCTAAGTGTCGGGAATCAAAACTGTCATTAAAGGTAACATAAAGCACACTAAACTGCGCAAATTAGCACCTTAACGAACCAGTAACCAACCGAACAACCGGACACCACCCGAAACACCAAATTTTCACTAGAAGCATTGTTTTATCATTTCCGAGCTAGTTATGGTCACCGAACATCATAACACATCTAATAAGCATATAACACCAAAAACACTAACTAGTCCTCTTGATTTCTAACTAAATCATTCAACTATCCATTACAACTTAACTAGCACCCCCCAATTCACGATTAGAGACATGGGGCCCACCCCATGATTTTCTGACAATCGTTTAATGGATCTGTTTCATACTTTAGAGACATTTTACCCAATAGTTTATGTGTTGTTGGAAGACTTTGTTTATACCCTTAAGACTTAGCATAACATTCATTTCATCACCTTCCAACTTACACCAACACCTCCCTTCTCTTCCCCATACCTACGACCCAAGAACCACCCACACAACCTCCATTTTCTAGTCCACTAACAAGCAATCTAAGGGCATTCTAAGGTGTTATAAGCACATTTAAAAAGGGTGGAGGCATCAGAACTTGAAGGACCACTCTCTAGAGCTATTAACCACCAAGTTCACCATCTTCTTCAACTTTGATCTCTTCCCTAGCCTTGTGCTAGTAGTAAGACTCTCATAACCTCATTTTACTTCTTGTTATGTTGGTTAAAAGATGAAATAAGTGACTAATCATGAAGATCATCAAAGATTAAGAACATAATTCTTAACATAAAGCTTGAAATCATAAGAAACTATGTTGTTTAAGTATATGTATGCTTCTTGATTGTTGATTATTTGTGTTTATGATGTTAAACTTCATATGAAACTTGCTAGATTGTGATTAAACACATGATCTAGCAAGTGGGTGGGTGATCTTGTGAAAAATCAAGATGAACATCCTTTATGTTCATCATGAACTTGAGAACAAAGATGATTTTGTGTAAAATGAAGATGAATACATGATGTTAGTCTTGTACATGGATGATTTCAAAATGATTTCCTCAAGAAACCAAATTTAAATTACAAGATTTACATAAACATGGTTTTTAAAGAAATTAATCACATTTTTAGTGATTAATCAAGTGTAGGAACATGTTAATGACAAGAAGAATTCAAAAAGAAATGTTTTTAGAAAATCATTTTACAAGTTGTAAAAGTCCAAAATCATCAAGAATGTGATTTATAAATAAATAATCACACTTTAAAGGGTAACTAAGCTTACTTAATATCATGCTAAGTTACTACAAGTTTTTACAAATTTTCAAGTTCATGAAGTAGTGTAAAATGCATGATTTTGGCACTTGGTAAGTATTGTATGAATTGTTGATGATTTGTGATGATTTTTAAAAGAAAATGATATGCTTTGAAAGCATGGAAACCTCCATTTTTAAGGGGAAACTATGGAAAAATTTTTCTAAAAATTAAACACTTAGAAAAATATTCTTAAACAAGTATTTACAAGTGTATTTCAACCATGATTTTCCATATAAAAATTTGCCATAATTTTTGTTACAAAAATTACAAATATTGGAGGTTGTTTTTTATAATAAAAGTGACTGGATATGTATTTAGGAAAATATATATTTTGGTGTCACCATTTGTGTGATTACTTGTATATTATGTGTATTAGTTATATTATTTTAGGATTTGAAATAATATAACTCACCAAAATACCAAGAAATATAACACAAAATATTACCAAAATCCTAAGAAAATAAATATATAATTTATACCTAAAATTTGGACAAAACGAACAAGGAATATAAACCACAGGAATATTCCGGAATTAAATTCATAAGTATATTTTGGTAAATGGTATTTTGGAAACCAAGAGAACGAAAATATGATTTTTATAACTATTACAACAATATATCATATTTTTGACAAGAAGAAAATATATTATTTTTGAGTAAAGAAAAATATATATGTTTTCTTGAATTACTAGAAAATATATTATTTTTGGAGAAAATATATATTTTCTTGAATAAAATTTAGAACATATTATTTTGGGGTGAAAAATGGATTTATATATATTTTCCAAGTTAATCTTGAAAATATATTATTTTTAGTGGCTTATATAAAGATATAAAATTTTTTGCCAAGGAAGAAATGTAAATAATTTTTTATACAAGTTTCTTAAAATATTTATATATTTTAAGAATATATTCATATTGGTGATTTTTATTGAAAATAATATTCCGGAAAAATAAATACAAAATTAAGTATAAGAATACTTAATAAATACAATAAAAATACGTATTCTCGTACGTATAAATACACACCGAATACGCCAACAATACCTGGCAAAATACACAAGTCTAAGAATACGAGTTGTAGAAGCTTCTTTTCCCAACACGGGGGCGTGCCCATCGGACACGTGGCCGTGGTCAATGCTAAGATTCGCATAATCCAAGCAAATCTTGATAGTACAGATACGCTTCTGCACACGGGGCCGTGCCCAGAAGACACGGGGGTGTGGTCAACTAGTGCAGACAAACTGCATTTAATGAAGAAAGAGAAGATGGATGGACACAGGGCCGTGCCCAATGGACACGGGGCCGTGTCCGGGCTTCTGTGCAGGCTATAAATAGAGGTGCTTGGTTCACTTCAAAGGCATCCCTTGGCAAACCACCTCTCTCACACTTCACCCACCCACCACCACCATCACAACCCACATCCACCACCATCATCCATCATCCATCATAGAGTGTGTGTAGTAGTCTCGGGATCCAAGATTGATAGTAAGAGTTCTTGACAATCAAAGGCCATGTTTGCCTAAGTCTCTTACATCACTTGGTGAAGACAAGAATTTAGTGTAATACTTTTTATTTTTAATCTTTTCGCACTTTTTATTTGGTTATGTATTAATGACTTTAATAACTAGTTTCTTATGTTGAAGGTGAAACTTCCTTATCATTTGTCCGTGGTGTCTTGGCGTTATTTTACTGTCTATATAAAATAAAAGATTTACACCATTCATATCTCCACGGTCTATATGGAGATATGTTGGCTACCTGGTCGGGGATTAAGGGAATGGTTTGGTAAGCGTCTTGCCTTGTTCAGTGTATATATCCTTCAAAGAACATGGGTCAAGCTTAGTAGGACATCATTCAATACCCAATGGTATTGGATGGCGGGGGTGCGAATTTCTTGATCCCCTCATATGTAAACTACTATTAAAACATTAACCCGGCTACTTAGGATTGTATCCCTGCTGACTCAAACTACTTAGCCGAGGGTAACGTCACCTTCAAAAGAGGGGCCTACCACATTACGCATTAATAACTTAATTAATTATCTTCCAATAATCCAACCCTTTAGGATTGTATCCTTGCTGACTCAAACTACCGGGTTGAGGGTAACGTCACCTTCAAAAGAGGGGCCTACTACTATAACTAAGATAATCTCTTAAAAAGTGCAAAAGTGCGGAAATAATAAAAGGTTACACTCAAGGCGAGTCGGATCCAAGTGATTCATCTTGTCTATCTGTTTTTATTTCTATTTTCAGCATTTTTAGTTTTTATTTTTATGTTTAAACCTTTTTCTAAACTTTTGATTTGATTAGACGTTGAGGATAAACCGGTACTAAAAGCTCTTGTGTCCTTGGACGACCTCGATATCTTACCAACGCTATACTATGCTCACGATGGGTGCACTTGCCCATATGTGTGTTTAGTGTTAGTAAAATATCGTGTTTTGTATATTTAAAACTTAACTAAAGTGTAAAAAGGGCTAAAAAATATACATAAAAACCTATAACGCTACACACGCATCAACTGTGATCTTCACGTTGAAGATCTGGCGTCATTTCCGTATGGCGCTCGTTGCACGATCTTTTCGAGATCATAAGAATTTGCAGCACAATTTCGAGCAGAAGGATTGGATTATGAGATAGCTTAGATGGGTTGAACTGTTGAATGATTATGAGTGTGAGATCAGATAACACCCGGGTAAAGCAAACGTGGTAGCCGACGCCTTGAGTCACATGGAACGCGCAAAGCCTCTGAGGGTGCGAGCCTTAGAGATGGCAACACAAACCAATCTCACCACTCGGATTCAGGAAGCCCAGCGGGAAGCACATAAACCAGAAAACCTATGAGTTGAATCACTGCGTAATATGGAAGCGAAATTAGTTCCAAAGGAACACGGAACATTATACTCATGGAACGAATTTGGGGACCACCCTTCGGCAATCTATGAGCACTTATTTTGGACGAAGCTCATAAGTCGAGGTACTTGTTCCGCCCTGGATCCGAAAAGATGTACCTAGACTTAAAAGATTGATATTGGTGGCCCAAGAGGAAATCCGACATCACTGTATATGTGGGTAACAACCTTACTTGCGCCAAAGTTAAGGTAGAATACCAGAACCCACCAGAATTGCTGCAACAACCGGAGATTCCCGTCTGGAAGTGGTAATAGATCTCCATGGACTTCATTACAAGGCTGCCAAGAACAAAGAGGACACGACATGGTATAGGCGACTATCGATCGACTCACGAAGTCTACGCACTTTATACCTATCAGTAAGAAAGGCAGCACAAAGAAGTTAGCAGAAGTACCTCTCAGAGAGACTGTGGCACGTTAGGGAGTACCTGTATCTATCATATCCGACCAGGATGGTCGCTTTGCGCCAAGGATTTGGCAGATGTTTCAGCAAGCCTTTGGTTCACAGTTGAACCTTACTGTCGCATTTCACCCTCAGACGGACGGCCAGAGTAAACGAACGATTCGGACATTGGAAGACATGCTACGTGCTTGTGTGATGGACTTTGGTGGGAGTTGGGGTACTCACCTGCCCTTGGTGGAGTTTTCCTATAATAATAATTATCACACCAGCATTCAGGCCGCCCCATTTGAAGCTCTACATTAACGTAAGTGTCGGTCCCCGCTGTGTTGGGCAGAGACCGAAGATGAACGGTTTATGAGCCCCGAGATTGATTCAGGAATTTACGGACAGGATAGTTCAGATACGTGATCGTATCAGGTCAGCACATGATAGACAGAAGAGTTATGCCGACAAGCGGCAGAAACCGTTGGAGTTTGAGAGTTGGAAATATGGTTTTACTAAAAGTCTCGCCTTGGAAAGGCATGGTACGATTTAGATAGCATGGGAGGTTGAACCCACGGTATATTAGAGCTTTCGAGATCCTGGAAAGGATCGAGACCATTGCTTACAAGTTGAAACTTTCAGAAGAACTTAGCAGTGATCACGACACGTTTCACGTGTCTAGTCTTCAGAAGAGTCTGACTCAAGAAACAGTCATTATTCCCGCAAACAAAATTCACATCACGACAAACTCCGATTCATAAAAAAAACCTAAAAAGGTTACCGACTGGAAGGTTCACTAGACATGAAGAAGTCGCATTAAACTGTCAAAGTTCGTTGGAATTTATGTCATGGCCCAGAGTTTACTTGGGAGCGTAAGGACCAAATCAAATCAGAATATCCATATTTGTTTCACAACTCCCCTACAACCGATATCACAGCTTGAATTTCGGGACGAAATTCTTTTAACGGGGGGAGAATGTGACAACTGGCACTTTTCTGTATATTCTGTACAATGTTAAACAGAAATTAGTGCTTTAACGACTGTGCTGATTTAACTTAATGACATGAATGCTTTCTGATTATTGTCATATACATACATGTGCATCACATATTGCATAATGTCATATCATTATTGCATGCAACACTTTATTAATTCAAATGATGCACGAAACAAAGTTAGCACAGTTATGAGACAAACTAGAAGTACTGACGGGAGTTCAGTACTCAGACAGACAGGATATTAAGACACAGAATGAGCCCGAAACCAAGAGTTACACTAGAATAGTGTGTAGGAAAGTAGGGATCATGAAACTGCTTACCTAGTGATGATTTAGGTACCGGAAAGTGCTAGAAACACACTAAAACTGCAGAATTCTACGGAAAATAACCAAATTCAGCAATTTTCAGCATTTTAACAACTAAATATAATGCAGAAATGTGGTTTAATGGTCCAGAATACTTTCCTAAGTGTCGGGAATCAAAACTGTCATTAAAGGTAACATAAAGCACACTAAACAGCGCAAATTAGCACCTTAACGAACCGGTAACCAACCGAACAACCGGACACCACCCGAAACACCAAATTTTCACTAGAAGCGTTGTTTTATCATTTCCGAGCTAGTTATGGTCACAGGACATCATAACACATCTAATAAGTATATAACACCTAAAACACTAACTAGTCCTCTTGATTTCTAACTAATTCATTCAACTATCCATTACAACTTAACTAGCACCCCCCCCCTATTTCACAGTTAGACACGTGGGGCCCACCCCATGATTTTCTGACAATTGTTTAATGGATTTGTTTCATACATTAGAGACATTTTACCTAATAGTTTATGTGTTGTTGGAAGACTTTGTTTATAACCTTAAGACTTAGCATAACATTCATTTCATCACCTTCCAACTTACACCAACACCTCCCTTCTCTTCCCCTTACCTACGGCCCAAGAACCACCCACACAACCTCCATTTTCTAGTCCACTAACAAGCAATCTAAGGGCATTCTAAGGTGTTATAAGCACATTTAAGAAGGGTGGAGGCATCGGAACTTGAAGGACCACTCTCTAGAGCTATTAACCACCAAGTTCATCATCTTCTTCAACTTTAATCTCTTCCCTAGCCTTGTGCTAGTAGTAAGACTCTCATAACCTCATTTTACTTCTTGTTATGTTGGTTAAAAGATGATATAAATGACTAATCATGAAAATCATCAAAGATTAAGAACATAATTCTTAACATAAAGCTTGAAATCATAAGAAACTATGTTGTTTAAGTATATGTATGGTACTTGATTGTTGATTATTTGTGTTTATGATGTTAAACATCATATGAAACTTGCTAGATTGTGATTAAACACATGATCTAGCAAGTGGGTGGGTGATCTTGTGAAAAATCAAGATGAACATCCTTTATGTTCATCATGAACTTGAGAACAAAGATGATTTTGTGTAAAATGAAGATGAATACATGATGTTAGTTGTCAGACCCCGACCACGTAAAACAACAAAACGTGGCGGAAATGTCGGGGAGTGTTGTAACAGAATTATTGTTTCACAACCATGGATTAAACAAATTTCGTTTTATTGAATTAAATGAGTTACAATGTCTTAACAATAAAGAAACATAACAAAAATTAACTAGTCTTGCATCTTTTAATGTCATTAAGGTCTCGTCCAATCCTATGTGAGCATGTATCAATATCATCATCAAATATCATCAAATATTGTACCTGAAACACATGTGAAAATACGTCAGCATAAAAATGTCGGCGAGTACATAGGTTTTATGAAAAATAGGATCCATGACTTAGGTTTAAGAAAATGTTTAACCAAAAACTTGTCATGAATCCAGTTTAAGTGTTTGCTTTTATAAAACGTTTGAAAATCGATGATAGATATGTATAGTTAAAAGAATGATGTAAGGTTAAATGAATAACCAAGTAAAAATGAGTTTGTATAAAACAAACTATTTTGTAAAACAATGTCTTGTGAAAAATATGTATTTGTGTAAAAATGTATAAATCCAAATGAATGATTTAAATAACGCTACGCCATGTAATATAATACAAGCACTTATATATAGGAAGTACCGGCGGCGTATCCACCATGCTTGTATCACATTACACACGTCTCGTTACTCAAATCACTTACCCACATAAACCACCAATGTAAATTGCCCATGTCTAAACCGTTGTCAAATGTCAATCAAGTATTGTGTAAACAAAATGTCATGTATGGCAAGTGAAATATGTAACAACCAAACCATAGGTAAGAATGCACAAACAATGTACTACGTATGCAACGGATGGACATACATAGCATGATACCAAGTATAAGATGTCTTATAAAACGATGTACTAAGTATGATGAACATACATAGCATGAAATGTTATGTAAAACGATGTATTAAGTATGCACACAATGGGCATACATAGCATGTGATGTGAAATGTACTAAGTATGATGAACATACATAGCATGAAATGTTATGTAAAACGATGTACTAAGTATGCACACAATGGGCATACATAGCAAAAACATAATAAAATCATGTACTAATAGTGTACTAGTGAATCATAGCAAGTATATGATATAAAAGCATGAAATCATGAAAGTAACAAGTAGGCACATGTGTTTCACCCCAAAATGTTTGAAAAACAGTAAAAGAGGGGTCTATGTACTCACTTGAGGGTGCTTAGAAGTCTTAGGATAACCACCAAGCGAAGCTAGAAGATCACGGAATCAAACGGCACCTATATAGGTATCTACATTAATAAACGGACCTATCGGAGGATCGGGTAGTACAAGGGTTCGTAAACCAAATAAGTTTGGGAACTTATGTAATATGGCTTAACAAAGCCTACGTACTAAAACGAAACCTATCCTAAGTGCTTTTGACCCATTACGACCCGTTTAGGTAGCTTACGCCACTTTAACGCGTCGTTTGCGTAAAACGCGTTTGGAATGCCTAACTAGTCCTATGACAAGCAAGGTATGCCTTAACATGTTTAATATTGTTGTTAAATCAGATTAGATGTCAAAAATTTCGTTACATAGACTTAAAATGAATTTATGCATAAAAAGGACATTTTGGTAATTTACCTAAGGCATATAAACTACCTATCATATAACTAACTAAACGTCGTGACCATAAGGTATAACCTCGGAAGGTTATTCCCTATACAACTATGGTCACCTAGTGTGTTTGGTCGGATCCTAAAGATCGACCAATGGGTCGGGTTCGTAAGCATAAGCGATTGATTAGATCGCTTACCTTTACGACCCTAAACAAGCACAAATCTAAAAGCGACGAGCTAAACATGCTAGAACATGTTTAGTAAAGTTAGAAAACAGGTTTGGTATTAAAACAAACGGTTTTAATACCCTAGAGTAGTTTGGTTACAAAATACGCGAGAAAACGCATTTTGGCCGAAACTACGACTCGTCACTTAGCCTAGATAACGTGGTAATCAGTAAGTATAGTTACTAGGGACTATAACCATCGTGATTACACTCACGTTATGAAGTTCAAACGAACTTCGCATTGACCATAAACTGGTTAATGCAGAAAGTCAAACGCAGTTTGACTTTAACGCTAAAACGAATGAAAAACGCGAAAGAATACTTACAGAAGGTCCCCGCAAGATTCGAACCCGATTCACTCTCAGGTAGGAAGCATATACTTCCACTTAGAGAGTGTAGAATCAGATTCAAATGTGAGGAAGAATGAAATGGGTGAGGGGTATTTATAGATTTCCTTGAACCGTTAAGATCGTTCGTCGAAAAACGTGATTTGATCTAGACCTTACATGTGGGCACATGGTTTTCAAATACCATGGGAGCCCCTAATGTGGACTACGTTCATTGAATACCATCCCATGGTTTTGCAAAACCATGGGTGAAAACCATTAACACTTCAAAATGGACTAGGTTCATTGAATTTGCCAGAAATTTCAAAAATGTTCCCTACACTTGTAAAACTTGATTTTTTTTGGCACTTCTAAACCCCTTTAACCTCATTACAAGGCTCTAAAGTGATACTAAAGTATAGGGAACTTAAAATATGCTCACAGACATCACGGATGTCGGTTCGTTTGGCCGTACGGTTGCGTTATTCGGTTAATTACGACGGAAGTCGTAACGAACGCAAAAACGATCCAAATTAAGCGACGAATGGAATTTTATCATGCCAATCACTAAAATAAAATATTTTAATGATTACATAAATTTTTGGATGTCCGGATATATTCAGGACGTAAGATATGCGAAAAAATGCAAACTTATGCACTTTTGACGCTTTTAGTCTTTATTGATCAATAAAGTTTATTTTAGCATACCGAACCCTTCAAAGCCTATTTCTAAGCTATGTAAAGAATATTTAGGGCATATTTAACTTATGATCAAGTTCCGGAAGGTCTGTTACAGTACAAATTGACATACTTTCGCAGTTTGTCGAATTTAGTCCCTGTAAGCGAATAAACTTAATTTCGGCATACCAAACCATCCAAAACTTATTTCTAAGTTATGTAATGGTTATTTAAGGTATGTTAAGCCTATTTCACTATTCCGGAGTGTTTGTTGCATTAAACTGGTTATATTTACGCATCAGATCGCGTATAACCTTCCAGAAAGCGATTTAAAGCCCGAAATCGAACAAGAATTGATACGTGCAAAAGATACACATATTTATACAGATCCCAAGTATGAAATACAATATTTCATTGGCTTGGTATTTATTTGATGGTGGTGGTGACACAGGTGTCACAGTCTCCCCTACTTTAGGAAATTTCGTCCCGAAATTTATTCGTAGGAGTCTATCTGTAACCTTGTGTCAAATAGCCACCAAAGATATGCAAGGCAATATCCTGTCATTTCCTTAACGGAGACTCTTCAGAAATGGAAATGAAGGAAAAATCAGGGATATTCATTTCCCTTCGAGGGAAAATTTTCAGAAACGAAAAATGCACAGAATGAGTCATTTTCCTTAATGGGTATCCTTCAGAAACGAAAATGTACGGAATGAGTCATTTTCCTTAATGGGTATCCTTTAGAAACGAAAATGCACGGAATGAGTCATTTTCTTTAATGGGTATCCTTTAGAAATGAAAATGCACGGAATGAGTCGTTTTCCTTAATGGGTATCCTTTAGAAACGAAAATGCACGGAATGAGTCATTTTCTTTAATGGGTATTCTTTAGAAATGAAAATGCACGGAATGAGTCATTTTCCTTAATGGGTATCCTTTAGAAAGGAAAATGCACGGAATGAGTCATTTTCCTTAATGGGTATCCTTTAGAAACGAAAATGCACGGAATGAGTCATTTTCCTTAATGGGTATCCTTTAGAAACGAAAATGCACGGAATGAGTCATTTTCCTTAATGGGTATCCTTTAGAAACGAAAATGCACGGAATGAGTCATTTTCCTTAATGGGTATTCTTCAGAAACGAAAATGAACGTAATGAGTCATTTTCCATAATTTCTTCAGATACGAAAATGAACGAAATGAGTCATTTTCCACAATTTCTTCAGAAACGAAAATGAACGGAATGAGTCATTTTCCAAAATTTCTTCAGATACGAAAATGAACGGAATGAGTCATTTTCCACAATTTCTTCAGATACGAAAATGAACGGAATGAGTCATTTTCCATAATTTCTTCAGATACGAAAATGAACGGAATGAGTCATTTTCCACAATTTCTTCAGAAACGAAAATGAACAGGGTTAACTCTAGATACACGACAAAACTTGCTGTGGTTTCTGTGCACTAAATTCCATAATTATGTATGCATCCATAATTACGTAATTCCTTGCACAGTCCGCACAATTTGTTTTGTAATGTTTTGGGGAAGAATATCAAACTTATGATGAGGGTGACTAGACTACCATAGGGTCCTTTTAATTAGGTCGACAGATGATCTTTTTAACTAGGCCACCAAGGAGTCCTTTCAGCTATATCATCACATGATATTCCTAACTAGATTTTTGGATCAATCTGTTTAACTAGACCACTCAAGGGGTCTAATTATGGAATAGTACAATATAATCCAAGGGTCTTTACTATCACATAAAAGCCCATTGAGGATTTAATATAGTACCTTTGGCTCTCCTACTATGAATCCCTTATACGAATGATATGGAAGATTCTACGAGGAATTGGATAACAAAAACTTAGATTACACTGAAAACATAAAAGGGAACACATAAGCACATAATCACAGAGTTGCTTAACTCAGTTATTAATTTGTTATCTTTGGACGCGGATACTTAAAGTACACCAGGAATCCAATCCGTGGATTTCATTTGGCACTTTAATCATTTTCAAGAATCTATCTATGAAGATAGAGAAATCTTAATAGGAATTCGGCTTTGTCCTTATTGAATTGTAATGTACGTATTGAATCATACAGAGAATTCAATTAAGGACTCCGATGAATGTTACTCACCCACAAGGATCTAATTATGAGGATAGAAAGATCCTATATGGATTTTGGAGTTTGTGTAACGAGAGGTGTTCCGACACCTTGCACTAGGCGTGCTTACGTTGATACACAAGGTAGAAAGTTCATGAGGTTGAGGCGCTACATATTCCAAGGCAACATATGAAGCAGAAATTGAAGGTTAAGCAGCAGCAGGGTTTGTAATAGCTTTGCTTTGGATTGCAAAGCGGCACATGTTAACCAAATGTCCCCATCGTCTACTGTGGGTACATTTGAAACAGGGTATTCGATTCGGATGATGACGGTGGCATTGGTTGCACCAAGGAGCAGTTCCCTTATACAGCTTCATCCCTGAGGCGAGTCATGGTGATAGCTAAATCAACGGTCCTCTGGAGTACGATGCCTATTCGCTGGGTAATTGCAGCACCAGGTTTAGACATTTAAGTATTGTTGCGATGAAGAGGCATGTTGAAGACAATGGAAGGCATAGGAGGAAACAAGCAAAAGATAGTCAAAAGAGAATGACAACGCATGAAGATTATGACCATTTGTTTGTTACCAAAGGCAAACAAATGAGATAGTGACTAATCAAAGTAAGCGGGTCAATATAATGTATCGCGAAGACATGCTCGCCTATAAGTGGACACTCACCCCAAGAGTTCCCAGGTAAGAGTGACCAGTCCGATACTGCGGATTTGTACGAACACTCTAGCCTTAGACAGAAGACCCAGGGTACAGGCACCCACTCTTCCAGTTTGCACGTGTTCACATTATTTAGACCCAAACCTTGACGAGTTTGAAAACTCAAAAGGCACTAAGCCAAATATGAGTCAAACTGGAAGGGTTCAAAACCTTATAATAAATCATCCTAGAACAGATGATTAGTTTTCAAGGCAGATCAAATTTATGTTCTTGTTGTGGTTGTCACCAAAGGATAAGTGACGGTATTGTTTTATGACTAAACGCAAGTAAACTCGCGTTAGGGTCCTAGGAAGGTTATAGTCTAGGTCAAAGCATTACTAATAACCTAATTCTCTATAACCATTGGCTCTGATACCAACTTTTCTGTCACACCCCGACCACGTATAACAACAAAACGTGGCGGAAACGTCGGGGAGTGTTGTAACAGAATCATTGTTTCACAACCATGGATTAAACAAATTTCGTTTTATTGAATTAAATGAGTTACAATGTCTTAACAATAAAGAAACATAACAAAAATTTACTAGTCTTGCATCTTTTAATATCACTAAGGTCTCGTCCAATCCTATGTGAGCATGCATCAATATCATCATCAAATATCATCAACTATTGTACCTGAAACACATGTGAAAATACGTCAGCATAAAAATGCCGGCGAGTACATAGGTTTTATGAAAAATAGGATCCATGACTTAGGTTTAAGAAAATGTTTAACCAAAAACTTGTCATGAATCCAGTTTAAGTGTTTGTTTTTATAAAACGTTTGAAAATCGATGATAGATATGTATAGTTAAAAGAATGATGTAAGGTTAAATGAATAACCAAGTAAAAATGAGTTTGTATAAAACAAACTGTTTTGTAAAACAATGTCTTGTGAAAAATATGTATTTGTGTAAAAATGTATAAATCCAAATGAATGATACGCTACGCTATGTAATATAATACAAGCACTTATATATAGGAAGTACCGGCGGCGTATCCACCATGCTTGTATCACATTACACACGTCTCGTTACTCAAATCACTTACCCACATAAACCACCAATGTAAATTGCCCATGTCTAAACCGTTGTCAAATGTCAATCAAGTATTGTGTAAACAAAATGTCATGTATGGCAAGTGAAATATGTAACAACCAAACCATAGGTAAGAATGCATAAACAATGTACTAAGTATGCAATGGATGGACATACATAGCATGATACCAAGTATAAGATGTCTTATAAAACGATGTACTAAGTATGATGAACATACATAGCATGAAATGTTATGTAAAACGATGTATTAAGTATGCACACAATGGGAATACATAGCATGTGATGTAAAATGTACTAAGTATGATGAACATACATAGCATGAAATGTTATGTAAAACGATGTACTAAGTATGCACACAATGGGCATACATAGCAAAAACATAATAAAATCATGTACTAATAGTGTACTAGTGAATCATAGCAAGTATATGATATAAAAGCATGAAATCATGAAAGTAACAAGTAGGCACATGTGTTTCACCCCAAAATGTTTGAAAAACAGTAAAAGAGGGGTCTATGTACTCACTTGAGGGTGCTTAGAAGTCTTAGGATAACCACCAAGCGAAGCTAGAAGATCACGGAATCAAACGGCACCTATATAGGTATCTACATTAATAAACGGACCTATCGGAGGATCGGGTAGTACAAGGTTTCGTAAACCAAATAAGTATGGGAACTTATGTAATATGGTTTAACAAAGCCTACGTACTAAAACGAAACCTATCCTAAGTGCTTTTGACCCATTACGACCCGTTTAGGTAGCTTACGCCACTTTAACGCGTCGTTTGCGTAAAACGCGTTTGGAATGCCTAACTAGTCCTATGACAAGCAAGATATGCCTTAACATGTTTAATATTGTTGTTAAATCAGTTTAGATGTCAAAAATTTCGTTACATAGACTTAAAATGAATTTATGCGTAAAAAGGGCATTTTGGTAATTTACCTAAGGCATATAAACTACCTATCATATAACTAACTAAACATCGTGACCATAAGGTATAACCTTGGAAGGTTATTCCCTATACAACTATGGTCACCTAGTGTGTTTGGTCGGATCCTAAAGATCGACCAGTGGGTCGGGTTCGTAAGCATAAGCGATTGATTAGATCGCTTACCTTTACGACCCTAAACAAGCACAAATCTAAAAGCGACGAGCTAAACATGCTAGAACATGTTTAGTAAAGTTAGAAAACAGGTTTGGTATTAAAACAAACGGTTTTAATACCCTAGAGTAGTTTGGTTACAAAATACGCGAGAAAACGCATTTTGGCCGAAACTACGACTCGTCACTGATCCTAGATAACGTGGTAATCAGTAAGTATAGTTACTAGGGACAATAACCATCGTGATTATGCTCACGTTATGAAGTTCAAACGAACTTCGCATTGACCATAAACTGGTTAATGCAGAAAGTCAAACGCAGTTTGACTTTAACGCTAAAACGAATGAAAAACGCGAAAGAATACTTACAGAAGGTCCCCGCAAGATTCGAACCCGATTCACTCTCAGGTAGGAAGCATATACTTCCACTTAGAGAGTGTAGAATCAGATTCAAATGTGAGGAAGAATGAAATGGGTGAGGGGTATTTATAGATTTCCTTGAACCGTTAAGATCGTTCGTCGAAAAACGTGATTTGATCTAGACCTTACATGTGGGCACATGGTTTTCAAATACCATGGGAGCCCCTAATGTGGACTATGTTCATTGAATATCATCCCATGGTTTTGCAAAACCATAGGTGAAAACCATTAACACTTCAAAATGGACTAGGTTCATTGAATCTGCCAGAAATTTCAAAAATGGTCCCTACACTTGTAAAACTTGATTTTTTTGGCACTTTTAAACCCCTTTAACCTCATTTCAAGGCTCTAAAATGATACTAAAGTATAGGGAACTTAAAATATGCTCACAGACATCACGGATGTCGGTTCGTTTGGCCGTACGGTTGCGTTATTCGGTTAATTACGACGGAAGTCATAACGAACGCAAAAACGATCCAAATTAAGCGACGAATGGAATTTTATCATTCCAATCACTAAAATAAAATATTTTAATGATTACATAAATTTTTGGATGTCCGGATATATTCAGGACGTAAGATATGCGCAAAAATGCAAACTTATGCACTTTTGACGCTTTTAGTCTTTATTGATCAATAAAGTTTATTTTAGCAGACCGAACCCTTCAAAGCCTATTTCTAAGCTATGTAAAGAATATTTAGGGCATATTTAACTTATGATCAAGTTCCGGAAGGTCTGTTACAGTACAAATTGACATACTTTCGCAGTTTGTCGAATTTAGTCCCTGTAAGCGAATAAACTTAATTTCGGCATACCAAACCATCCAAAACTTATTTCTAAGTTATGTAATGGTTATTTAAGGTATGTTAAGCCTATTTCACTATTCCGGAGTGTTTTTTGCATTAAACTGGTTATATTTACGCATCAGATCGCGTATAACCTTCCAGAAAGCGATTCAAAGCCCGAAATCGAACAAGAATTGATACGTGCAAAAGATACACATATTTATACAGATCCCAAGTAAGAAATACAATATTTCATTGGCTTGGTATTTATTTGATGGTGGTGGTGACATAGGTGTCACATTAGTCTTGTACATGGATGATTTCAAAAATGATTTCCTCAAGAAACCAAGTTTAAATTACAAGATTTACATAAACATTGTTTTTAAAGAAATTAATCACATTTTTAGTGATTAATCAAGTGTAGGAACATGTTAATGACAAGAAGAATTCAAAAAGAAATATTTTTAGAAAATCATTTTACAAGTTGTAAAAGTCCAAAATCATCAAGAATGTGATTTATAAATAAATAACCACACTTTAAAGAGTAACTAAGCTTACTTAACATCATGCTAAGTTACTACAAGTTTTTACAAATTTTCAAGTTCATGAAGTAGTGTAAAATGCATGATTTTGGCACTTGGTAAGTATTGTATGAATTGTTGATGATTTGTGATGATTTTTAAAAGAAAATGATATGCTATGAAAGCATGGAAACCTCCATTTTTAAGGGGAAACTATGGCAAAATTTTTTTAAAAATTAAACACTTAGAAAAATATTCTTAAACAAGTGTTTACAAGTGTATTTTAACCATCATTTTCCATGTAAAAATTTGCCATAATTTTTGTTACAAAAATTACAAATATTGGAGGTTGTTTTTGATAATAAAAGTGACTAAATATGTATTTAGGAAAATATATATTTAGGTGTCACCATTTGTGTGATTACTTGTATATTATGTCTATTAGTTATATTATTTTAGGACTTGAAATAATATAACTCACCAAAATACCAAGAAATATAACCCAAAATATTACCAAAATCCCAAGAAAATAAATATATAATTTATACCTAAAATTTGGACAAACCGAACAAGGAATATAAACCACATGAATATTCCAGAATTAAATTCCTAAGTATATTTTGGTAAATGGTATTTTGGAAACCAAGAGAACGAAAATATGATTTTTATAACTACTACAACAATATATCATATTTTTGACAAGAAGAAAATATATATTTTCTTAAATAAAATTTAGAACATATTATTTTGGGGTGAACAATGGATTTATATATATTTCCCAGTTAATCTTGAAAATATATTATTTTTGATGGCTTATATGAAGATTTAATTTTTTTTTCCAAGGAAGAAATATAAATAATTTTTTATACATGTTTCTTAAAATATTTATTTATTTTAAGAATATATTCATATTGGTGATTTTTATTGAAAATAATATTCCGGAAAAATAAATACAAAATTAAGTATAAGAATACTTAATAAATACAATAAAAATACGTATTCTCGTACGTATAAATACACACTAGAATACGCCACCAATACCTGGTAAAATACACAAGTCTAAGAATACGAGTATGAATACACCCATACTTGGGGAAAATATACATTTATAAATACATAATGTGTCAAGTTAAAATATATTATTTTAACAAGTATTCTAAAAATTAATAAATATAATTTAAGTTAAAATATTATTATTTTAACAAATAATTATATACTTTGGAATAATACAAGTACATCAAAGATGTAACACAAAGATACTAAGTCATAACAAACAAGACTAAAAGTCGTGGCATGACCCAGCCGTCTAATAAACAATAACACGTGTGTAGGTTGTAGTATGGCGGAAGGATACATACTTTGGGTATACAGGAGACAGGACGCAAATCTGTGAGTTCATGTCCCCCTTTTCTCTTAACTGTTTTTGGATTTTATAACTCTCGGGGGTGAAATACATGTTACAAATATTTCAATGATTTCAAATGGTATGGTTAGCTAAGGAATGAACTGTTAGATCATGTGAGTGGTGGGTAAAACGCTTAAGACCATGAATCCTCGTAGTAGGACCGAGGGACATGAGTGATAGATCTATTTGGGTGTTGCGAGCCCCACCCTTGGGACCGGGATTTGGCCCATGAGGTGACTATGTCTTCCAGCCGGAAGTCCAGTACAAAATCTGCAAGGTTTGAGCCTTCCTGCACCTTGTCACACATATTAATGTATTAGCTACACATTAATTGATCTGTTCATAGATGCTTTCACACCTGATTACAAAGGCATACTTACAATTATTACAAATGTTTACAAGATTATTCGAACACATACAAAAACACATGAACTCGCTCAACTTTTGTTGATGTTTTCAAAATTACATGTATTTCAGGAAACAAGATGGATCTTGGGTGCATGTGTTGTTACAAGACATAAATTTCAAGTTTTGATGTCATCCACTTTTGATTTGTAAACATAACTTGAGGATTTGTTGGTTGAAACTTAATGACTCGTGTTTGTAACATTTTAAAACTATGTGTTAGTGCATTTATGTCTATCGCCTCCGTCAATCCGATTCATAGCTGAAATAGAAGAATTTACGTGCTTATATTGTAATAGTTAGAGATATCTAGGAAAAGGCAAGGTGGCATTTCTGTAATAATGAGGAATCTCATTAAAGCCCCTTGGCCTATAAATAGGAAGCTTAGATGTTAAGTTTAGAACTTTTGCCATTTGGAGATTTGGAGCTTAGAGGCTACAGAGAGAAAGTAAAGAGAGAAAGGCAAAAGGTGATTCGTGGTGCTTTGTACGATTTCATATTCATCAATAGAATTGTTGGTGCATGCATCTGTCGATTTCTTCTTGTATCGAGTCTTAGATTGCATTGTATAGATTAGGGCACGTTTTACGAGACAATAGGAGAATGTATGTGTGATAGCTGCTGATTTCGCTCATATGATCAAGTGTACACTCAGGCGAAATCAGATTAGCTGATTTCGCTTATGTGGACATGTTGGGATTTCGCTCATAAGGCCCTGTGTCTCTTGGAGGGAAATCTGGAACCTATATATAGGTGTCCATGAGCGAAATCACATAAGAGTTGTACGAATTCCATACCGAAGTGCTGCCGGTGTGAAGACTGACTGTAATTGTGTTCCAGTCAATACAATCAGTAGTTAAATTAAAGAATCAGCTGTTTCTTGTTATTCCGCACATGAAACAGAGTAGAACACCTCTGAACGACTCATTCGGGTCAGGTCACCGATCCTACAATTGGTATTAGAGCTCAGGAGGAGGAGTTCTACAGAGATTAGCTGGAATTCATCGAGATTTCTTTCTTCTACACCTTCTTTCATCATTTCAGAAAGTTTTATCGGTCAAAATTGGATCAAAATTTCACAAACTGTGCGTAATTGGACATAGACAAATCCCTGAAAGTTTGAGACCTAAACACGGACTAAAAATGGACAAAATTGACCTCGGACTTGAAATAATATAACTCACCAAAATACCAAGAAATATAACACAAAATATTACCAAAATCCCAAGAAAATAAATATATAATTTATACCTAAAATTTGGACAAACCGAACAAGGAATATAAACCACATGAATATTCCGGAATTAAATTCATAAGTATATTTTGGTAAATGGTATTTTGGAAACCAAGAGAACGAAAATATGATTTTTATAACTACTACAACAATATATCATATTTTTGACAAGAAGGAAATATATATTTTCTTAAATAAAATTTAGAACATATTATTTTGGGGTGAACAATGGATTTATATATATTTCCCAGTTAATCTTGAAAATATATTATTTTTGATGTCTTATATGAAGATTTAAATTTTTTTTCCAAGGAAGAAATATAAATAATTTTTTATACATGTTTCTTAAAATATTTATTTATTTTAAGAATATATTGATATTGGTGACTTTTATTGAAAATAATATTCCGGAAAAATAAATACAAAATTAAGTATAAGAATACTTAATAAATACAATAAAAATACGTATTCTCGTACGTATAAATACACACTAGAATACGCCACCAATACCTGGTAAAATACACAAGTCTAAGAATACGAGTATGAATACACCCATACTTGGGGAAAATATACATTTATAAATACATAATGTGTCAAGTTAAAATATATTATTTTAACAAGTATTCTAAAAATTAATAAATATAATTTAAGTTAAAATATTATTATTTTAACAAATAATTATATACTTTGGAATAATACAAGTACATCAAAGATGTAACACAAAGATACTAAGTCATAACAAACAAGACTAAAAGTCGTGGCATGACCCAGCCGTCTAATAAACAATAACACGTGTGTAGGTTGTAGTATGGCGGAAGGATACATACTTTGGGTATACAGGAGACAGGACGCAAATCTGTGAGTTCATGTCCCCCTTTTCTCTTAACTGTTTTTGGATTTTATAACTCTCGGGGGTGAAATACATGTTACAAATATTTCAATGATTTCAAATGGTATGGTTAGCTAAGGAATGAACTGTTAGATCATGTGAGTGGTGGGTAAAACGCTTAAGACCATGAATCCTCGTAGTAGGACCGAGGGACATGAGTGATAGATCTATTTGGGTGTTGCGAGCCCCACCCTTGGGACCTGGATTTGGCCCATGAGGTGACTATGTCTTCCAGCCGGAAGTCCAGTACAAAATCTGCAAGGTTTGAGCCGTCCTGCACCTTGTCACACATATTAATGTATTAGCTACACATTAATTGATCTGTTCATAGATGCTTTCACACCTGATTACAAAGGCATACTTACAATTATTACAAATGTTTACAAGATTATTCGAACACATACAAAAACACATGAACTCGCTCAACTTTTGTTGATGTTTTCAAAATTACATGTATTTCAGGAAACAAGATGGATCTTGGGTGCATGTGTTGTTACAAGACATAAATTTCAAGTTTTGATGTCATCCACTTTTGATTTGTAAACATAACTTGAGGATTTGTTGGTTGAAACTTAATGACTCGTGTTTGTAACATTTTAAAACTATGTGTTAGTGCATTTATGTCTATCGCCTCCGTCAATCTGATTTGTAGCTGAAATAGAAGAATTTACGTACTTATATTGTAATAGTTAGAGATATCTAGGAAAATGCAAGGTGGCATTTCCGTAATAATGAGGAATCTCATTAAAGCCCCTTGGCCTATAAATAGGAAGCTTAGATGTTAAGTTTAGAACTTTTGCCATTTGGAGATTTGGAGCTTAGAGGCTAGAGAGAGAAAGTAAAGAGAGAAAGGCAAAAGGTGATTCGTGGTGCTTTGTACGATTTCATATTCATCAATAGAATCACTGTTATATTACGTTCTCGTGTGTTCGGTCACGTTCGTGTACGGATTCCGCACGTCACACGTTCGGTTCGCAATCGTTTCGGAGTCAAAACCGGTCCTAACACTATGAATGGATGAACATCATGCTTTTATCATATAGTGGTTTATTATGATTGAATGCAATGGTATTGAACAAGTCACACATCGTACGCTTCCGCAAAAGTCAGGGTGTGACACGATAAAGGCTCAAAACTCACTTTTTGTGGAAAAGGGTTGTAGTGTAAAAATTGTATATAAATAGTCAAATTTTACAAAGATTTGTTAGGCCCATTTTTATAATTTTCTTAATTAGTTCTTTTTATCATGACGTTGTTAGATGTAAATTAATAAAAACATAATGTTTAGAACTTATTTACCCAACTAAACCAAGATAAGTAAAAGAAAAAGGATTTTTTAAAAAAAAAAGTTTGGGGTGTTTAGCGGTTCCAAGGCGAGTTTTGTGTAAGACTTGGTTTTTGGGACAAACGATTCAAGGTTTTAACCTCCCCCCACACTTAAATTACACATTGCCCTCAATGTGTCCCCAAAAGGATTTACTTTGGTTGTATGTATAAAAAGTACGGAAAATAACAAAAAGTTACAGTTACTGGGCACTGAACATGGGGGCGTGTTGGGTGAACACGGCTCGTGGTCAAGGTTCCAGTAACTGGGGTTTTCAAAAAACTTACAGTGAAGTGAGCACGGGTTCGTGCCTGGTGAGCACGGCCAGTGTCACTTTCTGAAGAAAATTTTTTGACATTAGTGGACTGGGCACGGGTGCGTGTTGGGTGAACACGGTCCCATGTTGTTTGTCTGTTTCAGGTAAAAATGCAGGTTTTTGACATTTGGCTTCTGGTTTCTGGGCTTAGGGACCACTACGCTTAGTGTGTCTAAGCCTCCAATGGTACCTACGTGCTACAATACTACCACAACACAACACAACAAAACCATACTAAAACCTAAATTACGAATGTTTAAGTTTATCACCACCACATCACATCTACACAAACTAAAATGCAGAAAGTAAATTATTTACAGAAAGTAAATTGTCTGAACGGGACGCAGCCCGAGGAAGTACCGTAATGTTCAAAAGATCGGGAGAGTTAACCTGAACGACAACCACATCGCCCGCTGCTACCACCACCTAATCAGAATCCATATCCTGCCCCTCGTCCTCCTCCTCCTTCTCCTCCTCCTCGTCTTGAATCACCTTGTGGTCCTGGATGTACGTGATGTCATTCTGCATGGTAAGGATGTTGCATTCCATGCTACCAATCTGGGAGCTCGAGCTTTGGCCCAAGCAATAGGCATTCTTAGAGACTTGGAGGGTTTCCTGCATAATGTTATACAAATTAACGAGATTAGGAAAATCGCTCCCTCCTTGAGACGAGTCCAAGGAATGGTCCGGGAAAAGGACAGTTTGGGATATCTTCGATTGCCACGATCGCATCCAGGTCGTTTGGGTTCCAAGCCCGACCACTTGCATCATTGAAGCGCATAGTACCGTCGGGGAAATCGATGATAAGATTCATGCTTCAGCATACCGAAAGATCAACCTTTGTCTTACCAACACCCTTGTTGAATGCCGATGGAGTTCGCCGAATGTAATTCTTGAATAGCTTGGCGATCCATCCTCCATAGAAGATCGATGTTTGGGTGTCCGCGGTGGCGTTGGCAGCCATGTTCCGTAGCAGCATGTGGGCGACGTCGATGGGTTGGCCGGTTACGAGACAATGAAGGCAAGTAAGCTCTCGTTAGTTGACTACCCATCCGCTGTCCTTTCTTTGACACAAGGCACCACTAAGGACCCGATGAATGTAGCGTATAAGTGGGTCCCTTATTTTGGTGCTCTTGGTTGAGCTTGGGTTGTAGTCGCCATCCCCGATTGTTACCCATGCAGCTTGACGTAGGTTATCTGGTAGTTCTCTAACGGCTTTAGTGAATTCCGGTTCTGCCGCATCCTCCTCGGTATATAGACAAATGTTGATACCGAATTGGCTGACAGACAAGCTATACCATTCTCCCCTACACCTAAACTATACGGCATCATTATCGAAGAGGTCCGGCTCGGTCCTTCTGAACGTGAGTGTGCTCAAGAATTCCATATTGTATTGATGTATGGACCAGCGTCGGGTCATCAAGAATATACGGAGAGGACCAGTAACAAGCGCATCATATCTCTCCCGCTGTCTAACTGTGTCGAGCGTTTCATAACAGACCTGCGTTGGAGGCTCCTCGTGTCGTGCTTGCAAGATTTCATACCGGTTTTGGTACTCTAATTCAGAGGTCTTGAACCTGAGAAATTTGTGCGATGGCATCCTGCAGGAAAGAACCAGTAAGACAGTTGATACGTCGAAAAATATGCAAAATTTTGATATTAGGTGGTCTAGACACGATCCCGTATATGGGGTCTCAATTAGGCACAGCCCCGTGCTGAAGCAGCATGGCCCCGTGTCGAACTGTTTGGTTCATTAGGAGCAGTTTACCCCGAAAATCAACCCCCAACTATCATTTTTGCATAAAACACCCGTTTACCCTTCCGATTTCAAGCTTTCCCGTCAAGAACAAGGGTTTGGTTAAAAACAGTTTGAATAATCCGATTTCCCCAACAATATTTAGCGATTTACTTCCCGAAACACTAATGTAAACTACTTCTAACAAGATCTAAACAAAAATCTGAGATTGACACGGGTCTAGTTCAAGAACCCTAGATTAAACCCGAATTTTTGGTGTTAAACTACATGCAAATCGTTAAACTAACTACTATGATGTTAGAATCATACCTTGTAGTCAGATTACAGTGATCGATCATTGAAATCCGGCAAAAAACCGGTAGGAACCAGGGTCTCTAGAGAAACGGGTCGTGTTGTATTTGAAAAAGTGAAGACTGAAGGATATATATGTTGTTAGTCAATCGGCCACGACCGCCGTGCCTTATTAATTTTTTTTTGTATTTGGGCGTTTGGGCATGGGGGCATGGCAGGTGGGCACGACTCCTTGTTCAAAGTAATAGAAACTTTATTTTTCATTCGTGTACGTGTGTTTGACCTTTCTCCATGGTTCCTTTGGTACTTACCTGTTTCTCGTCAAGTCTTCAAGGATAATGCTTTCCAATTGTTCCTACAAGATCACTAAAAAGAAAAATATGCATATATACAATAAACACTTGATCGTTTATTGATCACATATCTACCTCTTGAAGATCCATTTCAACTTCCTCATCCTTAATGAAGCCTCGGTAAAGCTTAAGACTTTGTCCATTTACCTTGAAAGGTTCACCATTTGGAGGCTTAATTTCTACCGCTCCATGTGGAAAGATTTGGGTGATGGAAAAAGGTCCCATCCACCTTGACTTAAGTTTTCCTGGAAATAATCGAAGCCTCGAATTAAACAATAGCACTTGATCCCCCTCCCGAAATTCTTTAGATTTGCTTATTTTATCATGTATGTTTTTCATGCGTTCCTTATAAATTTTGGAGTTAGAATATGCTTGATTTCTCAATTTGTCTAATTCGTTTAATTGATAGAATCGATTTTTACCGGCAAGTTCTTGGTCTACGTTTATGCTTTTTAATGCCCAATTGGACTTGTGAGCAATTTCTACCGGGAGGTCACAATTATTCCCATAGACGAGCTTGTATGGGGTGGTGCCTATTGGTGTTTTGTAGGCAGTTCGGAAGGCCCATAAAACATCGTCTAGTTTATCCGTCCAATCTTTCTTGTTTTGACCTATGGTTTTTTCTAAGATTCTTTTTAGCCCTCGATTTGTTACTTTGGCTTGGCCGTTGGTTTGAGGATGGTAGGCTGTTGAAAGACGGTGATAGACCCCATATTTTGTTAAAATTTTATTTAATTAATGATTGCAAAAATGGGAACCTTTATCACTAATTAGTGCTTTTGGAGCACCAAAACGAGAAAATAATCGTTTAAAGAATTTTACCACAACTCTCCCATCATTGGTTGGAAGAGCTTCGGCCTCGGCCCATTTGGACACGTAATCAATCGCTACAAGAATGTATTTGTTACCTTTTGATGGTGGGAAATGTCTCATAAAATCTATACTTCAAACATCAAAAATTTCACAAATAAGAATGCCCTTTTGAGGCATTTCATTTCTTGTTGAGATATTACCTGTTCGTTGGCATGCATCACAAGTTTTTATGAAATGGTATGCATCCTTGTGGATGGTTGGCCAATAAAATCCCGAATCGAGTACCTTTCGTGCGGTGCTTGCAACTCCATGATGTCCTCCATATGATCCTTGATGATAATGGCGAAGAATTTTTCTTGCTTCTTGACCATGGACGCATCTTCGGATAAGTTGATCGGCACATATTTTAAAAAGATTTGGGTCTTTCCAAAAAATAGTGTTTTACATCAACAAAGAATTTTGTTCTTTGTTGATGTGACCAACCTTTGACTAGAGTGCCACTAGCGAGGTAGTTAGCATAGTCGGCGCACCATGGTTCTTCTTGATATTCAACCATTCCCAAAGATTCGGTGGAACTTCTCATTGATGAGTTCTTCCTGAGTCGACTCCAAAGCGGGATCTTCTAAGCATGATAGATGATCGGCGGCAGTGTTTTCGGCTCCTCGTTTATCTTTTATTTTAATGTCAAATTCTTGGAGGAGAAGAATTGTCACACCCTAACCGATGGTGGAAACATCGGAGTGAGACGAAATAGATTGCTCGAGACATCATAACACTAATAATTGTGACATGTATTTAAATAATAATTTTCATTCCATCTATAAAGAATCAATTACAAGGATTCGAATCAAATACAACAACATGAATAATGAAATACAATACAATAGGAGTACAAAATTAAAAGTGTGTATCTAAGCATCCTACTAGATTCCATGCATCACCAACATCATCGCTAATCCTGCAACATGTTTTAAAAGCATAGTTCAATACAAAGGTATTGGCGAGTACACTAGTTTTAGACTCGTGCCATATTTATAAAAGTATTTTCAATCCAACATAGCATTTGGTATACAAGGTCAAACTATCACGCATAACAATATGTCAACTCTAGTGTCCACTAGTATTTAGCATCCCTCGTCACAAAAGCAATGAGACCGTTATAGAATAAAGACTTAACAAAACCCCGTCGGGTGGTGTGCTACTCCTATAGCGCTATAATTGTTTAAGCCGAGTTAACAAGTAGTATGTATTCTAGCATGAACCTAGGCATAACAAGGCATGTATACGGATTGAATTAATAAAAGCATGTTTGTGAATTGTGCGGTTTAACAAGTAAAACATGTTGCACCCAAAGTGTATTTAAAAGGGAAAAATGGGTCAAGTGTACTCACAAATTTGCTAAGTCTTCCAATTATCCGAGTAGTGACGAGTTAATGAGATTTATTGTATGAATGGGTTTGGATTGAAGATTAAGGGATGTGTAGATTTGGAATTTAAAGTATAACAAGGTAAGTATACACGAAAATAATCATCTAGACTTAATACTTGTTCTTGACACATAAAACCCATAGGGGTTAGAATGATTTCATAGGTTTAATACCCATTAGAATCGTAACAAGTTACTAGGTCTTAGATGATGTAATCTGGTATTTTGACGAATGGACACAAATTCATCATCAAAGGTTCGAATACTTTGATAGTATATATATAAGTATTTTATAGATTATGTAATTTATCAATAAGTCCAATAGTTCAAGTATGAGGTAGGAGGATAAATCCTCCAATTAGGAACCTCTTTATTGTCATAGAAATCATGTAGGAGGTAGGAAGGAATGTCTTCCATTTAGGCACCTCTAAGTGTTCACCACTACACTTGATGTAAGAACATACAAGGAGGGTCATGAACTACAAGTAATACAAGAATACTAAACACTAATCTATAAGAAATCATCAAGCAATGTGTGGATTTTATGTAGGACAACCCAAGTTAATCCTAAATAACACCTACATCAAGTCTTGAACTTGAACATCAGTTGTGGGTTGCACCCTTGAATAAAACAGAAAGTTTGTAAGGATTAATCCTCTGATTTTGAATGTATCAACCTTATTTTTAAGCCTAACTAACCATAGATGTGGTTATAAGCATAAGGACATAGGTTTGAGATGAGTTTCCTCAAGTTTACACAAGTTTAGCAAAGATTAAATGAAAACAGAAATGAACAGCCTACTTTGGCGCCTTTTTGGTGATGTTCCAGGCTCTGGATTTCCAGGGAGAACCTCTGGAAACGTAGCTAAGATCAATCCAAAGAAGTAGGAAAAAGAATCGATGAAAACGGACAAGAAATGAAGGAATTATGCTTGTTTGAAGAACTTGTGTTGAATCTGTCCAAGATTCCGAATTTGTAGCTGATTGAGGGTGTTTGAGAGTGATTTTGAGGTGTTTGAAAAGTGTTTGAAAAGTGTATGAAGTGTGGAGAAGAGTGGGATTTTATAGGGAGGTGCTTGGGTGGTTGGTTGGTGCCTATTAAATGTAGAAAACACAAAAACAACTCAAAGAAAACACAAAAGACTACCCAATCGCGAGTTATTTAGAGGCTGATCTGCGGATCAACTCCGTGGCGGCCCACGACAGGTTAGGAGGGGGGGGGGGGGGTTCCGCGGGGCGCGGTGGCCCTGTGGCTGGCCAAATGTTTATGTTTTGTCACTTTTGCCCCCTAAACTTATATATAGTGATATTTTAGGTTGTTTTCAATGCGTTTTAAGTATAAGAATCATATTTACAAGTACGAAATGTAATTATATCATAAAACAAATATTAAACGAGTATAAATACGTATATGTGTCGTGAATAAGCGTCGGATTTGTATAAGTTTGGCATATAGATCGATAGTTTCCAAGTTTTACGTTCTTAACACAAAATATGAAATAAGTGTCGTATGAAAGATGTTTTTAAACGTATAAACATGTATGAAGTGTATATATCATAAGTGTAACTAATATACCAATTTCATTATGATTCATGTCTCCGTTTTTACGTCGATTATAACAAAAGAACGATTACGAAGTTACAAAGTTTCCAAAAATAGAATTTCAAGCAAGGGTTTCCAAATATAGAAAGTATGAAAACGCAGGGCGTTACAAGAATCCACCAGATCAAACGTGGTTTGGCATCTTGTTTCCTGAAGAGGTATCGAATGGCGGCATGATCCGTATAGACTATTGTTTTAGAAAGAAAAAGATAGGAACAAAATTTATCAAAAGCAAATACTACGGCTAGTAACTCTTTTTCGGTTGTTGTATAATTTTCTTGAGCATCGTTAAGAGTTTTACTTGCATAGTAAATTGGGTGAAAGTGTTTTTCTTTTCGTTGACCTAAGACGGCTCCAACCGTAAAGTCACTTGCATCGCACATGATTTCAAAAGGTAGTTTCTAATCGGACGTTATCATGATTGGTAATCTGACTAGCATTTCTTTTAAGGTAAGAAAAGCTTTGTTGCATTCCTTGTCGAAGATAAATGGTGCATCTTTTTCAAGTAATTTTGTTTGAGTTCTAGAGATTTTTGAAAAGTCTTCGATAAATCGCCTATAAAATCTGGCATGTCCTAGGAAACTTTGAATGGCTCGAACGGAGGAAGGTGGAGGTACTCGGTAAATGGTGTTTATTTTGGCCTGATCCACTTCCATTCCTTCGTTTGAGATTTTATGACTGTGCACTATTTCGTCCGTTACCATGAAATGACATTTTTCCCAATTAAGGGCAAGGTTAGTTTCCTCACATCGGGATAGCATTCGTTCTAGGTTATCGAGGCATTGGTCAAATGTATCTCCAAAGATAGAAAAATCATCTATGAAAACTTCCATGGTTTTTTCTATCATATCATGGAAGATAGCCACCATGCAATGTTGAAACGTAGTGGGGGCATTGCATAGACCAAAAGGCCTGCGTCGGTATGCAAAAGTTCTATAGGGACATGTAAAAGTTGTTATCTTTTGATCCTCTGATGCTATGGGAATTTAAACATAACCAGAGAAACCATCGAGATAATAATAGAATTTATGACCAGATAATCTTTCTAACATTTGGTCGATGAATGGTAAAGGAAAATGGTCTTTCCTTGTTGCTTCATTTAACTAATGATAGTCGATACAAACCCTCCATCCGATGACGGTTCGTGTTGGTATAAGTTCATTTTTATCATTAGTTATACCATCATAACTCCTTTCTTTGCACTACTTGGACGGGACTTACCCATGGGCTATCGGAAATAGGATAAATAAGTCTGACATCTAATAGCTCAATGACTTCATTTTTAACCACTTCTTGCATGTTTGGATTTACCCTACGTTGTGGTTATATTATCGTTTTATAGTCATCTTCCATCAAAATTTTGTGGGTGCACATGGATGGGTTGATGCCTTTGATATCCATGAGCCTCCACGCGATTACATTTTTATGTTTTTTCAAAAGCTTTATTAATTTTTCTTTTTCAAAAAGTGTTAGATTAGAAGAAATAATGGCGGGGAACTTACCATGTTCGTCTAAGAATGCGTATTCTAGGACCTTTTGGTAGTTCCTTGAGTTCAAGTGGCGGTGGGTCTTCAAGAGACCGCTTATTTTCTTCTTTATTAAGATCGATGGCCGAAAAGGTTTGTTCTATGGCGACTTCCTCTTCGACGAATTCTTCTTCCATTTCCGTATCGGGTGGCTCCGCTTCACCTTCAATTAGGGGGTCGTCATCATGAATTGGATATTTCATTGATTGGTCAAGATTGACATACCTTTTGTCGGACCCTAATTGAAGTGGTAGGTTGTTTGGTTCCGTTAGGTCAAGGCTTGATGGGATTTTACAAATGGTTGTCCCAACATGAGAGGGTATCATCTAAGATGACAAAGTCGGTTGGGACTACCGCTTGGCTTGTTTGAATTAAGACATCCTCAATCATTCCCGTGGTAATAATCGTTTTGCGGTTTGAGAGAAAAATAGTTTGGCATTATGTTAACGCGAAGATCTTTATCAATTAGCACACTACTAACAAAGATGTTTTGAAAAAAACATGGTACTTGTTTTATGTTCATTTCATGGTATTCATCTTTTATTAGTGAAGTTTGATCATTTGTTAACGTGACGCTTACTAATTCTTCGATTTTAGTAGAAGTGTTTAACTCTTTTAAAAACTTAGCATGAGGAGAAACCAAACAATGATTTTCAAAAGAAGGTTGCAAAACGTGAATTTCTGAAAAAGTTTGATCAAGTTTAAAATCTTTAGTTATAGACTTACCTTCTTCTTGGTTTGGTTTATGCGTGAGTTTTTCATTTCGTTCTTCTATTTTTACCTCTTAGATTATTACCTCTTCGATTATTACCTCTTTAGTACAAGTAGGCTCTTCTTTTTCTTGAGATCTGTTAATTAAGAGTTCTAGATCTTTGAGACTTTGTATGACTCTTTCGGCTTCGGGAGTGATAGTTGGTGGTGTGTCGTAGGTTTCAAACGGATTGGCATCCCAGTCAAAGTTTGACTTTGGAAGCTCAAACCTTGGTTCTTCATAAGTGGTGTATGAAGAACTTGGTGTGGTGTATGAGGTTGATGGTTTGAAAAGGTAACAATGTTGTACCGAATGGGATTCACCGCAAATGGTACAATAAGGTTTCTCATAATCATCCTCAATGTGGTAGGTGTAGTCTTCTGAGTAGTAATCCATTGTATTGGAAGATACCCAGAAGAATAACGAGCCTCGGGATCAGAAATAGAATTTAAAAATCTAACAGAGTGTTGACCACGGCCCCGTGCTGAACTGGCACGGCCCCGTGGGCAGTTCTGTATCTGGGTGTTTAAAAAGTTTATAAGAGAAAGTTGCAGCATAGGGGCGTGTCCTGGTAACACGGCCCCGTGTTAATCCTACTGTAAACAAAAAAAAGTTTAAAAACGGACGTGCAGTTTTGAAAAATGTTAGAATTTGATTAGGGCGCTGATTTTAAGCTTTCTTAAATTCCTTGTGTCCCCGGCAACGACGCCAAAAATTTGACGTGCGTGCGGATCTATATATATTTTAGTATATTTTAGCTATTTTTACTCGTCGATTCAAGTTTTAAATTTATAAAACACGATATTCTACTATCACTGTACACACATGCTAGGGCAAGTGCACCTATCGCGGACGTAGTATAGTGATGGCAAGATACCGAGGTCATCCAAAGAAACAAGAGCTTTTAATACCGGCTTATCGTTAACATCTAATCGAAATAAACTTTGAAGAAAAGATTTTTAAACTATGAAATAGATAAACTAAAAAGCAAAAATAAGATATAAGGAAAAACAAATAGACAAGAAGGAATCACTTGGTTCCAACTCCTCTTTCATGTATCCTTTTGATGATTTCTGCACTTTGGGCCTTTTAAGAGATTATCTTAGTTATAGTGGTAGGCCCCTCTTGTGAAGGCGACGTTACCCTCAACCTATTGGTCTGAGTCAGCAAGGATACAGTCCCGCAAGGTCGGATTATTAAAAGATAATTAAGTAAGTTATTAATGCAAAAAGTGGTGGGCCCCCTTCCAGCCAGCGATCACCCTCAACCCTTTGGTCTGAGTCAACAGTGATACAATCCTCGCAGGGTTGGTTTAAAGTTTAGTAGTAATTTATAGATAAGGGGTTCAAGCGGTTTGCACTTCTCCCATGATGGGTAATACCCGCTCCAGCTCGTGAAGTGTTACTAAGCTTGAACCAGGTTCTCACAGGATCTGTTCACTGAACGAGACACAAAATTTACCCAACCACCCTTCTAACCCCCTTCCAGGCAATTAACGCGCTTTATATAGACCGTAAAGACACGAATATGTGAATCAACAACATATGAAGAATGATTACATAAATTTGCCTTCAATATAAAAAAACTAGTTATTAAAGTCATTAATACATACCCAATTAAAAAGTTGCCAAAGATTGGAAATCAAAAAGTAATACATTAAAGATTTGTCTTCACCAAGTGATGTAAGAGTTTAGCCAAGCATGGCCTTTGTTTGACAAAGACTCTTACTATCGATCTTGGATCCCGAGACTACTACACACACTCTAAATGATGGAAGATGGATGATGGTGGTGGATGATGGTGTTGTAGTAGTGGTGGAGTGGTGGCAAGTGAGAGAAGTGGTTTTCCAAGGGATGGATTGGAATGAAACCAAGCACCCCTATTTATAGCTGAAAACAGAACGTTCATCATGGCTCGTGCCTGCCTGGCACGGCCCCGTGGCCATTAGTCTCTCTCCTCTTCATTAACTGCAGTGTCAGACTTCGTACTAACATGGCCCCGTGTGTTAATGGCACGGCCCGTGGCCAATGTACTTGTTGTACTATCTCAGATTCTGGAAATCTTAGAATTGACCACCCCCCGTGTTGGCTTAGCATGGCCCCGTGTTGAGCTTTAGATTTGTCTTTTGTTGTTGTCTTTTTCTTCTGCAGAGAATTCCTACTGGGCATGGCCCATGGTAGGTGAGCACGGCCCCGTGCCAAAGCTTCCGATTTTGTTAATTCCTTGGTTTGGATGTGGACGGGGGCTTGACGAGTTACGTCAATCCTTCTTCATTGTATTTTATGTTGATTTTTGCTGTTCTTTTGCTCATTTTGTACATTTAAGCTCTTTTGACCCTGTTAATTCAAAAGGAACAAAGAAACGGGCTTTTTCCAATATTAGTACTGAAAAAGGGTTGATTTTACGCCGTAGTTGATATAAAGTATATGTTGTATTTTAAGCACATCAGTATTCTCCATGGATGCGTCCAAAACGTTTTTTCTGAGTAAGATCGGGTGGAGGTGCTCTAAGCCATAAGACTCTCTGAACTTCTTCAGGAATCAACTCTGGATTGGGATTAGCTTCAATCGGTGTGTCATTATAGGCAACGCCCCGCAAGTATTCAAAGTATACTTCCACTCCTTCAATAGATTGAACGTTCATAGTATAAGACACATTTGCCCTTTGCTCATTACCACTTGATCGACATCTTCATCTGATCTGAGTTCTTCCACTATTCCAATGACTTCATCATCTTTCTCTAAGTCATCGTTAGAAATGAAATGCTCCCCAGTTAAACCATCATGATCCGAATCATCGGACAAAACACCAAGTTCACCCTCAGCTAGACCTTTACTTCCATCACCACCTGTGCCTTTGTTTGACTCCCCCTCAACTGCAGCATCAGTTGCAGCTTCCATAGCTTGTGAGCTACTTGGCTGCTCCCTTTGCTGTGGAGCGTTGGGATCTTTGTCTTTATCCAAATCATCTTGTCACTTTTTTAACTCATCTAATTTGCACATGGCTTGAACCTGAAGAGGAGTATTCTCCCCCTGAGCAGCAAAGAACTCAACAAGCTCAATGACAATCCTGCGAATCTGTTCAGTCGCAACAGAAAGTGTTTCATGGGTCAAGAGGAATAAGCCATATCCCTCTTGATTAGAATACCTAAATGGATGGCTTGTCTTTTATATTGAAAGGTTAAATCTTTAATCTTTTCTTTGTTTTATGCAGCTTTCTTTTTATGCTCATCCAATCCTTTTTGCTGCTTCCTGTTCACTTCTTGAATGTCAATGATAACCTTGATTTGTCTTTGGATGGCCTGATGAGCTTCTACAAATTTTTCCCGCATAAGCTCTTGGAAAAGGCTTATCACCACTAGGCGAAGTTCCTCGAGACTGTGGAGCTGAAGAAGAAACCGTAGGCCTTGGAGCGACAGGGTGAGGAGGTCTAGGACCAAATGCAACCTTTAGACGAAACTTTTTCGATGACTTTGGTGTATATGCAGACACAACAGGTTTCTTCAATTGAGGACCAGCAGGTCGAGTATCACGAGGATAAACATAACTCGATGAAGAACAAGGAGGCAATGCAGTAAAAACAAGAGGCACCGTAGAAGAACTAATTCCCACGAATGTAGCAAACAGATTGCCTGATCCTGGGAGTGATGGAAATGTCGAAAATAGTGGTGTAGTCGAAACTCCAAACAAAATCAATGGGTTACCTGAGCTTGAAGACGAACCCAGAGAAGAGATACCA